>NW_026889757.1:10990000-11627500 GCF_033153115.1 Saccostrea echinata | reverse complement strand
ACTCGATGGGACCAAGAAAAAACTTTGATACATCCAAGGATTCAAGATATCGAGGGTAAAATACTTAAAGAATAAGCGGTTGGGACTTCCAAATTACTTCGACATATCCATGGTATTAGAGGTATCAGTGTTTGAGATACCGAAGTTCAATTGTACAGGTAGTTTAAAGTTTACCCTGTGTGAGGAAAGCATCATTAATTGACTTTAATAGCAGAACTGTTAAAGACAATCATAAAATTTAGTTTCCATTTTATTACAATATTGCTGCTAATTGTCAAAAAGGTAGTAGTGAACATCTCAGAAAAATGTTCCTTATAGAGGTAGCTAGAAATGAATTTAACTTTTTTGAGGCAGATCTTACAAAGATTTAAATATGGTTGCAGGATTTTTTTTAATCTAAGCTTGTTTTATAATGTTTTGGTAGGGTGAGGTAAATTTTAGTCATGAAATAAGTTGGTTTTAGATTTTGGTACTTTGAGAACATCCTTTGATGTAATAATGCAAGTTTTTACTTGCCAGCACATGATTATTGAATTTTTTTTTAAAATTCTTTACAGGCTGACAAAGAACCATCATCATCTGATGTTAGTGTCAAAAAGGAAGGCATTGAAACTGCAAAGGAAGATGGGAACAGAGAAGTCACTATGGCAACAGAAGAAGATGAACCCCTGGCTGTACCACTTGTCAAAGGAAACAAAAATAAGACTGCCAGAGAACTCAAAAATTTAAGTGACATCAGTGACATGCTGCCCAATCGTCTTAGATCCTCCACCAAGTTCTGTAGTGAATCTCACATGCAAGATTTTACATTTCATGGCTTAAGGGCATAGGTATAATACGTACATGCATGTCATGCAATTATTGAGTGCCTATGATCTACACTTGATGCTATGATGGAAAACCTCAGCATTAATTTTACTCTTCAACATCTTGCCATGTTTACTGCTTGTTATATAATACAGGTACTGTTAAAAGTATGCAACAAGTAAGTGCTTCTATTGTCCAGGTAGACAATTTTAACAGGAATAAAAGTCATTTTTAAGATTGGAAAAATACTCAGAATAGATGTAGAAACCATAATCTTTACTTTTATGATCATTTTCTTGTTCATTTTTTCTTGTCTTTGTAAGTTGCTGTAAGATGATCAGTCGAGTCCCAAATATACATGGTAATATAATAAGGCAACTATAGTTTTCTTCCAGGTTTAAATCATTTCATACTTCATACTACAGTGTACAATTTTTTGAGAAAAGAATGGTCTTTGTACAGTTTATATTCACATTTTTACCAGCTCCTTTCAATTAAATGTAAATTGCTATTCAAATGTTTTATAGTAAGGTGCAGTTTTATCACCCCCCCCCCCCCTTCCATGTTTTACTTAATTTTTTTCCTGTACATTTTATACATGTTTGAGAGATATTATTTTTATGAAGAGAGAATGTGTGATCTGAAGAGATTTTTATTTTGTGCTTATCTTTGGATTTTAGTATTAAGTGGATTGTTGTTACTTGTATATATACATAATTAAGCATTGGAACCTTGAAAATTGGTTAAACAGATTAATTTTCATTTTATACAATTAGGTGTTCCACAAGGCCAAGATAGTGTTTTCCAGTTGAGTTTTTTTTTAGCTCACCTGAGCCAAAGGCTCAAGTGAGCTTTTTTGATCAAAATTTGTCCGTTGTCTGTCGTCGTCATTGGCATCGTCGTAAACTTTTCACATTTTCATCTTCTTCTCAAGAACCACTGGGCCAAATTCAACCAAACTTGCCACAAAGCATCCTTGGGTAAAGGGGATTCAAGTTTGTTCAAATGGAGGGCCACGTCCTCTTTCAAGGGGAGATAATTAGGAATTAGTAAAAAAATAATGGCATCATTTAAAAATCTTCTTCTCAAGAACCACTGGGCCAGGAAAAATGAAACTTATGTGGAAACATCCTCTGGTAGTGTAGATTCAAGTTTGTTCAAATCATGACCCCCGGGGGTAGGGTGGGGCCACAATGGGGGATCCAAATTATACATAGAAATATATAGGAAAATATCTTTAAAAATCTTCTTCTTAAGAACAGTAAAGCCAAGATTGGTCATATTTATATGGAAGCATCCTCAGGTAGTGTAGATACAAGTTTGTTCAAATCATGACCCCCGGGGGTAGGGTGGGGCCACAATGGGGGATCCAAGTTTTACATAGAAATATATAGGAAAATATCTTTAAAAATCTTCTTCTTAAGAACAGTAAAGCCATGATTGGTCATATTTTTATGGAAGTATCCTCAGGTAGTGTAAATTCAAGTTTATTCAAATCATGACCCCCGGGAGTAGGGTGGGGCCACAATGGGGGATCCAAGTTTACATAGAAATATATAGGAAAATATCTTTAAAAATCTTCTTAAGAACAGTAAAGCCAAGATTGGTCATATTTATATGGAAGCATCCTCAGGTAGTGTAGATTCAAGTTTGTTCAAATCATGACCCCCGGGGGTAGGTTGGGGCCACAATGGGGGATCCAAGTTTTACATATAAATATATAGGAAAATATCTTTAAAAATCTTCTTAAGAACAGCAAAGCCATGATTGGTCATATTTTTATGGAAGCATCCTCAGGTAGTGAAGATTCAAGTTTGTTCAAATCATGACCCCCAGGGGGAGGGTGGGGCCACAATGGGGGATCAAAGTTTTACATAGAAATACATAGGAAAATATCTCTAAAAATCTTCTTAAAAACAGTAAAGCCATGATTGGTCATATTTATATAGAATAGGGATGTCAACGAATATTCGAACATTCGAATATTCATTCGATGAATTGATATTCGAATATTAATTTAAGATTCGAATATTCGATGTTTTTCAGATTTCATAAAAAGAAGTACTGTGGTTAATAATTTTTTATTAGAACAGTGCTGGAATTATCCCCGTTTAATTTACTAGCGATCAATTTCGATCGCCTGATTTCTTTCACTACTTTCTTATCTTATGTATCTACTAAATTATTTTGTTTTGAGTACGGTGTTAAAGAATTATACAATAATGCTTTATTTATAATACAAAACGTACTTTCATCATTTTTATGAAATAAATACGATCGGATCTAGAATCGAGGACATCAAAAGAAAACCTTTTTAAAATGTCTAAAAGACGTGACGGGTATACTTATCAAATAAATTTAATTGATCATTGAATGAATGTCCGATAGAATTAGTCTGTAATTAATATTGTTAAGGGCTCAATTTCAGAAAAAATGTGTAAATTACTTAATTATATCGGGTTGTACATAATCCTGAATTTTATATTCATTATCGGGAAATTAATTAATTACCTAGGAAAATTGTCTATGGAAATATTTGTTTATATTTTAAAAACATTGTATCAAAGATTATCATCATATCTCTTATTAGACTGATAATTGTAATTAATTACATGTACACGTATTGAACTCTGAACAGTATACGACTATCTTGCCTTTGGTAAGATGACTGGTTCCCCAGTTTGAGCTACTATAAATACACATGTATCATTTGTTAAATTGATACTTTTCTACATTTAAATCAATTATTTATTTCAAACATTGACAAATATCAAATGGAATTTCTTATTGTACACCTACAAAAGTCTTCATACAATTTTACTTCCAATATAAGAATACGTACGCTAATTAACCTTTCATGAGAGCAGGATGATATAATATTAAAAATAATCCAGATATAATTTATTTTATCGAATATTCGAATATATTCGAATACTTTCATTGAATATTCGAATATGAATTATTGACAAAATTGACATCCTTAATATAGAAGCATCCTCAGGTAGTGAAGATTCAAATTTGTTCAAATCATGATCCCCGGGTGTAGGGTGGGGCCACAATGGGGGATCAAAGTTTTACATAGAAATATATAGGAAAATATCGTTAAAAATCTTCTTCTTAAGAACAGTAAAGCCATGATTGGTCATATTTATATGGAAGCATCCTCAGATAGTGAAGATTCAAGTTTGTTCAAATCATTACCCCAGGGATAGGTTGGGGCCACAATGGGTGATCAAAGTTTACAGAGGAATATATAGGAAAAAGTCTTTTTCTCAAGAACAGAAAAGCCATGATTAGTTCAAATTGATATGGAGGCATCTTTGGGTAGTGTAGAATGAAATTTGTTCAAATGAGGGCCCCCGGGGGTAGGGTGGGGCCACAATGGGGGATCAAATTTTTACAAATGAATATATGGGAAAAAAATCTGCTGCTCAAGAACAACAAAGCCATTTGTTATATTGATATGAAAGCATCATCAGGTAGTTTAAAGTTCAACCCCCCCCCCCCCCCCATAAACTTTTCAATACTGTACTGATTTTTGCTTTTTTTCCTAGCCAATGTGCTCAGGTGAGCGATGTGGCCCATGGGACTCTTGTTATATAATGTTAGTGGTGCTGAAACACTTCAGAGTGCATTTTGTTTACTTGTTTAAATAGAGTATATACATGTAATTATGATCACAAGCATGATACGAGAAAAAGCAATTTATATTTTGGTTCTTAATGATCAAAGGAAAGAAACATCAAGTACTTTTTCCAGTTCATTTGCTTGTGTTCTGCAGATTTTCATAGTGCATTTCATTTTGTTTTTTCCATTTTCATGTACCTGGCCATAAATGAGTCATAATTTTATTTTCCCACTATATATTTTATTGAAAAATGCATTTTTCTAAAATATTACTTTAGAATTATTTGTTGCTTATTTTTTATGACTTAAATGCCATTTCTAACTACATGTAATTTTATCTGTAGGCATTGTGGTGATATCACATGTCAAATGCGAAATAAAAAATTTACGTCTCTAATTTGTTATGAAATTATAGTAATTTGAGGTTAGAAATTTTTGTCTTGATTTCATAAATTATTCTCAATGATTAGTGTATCATTTCGTTTAGCATTTTATGACAAGAAAAATTTAAACAATTCTGCATGATTAATTGAAAAAAAAATCATGGAAATTAAGCTAAAATTGACCTCACAATAGGTATGGATAAAAATTGGTTCTTCATTGAAATATATAGTGTAAAAATGCAATTATGACTCATTTATAGCCTCATACTGTACATGTATGACATGTATGTCAGGCCAGCATACTGTGTACATGTCAACAAAATTATTGTTTTTCTTTCATGAAACCAATCAGTGCAATTTTGTCACCTGATCTTTATTATGTGCTTCATTTGAATAATAATACTTGATTTTGTTGCATTATTTTTAATACGTTTCTGATGTTGGTGAGAATTTTTATTATAATGTTCCTTATTGTTGACTATTGTTTTGTGTAGTAGATGCATGCTTTATAGATGAGACTATATTTCGGTTATTAAATAATTCAACAACAAAATTCCCAGTGTGATTATTTATAAAGCAATTTACAGGTTACCAAGTGATAAAAATTGGCTTTACCTTTAAAAAAAGAATTTAAAAGATAGTGTGAAAAGTATAGGTAAATTTACTCATAAACATTTCCTGAGCTCCAATATTTGTACATTATACATTCAAATACATACGATAAACAAGGCAACAGTAAGTCAGTCAAGTGGAGTAAACTTTGATATACCATTTACCAGTAGACAATTTTACTCACTTCTTTCTTATGACAAGTCACAAAAAAATCAGTATCTCACCATATGAGCCTTGACGTCAAACTCCTTTCTACAGAACTCAGAAAGTATTCAATGCAGAAAATACATGGTAAAAAAACTTTATTTTACACATACTGATATCTATGAAATTTGAAACCATTCTTTCATGTATCAATCAAAAGTTCACATAGCCTTGTCAAGTCAATCAATTATGCACAGACAATAGACATGGTTATTTGAGAATACAGTGTTTTAGCATCTTGACAGAACAATGAAATAAAATGATGACAGAACAGTGAAATTAATAACATTTTAATAGAAAAGTGAAATAACATTATAATAGAACAGTGTAATATAATTTTGATAGAACAATGAAATAACATTTTGATAGAACAGTGAAATAACATTTTAATAGAACAGTGAAATAACATTTTAATAGAACAGTGAAATAACATTTTAATAGAACAGTGAAATACTACTTGTATATCTTTGAACATTATCAGGATCCTCATATTCTGGCAAGTTGAAAAATTTATTAAATAATATTTTACATTTTGAATATTAAGAAGGATCAGAGAACTTGTAGAATAACTCAGTATTTTCAATCAGAGTCTTAGCAAGAGACAATGGAGGAATATCCACAATCCCTGCCAAAAGTTCAATCACACAATGCAGAATGGTGGGCACAGAACCACCATCTTCATTGTACATGTTCTGTAAACTCTCTGGATGTAAATATCTTAATTGTTTTTGACAGAAATTTACTTGAAAGTCTTTCATGTTGTGCCACGCCTCTTTTTTGGTTTCACCAATGAAGGAGTGTGGTGCATTGCTCTGTAGAATTATTTTTTCCACAGGGATGATTTTATTCTTTATAAGGGAGGCTACTCTAGAATTATATTTCAAATTATCACCTGGAAAAAATAAAAATTTTTATAAGCTATATGATGCATTGATAATCAAAAATACAAGACGAAAGACATTTTGAGAATGTACCTTTAATAATGATTGTGTCATAAAAGTATTCCCTTTATGATTGTCCTTACCTTCTATCATTATAAAACAACCAAAATCTTTAACTAGAGTAGCAATGTCTTCTTCAGTGTATATGCCATTTTCATTAAGAGAAACACAGTAGGAATATATCATAAGCTGGTAATAGCGAAGGGCATCTAGAAAGTCTCTATGAATACTCTGATTTGGTCCTACATGAAAATGTATTGGAATCTTTTGGTTGTAACAGAATGGAACCTGCAAGTAGATAAAATTAGTGGTTAAATAGTTTTGGACTAAAACAATGTTATAGTGTAAGGAGATAACAAAAAAAGTGTTATTTCACAGTCTCAGTAAGCCAAGGATATTAATTAAGTTACTCTACACTAATATTCCTAAAAGTAGGGATAGGTATTGCCAAAAAATTTTATTGCAATTACATGTACAACATTAAAAAAATAAAGCTCAATTTTATGTTCCTGTTACTGCACTGAATCAAAATATGCGATATATATGATACACTCACGATTTCTTTAAAGTCCTGCAGCTGTTTCTCTTTAGTACCGGTAAGTTTGCCTGCATGATAACCAAGAGGAACACCTCCAATACATGCAAATCCTTTGTGACTCCGGATTTGTTTGACATATTTCAAACAAGCCCTCACCTCTGAATTCTTATTCTTAAGATCCAGATCAAATCCTGTAAAAGAGGAAATAAGTCATAGGCATTTACATCATATATATTGTGTTCAACCCCAGAAAATAAGGATGTGAATTGCTATGGTTAAAATCTCTCTTACTTTACTGAAATGAGCATAAAATGAAATCTCCATATCTTATCTCAAAGATAATAAAAACTTTAAAATATAATATATTCTGTGTGTTTTTTTTTCATGTGCTTCTGCATGTCAGAATGATATGCCTAATTTTTTTCTCATTACCTGCCTCCACGTAGATAAAATGACTATACTTGCTGTCTCTACAAAACTCCAGTGCAGCTTTAGATTTCTGTAATGTGTCAGCTTTTATAACTAACCGCAGAACACCTATAGATAGAGGAAATGCATAATAAAATATTAGATGAAATAAAAGAAAGATGAAAGTTTTAATCAAAATTTAAAAATCTCCATATAAATCATTAAACTATGATGGGTTAATTATTAGGCTCATTAGTTTCTTTTCTTTGGTGTTCTCTTGAACTGAACCAAGCATAAAACTCTTGGACAGGTATGCTTATCAGTTTGTTTTTCATTAGTATATGATTTTTTTTGTGTGTGTCAGTGGGCTAAACTAACAAAACATTCAATCAAAAAGAGTCTATAAAATTAGAATTCCAAGCACCTATAGTATATATAAATGGGGGTTGGAACATAAAACAAATTGTACATGTATATTACTACATATTTCACAACTGCCTAACATAAAGTAAAATATAAGTTATATATAGAAATATTGAAGGTTTTTGACCATACAAGTAATTGGCAATTATCAAACTATGCCTACCTTTTGATGCAAGTTTATGGACAAAAATTTGATACTTTTGCTTGAAATCCTTGCAGTCAAACAAAGAACACCCACAGTCAATAACGCTGTAGCCAAACTGTGTTTTAATTTCCTTAAGTAGAGGGCATGATGTAACTTGGTCAGCTTTTCCTTTGACTCTCCAGCTTTTGATGTTTTTGAATTGTAACAATTGTCTACTATTGACTTTCTGGACTGTCCAATTATCAGATAACGAAGAGGAAGGACTACAACAGTAATTAAATACAGAAAAGATTAACAAGATTTTGGCATAAAAAAAGAGCTCTAAGATACTTTTATTTTGTCTTTGTAAAATATCAGTGGCAAGGTATGCATGGATAGAAAAAATTGTCACCCTGTATTTTACTGCATATAGTACTCTATAATGCACCAAACTTGATTGAATATTTTCTGAATGCAAATACAGTAAAACCTCATTATCTCGAACTTGATGGGACTGAGAAAAAAAATCAAGATATCTGAGTATTCGAGATATCAAGGTTTAATACTTAAAGAATCTGCAGTTGGGACTTCCAATTTACTTCAACATATTCATGGTATCCCAGATACATGTATCAGTGTTCAAGATACATGTATCAAAGGTTCAACTGTTCGGTAACCCAAAAGTAAGCTTGTTGCAAAGTTTGTTAAAAGTTCTTTTTTCTGGCTTACTCTGAATATTGTTTTTACTTGAAAATGAACTTGAAGTTGTGAAAATTTAAAACAATTACTTGCACATTTGAAGAATTCCACTGGCAATAAGATGCTCCCTTGGTATTGACACTAATGCTTTACCAGTAGTCCCAATATTTGGCTGTTTTGCGTCAACTGGAATGACTATCTGGAGAAACTCTTTTCCATCAAAATCATTCTTTCTAGTTAGTACCCGAAACACAGCTTGTGGTGTAATTGTTGGTTTTAAGTTTTCTACATGATCAAAAGGAAAAAGAATTATAAATCCATTTGTATATTGTAAATAGCATTTTATTTACAAGAACTTTATTTTTGCATTATTATGCAAGACCATCAGCTGCAAAAATTTCTCATTTTTGTGTATATCTTCATTATTAAAGATTATATACAACATAAACCAAAAACAACAAAAAAAGAATTCTCTCATATTAAAATATCAAGTAGCCCACTTACATGTATCTTAGTGAAGGTAAGGTACACAGGCCAAAAACTGGTGATTTACAAAATGTACCATGTTGTATGTATATTCAATTGCATATTTCTTTAACATATTTTTTATTGGATATGTGTGAAACTAAACTCTTTAGAATATTTTTTCCTTGGTTGTTAGATTAGTATCTTTTGACAAGTTGAACAAGGGTGCAACAAAGTTGAGCATGACCCTTGAAAAATAGCACATTGATCCCAATATAAATTATTACTTGCACAATTTCTCTGCATCACTCTGCATCAACTTACCTCCTGACATAAAAGTATAATGTAATTTGTTTTAACAGCCAAAATTAGCTATCATGTCTATAAGCCCATTGCATGTAATGCTTTATGCTCTATTGCATAGCTAAATCGTTAGAGCACCAGTATAAATTACATGTATCTCTACTTTTCAAGATCTAACTCTAAGCTTACCTACAAGGAAAAGAACAGGACTAGACACAGTCACTTGATGCACAGGAGTCAAATATTCACAAACATCACTCACTTCTGAATTGAAAAACGAGTACACATTGGAAATCTTAGAACCGATCCAAAAGATAACGCTTTGTATTCTTCTCATAACAGGTCTCAATAGGCCAACAAGGAAAAATAAGCCAAAAATAACCGATAATATGTAATATACACCCATAACTACCAATTTTACACCAGGGACATCCAAGTACATTAATATAAGCAGAATAACAAAAAATGTCAGAGTACAGACCGGAACAGTTTTATCACTTTCAAGCATGTTTACCCTCCGTCGTTCTGACTAAGCGTCCGTGACAACGCGTCGTTCTAGAAGGGAACAAACTTAAGAATTCAAGAACAAACGTAACAAATGACCGCCAGAAGAAGAATTTATCGCACTGCACTAGTACAGGTCACATAATTTTTGTGTTTCATCCTGTATTTTGATATAAATCACTCTTCCTCTCTTCGACTCTTGCTGTCACTTGTGCAATATTTACACCAGGAAACAAGTATCGCAACCTAAAATAAGATTTATTTGATAGAAATCATTTTATCCGGATTGCACAAAAACGTTCGGGTGTCATCGAATGAATTGATGTCGTATTTTTGTAACCCCCACCTTATATGAAATCATTTATTAGATTAGGGTTATATATTTGTGATATGATTTTTAAAAATGGGTCTATTCCCGAAAGAGAACGTTTAACCGAATCAAATATCAACAAGAGAAAAATAATTTTTAGTTAGGCCTGCTTCCATAGACCACATCGCGTATTTTCTATAAAGATTTTTTTAAATGTACATGTTGCCGGTATAAACAGATCCGCTGTGCCGAAAACAATTTAGTCTTGCTGCCCCTCCCCCCCCTCTCTCTCTCGGAAATTCGCTACTGACTGAGTGATGTGGACAGCAAGCTGTATACCACAAGCCTTTAGACGCTTAAATCCGATTTTTAAAAAAATGTTGGGTGTATAAAAAAGATATTTTTTAAAGCGATCTAAGGGCCTGTGCTGTATACATATAGTTAATGTGCTACGCTTTCCTAAATATACTTTCCTAAATTACTACCACAGGCACTTGACGTTTTAAATATTTCCCTTTTATTGCCGAAAAAAATTCCATACTGTAATATAGCATGATTTTTTTTTTTGGAAGGGGGTCAATAAATACATGTATTTAGAACGTAAAGGCATGTGATCACTACATGTACATGTATATTATAAGTTAAGAAAGACCCCAACCCCACCCCAAATGTGTTCTCCTCATGCAGTAGGCATCCAACAAACCAGAAGTCAGGGATTTGTGACCTTGTACATCTCTAACCGCTGGTCTTTGAGTTACTTCTCTTTCACAAGAAAAAAAGATAATTATTTCCTATGGTTTTAAAAACGAAAGTTGAATTGATTCAGACACATACACATTCCGCTTTGAATACTGTCACAGATCGTGGAATTTCGAATACTTTCGTGATAGTCAAAGTTGTCACGTGCCCAAATACATTAATATTTTAAAACTCTTTGTATTTAAATAAGGAGAAAAACAATGACTTTTTTTTTCTTATATACAAGTTATATTTATTAATAAATCCATATAGAGATTTAGTACAGCTTTACGAAAGCCCAGAAGGCTCATTCGAGATTCGAGTTTCGAAATACGAGATTCGAAATTCGAGATTCGAAATTCGAGTTTCGAGATTCAAGATCCAAACTAACCAATCAAAAGGCTGATTCAATATTTGATTACTCCCCTTCATTAAGTTTTTACTATCAAGAAATCACTGAATGTATTTATAACAAATGGGTCATTTGCTTAAATAGTAATGCAAGAAAAAATGTTATATGTATCAACACAAAATAAAAATGAATTTTGGGTAACATTTTGAAAAATATGTATAAAATCTTATTTCCCTCATTAAGCAAAACAATAGATACATATATAGAATATTATATGGTCTTATCGTTGAATTGCGAAATTAGTAGGCCGATAAATTTTGCAATAAGCACATTGATGAGGGAGAATTATTATGAAGTACTAAGGATTGTCTTTACACTGCACAGTAATTTAATTAAGGATACATTTCATTACATTTAAGGGTGCATTTGTGCAGTTAGACTAATCTACTTTTTGATATGGAATAAGATAAACCAGTCTGTATTGTATATATAATTTTTAATTAATTCAAGTATTCCAAGCCTTAAACCAAGATAAGTAATTGAAAACTTAATTTTTATGTATTTCTCCTACTGGGAAACAGTGGTGTTTATTCCCTTTTGCTAATGTGTAGGCTAATGTGAAGTCACAGATTTCACCTAAAGCGCATCATTGCCGAATTGCGGTTACGAAAGGGAGTCCAATAGAGGGGGGGGGGGGGGGTGGGGGTGATCGGAGGACCACTTTCATTTTTCCAGTGAATATAATTATAAATCATTTATGATACAGAAATTAAAATCTTCATGACCACTCTTGATAAAATTGAGAAATTTTAAAATCCTTACACAGTGCTTGGAAATTATGGAAACTTTTTTATTGAATAATCTAATTTTTAAAATGTTTTTGTTTGACTTCCTACTAACCTAAACATATTTCCTAATTTCTATTCCGTCCTAATCGTAGACTCCTGTTGCTGTCATTTTTAATAGTCTGATATCGACTTCTAGGTAACATTTCAATTTTAGATTTAACCAGCTATAAAAATCAAAAGTTTTGCATACTGTAAAAACTGGATAGGCATAAAAGTGTGGGTTGCTAAAAATACTTTTATTGCATTTGATGAAAAAATATTCTAGAAACTGGTAAATAAATAAGATTTATAATTAACTTTCCCCCATTTTTCAACCAAATACATTTATGAATATTTTTTTTTTTACATAAAAAAATGATGTGTAGGCTACAGCCTTTTTGCCTATATGGAATATACACCATTGGGAAAGCGAACGCGATTTTTCTTTATCACTACTACAATGTCTTTCAAGATTCCCTGTGTACACTAAAAAAGGCATACATGAACTAAGTAATTTTAATATGTACTCCTTTAGGCTATACGATTTTTTCGAAGTCCTAAAGGTGTAAAGAGGGTCCATTGTTTGTTAAAATAGTTATTTTTTTTTTTTTATCATTATTATATACTTTTATATCTTTTTTTCTGTGGTCATTACATCATGTATTGAAACTTGTGTATTGATTGGTTATGTGTCTTGCGAGGAATGCCAGACACCTCGGCCCATTGACATCTCGGCCCAAGATTTAAGACAGGTCGGCCCATAATAAGACACCTCGGCCCAAGCAGAATTTCATCAGGAAATATATTTATATATATTTTCAGTTTTGCGCCTTGAATTAAATACATGAATTTAACACATCAATGAAGGATCGCTTTTTTTTAAAATTAATATTAAAAGACTTTTCACGAGCACACTGATGATAATCAAGGAATGAGGGGACAATATTATTCATTAAAGTGCTAACTGATAAAACAAACAAGAACTTTGAAGGGTCAAGTACGTATCCTATTGGTGACAACGAGGGGTAAATTACGGGCTGGCTTAATTGTCAGACGGTTATTAAAGACCTTGGAAAATGAAACAATTATCTATCTAACCCCCCCTCCCCCCCCCCCCCCCCCCCCCGCTATTTAATTTTCATTTAAAAAATCATGTTATCGTCAGAAAAAAAAATAATATCAATTCAAACGCTGAGTTAATCTGTTTATTTGTTTGTTTTTTGGATAAAAGTCGTATCCAACCACAAATCATGGGAGACTCTTTTTATCCCATGTTTAATACTTCACAACCAATGTTTTACACTGTTTTATCCCATGTTTACCCCTTTATCCCGTGGATATGACTCATTGGATAATTTTTTCATAATCCACAGTTGTGACGTCACAATGGTTTTTGCGTTAGCGCGATGAAGTAAAATAAAGTGGAGTTCTATATAAAACAGTGTAAAACATTGGTTATGAAGTATTAAACATGGGATAAAAAGAATCTCCCATGATTTGTAGTTGGATATGACTTTTATCCAACTCGTTGTGTGTTTTTATCCCCTCGCCAAGGCTCGGGGATAAAAAACACACAACTCGTTGGATAAAATCATATCCAACTACAAATCATGGGAGATCCTATATTTATATATAGGACTCCACTTTATTTTACTTCATCACGCTAACGCTAAAACCATTGTGACGTCACAACTGCACTTAACTGTGGAATATGAAAAAAATATCCAATGAGTCATATCCACGGGATAAAGGGGTAAACATGGGATAAATAATTATTTTGCCCATGCATCGCAAGATTGACACTGAATGTTGATAACTGAACATTTGTCTACCGTTGTAATAAAATAAACAACATAGTCATAGGACCCTGGGCACTTGTCTCCCCCCCCCCCCACACACACACACATTCCCCTTATATTTTTTACCTATATAATATACTAGAGAAAACATAGCAACTTCATGCTTGTGTCCTTTCAAAAATAACGTCTAATAACCGTGAAAACCTCCTGTAGGTTTTTTTTTTATTGGGGGGGGGGTTACAGTGATTTTTTAATTGTTATTTCCGACGGGCCTGAACAAAGAGAAATCATTATCTTTATTAAGCATGTATATTTCAGCCATCCGTACTTAAGGGACTGTCTCTTGGTTTCACAAATTTGGTCACTGGTCACTTTCTAATACCTTGTCACAAACAATATCCCATTTGAAACCCGTATTACTAATTATTATTAATCGCTAGTCACTTGTTTTTATTGCACACTTATTTTGAAACCTGTATTAGTCACCGGTCACATTCTAATACTTTGTCACAAAATATATCCACTTTGAAACCCGTATTACTATTTATTATTAATCGCTTGTCACTTGTTTAATTGCACACTAGTAATTCTCATCTACAATCTCGAATTTCGAATCTCGTATTTCGAAACTCGAATCTCGAATGAGCCTTCTGGGCTTTCGTAACAGCTTATACAAGTAATTCAAAATAAACTATATCTTACAGCGGGTGATGAACTAAGAGATACACGTATATATATTACATGTATATATTAAATGATTTTTACAAAACATCATCAAATTGCATTTTATACTTTGTTACAAGATACAGACAATTGACATGTGGTGAAACAGACACCACTGTTATGATTAATAAGGAATAAATGTTAAGACACCTTATCTCCATACAGTCATAGAATTTCTTCTAATAAAGAAATGACTGCTTTAGAATGAAAATTTTAAGCTACAAGTTCATGACATCGTAATTAAAAATACCTCTTCTCTAGGAAAGTATTCTGCTGTTCTAAATATGTGTATCAATTACATGTAATTGTCTCTTAACTGAAAAGAAACTGAAAAAAGACACCATCCTGAAGATCTGAGCTTCATTCGCCAGTTTATTAAACATTTTGGCGATTCATGATCATTGGTTCTAGCTTTACCAATATACAGATCGGGTGTTTCTTGAATGAAACTGCTTTACACATGTAATAATTTTCAAAGTAAAATTTAATATGCCTGAACATTTTGAAAATGAAGTTAATTAAGTGAAAAATTAGAAATTAGTCTTTTGAAGGGACATCAAGTGATTAATATATACAAAATATAAATACTAAAGAAAAAAATCGAAATATGAATACATTCCACTTTCATCTGAAAATTACAACTGAAATTAAAATAAGTTATATAGTAATGTTATATAGTTACATTCTGTCCAAAACTATATCAAAAGATATTAAATATCTGTTCACTTATCTGTTCACTTATTTACACAATAAATGTTATTGCTTATTAAAAAAAAAAAAAAAAAAAAAAAAACAGATGTGTTTGTGAAACACTGATGCCCACGTATGGCAACTTAGAGCAAAGGTTAAATTTTCATATTGCAAATCAAATATGTTGGTACCCAAAGTAAGGTCTTGTACCGATAATTATACCTGTGAAATATGAAAGCCCTTGAAGCAACCATTGAAAAGATATGGAAAAAGTTAAAGTTTTTCAAAAGTAAGGCAAACATCAAGGTCAAGTCAAATGGTCAAAATTAATGGTACCCAAGGAAAGGCTTTCTCACATGAAATATAAATGTGAAATATGAAAGCCCTAGCACCAACCATTCAAAAGATATGGCCAAGGTTAAAGTTTTTCAAAAGTAGTTCAAACTTCAAGGTCAAAGGGACAAAGTTGTTATCCAAAGTAAGGTCTTGTCACAAAGATTACGTATGTGAAGAATGAAAGCTCTAGCACCAATTATTCAAAAGTTATGGCTAAGGTTAAAGTTTTTCAAAAGTAGGTCAAACTCCAAGGTCAAGGTCAATGGGTTACAATTGTTGGTATCTAAAGGAAGGTCTTGTCACAAGGAATGCAAAAAAGGTTTTTAAAAGTAAGTCAAACATCAAGGTCAAGGTCAAAATTAATGGTACCCAAGGAAAGGCCTTCTCACAAGAAATACACATGTGAAATATGAAAGCCCTATCACCAACCGTTCGAATGTTTTTCCAAAAGTAGGTCAAAGTCCAAGGTCAAGGTCGAAGGGTCAGTGTTGTTGGTATCCAAAGAGAGGTCTTGTTAACTTGTTACAAGGATTACATATGTAAAGTATGAAAGCTCTAGCATCAACCGTTCAAAAGTTATGGCCAAGGTTAAAGTTTTTCAAAAGTAGGTCAAACTCCTATGTCTAAGTCAAAGTTGTTGGTATCCAAAGGAAGGTCTTGTTACAAGAATTACACAAGTGAAGTATGAAAGCTCTCACACTAACCGTTCAAAAGTTATGGCCAAGGTTAAAGTTGGGTAAAATTTTGTAAAAACTGGGTCAAACTCCAAGGTCAAGGTCAATTATGATGGTACCCAAAGAAAGGTCTTGTCACAAGGAATACACATGTGAAATTTGAAAGCCACAGCTCCAACCAATCAAAAGTTATGAGCAATGTTAAAGGTTTTGCGGACAAACAGACGGACGTACAGGGCAAAATCTTCGATACGGGGGCATAAAAAAGCTTTTGGACAGATTTCAAAAGTTTTAAATGCCTGTTTTGGTGTCAGTTTATATTGCCAGAACCCTGTCTCTGAAATAACTGATGACTCTGGCATTCAAATTACTGTCATCAAAACACCCACAAAGTACCTTCTCCATTTCCGGAAAACCGTTTTTTGCTACCTCAACAAGTCTCGAGTTTTCTTTTTCAAATAAATTGTATTTAACCCGAATTTTTGTGAAGTGTGAACCCGGAAAAATTTTATCCAGATTTTCATTTCCAAGGAAAAAATCTGGTAAGCACTCCTTTTTCAGTGATAACTTTATAAATGTCATAAAGTATCCAAGTGCCTCAAGGACACCTGCAATGTGGAAGCCAGAAGGCACAAGGACGGTAGGAATGGTCAACAGAAGTATACAGTACATTGCAATAGTTTTTAAATGGTACGATGTCAGCAAATTTGCAGCTTGATTTGGTCGCTCCCTGAGCCTTTTTACCAATGTTTTCATAATGCGACATGACGTCATGATATAACGCCGTTCTCTATTTTGAAGACAAAGATCAAACATGAATTTTTCGTAGGCAGAAGAGCAGTTTCGCCATCTTAATTCTTTGTCTTTCTCACAAATGTCTGTGTTCTCTTTATTTATCCATTTCATGAGACCGAAATTCGGGAAGTTAATTGCTGTGTCACAGGAGAATGAAATGATTGCGCTGGGGATCGAAATTTTTTCACTGTCCAATACAAGCGCTGGAACAAAATCGACATAAACTGTGTTCTGGAACTCAACATTGATTGTCAAATCCATTGTAGGTGGTCTGGATCCTCTTGTAACGTAATATACTTTGGATGGCCTACCTCCTTGACCTAAACGCTTTGTATTTGACGGAGATAGTTCAACTAAGGCTTTATCCATAAGAGACTTAAACACCTGCTCTTGAAGAGCCTTAGTGTTTAGGAAACGTGCCCTGGATTATTTCGAACACTCCCTCCCTCTTCAGTTGTGGGAGCAGACCGATTTGTTCATCATTCATGACCCGAAGACGTATTTGTCCTGGTAGATATTGACCAGACGTGTCCCACAAACGAACTTCTTGAAGACGAAGCCCTTCAATTTTAAAAGGAACGATGACATCAAACTCGTCAGGAGATACGATTTTCAATCCCTGCCTTGCACTTCCTTGTCGTATAAAATTTCGATCTACTGTCAATCCATCGAAATTCTTTTCGGCCTGTTTTTGAAGTTCTGTAAGAATAATTCTTAAAACATCATCTGCTACGAAGCAAGCCTTTTCCCAAACATACTGAGTGAAGTCTGTTGAAATGCAAATCTTCTCCTGAACTTGATATTTCAAAGAAATTTCGTTATCAGGAAATAAATCTTCTGGGTAACGCCATGTATTCGAGAACAGCTCCTCTGCAGCCATGATGCATTTGATATATATATATATATATATATATATATATATATATATATATATATATATATATATATAAAATGATCCCATAAACTGTACCTGGAAAGAAATGTGAAAGTAAATTTTAATAATCAATACGGTTTTTAGAAAACAAAATATGTATTTTACGTAAATCCCGATCAATAATTCCATGTAAATACATATATCTCTACCTCCTGTACATAGGGACGCAATACTGATATAAAACAAGGTTAAGGTTAAGTTTGATCAATATTATGGTTGTAAATACAACTAGTGAAGTAATACATGTATTTTAAATAACAATAAAGATATCAATCAGGAGGCCCGATTGCATGGACAAATTTTAAGAACGACTATATTTTTGTTTCTCAATATAATTCAGGGATGATTTAAAGTCCTTGTTGTTTTCTTAAATTACTTTATAAATTTCATTTCATTTTTATTCTCAAAATAATCACTGGAATATTTCACCCCAGGAGTCATACACATATTTGTTCTTGTTAACATCGCGTTAGGCTAAAATCTCGCAATGATATTTGTAACGAATATATTTCATCTTCTTCAAAAATATTTCTAGCCTTTTGGTCACACGCATCCTTATATTTATTATTTATATATTTATCCATTCATTCATTTTTAAATAATTTATTTTTTCCTTCTTTCTTTCGTTCTTTCTTTCTTTATTTATATACATGTATATTCATTTAGTGTTCTCTTCCTGCACACAAGCACTGCAATAACTTTCTTAATACTAGTAAGCAACACATAAAACCCAAAGAAGATACCTCTTTGATGCTTTTTTGGCTTTTATCTTTAATTTTATGTAAGTTCTATATTACGTGATTAGTGTCAGATGTAAATTGTACTGGGATGGTTTTCTACTTAAGGACATACGCAACGTAGCTTGAACTTTATTGTATTTTTCCCTGGAGTTGAAGAGTTCCAATACCTAAAGGAACTGTGTGCTACATTTTAATGTCTATATATGCTGTTGTACACTTCTTCTAAAGCAAGTTTGGATAAACAGAACATCTAGAACATATGTTCAGTAATTTTTGTATATTTTTCTTTAAATTATACAAGGATTTTCATAAATTGATATCTTTTCAAAACCCCTGGTAATGCATGCTGATTTTTTGTCTACGAACATCTCATGGCACTATAATTTAAAATATCTTGAAAAAAGATCAGTAGGTAAGGTACGTTGCATATGTCCTTAACTCATTAAGTTAAAATTAATTTGAAGGTAGAATGCTGCAGTATTACAAATGTAATTAAACAAAAACAGAATTAATGTAAATATATATGACAAATCCACATATGTATGTCTATTAAATGTAAACATTACAATTTTATATCCGATGGAAACGAATATTATTTCTCAAACAAAATTTATAACATACAAGTACATGTAGCACCAGTTTTTCAAAGAGGTGGGTTAATTCACTAGCAAAAGAAAAAAAAATAAAGAAGAAATTTTGACATTAGAACACTTATCGACAATTTTTTTTGTTTGTGTAAATTTGTTATTTTTCATACATCAAATTGGGAGGGTTTGAATGCACTACAACAAAAAGTGAGGGAGGAAAGAGGGGGTGAAGTGGCCTTTCTACGAAAAGGTCCATACTGAATTAACAGCCCCATTTCTTATACCGTATCATTTAAGGAATGTTTTTAAGTTTTGTGTGAGTTATTGGTGTGTAAATCACACAGACTTGTCACGTAGGCATATTTCATGAAGCGCGCTAGCGCTTCATGAATAATATGCCTACATGCAAGTCTGTGTGATTTACACACAAATAATTCACACTAGACTTAAACACATTCCTTATATTTACATTTTACAAGTTTAAAAGCACCGATAATATACTCAATATTTGAATTTCTTGCAGCCCTATATCGTTAGATTTTTATTTACGTCTCTGTAGCCTCATTGTGCCGTCACTTTAGCGCGAGTTTCTACGCGTGAGTATACACAAAAATGACTTTCAAATCAATTTCACAGTTGGCTTAGTAGAAAAACACAGCAAATGTAAATATTCAGATATGATCAACTAATTGGCATAAATTGCATATAGATAGGCAGAAGGTCAAGCTATATTTCAACAAGCTGCAATAATTTCAGGCTACCGATACTATGCTACAATTAAGCTGCATGCTCACTTTGTTCTTCCGGACAATAAAATAAAATATTCATTTGATAAGTGTTTAGCCATGACTGGAACATCAATTGATCTGATATTACAAATATAATTCTGTGGCTATTGTATATACAGGGTTATTTTCAAGAAGAAGAACAATGCCTTCCTCGCATCTTGTAGTGTTTAACTATAATTACATGTATATTGTGGGCATACTGAGGTTTTAATTAATCTTTCCCACATAAAGATTATGTATGGCATCTGAGTTGATCTTTTAAAAAATGTTTGACATATATGCATTGAATTTGTTATTTAAAGGTGCTTAGACACAGATTTGAAATTAATATTTACTCAAATTTTCTGTATAATTTCATGACTTACATGTTGCTATAGCATTTCATACGAAAATTTGATAAAAATCTTATTTTATCTGGAAGTTATTGAAACTTCGAATTTCTGGACGCGTTTGATAGACACATCCTTGCACTTTCACAAATTTTAACTTTCTCCTTAGTACTTTGAAAAAGTAGCAATTTTGCTGTTTATTAATGAAAAATTTTAAAACTATAATGCAGAAATTCCAGAGTTGAAATGTAGAAAGCAAAATCCTCTCACCAGTATTGTCAGTCCGTGTTCAGTGGTGTGTGCAGAGTGTAACAATTGAACATACCCGGTGAAACGTAAACATTAAACAACAACAGAGCTCGTGCCCTGTTTACAAAAACAGTTTACGTTTCACGGGTGTACTCTGTACACAACTACACAACACTGAGCACGGGCTGACAATACTTAAGTGAGTGGGTTTTGCTTTCGCACATTTTTACTCTGAATTTTCCGGATTAGAGATGTAATATTATGCATTAATACACAACAAAATTGCTACTTTTCTTAAGTATTGAGGATAGAGTTAAAAATTCGTAGTTTCAATAATTTCCAGATTAAATAAGTTTTTAATTTTATTTTCGTGTGAAATGCTATTGAAACATATAAGTTGTGATATTATACAGAAAATTTGAGAAAATATAAACTTCAAATCTGTGTCTAAGCACCTTTAAGGACATACGCAACATAGTTTGAACTTTATTGTCTTTTTCCCTAGAGTTGAAGAGTTCCAATACTTAAAGGAACTATATGTGCTGCATTTTAATGTCTATATATGCTGTTGTACACATCTTCTGAAACAAGTTTTGATAAACAAAACATCTAGAATATATGTTTAGTATTTTGTATATTTTTCTTTGAATTATACAAGAATTTTCATCCATTGATATCTTTTCAAAACCCCTGGTAATGTTTGCTGATCTTTTGTCTACGAACATCTCATGGCACTATTATCTTAAATTAAGAATGTCTTGAAAAATTATCAGTAAGTAAGGTACGTTGCGTATGTCCTTAAAGCGTTTTCATGAGCTTTGAATTTTCTTACAAAATACTGTTTTACTTTACAAAAGTTGTTGCTTGGTCATCTCACTGAATATGTAGAGGGTGTTGATTAATTGTTACCATTTCTAAAATATGCATCATATATCTACTGAGATACACATACTATGCAAAATTCAGAATTCATAAATTCTAATGGTTTCCAAAAAGAACCAGCATCTAATTTTTTTCCTTTGCTAGAATGAAGTGAAACCAAATCAGAAATACAAAGAAGTACGTATACGCAAATTTTGGCATCCATAAAAATTCAAATTTTTAAATGTGCTGAATTGTATCTATATTTTATGAAAAATCTGAACTAACAAAAATTATTTTATAGTCCTTATATAATCTTTACATATATTTTATTTTGAAAATAGATCATTGGCAATTTTTTGATTCTGTGACGTCATACGTTTTATTGATGGAAGGGTCATTGCTCAAGAAATCTGTAGAGGTGATATCATTAAGGGTGTTTATTGACTGATAAACGACAATTGTTTTCTTAAGAAGTAAAGGAGATAATATTCAGTGGATGTAAGTTATATTTTGATAAAAATCTTATGCGAGGTGTAATTTATCATAGGGGAAATTATTGAGAGTTAAAGTTATTTGTTTCATGAACGCGATTTGTTTTGATTTATTACTTTGACTTTGATAATTTGTTGTTAAAAATTATGTATGGCACATCCTGTAATTAATTTGTATTGGCAATTGCTGTACTTGTAGATATTTACAAAGTTACCTCATCCTCTACGTAAACCCAAGTGTTTACCCTGTTTACGTCCTGAAAAGAAAGGAAACTATAAAGGTTTATCGATTTATATCATTGAACCTTTTTTGAAGAATATGTAATGTCTCGATATGTTTATATTTGTTACCAGACCCTTTGATTGATATATACATTACCAATTATATATAACACTTAAACGTGTAAATTATGATTATATATGTGTTCATAAACCAACATTTTAAAAAAAGATATACACGCTATATAAACATGATTTTTGATGTGAAACAAAATGATTAAATGATTTGAGAGACATGATGTGTAATAAAAAATAATACTTACTACAAAACAATTAAGCAAGATCATTTGTACCGATTTACGCTTGTTATGTATGAAATAGTTTATTCTTGAAGTTCTCCAATAATATACATCAAAGTATTTCAGTAAGACCGTTCACGGTAGCTCCGTGATCGGAAAGTCGTGAGTTCGAATCTCGGCCGCGACTGACCTAAGTCGATAAAAAATAGGTAGTAACTGTTTCTTTGCCATGCGCCTGGCACTTTGAAGTGAAAGTTGCGTTTCCTTCGGATGAGACCTTAAAAACCGAGGCCCCGTATCACGGCAGGCGTTGGCACGATAAAGATCCCTCACTGCTCAATGGCACTGAGTGCCGAGTAACTCAGTAAAGGTCAAAATTTGAAGCCCTTCACCGGTATATGGTGACGTCTCTATATGAGTGAAAAATTCTCGAACGGGACGTAAAACAACATACAATCAATCAAAGTATTTTAGTCTTAATCGTTTTTAAGGATACTGGCCACAAAATATTTCAGACTGATCTGGAAGCTAACAAGCAATAATGTTTTATATATACTGACGATAATGACAATATTCTATACTAGACACCAAAAACAATAGGGAATACTCGACCCCCAGAACATGATAAAAAGATTATTCAAAGATGATAAAGCTAAATCAATAAAATACATGTATTTTTAATCTATTCAAGCATATCTAAAATATATATACAGGTATACATTAGTACAACTGCAATTTCTGACAATATTTACCTAAAAGTTAAATTCATGATACATGTAAATAATAATGATCTCAGATATCGTATACATAACTTTAAAATGTATTTTAAAAAATTTCTTTCATTATCCCGGTTATTATCATGAATATTATAACATATTCAGTGCATATGTTCCATTGTATTCTCAATGTTTTGTTTTTACATTCTAAGGACTCGATTCTCAAAACGGTTTACAACCGTTTCCCGTACATTCTCATAGCTATAGCAACCAGTGAGAGTCTGCTCCATTTCACCGAAGCAATACTTTGCAGCTTCAACTTGCTGAGGATTCTCTTTTTGAAACAAATTATATTTTCTGTGTTCATTTGCAAAATAAGAATCGGGGAATATTCTATCCAGGTACTCATTTCCTAAAAAGAATTCTGGCAATATTTCTTTTTTGAATACGAGCTTCAAAAACTTCAAGAAATAACCTAGAGCTTCGCGAACACCACTGATGTGAAGATCTGGTGGAGCCACTGTGGGTACCGTCAGCAGAAGTATACAGTACATAGCGACGGTCTTCAGATGGTATGACGTCAGCAAGTTGGCGGCATGGTTTTGTCTTTTTCTAAGGACTTTGACCAGTGCTTTCATGACTCGACAAGATGTGACAATGTAAAGTCTTTCTCTGTTTCCAAGGCACATATCAAACATATACCTCTCATACGATGATGAACAATTTCGCCAGATGAAGTCTTTGTCTCTCTCAGATATATGTGGATTCTCCTTGTTGACCCATTTCATGAGACCGAACCTTGGAAAGTCGATCCTAATGGATCCTGGATGCGTTGTAACAGATTCTGGAATCATTACAGCTTCACGTCCCAAATCAAGACCTGGGACAAAATCAACATCAATGTGGAATGGCAATCTTGAAGAAATGGTGATATTCATGGTTGGTGGTCTTGACCCACGCGTGACAGAGTATCCTTTTCTCATCAAAGTGTCATGGCTTGCAAACAACGTTTTATCCATTAGAGATTTAAAGACTTGCTCTTGTAGAACTCTGGTATTTATGAAGCATGTTCCTTGGTCCATTTGAAATGCCCCTAGCCTATTTAGTCTGGGAACAATTATCTTAAGGTCGTCACTATTGATAATTCTGAGACGCATTTGTCCTGGAATAAGTTGTCCGTTGTTATTCTTCAGTCGCACCTCTTGAATCTGCAGACCTGGGAGTTTGAAAGGAACAACGGCATCAAATTCATCTGGGATTTCAATTTTCAATCCTTGCCTTGCACCTGCTTGACGTATAAACCTTTTATCGATAGTCAAACCTTCAAAAGACCTTTGTGATTGGTTTTGGAGTTCCACGAGAATAATGTCTAAGACATCATCCACAACGGCACAAGCTTGATTCCATTCCTCACTAGAGAAATCATAACGCATTGTCTGTGCTTGGATTTGGGACTTCAGAGATTTCTCACTCGGACCAAATACGTCTTCAGGGGCCTTCCATGCATTCTTCAACAGTCTTCCTTCACCTGCCATCTCGGATAAAACGAAAGTAGCATTTACCTAGAAATCACGTGTATATATACGTTTGCACCGGAAATGTAATGTGTTCAGTATCAGTCATGCTTAATAAAATTTTAAATACTACATTTTATACGAACAATACAAATCTGTGAACAGGACATAAATTCGGACCAAAAGTAAATGTTGAAAATATAAATCTCCATAAAATATAACAGAACTGTAGACTACATACTCGTTTAATGTTCAAAATTTTTACTTTTTGTTGTCAACCTTATAAATCAATAGAAATTTTTATTCACTCTATAGAACATTGAAAAACCGTGTATGTCATACGGCTAACGTACTTTTTTTACTTTTAAAACATAGATTTAGTTTTTCATGATTTTTAATAAAAGAAATTAAAGCACATGTCTTTAATCATGGAATAATCATGCAGATATCTTGAAATCAATTATTCATATGGCCATCACATTTTTCTATCGAGCATTTCTTTGTGAAACACTTACTGCCTTTTTTATAAGTCTTTGTTCTTATCTGCCCATAAAGTGAACTCCAAACCTTTTGCACAAGAACTGAAACTAAAAATATAACATACGAGTGTAAACTTAACTATTTTTTTAATCCTCGTACTAGTTAATAAATGCCGGTAAAGCAAGTGAAAATAACAGTGAAATAGTTTGAGATTGTACTGTTCGTTATCTCCATATATTTCATTTTATCAGCCAACATTTTACCGAGTCTATAAAGTTAACATTTTGAAATAATTCCTAAAAATTTATTAATATGAGAAAAGTTTGCGGATATTATAAAACTAAAATGATATGTTCTTAGCTCGTAGCATTGGTGGATTACCGGGGGGGGGGGGGGGGGCATTGACAACGCACGCCCTCAAAATATCTCAAAGTATATTTATAAAATATGCAATATTTTATCCAAAGAAAGAAAAAAATCCAGGAAATCCGGGAGGCTTCATTAACCCATGGCCAGACAACGAAAACTAAATAGTTCATACAGTATTCATATTAAGAACGTATACAAATTATATGTTTTATGCCATAAATGTCAAATCTCTGAAAAGCTTAGAGTAATTTTCAGGGGTATCTTTACCCGGTAATTCTAGTCTGAATCATGCATGTCCCTTCTGACACGAAATTCCAGATCAACCCCTCTGTTTAATGTAAAACAGATTTTTTTTAATAAAGAAAAAACGTTATTAACTAAGTCAATTTGTGCAGTTAAATCTTTAGGGGGAAACTGATATTTGAATATGCATGCATGTGTTGATGTCAAGAATGACTCGCCATACTATGAAAAGCAATGTTTTCAGAAAATCTAGCAGGATTTCCAACGGTAAATACACTATTATCAATATAACATGCTAAAAGTGCACGCTGAACTAAATATTTTGACTCGTGCATCTTCCAACACCAGTCGAGGGGGCGTAGAATTTACTTGAATATTTGCGTTTCATTTGGATCGGGAAACAATCTGAAATTTTTTCATTAAGTACTGTACTTGACATACAAGTATTAAGTAAAGCATTATCATTTGTATTGAATTACTTGTAATACGATTACGTAAATAATTAAAAAAAAAAACATGGCCTAATCTGCTCATTCATATTAAATATTAGCGGCCTTCAGTGATTTTTCTATCATGACACGTTATATATATATATATATATATATATATATATATATATATATATATATATATATATATATATATATATATATATATATATATATATATATATATACTTATCTGGCTCTTCCAGGTTACTTTAAAAAATATTTTAAGATCGAACTATATTTGAGATTTTTTAAATGTTCATGTAATGGGTGTTTAGAAAATTTGTTTCTTTTTTCAACTTTTATCAACAACATTCAACACTAATAGATGAAAACATTTAAAAAAAATTTTCTTTTACAAAAGGAGAGGATGTGCTTTTTATTAACGCTTTCATTCACGTATAAGAACTGTAATTATTCGATCTCTGTGACTGTTTATTATTGCTATTGAATTATGCAAATAGGATGCTGTCTAAAGTTTGTCTTAATTTAAAGAAGATAAATTTTCGAATAAAACAGGCTCTGTTGCGAACTGCAACACATCGTTCCTAAAACGAAGTTTACATGTTAAAATTAACAAAGGGTTTTAAACAAAATGTGTTCGCTTTTCTTTGATATTTTCGCTATATACATTAACTCCAGAGGGTTTATGAATCGAATAATTGTTTTCAAATCGTTTTGATTTTCTTTCATGAGTACTATTCTCATGGTACAGTTTCAACCCGATTTCTTCTATTGCGGAGGTCTCATTACTTATGATTATGCTTTCGTCTAGAATCATTCAATATACATTGTTGGTAGCTGACTATGCTCATTGTGAACCAAAAGTACATGCACACACGATGTGTCTACAAGTTGTTCCAGAGTAAAAATGAATCTTAAGAGAAATAACATATTTGTGAATAATTGAACATTTCCACACTGATCAAACTTAGCTTAAGACAAAAATTCCTTTCCAAAGGAAAAGAAAATCCACGAAACAATTTAACACTTTTCATCAATTAACAAAAGTTACTTCCATTCATACGTCGACTCGATATGTCACAGTGAGCTTGAAATGAAAGATACCACAGAATCTGACACATCTGTTTTATATTTGGATACTTTACTAGAAGAAGACTTTAATGATAACCTAATAACAAAGCTTTATGATAAACGTGATGACTTCAATTTTTCAATCGTCAACTTCTCTTACTTATGTAGCAATACACCCTTTTCACCTGTATATGGTTTTTTTGTCTCCCACTTGATTCGATACGCAAGAACATGCTCTACATATGAACTATTTTCAAAACAAAGCAAGCTGTCGACAAACAAGTTGATGAAACAAGGATATAAATAGTCTCTATTGAAGTCATCATTTCGAAAGTTTAATGGTCGATACAATGACCTTGTCTGCAAATACAACCTATCATTAAGTCAAATGATGTATAACGTTTTCTCCATATTTCATTAACGATTTTTTGGTAATAAAGAGAACATTCAAACATGTGAATACGTTTATATAATTTCGTTCTGTTACAGCTGTCTTAATCTGTAAGAAATTTCAGTTGAAAATTTTAGTTTATTCCTACATAAAAAAAAAATAGTGCATAAATGAATAAAAAAAACTCTGGAAAAAATCTTATAAAACCAATGTCTAAGAGATTACTATTTACGTATGATAAAAGTGACATTACATAAATTTAATGATGACACTAAAATTAACTTCTAATAATCATAGGCATATGTTATGTACTTACTTTTGCAGTTTTCTCCTTCATGATACCTTTGTATTATTTTTTTTTTTTAAAGAACCACCTCAAATGACTGGAATTGTGATTTTTCTTAACATTATGACGTCACAACCACAAAAAAAAAAAAAAAAAAAAAAAAAAAAAAAAAAAAAAAAAACATCACAAAGACTTCACCATTGTTACCTAGAAATGCAACATTACACACCATCTTGTCCGACCTCAGGTCCATAAAACTTAGCTAAGTTTAACGTCTGATTACAGTCTCACTTTTAAACATTAAATTATATACGAAAGCTGACCTGGCTCATTGTTGATGAGGTAAAAAATTAATTTGTTATAACGAGCAAGTGCAATGTATCTCGTTATAACAAGTTTATTATCTCGTTTTAACAAGTAAGTTATTTTTATTATTACGAGTTAGCGTGTTAGATATCTCGTTTTAATAATAATTAATAAGTTATCTCTTATTGCGAGATAATTTATATTTAAATCGTTTTTAACAAAACTAATGATTTTCATTTGAATATGAAGTAAGTTCATTTGTTTCGCGCTTTGATAAGATCTTGAGTTGTCTTGCTATCAATATTTATATTTCAATAATTAAAACAATTTTAAGGTATTTACATCAACACAGCAGTGATATGACATTATTTACTGTGATTAAAACAAATTACAATTCACAAGCAGATATTTTTATATTCGGTCTTTTCAACAGCGAACGTTAAATGTATAAAACTATAAAGTAATTTGATGTTTCAAAAAAAAAAAAAAAACACTGTCATATTCCAAATTACAGAAACAGTAAATTAATTTTATCCACTCGACTTTGACTATTTACAATCTTGGCATTTCATTACTCAGAATATCAACTCACATCAACTATTGTCTTGTTATAACGAGATATCTAATTCGTTATAACGAGATACTTCACTTGTTATAACGAGATACTTCACTCGTTATAACGAGATAACTAGTATTATAATATAGTCTATAAATAGTCCCTTTATACAAATGCAAACAGTTCATAATACTACAGATTCGCTGGATTTGAATCCGTATTCACCGGAGGGTCAGTGCGCGTGCAGCAACATTGTGACGTCACAACCAATACCTCAAACAACGATGAAAACAATGATTGCACAGCCGGAGCCAGCTGTATATCGGAGCAGAAAAATTGTATACTGGTGTCTCATAATATCGCGGTACTTATTTCTTTGCGTAAAAATGTTAATCCAAATTCTTACATTAACTTTACACCAAATACTATTCATAAACCTATCAATGGCCTAACTTTTCAGTTGCTTATTATTTTCTAAGCTTTTTTCGTTTACTTTGTAGTCTATTTTTAAAACAGGAAGTCTTAATTGCCTCCTAAAGTGGAGAGTCTCATTGTATCGCGGTATTGAAAAACATGGAGGCTTGGCACTGTTACAAAGTACAATTTTTATTTTCAAATTCATGATGTAAATCTACATGAAAACTTAACAATAATAAAAACTTAAGGCTTTCAAAATATGAACTTTATTATGGATTTTACTTGGTAATATATTCAATGGTCTAAATAAAATAAAAACAGGAATGGAAATAAGTTAAATTTCGTTTTATTTGAATAAATCTTTTTCCAACGAGTGTTCCATACTTTTTAAGCATCACAAAAGTCAACATTCAGACGACAGACAGATAGTCCATCAACAAAAAGGATATGAGTTATGTATTCTTATTTTTGGATAATACCGCGATACAATGGAACCCGCGATATTATGAAAATTAAGGATATAGCTAGTCTATCGCAGGTTTATTTTCTAAACATTTAGATGTCTTACACACAGCGAATGGAAAACACGGAAGTTATAAGTTGTAATTTGGACATTTTTAAATTTTCTACGAATGAAGATCGTAAATAAAATTGGAATCGTCATGTACCCTTCAATGTCTTATTCATTCAAATCCTGACTATATAATAAAACAATTATGGACTCTTTCGATGGTGAATATGGTTTGTTATTCACCAGAAAAATATCAATATTGAACTCGGCTTCGCCTCAGTCAAAATTGATATTTTTCTGGTGAATAACAAACCATATTCACCAACGGCTTCGCCTAGGTCAACACTGATTTTTTTCTGGCGAATAACAAACCATATTCACCACCAAAAGATACCATAATTGTATAGTAACTCCTAATAACGAAACAAATAATTCGTTATACCGTTATCACTTACTCTTTATAATGAAATACTAACTGATTATTACTTGAAAAAGTCACTCGTTATAACTAGATAAGTATCTCGTAAAGAACGGATAACTAAGTATCTCGTTAAAACAATATATGTAATTATCTCGTTAAAACGAGATATCTAATTACTAGTATCTTGTCAAAACGAGATATCCTACTCCCTAAATTAACAAAGCTCTTTATAATTAGATACCAAATCGTCATAACAATATAATAAACTCGTTATAGCGAGAAAACTAACTCGTTATAACGAGGAAACTAACTCGTCAAAACGACATAACTCGATATACCGAGATTATTTTCTTGTTATAGCGAGTTACTATTAACTCATTTTATCAAGAAAATTATTTAATCGATATAACGTGGTATTAACTCGTTATTACGAGATAATTTTCTCGCTATAACTAGTTGAATTTTTTAAATCTTCCCAGAATGAGCCTTTTCGGCCTTCATAGAGTTCCCTTTGTATAGGCGAGAATGAGATCAAATGCAAGATAGTCTGTTTTATTGTTATATGTTATTGAAACATCTAAGATGCAAATATTAACGATATCTTTATTGTTGAAAGTTCCTGACGGCAAGAACTGAAATTTTCAACAAGACTGAATGATCCAGCACATTATGTTCAAATTATTCATTTCTCCCCAAATAGCCATCTCAATTACTAGTATGATCCACATCATATAATACTATGAACGAAATTCACAATTAAAAAAAAAACAACAAAACGATTTCGGTTTTCCATTGATAAAAAAGAATTTGAAAATTTAAATGTATGAAAAAAATGTTTATTGGGATAGGTATGATCATAATTTACAAAACAATGTCAATTAATTAAATGGTAGTTCATGAGAGTATGGATTTTTAAACTGTTTCAAAGGAATCCTAAAGCTTGAGAAAAAAAAATTACTTATGAATATCCTCGTATGTTATTACCTTCACGGTAACTCAGTCGGTAGAGCGTTTGCTACATGATCGGAATGTCGTAGGTTCAAGCTCCGATCGATAGAAAAAATAAAATAGGTAGCAACTGTTCCTTCGCCAAGGGTTTGGCACTTTAAAGTGAAAGTTGTAGGTCTTTCGGATGAGACCTTAAAAACCGAGGTCCCTTGTCACGGTAGGCGTGTCCATTAATATTGAAGCCCTTCACCGGTATATTGTGACGTCTCTATATAAGAAAAAAACTTCCAATTCTCGAAATGAACGTAAAACAACATACCATCAATCAATCAATCTTTTTGTCATGAAACAGTGAAAATGAAATTTATTTCAACCTTTCGTATATGTAACAATACAATTTCGCCATATTAATTATGTTATGATCTTTGTCCCTTTCACTGTTCTGTGGATTCTCCTTGTTAAACCAAAATTGGGAAATATTTTTTTACACTTTATACAAACATTCCTCAGGATGAATTAAACGGAGGCTTTTTGATATTATAAACAAGCATTCTGAGAGTATTGCATTAGCAATACTAATACCCTACCGGCAAGTGTAATCTGGTTCCCATTAAAATTGAAAATGTCGTAATTTAGTAAAAAAAAAAATCATTAAAGCGGAACATAATCCAAACTTGATCTATAACTCATCAAGGTAGACTCACATACTAAAAATCAACTCAATATCTGCAAATGTTTAGAAAAAAGTGTGGAAAACCGTCCAAAGTAAAAAGGCCATAATTCCCTTAAAATCATTGAAGAGGAACAAAATCCAAACTTGATCTGTAACATATCGAGATACACAAACATATCAAAAATCAGCTCAATATCTGCAAGCGTTTAGATAAAAAGTGCGAAAAACCAAGTGGGACAGACAGACAGACGGAAGGACAGACAAGAAGGAAACCTATAGTCCCCTCCGGTTCACAGGTAGCGGAATAATAACTGCTTCCTAATTAGAAATAGAAGTCTGAAATTTTTGTATCTTGGACTGGTCATCAACAAAATTACTTCGTTAAAAATCACTCTGATTCTACGCACAGGTACTCTGACATTGATATGAAAAGGATGCTGAAGTTCCTCATTGACAACATTTACATGAAATATGGAGATAACGAACAACATTCAAACCCACATTCCATTTAAACAACACATATTGGGAGCAGAGCAAACACCGGCCTCTAAAAACATCAGAGGCGGGATCAGACGCCATGGAGGAGTAAGCATCCCCTGTTGACCAGTCACACCCGCCGAGTGCTACTTGTCATGATCGGGTAAACGGAATAATCCGTAGGAAATTCAGTTTGTTAATAATGGCCAAACAATTAGTATGAAAAGAGTCAGTCAGCATTTGACTAATGATAGATTGTATTTGATGATAATGTCATTGATTCGACCATAGAACTTGCGAAATCATGACTTCAAAAGAGACTGTTTATATCTGTAACGATTGACCCCCCCCCTCTTTATTTTTATGCAAGACAGTAATGTTATATGACACAGTGTAACTTATTGTTTCATCCATGACAGTGGTTACTAAATCATGCTGCATCAATGACTGTAATATTTTGCTATTTTTGTACGTACTTGGAGCGGGTTGATTTTTCTATCCAATAGAGTCAATGACTGTAATATTTATTGTACATTATGGTGATCTGGAGCGGGTTGATGCAGTTTACATATATTCAGAGTTTATTATTAAGATTTAAGAGATCTACAGATTGTTTTTACTCAAAGTATTAGCATTAATAGATGTCTCGGATACTGTATGTTGATAGCGAGGAAATGCGGACGGTACTTGGTTGTGTAAACGTAACTTTTTGAAGTTTGTCATGATAAATTAAAGTCAGTGTTATGATGGATATATTGAAGCATTGTTTGTCTGAATGATTTTCTTCTGCATTAAAGTTGATTACCTGTTTATTTTTAAATCATGCTTGAAGAGTTCGGGTTTAGTATTGTCATCAAATGTTTACTTCCGGTTATGACTAACCGATAAAGTTATTGTAAATGATAATTTTAGAATGTGTCAAATTACTAATGTATTTTGAACTGTAAGTATTAATTGATTAGAAATTGTTCAACAGATGTTTTATTGTATTTTGGTCATGAATATTGTTATTGAAAATGGATTTAACATTGTTTTTGCAATATTGAAAATTTATGTAATTTATCGGTATATTGCATTATGGTAACGCATTTGTACACTAGATGGCATCTCGGCAAAAGCGATTTTTTTTAGCTTAGCCAATCAAATGTTTCATATGGCGAGATTAACCAATAAGAATTGATTAGTTAAGATTCCCGCGACTAGATAGATCGTTTGGTTAAGTCTATATAAAGGGTGCATTTTCGTCTGCTTGTTATTCTGGGGAACTTGTAGTTTAGGGATAGGTTGGTAGCGTTGTTAGGTTTATTTTATTTATTTTATTATTATTATTATTATTATTTGTTTTCTTTTCTTTTAATTTTATTTATTTTACTTTAGGATTCGATTTTTATTTATTTATATTTAACGGAATAACAACTGATGCAGTGATTTAACTGTGGGTTGTAATTTCCGTGATTTTTATTGAGTTAGTAGATTTTTCGTAAATTCTTAGATTTATAAATTGATTGACTTTTGAGATATTTTTGATTGAGAAATATTTTTGAATAGGTAAAAGTTAGTTTGATTATCATTGGTAATTTATTTAATTATATTTTAGTGATATTTTTCATTTTGAATTTATCGATAGATAATTTAAGTACAAACTATTCGTAAATTAATTCAGTGCGTTAATTGTTGTATGCATCTGTGAGTTAGTCTTTAGTTTATTTGCTAAGTAGGTTAACTATTGTGAACAATGCAGTAACTGAACTGCGTGTTCATACGTTAGTAAACATTATTATATGGTTTAGGTTAACCATAGTGAACAAGTGAGTAACTTAACTCATTTTACAAATTGGTATATCAAATCCTGTTTTCATCTAATAAAATTTTATTATAGGATTATTTAATCAGAGTTATTCCCCTTTTGTTTTTATTCTTGAAGTAAATGTCTTAAGGGAGGGAACACTTGACAATTATGTGGGTTATTGTTATTTATTTTTAATACATTTTGTTATGAATTGAAATTATACAGCCTGAATGTTGTGTGAGAGTGTTGTTCATATGTTGTTATTTGATTTAATTTAATAAATTGTAAACTTTACATACTCTCTATTATTTCAAGTATCATATTATTGAGGTATATGAAAGGATTATGTATTTTATCTGTCCCTATTTCTCGATGTGAATATACAGTCTGAGCAGAAGTTTAATATGTACTTCTAACACCGTCTGCGCTACACTTAGCTTCTATCATGTGTTGCATTCTGAGCATACGTGGTGTGATGGCGTTACATTTTTGGCATCCACGGCGGGATATCCTGTTCATTTTTAGGGATATCCTGTGATACGAATTTAATTGTTAAGAAGTTACGAATTTAATTTGATCTATGTGTAATATGTGTGAATATATATATTTTTATCTGTCGATGGCAAACCCTACTGTGAATCTACTAAGAAGCGTTCTACATAAATATAAGCTAGATTTATGTGAAGAGTAAGAGAGAGTGTATTAAGTGAACATTGTTTATTAAAGGTCTGTTTAAGTTGTTTTTTTGAAACACAATTTTTAAGTCAAGATAGGACTACAACTACCTCCAGTATTTTAATTGAACATGGTAGTACACTGCTTTAATAACAGTCAGAAGGATGGTCAATTAACTTATCTTGAAACTGTAAATCTCTCTTGTAACAGTAAAGGACATGTAGTATGTTAATTATACCTGACACTGTCAACAGTACAATCGGTCATATAACTGATTTTGAAACTGTAAGTGTATATTCGACAATGAAGTGGACAGCAACTCAACTCTTCGGAGACGTAGCCCATTGAAGACAAATGGACATCAACGACACAATAACGTAATGTTACTCCAGATAGACAGAATCGTTTGTTTACACAACATGCAGAACCAGTATGTCGCTCAGACGTATAATATTCAGAAAGGAGATTTCTTTATCGGCATCCCTGCCTTCCAGAAGATCTTTGAATGATTTATCCTCTCAAGACTATGTACCAGTATATGATAGCAGACAGAAATCAACAGGAGAAAAGAATGACTAGGGCTGTAATTGAAGCTCCTCAGAGCAATTTCAAAAATAATCAGAGGAATAAAGAAACTGCTACACAACAGAAATTCAAGACTAACAACAAGTCGACAAGTTGCTTCTCCACAGAGAATCAGCTTGAAGAAGAGATGAATAAGCTTAGACAACAAATGTCAGAGATTCAGAAGTCTTTAGAACAACTGAACCAAAGAAACTCTCGTTTTAAGACTACAAAACAATCCTTTTTATGTTTTCATTGTGAAAAACCTGGCCATTTCAAACAAGAATGTCCCATGTTGCATTTTCAACAATATGCAGCTCCATCAACAAATCAATGTTACAATGGAAGTTCTAGACCCAACTCATATTCTGCTGCTCCTTTAAACCACCAAGGATCGTAACTGATGGTCGAGGAACGGTCCACGGTTCCGAGAGGAATGATCTACAAAAGACCAAAATTGAAAATGTTATTAACCGTAATTATGAAAGAAGTCCTGGAATTTATGTTAAAGGACAAATCAATGATTCTTGTATTATATTTACAATAGATACTGGAGCTTCTAGAACCATATTATCAAAATCAGTCTTTGAAACTTTAGCGAGGAAACCTAAATTACATAAGACCACTGGAATTTTGAATGCTTGTGGCAGAGATATAGGAGTATTTGGCGAAGGAGAATTTACATTGAAACTGGGAGATTTCCTTACTGATCAGCATATTATAGTTGCAGAAATAGATGACGATTGTCTTTTGGGAGTCGATGTTCTATATGCAGAGCAGAATATGCCTGCAGAAATATTACTGAGTAGGGGGATACCTAAACTTCAGAATAAGGAAATTCCTCGTTTCCAGACAACTACAGAGAGCAGATGTCGTAGAGTAACTGCTGCAGATAATTATGAAATTCCACCGTTCAGTGAAAAGATCATACAGGCATTTATTGAGAGATCTGAAGACCCCAAAGAACAAAAGGAGTTATTAATTGAACCTTCAGAACTTTTCACTGAACGATATGAACTCCTAATGGCCAATACTCTGGTTGATATAGAAAACAACACAACTGTACCTGTCAGATTACTTAATCTTACAAATGTTGAACAATACGTTCACCAAGATGCTGTTATTGGCATGGCTGATGAATTTTCTTCTTATGTCCCATTTACTGAAGGTACTAGTACTACAAGGAAGTTCAACTATACTCCTTTGAAAGTCAGAGATGTTGCTGAAATGGATTTAAAAGCACATAGAGATTTACCTGAACATATGAAAGAACTGTATAATAATGCAGTTGACAACAATAATTTTGACGACTTATCCAAAAAGAAAATTTATGATCTACTTTCTGAATACAGCAATGCTTTTTCAAAGAATGATCTAGATCTAGGATATACTACTGTAACGGAACATGAAATAGATACTGGCGATGCCAAGCCCATAAAATTACCGCCTAGAAGAGTCCCTCTTGCTTATGCTGACACAGAATTACAGTTAATAAAAGATATGGAAAAACAGGGTATTATCCGGAAATCTAATTCCCCATGGGCATCTCCCTTGAATTTAGTTATGAAGAAAAATGGAAAGGTTAGACCATGTATTGACTACCGGAAGGTGAATGATGTTACCAAAAATGATGCTTTCCCATTGCCAAGAATCCAGGATTGTCTAGATGCTATATCCGGAGCTTCCATTTTCTCGACTTTCGATTTAACGTCCGGGTATCACCAAGTACCTGTAAAGTATCAGATATTCCGAAAACGGCATTTGTCACAAAATATGGCCTTTGGGAATTTTTAACCATGCCAATGGGATTAAAAGGAAGTGCACAAACATTTCAAAGAACTCTACAAATTATTTTAAGTGTTCTCCAGTGGCAGACTTGCTTAATTTATTTAGATGATATTATTGTGTTTGGATCCACTTTTGATGAACATTTGAAAAGAGTTAAAGAAGTTTAAGAATGCATACATCAAGCCGGACTAAAGTTAAAACCCAAAAAGTGCCAATTATTTCAACAAGAGGTTACCTTTCTAGGTCATGTTGTAAACAAAGATGGTGTAAAACCAAATCCCGAAAATATATCCAAAATTTTGGAATGGCCTGTACCGAAAAATGTCACCGAAATACGTCAAATATTAGGAATGGCATCATACTATAGAAAATTTGTCAAGGACTTTTCTGCCATTGCTAGACCCTTAATACAACTGACAAAGAAAGATGTTCCTTTCAAATGGACTGAAGATTGCTATATAGCTTTTACAAAGATTAAAGAATGTCTGACTGGACCAGATATTATGGCCTTTCCTATGACAAATGAAGAATTTATTCTCGATACTGATGCCAGTAATTACAGCATTGGGGCTGTTCTTAGCCAAATACAAAATGGTCAAGAAAGAGTTATTTCATATGCTAGTAGAACTTTGAACAAGGCCGAGACAAATTATTGTGTCACTGACAAAGAATTATTAGCAGTAAAATACTTCATTGAATATTTTAAACAATATCTACTAGGTAAGAAATTCCGAGTTAGAACAGATCATCAAGCCTTAGTCTGGCTGTTCAAAATTAAAGAACCAAAAGGACGGATAGAAATACTATCAGGATATGACTTCTCCATAGAATACAGACCTGGACATAAACATGGCAATGCTGATGCATTATCTAGATGTCCTGATCCTCATAGTTGCCAATGTTCTGATGAAATCAAGTTGAAGTGTGGTCCCTGTAAAAAGTGTGTAAAAAGAAATGAAGAAATCCCTCAAAAGAAGAAATGGTGTAATACACGTATCAGTGCTGAGAATAATATTCGTGCTGTTACTCGTAATCAGGAAAATACTGAATTTACCACTTGGTATGATGTTTGTAAACCTGTAAATATGACACAGTTACAGCAGAATGACCCAGATTTACAATTACTCTATAATGCAAAGAAAGAGAGTCATCAACCAGAAGAAGTCTTACTGAAAGATGCCAGTCCTGCTTGCAGATATTATTGTAACATGTGGGATTCCATTGTATTTAAAGACAATGTTTTATATAGAGAATACATCTCGAAAGATGGAAATTATACTTACCTTCAACTATTATTACCCCGTTCTTTGCGTGACGAAGTCTTACAGCAGATGCATGACTCTGTAGTGTCTGGGCATTTAGGGGTTAAAAGGACAACTGCAAAAATAAAGAAATTGTTCCATTGGTATGAAATGAGAACTGATGTACATGCCTGGATTGAAAAATGTCATATTTGTCAGATGAATAAAATGTCAAATAAACCTGCAAAAGCACCTATGGGTGACATGAGAGTAGGAGCACCTTTAGATCGTTTATGTATAGATATACTTGGACCTTTACCTAGGACTCCTCGAGGCAACAAATACATTTTAGTTACAATGGATTACTTTAGTAAATGGGTTGAAATATTACCTATCCATGACCAAACTTCAGAAACTTGTGCTGACAAAATATTTAATGAATTTATAGCAAGATATGGCTGTCCGCAAAGTATACACAGCGACCAAGGTCGAAATTTTGAAAGTGGATTATTTCAAGAATTTTGTAAGATTTTAGAAATCAAGAAAAACTAGAACAACTCCTAGAAACCCAAGAGCCAATGGCCTGGTTGAACGATTTAACAGAACTTTAATTAGTATGATAAAATCATACATAAAAAGCAAACAGACAGATTGGGATAAGAATTTAGGATGTTTAGCCATGGCATACAGAAGTACACCCCAGGAATCGACAAAATTTTCTCCGAATATGATTATGATGGGAAAAGAAGTTAAACTTCCATTACAAGTCTTATATTCCTACCCAGAATGTTCAGAAGAATGTGTTTCATATGGTGATTACCTGTATATTCTAAGAGAGAATCTGTATCAGTCGCATCAGATAGTCAGGAAGAACCTAAAACAAGTAATGGAGATACAAAAGGATAAATATGACAAGAAATCTAACTTGAATCAATATCGAATTGGTGATTTAGTTTCAATATTAATGGAGAGTCCAGATACTGACCTTGAGAGTCATAAGTTACAACCAAAGTATATTGGTCCCTGTCTCGTTCTACAAAAGATCAATGATTTGTTATACAAAGTTAAAACCAGTGAACAAGCCAATGTTAAGATTATTCATCATAACAAGATGAAACCATATATAGGAGAAATGCTTCCCTGGATGAAGAAGTTTGTAAAGAAGAATTAAAATATATTATGAATCAATTGTATTATTCATAAAAATGATATGTGCTGTTATTGTTGTGAAGAAAGATATTCTGTTGTAATATAACAACATAACCAGCTGAATACATAATTAATGTATCACAGAACTTGGTCCTGGCCTGGGGTTGGAAATGTAATAATTTTTTTTTTTTGTAAATTAAAAAAAAATTATACTCACCACTTCTTCTTCCTGTTCTTGTAGTTGTCGTTGTTATCAACGTAATGGATCCATCCATGTTGAAGTTGGCAAAGAGGAAAGGGGCGGTATTCCAGTGCACATATGAGCAATGTAGAGAACATGGAGACAAATTATCAATAGAAAGACACATCTTACTTAGACATGTGGAAAAGAGTCATGTGCCGTATAGTTGTTCTGTTTGCGATTTTGTTGCAATGAAAGAGAATTATGTAAAGAAACACTATAAATGGTACGTGCCACACAAGAACAAAAAGTTGGAACAATTTGAGATTATAAAAGGAGAGGGTGAAGTGGACTTAAAATTAAAGAAGTGGGAGGGACCTGCATCATTGAGTTATTGGATGATGAAATTATGGACTCTTGTGATGTTACGAAGAAGGAAAATGTGGTAGAAGATATAAAAGATCAACTGTTCGAGGATATCAACAGTATGGACGTAGACCAAGGTTTAGATATTGGAGAAGATCAAGATAATGATGTGGAGAAAAGAGAATCAGATGTGGTAGCAGAAAAGGAGAAGTTGTTAGACGAGAAGATGAAGAAGATCGACGAAGTGTTCAGGATGGTCTCGGAGATATACAGGAATGGGCCTACCAGGGGACTCTCTCCATTACCATTTAGGGAACAGACACCACCCTTACGACGAAGGAGTCCACCTTGATCAAGAAGTCCACTGAAACAAAAGCTAGTACAGGACAGAACCAACTATAGGAGACAACAAAGAGGTAAGAGAAACAAAACATGGAGGAACAACAAATGGAGGAGAGCAACGACATTATTTCAAGATAAAGACCATCATCGACAGAGTTCACCTAAAATTAAGTCTGTAGTTAAGAAAGTTCATATTAAGTAAGTTATTGTTTGTAGTTGAGGAGGGTTATTTAGATTTGTGGTTTAGGGGGTGGATTTTACTTGTTATTATATCAGTATTCATAAGTAAAGTATGTCAGGTTCCTATATGTGATGCTTTGCTATATACATTGAAATGTTATATTGTTGACATTGTGTATCATGAAGAGATATCCCTTTGTTTTGTATACAGAATTTGTGTATGACATGTGGAACCTTCTTATGTGCAGAAAACATACATATTATGATAGTATTTAGAATTGTGAACTGTTGATTGTATTGATTTGGGTTTATGTGTGTCTAATGATGGTGAATAGTCTTTAATCATACTGTTTGTATATCAGGATGTACAGGGATCCTGACATTTTTTTTTAAATTCTGTGTCAAAGCTTTTACTAGTTTTTCTTATGTAATAAAATTAGTGGAAAGTCGGGAACATCAGTGACGACTGACCCCGCATAGGTGTAATTAACGACGGTTAATCACCGAAAGGTTCTGGTTTAGATATATCCTGTTAGATTATCTCATTTTAACCCATGTTTAACATGTTTAGAACCTCATTATTGGATTGAAAACCTCTTTTAGCAGGATTGCACGTAATTTTTTCTGTTTTCTCGGGTGAGACTTCTGTTGTTGGGGAACCAAATGTTATGATTTTATTTGACTATATGTCCAGTTATTTGTATTGTCTGTGATATTATTTTGAGAATATGTTGGTATGTTTGTTGTCATAGTACTGATTCATTATTCTTTATTTATGGGAAATTACTTTGAGTTGTAATGATGCATGAAAGTGATGTATGAATGTGATTAATTATTTATAAGCATTTTGTGTGAATGGTGTGATGGCGTTACAATATCCTTGTTTCATCAACTTGTTGGTTAATAGCTTTCCTCGTTTTAAAAATCGATCCTACGTAGAGCATGCTCTTGTGTATCGAATCAACTTAGAGACATAAACCCTATATGCAGGTGATAAGGGTATATTGCTACATAAGTAAGTAAAGTTGAAGTAGCTATTAATAAGGTTGAAAATAAACTACTGGTATGGAAAGAACTTTAGAGAAGACAGTTGCTTTCATATATTGGAAATGCACTGCACTTCATAGAGGAAAAAAATAGTATCATTAAGACGTAGTTATCAGTGGTAGTATATAAATGAGAAATGTAGATATTAGAATAATAAAGCGTTTTATATGCATCTCTTCTTGGATTTTGGTATATAAAGAACAAAAAAGTGAGAAAAATGAAAATTTATTTGTTTAACCTCACATGTGATATTCATAAATGGCATTAAAACAACATAAGCTCTTCATATATTTTCATTCAATATTATTCTTGTTCGTTGAAATGTTTAATAAAACAACTTCATCTGCTGGAATTTCAGTCTGTTCTTTGTTCAATTCATCAATGGGCGTTAAAGGAGAAGACTCTTCAGACTTGTTCTCCACGTGCTCTTTGCTACCGCCATTAAGTTTTTCCAACACTTCCGGTACCTCAAACTCATTCTCCTGTTTCTTTTCTTCTTCCAATTTCTTAATTAATTCTTCTCTCTGTTGTAAATGAAATTAATGTTGTAATGAAATACTAACTACTGATAATTTGGTCCCAAATGAAAAAAAAATACATCAAACATCTCTCCTTATATTGAGCACGTGTTTATACATCCCCTCCCACAAAAAAGATTAACAGTCTTTTGATTATTTGAGAAAAAACATATCGCTCATTTTAGGACTGTAGCAAATATTCAGAATTAACCATGGTTAATACCTTATTTGATAAACTATGTCATTTGTTAAAATTTGTTATTGTTAAAATGCCTTTAATTTTAATATTATTAGTCAAATAAATGTATACTGTGGATCTTGACAATCTCGATACTTGGAGATATGAAAATAAAAAAATGCGTTTTTGAAAATAAGAATCTCACCGCTCAAGGGCCCTGAGTGCCAAGAAAAAGTCTAAATTTGAATCCCTTTCCCAATATTTGGTGACGTCTCATGTGAGGACATTACACAACAAATAATCATTCAATCTGTTTACGGATTCACTTATATTTTTGTGAAATTAACAAAGCAAAAGTACGTAATGTAATAGTAATTTTTGCCTTTTCAAAAGGTACCCCTCCATATAACTTCTTTCGTAACTTTTTCGGTAAAAATGGAAAGAACTGGTCAAAAAATGGAAGAACATAACGAACATCTACCGTTGCTGGATCAGGGCGACCTACAAAATACTTAAAATTAATGGAGAGAGAGAGAGAGGGAGAGAGAGAGAGAGAGAGAGAGAGTTTACGTATCTTTGAACCATATTTATGTTTTTAAGTTTTACAAAAAGGATATTAGGAAGGTAAAGGAAATTGGACGCTTTTACGTTTATGAATTGAATCATAGACTCTTACCAATTATTATACTAGCCAATGAACAAAATATCAGTGATACGATTATGAGGAATCCAGTCAGCCATTGGTATGATAAAGAATAGAAACGGTCCAAACCTTGCCTGAAAGATGCAGTTAAACTATCTCATTAAAACACTTATCTACTTCTCATAATAAAGAGTGTGCCAAAGTAATCCGTATTTCAAACACCGACTTAAATATATCGAAATAATTCTTTTTGAAACAAAACTTTCCTTTTTACATAAGTATTTGATTTATTTGAAAACCTTAATATATTGACTGAAATAAAACTTTCTTTATCCGATTGTTAAGACAGTTATAAATTCTTTTGAACAAATAGCGCTTATTTACTGTCCTCCAAACAAACAATTTTTCATATGCTGACTTGCACTTGTAATTTGATGTTGTGATTGTACTCCGGGTGGAAATATCAAATCTTTTCAAAGTTTGATAATTATATTTTCCAATAATTGCATATTCTTAAAAAATTATAAACATTTAATTAAGTATAAATTTTATTTCAAGCCTTATTTTTTTTTCTTAACAAAAGCCTAGGCCATGAAATATAGGCTGTTTACAAATTTACGGACAACCCTCGTAATTCAAACCCAGGAAAACATATGAAAACATATGAACAAAGAAAGGTTTTTCCTAGAATGTAACGTACGGTCTCTGAGGTATCGATTCTTTGACTAAACTTGTCGTTGCTTCTTGCCAAGAAGTGTTCTGCATCATGGTTGTACTCATAAACGTCATATTTGTTAGTGACGTCATGTCATAGCATTTGTCTGTTGGTCCCGGTGGGAGTCCAGGAGTACGTTTAAGGGTTGTGGAGAAATTTTGTTCAGTGGTAATCCACAATCCCACCACTGCTGTCAGCAATGTTCCTATAATTGCCCCCTGAAATGTTTTCGCCAATACACTATTCTTGCTTGTGGGCTAAATTGCATGTTTTTTTTTCATCCTTCACCAACCGAAATGATATTATCTCTTATCAATTTAATCAATTTGTGAATCATGTTTTAAAGTTGAATTTTTATAGCATTTAAACATTTATAGCATCTATACAGACGTCAGCTACCAACCTTTGCATTCCCCCAAGGACAAAACACCGAGAAAAGAAATAGCCCTGATGCAGGACCACCAAAAGCAGCAAGAACACTGAATGATATCTGTGATTCATGAAATATTAAATCAATCAGAAGTATACATAAACCTAATATATATTAATGTGATGTATCATATCGTTATAATAATATACAAGTTATGCTTCAAATAATATGTACCTGCGACATTGGCCCTTTTATCTTGGCTATAAGAAAGGACACACCGACACATAGAGCACCGATCACCACAACTAATAAAATATGACGAAATAACTTTCTGAGACAATTATATGTACGTGTCGTTACTTTCATTGATGAAAATGAAAAGTTGAGGTATGACCATACTTTATTTTGTGTTTATTAGATAGAGAGAGAGAGTCACCTGATATTTTTGCTATTAATGTCACCGATCTTTCTGACAAGGACTTAAACGTTGGTCTAACGACATCTTCAATGGCTAGAGCTGAGAGACTACTCAACCCAGAGGAAAGTGTACTGAAAAATATCAATTATCAAACATTTGCCTAGAATTAGGAGTTAGCTACTAGTATATATTGGACAGAATCCAAGAAAATATAAAATTGCATTTAATTAAAAAAATTACCTTAATGACGCACTGAAAAGGGAGGCCATGAACAGCCCAGCCATTCCTGGAGCTTCTTTGAAAATCTCTAAAACCATGAAAGGCACAACCTGAAATTGTATTTCTCATTTCTTAATAACAAAAACTTAATTAGTGTAGTATTTTGTTTAAATTTAATGGTTTTCTTACACAGGCACTTGACGTTTTAAACCCTTCTCTTTATTGATAAAAATATTCCCAAACTATAATGATAACGAGGTTATTATTATAGTTTGGGGATATTTTTATCAATAAAGAGAAATGTTTAAATCGTCAAGTGCCCGTGTTTTTTTTTTTCCATTTTCATCAATGCGATATCTTATGTCAGTTTAAACTATTTTATTCAATTCTTTAGTCCTGTTTTACCTGGTTGGGGTTGGAAATTTTTTTAGACTTCAGAGGATCACAACCAAGGGAAGAAAAGAACGCATAAGCCACGGCTCCCTCCAGTGTGGCCAAAGTCAAGGTAATGAAGAAAGCAGGTCCAGCTAAATAGAGGACTCTACGAAAGAAAAAGACATAATGTTAACATCCAATGAAGAAAGCAGGTCCAGCTAAATAGAGGACTCTACGGAAGAAAAACGCATGCTGTTAACATCCACTTGATGCCCTGAAATTTAAAACTGTACAGACGTAGATGTGCACGTTGAAATTTTTTATAAACGAAAAATTTTCACAAGGTAAAAATATATTCTGCTGCATTAAATGAAATTCTATCCATAAAATTTGAAAATATTGCAAAAATATTTCTTATGGTTATTCTATTTCAACTCTTAAGTATTATATCTTACTCTTATATTCAAAATTAAACAGGCAATAAAAGACAAATCAATCACCCACCTATTAGCAGCTTTCTGAGTTGGGGTAGAGACAATTCTTTGAACAGTGGTCTGTCCAGTGTTCAAACTCACCATACGAAGACAACCACCAATAACAAGGCTCCAAAAGGTGTGACGGATTGTAGGGTCAGGGTCAAAACTGAGAAAAATCAAATATGAATTATCTTTCTTCCATTGCTTCGAGCCGTCACGGTAGCTCAGTCGGTAGAGCGCTAGCTCCGTGATCGGAAGACCGTGAGTTCGAATCTCGGCCGCGACTGACCTAAGTCGATAAAAAAAAAATGGTAGCAACTGTGTTCCTTCACCAGGAGCTCAACACTTTGAAGTGAAAGTTGCGAGTCCTTCGGATGAGATCTTAAAAACCGATGCCCCGTGTCACGGCAGGCGTTGGCACGATAAAGATCCCTCACTGCTCAATGGCCCTGAGTGCCGAGTAAAGGTCTAAATTTGAAGCCCTTCAAAAGTATCTGGTGACGTCTCTATATGAGTGAAAAATTCTCAAATGGGACGTAAAACAACATACAATCAATCAATCAATCCATTGCTTCGGTGGGGACTATTTGTATATCCTACAATTACATGTATTCTATAAATCGTTGTATCGATAATCAGAATTGTATGAGTTATATTTTATCATTAAATGCTTCAGATAAAAGATATTACAGGGACTGACACATCTGTTTCATATTTGGATATTTTACAAAAAGACGTTAATGGTAATCTAACAACCAAGCTTTATGATAAACGTGATGACTTTAACTTTTCAATCTTCAACTTCCCTTACTTATGTAGCAATATACCTTCACCACCTGCATACGGGGTTTATATGTCTCAGTTGATTCGATATGCAAGAGCACGCTCTACGTATGTACAATTTCTAAAAGATATCAAATTATTGACAAACAAGTTAATGAAACAAGAATATCAGCAGTCTCGTTTAAAGTCATCATTTCTTAAGTTCTATGGTCGATACAATGACCTTGTCAGCCAATACAATTTATCATTGAGTTAAATTCTGACTGACGTTTTTCATACTAATTGTTAGGCCATTATTTACACAATGAATTCTCGACGGATTTTTCCGTTATTTCCCGATCATGACGAGGAGCACAAGGGTGTGACCGGTCGACACGGGATGCTCACTCCTCCATGGCACCTCATCCCACCTCTGATGTTTTGGAGGTCCGTGTTTGCTCTGCTCCTATTTTGTATTGTTTAATGAACTTTTGAGCTTGAATACTGTTCGTTATCTCCATATATTTCATTCATTGATTTTCTTTTCTGAAAGAATTCCTAGATTAATAATTTAATGTTGCATTGAAATAAAATAAAATGTAAAGAGTACTTTGAAGAAGTATGAAATCAAGTTTTTTACTTCAAAATATCCAATCTTCCTGTGTTTTTGTTAATTTCAATTACATTTGATAATCCACCAGCAACCATTGTGCCCTTAAAAAAGAAAATGTACATTGATCAGAGTAGAAAATAGAAAAGCTGTTCAGAAATTTATGCCTGCTTTCTTACATTATCATACTTTATCATTGCTTCAGTGTGAATGATGTATTAATCATGAAATCAAAATCGTAGCTCCAGTGTGTAATACTTTAATTAATTTCTGAATTGCAATTTTCTTAGTCCCTCATTTATTTGGAAGGACGCTAGAAATTCCTTTCCTTCGGGTGTATGGCATGGTTCTCACAAGAAAGCAGAAGTAGGACCATGCCAGTATAATAATACATATATATTTTGTATAAATTATAGATTCTAACCTTTATAAGAATGGCAAATATACCCATGAACATGACTAGGCTTTGAAATACATCTGTCCAAATCACTGCTTTTATACCACCCTAATAAACAACAAATCAAAAGTGAGAACTTTCATATTTTGCATGCCATTTTGATGTTTTCTTTTAAATATTTTCTTCATCCAAATAAAGTACATGAGATGTAACTTAGCTTAAACGGATAAAGGAAGAATAGCGAATAAATGGAGTTAAGATAACATGTTTTACATACCTGTATAAATATTAATACTTACAATAGACGTATATATTACTGAACAAACAGCTACGACTAGAGTCGAAGCCCACATAGGAAAGTTGGTCACTGAAAAAAGTATCAGGGGCTCGTTTCTCAAAAAGTCTTAGATTTGGGCCTAAGTTAGTCCGACTAAGTAAGTTACGCCAAAATTTAGACAGGCCTAAATCGCGTTTCAGAAAGCGGCGTAAGACTAGGCCTAAGACTAAGACATCTCCGCTAAGTACTAAGCATGCGCAGATCGTATTTTATTTGGTTTAGAGACTAAAATTACATGTGGCGGATCAAATTATTATCAAACTTAAACCTAAATACAGAAGTTAGGCACGGAAAGCATTAGCGCGCGTGCATTTTTTCTCTCTTTGAAACCATCTTTATAACAGATATATTACGCAAACCTATCTGTATTTTCAAGGTCAAAGCACTAAAATTAAATAACTATTTTTGTATGCTCTGATAAATTAAAAAAAAAATCTATTTAGGTACAAATTACATTAGAAAAGCATGTACGTGCATGTACTCGATTGTGATATTTCGATATACACTCGAACATTAAAACCCAAACGATGTACATAGCACACGTACTTAGGAAAAATTGGAATACATTAAGCATGAAGAATTTTACTGAAGTAATTTCCTTTGAAAATAAGCCATATTGTCTTTTCACTTATGTTTTACATTAAAATAAATACACATAAGGTAGTGGCAAAGTCATGGAACGCGTTTGTAGCTACGGTTTTAAAAGGGGGGGGGGGGCACAAAAAAATCTGACAATCCAAAAAACCTTAACTACCAAAAATTGGGGGTTGCTAAGGGAGGGGGGACTTCCTAAATTAATGTGACCAAAAAAATTTCATTAACTTTCCAAGTCAAAAACCTAATTAACTGTCCAAGTCATGGAATTTGCCAGTTTTCGACCTTACAGCGACAGAAAGTGGAAGGAGAGGGAAAGGGGGGGGGGGGCAACCAGCATCTGAAGGAAAATTTAAATAGCAAAAAACAACACTCAGAAAAATTGGAGGGCGGGGGCCCCTGGCCCCTTCGCCTTCTACGGACCTTTGGAAAATTTAACAATTATGAAATCATATATTATTAAAATATGGATATGAGGTTTTTGAAAATTAATCAGTTGTGTTGAATTTATAATTTCAGAATAATCAATTCTAACTGAATTAGATTTCTTGGCATTCAAGCTGATACATGTATTATAATACATGTATTATACTTTGGACATACAGTACAACATTGATATCGATATAATTTACACAGTCCATGTAAAAATACGCATATACAACATTTCCATTATCACACGCATTCTCAATAAAGGTCTGCAAAAGCTTAATTAGTTTTTAATCAATTTCTTGTAATCCATATTACAGGCAAGCAATCTAGTATTTTTATAAATTTCTGAAGTATTTTCATTCAATATATTTCCAGTCGGAATCAGATTTATTTAGATCAGGAAAGGTATAAATGTCAACATCACCATCTTCTTATTTTATATCTAGTAATTCCGTTTCAATTTCTATTAAGAATATGATCATGTAATATTTCTTTAATAGATGCAGAATATTTCTTGAAGATTTTATCTCGATATAAAGATGTTACCAAGTCATGATTTTCATATTCATAAATATTTTTAGATAAGCAAATTTCTTCTTCTATGTTTTACGAGTCTACGATAGATTGTAAATTAATTAAAATCAAGTACATATTTTTTAAAAAAAGAAGATAAACCAATCTGCACATCTTATACGCCATGGCAGTTACTCCTTTGAAATATGAAAAAAAAACAGTATTACGGACAAGATAATTAATTACTGGAACATTTTACAAATTCATATTTTTCTGTTCTATAAATTTTATATTGAATTAAAGGGGAAATTAAGGTAAAAGGTTCATTAACTTGGCATAATAACCGAATATTTCTTATTATCGTAAACATATTAAATGTATATTGTTTGTGGATTTTTTTTTCAAAAACATTATCCATTTAAAAAAAAAAAAAAAAAAAAAAAAAAAAAACAGGGACCCAGTGTCTTGGGGAGATTGGGAAGGGGGGGGGATAGGTAATTGAGTATAACCAAAAAAAATATTCAGCAAACTTTGACAGTACACGAAAACAAATGCTGAAAGTGTAGGTCAGCCTAAATTACAACTTAATTTTTAAAAGAAAACACCATTACTGGAGAAATCGGGAGGGTTACAGCCCCCTCCTCATACTACGCGTGCCTGCTTTTTTTTAAAACTCGGGCACTTCTTAATATCTTAAGTTTACCTAGTTTCACAATTCAAATTTCTTACTTACAAATGTCTAGCTCATCAAACCTTTTTACGGAAAAAAAAATCTGCATCCTCGCTGGATTTTTACCACCTTTCTATTTACCTACATAATAATTGTATATTTCACGATTTTTTGCATATCATGTATTTACATGAATAGGTATTATATCGTTTACGTACAAAATAATTATTCTTTTATCTCTTTATGACCAAAACACTTGCCACTTTTTTCAAGTTGTGGACAGACTAAGAACTTACGCCTACTCATGAGCAGGCCTAGATTTAAGCTTAACTTTAGTCTCGACTTAAGTCTGCGCCCTTTTGTGAAACGCTACTTAGTCCGATTTTGGGGTTTAGTCACTGACTTAGTCCGGACTAAGCTTACGCCTGGTCGTAGGCCTTTTTGAGAAATGAGCCCCAGCTGTTTAACATCTTCTATATACTATTTATCGTTTGAATGATGTAAAAGAAAAAAAAATAAAAAATATAGAGTAATTGTAAAGATGAGTGAAAAAATGTTCAGATGTACCTGATTCCAATGCAATACCAGGACCAAACAATACAATGCCCATATATAAAATCTGAAAAACAGAATTTGTGGCCTATTTTAAAACTGTTGCAGCTAGCTTCGCTTTTAATATCACAGTATAATTTGTCTTCAAACTAAACATAACCCCATTTCAAGTTTCATAATTAAAAAATGTTTGACGCAATCAAGAAGAATCATAGATGTGAGAGATGATTGTCCGCTTACAGTGGAAAAATGAGTTTTACAGTTTTCAGTGAATCATTTAGCAATATATAAAACTTTCAAAAAAAAAAAATAAATAAATAAATAAAAATGAATAAAAAAGAAAGAAAATAAATAAATAAAGCAAACAAACAAAAAGTAAACTAAACAAAGCGAATGAAAAAGACCCCCTCCCTAATATCAAAATAAACAAACAAAACCAAACCAAAGCAAATAAAAAGTACAAAAAAAAATTAATTGAAGTATGAAAATGGAAGTAATAACACACTATTTCTACCATAAAAATTGTGTTTTTTTTCTTCAGATGTACTATATTTGAGAAGTGATGTAAATCAAATGTGGATTTTCAAAAACTTCAAAGAACTTTAAAAAATTTAGAATCATAAATGTTTTCTAAAATTAGTAACATCAAAACCTAACACTTTATTCCTAACGATGAATAAAAACTATGCTTTTTGATATCATAGACAACGGCTTCTTCAATAATAATGCAATCCGGAAAAATTATATTTTTTGATAGAGCATCTACAGAACTGTTAGGTTAAAAATCACTCTGATTCTACACAGAAGTTTTAAGATTGATATCAAAAGGATACCGGAGTTCCTGATAGACAACATTTATGTAGTCTTTGGAGACCAGGTCTTCCAACAATATGTTAGAATTTCAATGGGCACTTATTGTGCTCCTTCATAGTCGACCTTTCTTACATTCCTATTAAACAGAATTTATTCAATAAATTGCACACGAGAAGAAGAAAACACTTGCTTTGACCCTCAACTCCACATTCAGATATGTCGCCGTCGTTTTATCAATTAACAATAGCTACCTCCATTCGTATGTCGACTCGATATATTTCAGTGAACTCGAAATAAAAAGAAACACCACAGAGGCTGCCATATATATTTCATATAGGGCAACTAACAAATAAACTTTATGATAAACGTGATGACTTCCACCTTTCTATTGTCAACTTTCCTTATTCAATGCAGGTCACGGTAGCCTAGTGGTAGGGCGCTCGCTTCGTGATCGGAAGGCCTGGGTTCGATTGTCGTTCGCCACGCCGCATCAAACCTAAGACGTAAATACGTAAATACGTATAGGTAGTGACAGTTCCTGGCACTAAAAGTGAACGCCACGGGTCTTTTGGGTGTGATCTTAAAAATTGAGTCCCCTGTCACGGTAGGCGTTGGCACAATAAAGAACCCTCACTACTCAATGACTCTGAGTACTGAGTATATGTCTAAATTTGAGGTCCTTCACCTGCATACAGTGATGTTTCTATAAGAGTGAAAAACTCTCAAATGTGAAGTTTAACAACAATCAATCAATCATCCCTTATTTATGCAGCAATATACAGTAAATGTATTTTTATAATGTACAAGATTTGGCAAAAAATTGATTTTTTTCAGCAAGTTAGCGTAGATTTGAATTGGCGTATTTCTGAATGTGCAAGATGTCAATGTATATATATATATATATATATATATATATATATATATATATATATATATATATATATATATATATATATATATATATATATATATATATATATATATATATATATATATATATATATATATAAAAGACGTTAACGATGCACTTGATTTAGCGGAAGTGCTGCTTTCCACCAAAGTCGCTAAATAGAATACACAATTAAATATAATAGGTTTTCAGTACGTGTACCATTATCACCTGCATATGGAGTTTATGTCTCGCAGTTGATTTGATGCGTGAGCATGTTCTATGTGCGAACAATTTCTAAAACGAGACAGACTATTGACAAATAAGTTGATGATACAAGGATATCAACAATTATGTTTAAAGTCAACGTTTCACAAGTTCTATAGTCGATACAACGACCAAGTTTGCGAATACAGTCTGTTAGGTCGAATGTTCGACCAATGTTTTTCATACAAATTGTTTTGCCGTTATTTTCACACTGAATCGTCTACGAATTGTCCGTTCACCAGATCATGACAAAGAGCACATGGCGGGTGTTACAGGTGGGCAGGGTATGCTTACTCCTCCTAAGCACCTGATGCAACCCCTTGAATATCCTGAGGACCGTGCACGTGTTTTATGATCTGCTCAGAGTTGTATTGTTCGTATTTTTTTTTTCTAGATTGATCACTTTTCCTTACCTATTTCATTCTTCTTAACTACCTTATTTTCTTTCTTTAATATCCACATATTTGAAGACAAAATGTAATACATACTTCATGTTATTTAAGTGAAATAAGTGATATATAGGAAAGAAAACTTACGTAATTAATGTACCCCATCGTCAGATTCAGCAACCGCACGTATCGGCTGTTATATCGTAATTCAAAATACTGCAAAAATTATTATGTGTATTAAATTAATGATATCATTACATAATGTTACATAATATAAATTTATAAATATTTCTTTTTCTTTGCAATCCCTGCAGTGTATACCTCATTTATGCTGGTAATTTTCAATGGATGAACCAGTGGTACGACCATGCGAGTAGCGAGGAGACATGAGGTAAGAAATCCGAAATTGGACAACCAAAACATCATTCCATAGACGTAAGTTTCCGCCGGAAATCCTAGCATCATAATGGAGGATTCAAAGGAAACCATGAGTGATATTGCCACGGGTAGAATTTTCATTTGACGACCACCGACAAGGTATTCGGAGGTTGTTTTTTGGCCAGCAATGGCATAGTAGACACCAATCCCAAGAGAAATCGAAATAGTAAGGCAGAATACAACATAATCAACAATCACAAAGCTAGACATATTGCTATCAATGAAATGCCTTGGGTAGAAATTTACTACTGTGAATGAAACACCTAAATGTTTCTATATCTTAACCCGTACCTCCAGATAAGGGCAAACATGATTTGAATTCTGATTTATAGTCCATCATTTGGTTAACGTTGAATTGAAACTCGAAGTGAATTAATTAACCTATATAATCAGACCCTATAATATCTCAACTTTTATTTTGAACAGATTTCATTTACAATGTTCCATAGAAATTTGAAACAAGTTCGTTAAAAACTAAGGTAGCACTCGCTAATTAAATAAGCGCTTCTGCATTTTATGGAGACTGTCTTGACTTTTTTTTTTTGACTTGGGAACTAAAATATATTGAATTTGAAACTAGATTTTGCATCAGGGGAACACCTGTGTCTTGTCATTACATCAGCAATTAGATATAAAACAAGATATCTAGGTTTATTAATGAGATTTAACCACTTGAGGTTAAATCTTTTTATCAAAGGGAAATAATTATTTGTGGTCTGGTCTGGTCGATAATGCATCTTGTTCTCTTGGCGATTTTTACGGTATTTATCGGTTCCATTCATACTTCGGGGATATTAGTAGCACCTAGCAGAGAACTCTGACGTCACGTCACTTATTCGTCATCAGTCTGTGCTGAAACTTTTAGAGGTAAGGATGTCTCGAAAATACAAGAAGGTTTTTTCGTAAATTTATGTCGGCTATTTCATAGTATATATTTATACGCGTTGACTTACTTATGCCTGGTTAAAGGCGATTTATTTATTTATTCTTCTCGATGGGTGAATAAGGGAAAAAATTCTGTCGGATTGTAGGACTCATGTGTAAGAAATTTTTCTCATCCCAGCTATGCGCAAGCAGCACGTGGCTTGTCATATTACATATGTACATGAAAAAAGGTCGTTCTAGTATTATTTTACTTTATCATTTAGTTTTTTTTTCTATGTATTATCAAATGGAAATACGAAAAGGGAGAAGAATATGTAACAAATTCATTGATGTACATGCATATTCCATGTTTTGTTATACTCTCGATAAATAATCACGAGAAGTGAAAGCGAGGTGAGGCGGATGACGAAGAAAGAGTTGCAAGCATTCTCTCTTTTTTATGTTTCAGTGGAAAACGGTATAGGCTACCGGGTATTCAAAACAGCTTATAGAGACAAAAGGGTTACATTGTCAATGACACATGGTGCATTTTAGAATACAGAGCTAGGAGGGGGTGTTAGCCCCAGATTTAAAAAAAAAATGGAGGTCCAACCCCCAAGTGCCTGTTGATCAAGATTGACTTACTGTGCAGGAAGTATTATACGGCTACATGTCTTGACCTCCTTATCACTGGTATAGATTCCCAGTAAGACATACCCTAGGTCCCGGACTTAACCCTGGTCTTGTAGCAGCACTGCAAACAACAATTTTTGACACCAGAGCAATAATCGAGGGGGCACCTAGAGGGTGGTGTATTAACTATTAAGATTGAAATTAGTTTCAGCATACTCCTTGATTTCAGCTATAGCTTCAGTATAGGCTAGTCGAATTTTTAGATTACTATAAATCTGAAGCTAGAGGGATTACAAACATACAAGTCTGGACCTATTAGCTTTTCTTTGACTGGAATATAAATTGTGTACATCTATATTTCTTTGGCACACCTTCATGCATAAGTACAGTCCACATTAGCTATGTCAAGATTTTAAGCAGAATAAAAATATTTAGGAATAAAATCAGAATTGTATTGCATCTCCTAAAACAGTTTACTACTATTAAAGTGATTAAGACAAGATTTTTGGAGATACATTATTCATGTGACTAAATACTTCCAATGTCTGCTAATCTTAAATTTTTAAGTTGTGTGCAAAAATTCTGTGTCATGTTAAGCTAAAACTTGCTGAATTATGAATTTTGAAACTCTAGGTTATTTTCTATTTTGAATCTGTAAAACAATAATTTTCCACATTTAAAAAACGTTGTACTCTGTATTTTGCATGCTACATCTTTATTATCATATAAATCCTTTAAATAATAAAATATTCTTTAATACATATATCCATAAAGTCCGAAATACAATTAAAATTTATCTTAGAAGTTATAACATTAAATTATAAATCAATCTAAAATTACATTCATACAATTACGTCTTTAAAAAAAAAGCGGTGAATAAAGATCATTTTTTGAGACTGGTTGCCAAAACTTGTGCGGCATGTAATTTAAAAACTTTTCTATTAAAATGTGTCTCAAAATGTCTTTTGAAAAAGACCAGGCCGGGACTGACCTGTTTAATCATAGCTATTAATCCTATTTTGGACCATGAGTTATATCTAAGAATAGTATTTTAGTCATGATTTATTAATATTTAGTACTCAGTCCATTTCTTATAAGGGTTGTCATATGATGAAAGAGTAGCAGCAAGATTCTGATCTTAATTCCTTTTTCATTATAATATCAAATATGACTTTTTAGTCTCTAGTGATATTAAACATAGATATGAATTTTTTTTTAGCAAATAAGAAATGTTCCTAGATCATATTCATGTCTAAGTACACAAGTGTCTTAGTTAATTATAATATGAGATGTCTTATTTTTCTAAAAGATAATTAATCAAAATTGTTATATTAAAAAAAAAATGTATAAAAGCTCGAAATCCATATCTCAGTGACAGGCAAAATTATAAACTCAATTTGTCTAGGTATAGTTTTAGGAGACTTTTGGCATGCAAATATTAAATTAAAAAAAAAGTTGAATATTTCATCACATAAAAAGTTGGTATTAAGAGGCGCTGCAAGCCGTCTAGGCACAAGTCTCCGTTAATCATTATAAATAAATAAATAAAAATAAATAGATAATTATTTGGTTATTTATATTTACATGTACAGGCAATATGAATTATCCAATGATTAAAAAGAACTATGTTGACCTGATAAAGTTTCTTAGTTTTAAAAAAAAAAAGGATTTGCCTCCGTTGGCATGTTAATGTTATTAGTCAATATAATTGAGCCAATATTCTGAAAGACAATCCATCAATTTTTGGAGACCTTTTTTGTAGCTATAGAATAAAGGAAGATTGCATGAGTCATCTGCAAGGAAAAATGTCTAACTTCAATATTTTATCAATTCTGGTAGTTTTTTTTTGTTGCAAGATGTGAGTAGAGATAAGCATAGAGTGTAGGGGGGAAAACTCTCTCATTCAGGTTTGTACAACTCATCTCCTTGGCACAATGGTTTTATATGGCAAGATTCATTCTTAAGCAGCTTTAACTGTTTTGAATACATAATTTTAGAAAATTCATGAGAGGTTTCTCAAAAATGAAACAATAATTATAACCCAGTAGTCAATCTAAAATATATTGAATTTGAAACTAGATTTTGCATCAGGGGAACACCTGTGTCTTATCATTACATCAGCAATTAGATATCAAACAAGATATCTAGGTTTATTAATCATGTTTGACACTAAAGATAATTTATGTACTGTATGTTTTTTCGCCTTTCAATTTACTTTATTTTTTTTTAATGATTGAAGTAAAATGTGGAAAGAGTATGAGCAATGTGTTAATTGTCGAATTCTAGTACAACCATTAAATATTATTTACATAAACCATGGTAATCAAAGTTTCTAACATCTAGAGGGTGAAGGAGGGGTGGGTTGGTAAGGGGGGCAATGAAACGTCAATTTAAACTTTAAAAAAAACCCATCCATTTCGTTGACTACCTTTGCTCACTACTCCCCCTTCTATCCAAGTTATGGTTGCTCAATTAAGAAATTATAAATAGTTTTAAAAATTATTATATTGTTAATTTTAATTAAAATTTATTCACTTGACACGTAAATTAAAGCTACAGGTTTGTGATATAGGTACAAAAATATTGCAGAAACACAGAGGCATCTAGAACACAAAAAAGGAAATGTCCCCTGTTAGCACAGAGCATTTATAGCTTTAAGTGAATAGAAAATTTGATTCTGATATATGTATTTTCCCAAATTAGTTGCTCGCTTATCTAAAACTAATTTCTAGAAATAAAATATTGAAACTTTTTTTTTTATGGAATTTGTCTTTGAATTTAAAGGATTTCAGTTTTCATTTTTTCCTCCTTACTTTTGGTTCATGGAGATATATTGTATTTTGGTAATATTTATACAACCTATTATAAAAAAAAAAATAAATGTGTTTTACAACTTGTTATAAAAATTGTCTATCGTATCGCGTGCGCTGTTTCTGCATTGTTGTGTAATATTGTGGCCTCGGTGGAAGTGTAGGCACGAATTGTTATTGGTGTTGTGCATACTGTGGTGGTGCATAAAATTGCTGGGGAAAAGTTTGAGTGACAGTATTGACTTCTGTTTTCTGAATTTTCTCTTTAATACCCTTCATTTTCTAAAGTGCTAATCTGACTTGTTCGTGATTTCTCTGCCAACAAGGCAATTTGCCTTAATTTTTTCATTGTTTTAGGATTTTGTATTGCTACAAAAGATTTAATATCATTCCTTAACCCGTTCATAGCAGCAGATAACAAGACATTTCCGGAACATTTTTGATTAAAGCCTTTTTGATTAGTCTAGTTAAAAAATCTTTTACAGATTCTGTAACATTTTGTTTCATTTGCAACACTGACAAATCTAAGAAATTGTCGAACTCTCTGAATCTTTCCTGAAATGATTTATTAATGATATATGAATTTGACTTTTGCTGAAAGGGTAGAGAATCGTACCATACTTTTGCATGCCCTTCTAAATGAAAGGGAAACGCGTTAACAATCTTGTTATCAGGTAAATCAAAATCCTAAGAAAATTGCATTGTTGGCAGAGAAATGAAAAAATAAGCAAGGAATAAAGTGTCTGTTCTAAAACTAAGGACAGACTAGAAGAAATCGTAACTGGAAAGCCTGATTGTACATAATATATTTATACAAATGTGCTTAGGGTTTACATGATGTGTGTGTGTATGTAACCTGAAAATAGATAATGTATGACCAGTCATTTTGAACTGCATGGGCAATTATGTAACTGTTGCTACAATATTGCTACGATATTTAATGACCTTTGATAGGAAACAAATTAAATACAAATTATTCTATAAAGTTAACATTTATGATTACCCTTAGGCAAATATTATGTTATAAAGAATATTTAATTAACAGCACTTCAAGCAAGACCAAGGGGAGGAGGAAGGGGGATTACAATATTCAAACAGAGTATGTCCAATTTTTCTGAGCGCGTTTTGTTCAACTTAAGTTTGATACAATTAAAGAACCCACGAGATTTAGCACACTTTTAGTCGAATTAATGAATAGGATCTGTTCCTGTTTCACAAATATTATAGTTTTAAGATGTAAGACAGCTAACAGATGTGAAATGTATTTATATATGAAATATTTACTTTTACTTGAGTCAGACGTTGCCCTCTTACAGTCAAGACGAGATATTTACAAATAGCTCATAGAAACGAAATAGATACATTATCGTTAACATGTTATGCATATTGGAAAACATGAAAAGGTAAAAAAGTGTGTTAGTCCAAGGTTTTGAAAGAAAAAATGGAAAGGGAAGGATTCCATGCCACAAGTGAAATGGGCAAATACAGACTTCTGGAAACATTAGAGGTGAGATTAGGCACCCAGGTGTAAGCATCCCCTATAGGCCGGTCACGCCCGCCTTGAACTCATTTACCGATCAGGTTAACAGAGGAATCCGTGATCAAAATTACAATTTATTTTCGTATACAGATAACAGACATGTGCATGCACAAAGCCAGGTTTGTGAGGATACATATTCTATGAAAAGATAAATCTTGATTCCCCTTAACGGGCCATATGACTTGCAAAGAATATATATATATATATATATATATACAGTGAAACCTGTCTTATCCGACATGCTGCGGGAAATAAAATCAATGTCGGATTAGGCAGTGTGTCGGATTACCCAGTGTTGAATATTTCTGAGCATTATCATATGTGTCAGACGACTTCATACAAAAAAAAAAAATTCGATAGGTTAAGAATACACTTATATTTAATTGTCAAAGTGTTTGCATAATTGTGTGTTTCTTTGCTGTATAAAATAGATCTGATTAGCATTTCTTTGAGAAACAGCGTTTGTGATATAGCATTAGTAAACTCTGTACTTTGTAGTAATATACGATGTTTTTCTTTTTTTTTTAATGGCCAAAACATGGAACTGCCGATCGCTTCGAGATGTTGCAATTTAATTTTTACTTACTACAGTCGATATTAAAGTAAATATTTCGTCTACCTTCTCTACACAGTGGTATTTTTTTCTACAGATTTTCGCCATTGTTTATTTCTCAACATAGACTGTGCTATTAATACCGTCACGCGACTTTTCATACAAACGGGACGTAACTCTAAAACTGTGATTGCGATTGTATTATTATTATATTTTAAATTTAATGGGCAACTGAAGACGGTATTTTTTGCTTTCGGCGAATCTTTTATGTACACAGCCTCGCTTGATTCAGTGTATATTAATCCGGAAATGAAGCGTTTTCTATACGACAAGATGCTGCCTTTCAAATTGTGTATTGTGTTACACAGTATTTCGCCGTACTCATTTTTTTTTTCATAACATGGTTTTACGAAGGACCGTGAATGCATATTTGATTTTAATTTCAAGCTGAAAATCTTATTTATTCTGTAAGGTAAAGGCGATCTAAACACCATAATTATACTCTTTTTATTTTCTGTCGCGTGGATGCTATTTTTTCAGTGCGAGAATAAAATTGATAACAACAGGGACATATATATAACAACAGAGAAATGATTGCCTAATTTTTTATTCAAAAACTGTTCGTTTATAATTGCTTACATAAACACTTTCAAACTCGTACATGTAATTAACTACTCTCTAAGTAGACCAATCTTGTGACCAAACGGGACATTCACGTTACCTGGCCAGCGGCTAATTATACGGTACACCAGTGTAATTATGTCGGATTACTCAGGTGAAATCATAAAGTAATTATCTAGTTCTGTTGACAAAAAAGCGCCGGAATTCGGAATATACAGTGGTCGGAATATACAGTGTTTTATTCTATATAAATTATAAAGAAAATTTTGGGAATAAAATATTAGGTCGGAAAGTCCAGTGTGCCGGATTGCACAGTTGTCGGATTGCACAGTGGGCACTGTATATATATATATATATATATATATATATATATATATATATATATATATATATATATATATATATATATATATATATAAAAAACCTTTTAGATTTTAAAATGTTTGAAGAAATAAATTCAAAGTCAAAGTGAATATGTTCATTTATAAAGCAAATGAAACATAACGATAAGTAATGACATATGAAATCTAGAAATTATTTACATGTAGATATAAAACATATTTCAAAGCTTTAATTGAGCATCATATATCAGTCTGAAATACAGACGTTGAACAGAATTCTGCAAACAGGAAGAATATGCATTTAAACTGATTTATGTATGTTATCATATTTGTGGATGAACAAAATTTCTTTTCTTTTTTTGCGAAAACTACAAGCAACAATATATATATATAGTGTCTTATAGTGAAAGTAGAAATAAAATGTTTGAAGAGAGAGGAAAACTCATATTATCTTTTTTTTCAGAGAAAATCTTGTCTTGTGCAAATTGTAAGAGTTAGAGCTGCTTTCAAGTTACAGTCGCGATGAAATATTCGGATGAGAGACAGTTAGTTTGTCTTCTCGTTTTATCTGTACCCAATAAGGAAAATTCTTGCTAAAAATCTACAATCAACCAATTCGTAAATCTCAAATCTGTAGCTTTATGGGATTTATAAAATTGATAAGTGTAATAAATTGAAGAGGAAACAAACGTTCATAAAGGATTTATTCGGAATTTTAAAAGAATTGACCTATAGGAGAGAACAATATCCCGGAAAAACGTCACGTTTCAAAACCAATGTTCACTTCATATTATTTAACGCATATATTTCTAGATTTTTCAGATTTGCATTTTGAACCTAAAATTTATCATTTGCGATTTCAAAATTAACCTTCAAGGTTGGCTAAAACAGCAATTCCCCCATAAGCACACACCGACTTTTGCATAGATTTTGGCCTAGATGTCCTCTCAGGGCAGGCCTGCTGCTAATTAATTTATAATATAATAATGTTTTGATATGTTGTCGTCTAAAAATAATTTAAGGTAATTTTTTAGGGGTACCCCTGCCCATGTTTTTGACAACCGTGTTCATTTTTATACCATCAGCTTTTAAAAACCGAATGGATAGATTGGTAACACAATACGCCCCAGTTATTTTTAGAGTCACTGTTTAAATCCACCTGGGACCACACTTTCACAACTTTAAATTTTCGCCTTTTCAAAAACAATTTAATTTTTTTAAAATAGTAATTAATGTGTTTTCCTTCAATTATCCATCTTTAATGCATGTTTATTCTTGATATAAAAGACATTAAAGAGAAAGCATGTCGTAAATTCTATGTAACTAAACTTCAGTATAGCACACTTTCTTCGCGGATAAGAATTATTCACTCTGTGTTACTCGTTACAGGTATTCTACAATATGAGCTGCAATGGATTTCTTTTGTTTGTACTTATGATTAATTATTGATACCTCAGAATTTTAAAATTACTTAAGCAATTACTGGCTTTAATTCCGTCTGTACTATTAGTACTTGTCTGGGTTATTGAGCTGGAACGTACTGTACGTGTACATAAATTGACGTATTCAAAATTTAGCGCAATCACTGGGTTTGGCGAAATCATTTGCGCTATAAATGTCCGTGCCGTAAATTGTATTTATAAATGATTTCTTAGCGGTATTCATAAATTAGCGCATCATTGTCTGTGCCAAAGCCGCTAAAATATGAAGCCCGCTTTTTAAAGTACACATACTGTATACGTTGGACTTGATTTTTATTTACAATCACATGTACTTTTGAAGTCTATATGCCCAAATTCTGATCCCAAATAAGTACGCAGTAGAGCTACATTTCAGTGACTGCACTCACTAGAATTTTATTTAAAGGATCTGTACACACTAAAATAATGTACGTATTTATTATTTCTACAGAAATCTATTGTAAAGTGAACGCACAAAAGGAAATTAAGACTATAAACATTAACATTACAAAGAAAAGTAAAGAAACGCACAAATAACATTTGCTCTCTTCACATTTACATCTGAGTGCACATGTTTATATTAAAGAGATGACTGTTTCTGGGGTATAACAAGTTTGCATAACAAATTTGCACAATTTAGACTCATTTTAAGTATAAATTCTTCTTAAAAGCATTACATTTTATTCATTTTGAAAGAGGTCTTTATCGAGAAGTTTGAAGTTACAGATAACGCTCCGGCCAAAACCTTTTGAGTTATACTATTGATGGATTTATTTTGTCGAAAATACAATGTTTCCCAAAGTAACTTATGATTCATTCAATAAACTATAGTTAGTTCTCATATCATAATTGTTTTTAATGCTTTTTTCCCAGTAATTAGGCATGTGGATATTGCTAAGAAAAACAAAAAGCCGAGAGATCGCCCCTTTTTGCAATCGTCAGATAAAAATATTTCCTGAACATAATGTGATAATATTTCTTCCTTATCCCATAATCCATTTAATTATACCGTACAATATTTCACTTTCAGTTTCTCTGAAACCTTTCAAGAAAGGAACCATGACTTTTATTATTGTGACGTCAGCGCAACCCAACATGATGATGACGTATCCATAAAAATCTCGAGTGGAAGAAACCCATAGTGTCCAAAATAGTTTCCAGCAATCCTTTTATATTTGTTTAATTAATATTTTCCTAATCTGACATTATGAATTTTAAACAGGTTATTTGTTAAAATTTTTCTATCTTAAATAAAAAATTCCAAATTATCAGGTTAACGTTATTTCTTTGCTTAGATATTAGGATGTGTGCAGTTCTTATACCATCTGTAACAGAAATCGGTAAAAAACTGAACATGCAATGAACTTTATTACCATATCGTTATTGGAAAAAGGCGTTTGTTTGTTTGTTTTTAATAGTTTAGATTACATTTTCATAAAAGATTTCGAGTGACGTGTTTTAATAAAACACGGTTTTGCAATGGTGCTTTTCAAAATACTTTATACACACCCTAATGAAGGAGTATAGAAAGAGGCTGCAAAATATATCAGAAAGTTAATATATATGAATTATAAATGAGTAATAAATAGATGTGACAATTTCTACATTTATAACACGATATCAGAAGGAAAATTGAAATAGGTACATGCTTATATCATTTCATAGACAATATCTTCATCCTCTAGAAATTCAGTAAGTTTCTCCTACATTTTCATTTGATTTGTCAAATATTTCCATTTCATACCATTTGTAAGAATAGAGAAGTTTACTTTTCAATGAACCTTACTTAAAATTTTACTAGTACATGTGTACGTTTTTTCAAAATATTCCGGCTGGATTCATGTGTTTAAATGCGAAAGCTTACGCTTGTACAAGATTTTCAAGATAATCTCCCTTTGATTTTTGTGAATGAGAAGCAAAGTGTTTGATGCTATTTCCATACATACACATTGATTTCTTATAGCATAAAAAAATCCGTCTTAATTATTGCAAAAAATATACTCATTATACATTATCAAAATATATTCATTCAAACTTCTTAAATTTATTTGAACATTGGTTAAAATTCAGCATAACAGAATACTAACTATAAGGAACAGAAATAAAGGAATTTAACTTTCTAAACAAAAATACGCTGAAGATATGACAGGAAACATTCACATACATGTCTATTCTAAAATAGTAACTATAATGATAACATATTATTCAAAATAGACTGTAGTTTGAGTTTGACTTCTCGTGAAATACTTGCACACAAATCAACAAGAAAGCTCTTAAAGTCTTCAGCCAGGTTTTATTATGTAATGCTTGTCTGAGTATAAAAAACCACAACAAAAAGAGTAAAATTAATCAATAGCACTTGTTCTAAATTTTTGTAAATGATATTTGCCTTATAAAGTAAGTATATGATATTTTTGTTCCATTGAAATTGAAATCCGGAACATTTTTGCAAGCTTTATAACTTGTTTCAGTGTGTAAACATTGTTGAAATATAATAGTATACAAGACAAAATTCGTTGTTTCTCTTAATATTTCAATGCAAGAAATCTTCTTTATGTATCATTTATTACGATAAAACCAATAAAATTTTCATCTGAAAAATATTTAGTAAATGGATTTTTTTTCATAAAATTGAAAAACAGAACCGTGAATCATATTACACGTATATTTGAAAAATTTAAACTTGTACTTGATAAGATTAATGTATTTTTTGAAATTCTTTAGATACACAAAGAAAAATCGTATTTTTCAATGTTTTGACGAATGAAAAATTCCTTTTTCCAAGAGAATATTTCCAGTTTCATCATACATGTACATGAATTATACCTATTATTCCCTAAAATCTTAATACACGATATAAGTTAAATGTACGATGAATCGTTTTGAGAATACAGAGGACAAATGTATAAAAAAAAAAAAAAAGATAAGAAGGGGTTTGAAATACTTCGCTTGAAGAAAGCTATGATATTATCTTGAAGAGAATTCGAATTTTAAAGATTATTCAGATACCAGTATTTTTTGGGCCAGAAATAAAAAGAACGCATTTTTGTTTGTTTACGTCCCTTTGTAATTTTTTTTCATTCATATTTAGGGCCATCACTTGAGAGAACGCATTTTAAAATTTATATTACAATTGCAAAAAAAAAAAAAAAAAAAAAAAAAAAAAAAAAAAAAAAAAAATCCAAGAAGCGTAGGAATAACTGAAGACATTTAGACGAATTCTTATGAGGTTTATTGTTCCTATTTATTTATATCTCAAGAAGTTCTTTGACACAAAAAAATCAAATATATGTTGAATGAAGATGTAACAAGGTTTATTTACAAAATATGCAGACTCCCTCTAAAGGAGGAAAAATTAATCTTTGAAACGAAGAAAAAGTCTTTAAAAGAGGTGTTCGTTGTTCAAGACATCTCAAAAAGGCATGAAATATACCGTTTCGAAAACGAACTCAATCATATCTTTTGATGTACAACAAAGTTAAAGATATGGGCTCCAAAGGAATTGATCCTGAAATCACATGAACGACAAACATCGTACATCTGAGTCTTCAAAAGATGATTATTTGTTCCTTTTTAGTTTCCAGTTACGTAACTGATGTATAACTACTCTGCACAAAAGTAATTTAAGCGGACAAACTTATAAAGGCATTACAGTAAAGGCAGTTTGACAATGTTTTTCCAAAAGTTTGAAGTAAGACAATTCGCTTCGTTTGAAGCCTTTTGAATCAAACTTACGTGGATTTATGTTATCATTAATTTTTATCATAGATTTTCTTTCATAAAATACACTTAGTTTTCATATAAATTATTTTGTAATGCATTCTTCCCAGAAATGACACGAGGAAATTGATTTGAAAAATAGTGACCGGAAGACCGTGCTTTCTGCAATTGTTAAATAAAATTTTTCTAAACATCGAGTCACGTTTTCGTCTTTAACCTATACTCTATCTAATTAATCCATTCAATATTTCACTTTCAATTTTTACGAAAACCTTTCTGAAAACGACCAAAATTTTGACATTAGTGTAACTCCATCGATGACGATATGCCTATGAAAATACCCTCGGGTGACAGTAAAATAAAATGAAAGAATGACTTTCCAACAATTGTTTCACATTTTTATTAATGTTCTCTTAATATGGGTAATTAACAACAAATTATCATTTGTAAATTATACAAAATGTCCGTTTTGGAAATAATATTTACTATAAACTAGTCTAGATTTGACGTAATTACATTTCACAATATTATGACGAAATTAACGAAGAGAGATTCAAAAATGAAAAAAAAAAATTATCTGGCTATAATAATTATCAGGTCGCTTTTAGGACATACGCTGTTCTTTGCTTCTCTGTACTCAGACTTCAGCCAATCTTTTCAGTGATTATTGTTCTATTTTTCATATCTTTATATCATATTTCTACTTTAGAATAACTGAACAAACAATTAATTCTCATAACGCAGACTAAAATGTAGGTTTGTATTCGTGCTTTCAAAAATCAATTCCATTTTAAGAAGTAAAGTTACTGGCAGTTAAACATTTTATATACAGGTATATTAAAATCAACTTATTTTTTCCCGTAATATTAGGGGCGTTAGGTTTAATTTGAACCATATTTCAAACAATTTTAGAAATTTTGAAAACCTTTTCTTTCCAGATATTTGTAATAGATAGACATCATCCTATTGCCAAAACGATCAAAAAGTACAACAACAACAACAAAAAATAGAATTAGGAAATAAAAATATATTGAAGACAATATAATATTATGAATAGAACAGTTTCAATACACTTGAATCATAACTCATGTTAAAATATAACTATACAAAATTGTTTTTTCTTGTAATTTGGAATTTAATTTTTGAAGATAAATATATTAACATATTTTACTTTGTCTTTATCAAGTGTTATTGAATCATTCCAAAATCAGTGGAAAAAAAATCACCCTTTTCTATTTAAATCATTTAAATTTCCAAACTGTTTTCAAATTCCTTGATGCAATAAGGAGCAATTTATGTCAGAGATAGGATTCTGGTTATCTGAGATAAATTTCCATATTTCTTTACTTTCTGGTCATATCAGGCTGATGACAAGGGCAATAAGCAGTAAAAATATCTTAATGCAAATACGTAGATACAAAATTTTCATGCAAGTGATCAGGATATTTTTCAAAATGCCTATGAAGAATAGATCGTTTAGTAATACACTAGTGTATGTTTATTTACAGCGTAAAGAAATATCATAAAATCACAGAATGAGGAAAGACAATGACTACATACTATAAATAAATTCTAGCAAATGTATGTTTTGAAACTTCTTCAAAATAACTAACCTTAGGTGCATAATGTTAAGACAATACTAGATTTTGACCCCTGCGTGCACGGGTTGACATTGTTATGAATGCATCCATGTGCATATCGGACATTTACAAAATAGATACATCGACACATTCATATTGTAAGGTATTTTTTAAATAAACAATGAATGTTAATATAATTCTGGTTTTTTTTTTTTTTTTGCTTTGTTTTTGTTTTTGTTTTTTTTAAATTGTTGCGTAACGGCGTAGCGCAGAATGGGTTTGACCCCAAGTTTAGCTATAAATCAAGTCTTGAGTTTGAATCACGCCGGAGCTTACATAAATTTCACCTTTCCAAACAAATTTAATAAAAGAAATTATGGATCGATGTTCATTGAAAATATGACAACAGCAAAGAGTTGAGCACACTGCTGATAAATATCAAGCAAAGTAATGAAAATGAAGAATTGTGCTAAGCTGGTATTTTTACACAATCAGTTATTAAAGTAAAGGTGTAAAAATTTTTGTAACAATTTTAACACTGCAGGTCTCAACTTTTGCAAAATATGACCTCAACAATAAAAGAGTTAAGCACTGCTAATACATATACTTTATATATATACACAGATAATAGACAGGTATATAATCTGTAAAAGACTGTCTGTTTTGATAAAAATTAATGTAATATCCTTGAATTGGTACATAGAAAAAGTAATAAAAATAGAAGCTTAATTGAGAAAAAATAAAAACAAATTGGTAATCTTCAAGTACCAATGATGTTTAAAATATATAAAACAAAAGACAGTATTCTTCCGATTTATCGGTATTAAAGGCCAAAAATTCGAGTCTATAATTTTTATATAGTAGTTAATGTAATTTTTGGCGGAAAAAGAATGCCTACTTCACTAAGATGTAATTCTAACTGGAGTTGTAACACCCCCCCCCCCTTCAGTTCCCCTCAAAAAAGCATAAAAGAAAGGAGGGATAAAATAAATCGGGTAGTTACATTAATGTTGCTCCTACGATCATGAGCTTTTTGCCTCCGTTGAGATGGCCAGAGATATAGATAACATATAATAAATGTGTCTCCGAGATGGCGAATGATTACCCACGTGGCCACAATATCACATTTGTATGGATATAAACTCAGAAACGATTACGATAATACAAACATATAGACGTCAGAAGCAAATTGAAAGTGGGGTGGCTATTTGAAAGTGGGGGGGTGGGGCAAACCAACGAAAAAAGGTAAGCCCCAGTTTTCAATGCCTATATTATGCCTATCTTTGCAAAAAAAAGTGGGTGGGGGCTAAGCCCCCAAGCCCCCCCCCCCCCGGTTCCGACGCCTATGACAAATACGTGTAAATTTTCATTGGAAATTTGCTATATATTCTGTTCATATACATTAATGATTTCTTATTAGCGAAATTATACAATAACAAATATATATCTACTTAGTATATACTTTTGTCTTCTCTGATTTGAACACACTCTCGACCAACGGCTCATACATTCGTGTGTAAGAGAGAAACGAACGACAACTCTGCAAGGGAGATTGATTTGAACACCGTGATTTAGCGTGAATGTAATGCGCACGCGCAAGATTGTAAAATCCAAAAAATCCAGATGATTTCCGGAATTTTTTGAGGAATTTTCGTTGATTATTAATTAGCGAAGCTTAATTGAGAAAAAATAAAAACAAATTGGTAATCTTCAAGCACCAATGATGTTTAAAATATATCAAATGAAGGACGGTACTCTTCCGATTTATCGGTATTAAAGGCCAAAAATTCGAGTCTATTATTTTAATATAGTAGTATAGATATGTTAATGAGAAAGCATAGTCACTTCAGCCATTTGTCTAGTGGAGTAATGGGTATATGGGTATTCATATCAGATAAAGTGTAATTTGTGCTTGTAAAAGATATAGTTTGGAATCAATTCAATGTCTTTCAAATAAAAAGAAAACTCACTTCACAAAGTTTGAACTTCATACAATTCTTCTACAAGATTTTTAATGAGCAATTCCAATTAGAGTTTCCAAATTCTGGCAAGACTTATTTACAATTATTTATTTCTGATGATCTCCAGCTTGTTCGATGTAAATAAATAACAGTAATCGACGGAAAAAGAATTCTGATGATGATTATTATTTAATTCACGAGTTTTATTTAATTTCTTTATTTGATTGCATATTTGATTTTGCAAAATGAGTTTTTAAAGACCAGATATGTTTAGTTCATCTTCTCTTTTATAGAGAGATATTTTGATGTAAATTGATTTTTCGTTGTGATTTTAAAAGTAAAATACTTGAATAACATTTGTTCTGCCTAAGACTTCTTTAATTACCTATTTTCAAAATTTAGAACATTTAAGAGGAAAAATAAAAAACGTACATGTTCCTTTTATTTATAAACAACATTTACAAATTAAATTCAACAATGTTCGATCATATTGCTATTTGAATTGTAAAAAGAAATGTAAGTTAAATAAATTTATTTAAGTAGATTTATCAAAACACCACCCCTCTACAAAACAAAGAGCTCAAAAAAGTGTATAAAGTTCACAAGTAAATAACTTCAAATTTCTTCATATAATCACTTCTACAATTGAAGTAGTAACCAATTCATATTTCGGAATATGTTAGGGTGTACTGAAGATGTTCATTAAGGTTTCGGAGTTTTCATTCTAATCCTGGGGGCGAATGATTGTTGAAAAACCACGTTGTTATTTCCCTAACAAAAATTTACTATAGTTAACTATAGTAAACTATAGTTTACTATAGTTAACTATAGTGAAAACTTTGATACTTTGATTTAGTATGAAACTTTACTCTGGAACCTTTTTGAGATTTTAAAACTTAAAATCTCTTAAATTCGATAATGGTAATGTAAAATTTGGAAATAATGTGTGAATATACAAATAATATTTCACTTTAATATAAAAAATGTGCATGTATGAATTGAAGAACAAAAAATATAATGATCTGAAATTCATAATAAAAATACTTTGATTTACTATAGTGAAAAAACTTTGATACTATAGTAAACTATAGTTAACTATAGTAAACTATAGTAAACTATAGTTAACTATAGTACTTTTTTGTTAGGGTTTCTACGAAAACCTTGTTTCCAAAACTCCTCTTGCACTTTACCTAGTAGCCAAATCATCTTTTGAAAGATGACAGGTGGTGCCCTGAAGACGTGCAATAGGGCTTCAGAAATTTCACTTTTCACCATAGGGGGTAAATGGTGTCAAAAACGACTTTATTTTTTTTTTTAGAGAAACCTGATTCAAATACTTCGCATACATTTTACCCAGGATCCAGATCTCTTTTGGAAGGTAATTGGTGGTATCTAGTACATCTGAAATAAGGTTTCAGAAGTTTCACTTTCACCCTTGGGGTAAAAAAAATGGTATATTCTTTAATTTTACATAAGCCTATACTTAGAACTCCTCTTACCGGTACATTTACCCACTACCATTTCATAATTTGCAAAATGATTTGGGTGTTCTAAAGATGTTCAATAAGCTTCCACAATTGTCATTTTCACACTGTGGACCAAATTTGGGAGGGGGGGGGGTTCTAAAAACGATATTAGTTTTACAAAAACCTGGTTCCCAGAACTCTTCTTACATTTTACACAGTAGCTAAATCATATTTTCGAAGATTATTAATTGGGGGTGTTCTGTAAATGCGCAACAAGGTTTCGGAATTTTCACTTTTCACCCCGGGGTCAAATGGGGATTGAAATACGACTTTTTTTATTGAAATTTTGTTCCCTTAATTCCTCATACATTTTAACCAGAAGCCAATTCATCTTCTGGAAGGTAGTTGGTGATATCCTGTAAATCTGCATTAATGTTAATGAATTTTCATTTTCACCATAAATGGTGCTTGAAGAAGAAACTTTTTTTTTTATTTTAAAACAAACGTGGTTCCCAGAACTCCTCCTACATTTTACGCAGTAGCCTTTTCATATTTTGCTACATAAATTGTGATGTCCTGTAGATGTGCATTTTTTTTTTCAAAAATCTGTTTCCAAACGTTTTCATATATTTTACACAGTAGCCGTCTCATCTTTTTCAAAATGATTGAGTAGATGTGCAATAAGGTTTTTGAATTTTTATTATCAACCCTGTTGCTAAATGAGGGTCGAAAAACGACTGTTTTCATTTTTCGAAAACCTGGCTCCAAGAACTCATCATACAGTAGCCATTTCATCTTTTGCAAGATGATTGCAGGCGTCATACAGATTTGCAATAGAACTTCCAAATTTTCAATTTCACCCTCGGGGCCAAATAAAGATAAAAAATGTTCTTCTTTTTCTTTACAGATTTTTTCCCGAAACTTCTTTTAAATTCAGAATATACAATCTTTTATTTCAGACAGATAATGAATTTATTTATTGAAATATTAACATAAAAGCCCCATGTTTATATGCTCACCTGTGCAATATAGGATCAGTTTGATACATGTATATATTCTATGTAAAGTATAGAAAAACGTTTTGTGGCTTTTTTACTACCCAGATCCAAGGGAGCTTGCATACATTTAGAGGCAAACGCCTACATGCGGATGTTACTGTCTTATTGCGGCATTTAGATTTCAAGTATCATTGAATTATTTAGATAGCAGAAAAAAGCACCATTAAAAAAATTCAAATTCAAATTTTCAGTTCGTGTTAAAGGTGTGTATAAGTGCAAAGAAAGTTTTCATTGTAAAAAAATTAATATTAATTTCTTGATGCAATAAGTAATAATTTTTACCGGGGCGTTGGTTATCCCTTTGTTATTTTCTGGTCATATCAGGCTGATGACAAAGCAAATAAGCAGTAAAAATATCTTTATGCAAAGATGTAAAATGAAAAAATTTCCTGCTGATTATCAGGGTATCAAAATACATTAAAATGCCTACGAATAATGGTTCATAGACTTAAGAAATGTTAATTTTAAATGTAAGGCATTGCAATAATATCACTTAAAGCATGAGGATAGACAATGCATGTTTACTGTATATAGACTTTAGTAAGTGTATTTTTCGAAAGTACTTCTTAAAAATAACTCACGTCAAAAATTCACAACGATAAAGATATCGTGTTTATGAGAAATCAAAGCCAATTCTGTCATTTTCAAAGTGGATATGTTTAGTATCTGGGTATTTTGATATCTGTGTATTCATACTGAATATAGTGTAAATTGTGTTGGTAAAAGAAATTGATTGCAACCAATTCAAATAATTTTTCCAGTGTTTTAAGAAGAAAAATCTTATAAACAAAGACTGCACTCCATATAATTCATGTAAAATATTATTAAAGAGCTTATTAAAGAGCTTTTAATCAAATTTATGTTTCCAAGCTTTGAATTCTGATCAAGATTTTTTAAAATTATTTTTTCTGATGTGCTAGATCCATATCAATAAATCATAGCAATCGATGCATAAACAGTATTGATGATGATTACTTTCTATTGCAAACATGTAATTGATTTTCTTGATTTGAATGCATATCCATTTTTGTGATTTTTCAAAGACCAAGACATGTTTGAGTTTCCTCTGTTTTATGGACATATATTTTGATGCAAATTGATTTTTGTTTTGATTTTAAAAGTAAAACACTTTAATAAAATTTGATTTTTTTTAATTTTCCTTTTAGATCTGTCCTAGATTTCTTTCGCATGGCAGATTTAGGCTATGATTAATATTAGAACGCTGAGCAGTATCACCAATTAATGGTCTTCTCCCGAATATAAGCGTGAACACATATGAACAATAATTAATCAATCCTTGAAATCATATGTGATATTTTCGAAATCTAGAACCCACATTTTGGAGGAAAAGTTGAAGTATGTGCGTGTTATAATATTTCTATTTAACATATATAACTTGGAAAATCATGAATATACTATCCCATTTTTTTTTTTTTTTTTTTTCTAATAAGTAAAAAAAATTAATTAACTTATACTAGTAGGTTTATTAAAATACTTCCCGTTCAAATCGACAGCTCAGAGTTATATGTGTTAAAGTCCAAATTTCCGTTCCATCCAAGATATGCCGAATACATATAACATGTTCGTGAAAGATGTTTAAGATAATCTCCCTATAGAGAAGAATTTTGAGAATAGGAAATAAAGCAGTTTTGTTGACCATTTGATGGTATATTTTTGTTTCCCGCTTTCACTGAAGGTGGTTGATATTAATTTCGGTCTGTCCGTCGGTTCTGTCTAGCTGTCCGTCTAGCTGCACTTCTGTCTGTAACGGTTTCGTTTCCGCGCCATATCTCGAGAAGCCTTTGAGCTTTCGCAATGAAATTTTACATAACAGCTCCCTATGGCCCAAAGAACTCTACTGATTTTGAGGTTAAAAGGTCAAAGGTCAAGGTCATAAATTCAACTTCTTTCTGTTTTAACACTTTCGTTTCCGCGCGATATCTTGAGAAGCCTTTGAGCTTTTGCAATGAAAGGATGACTGCACTCAAGGACATGCGAAAATTGTGACAAAATAAACTTTCAAAACAAGCATTTTTTCATTTAATTGCACGAATGGTCAACATCTAATCTACAACTTTATGTAATTACATTAAATAAAAGTACATATTTACGAAGTACGAAGCTGTTTTCTAAGGCGGGGGTCATCACAATTCCTTGATTCTCCGTACAATAATGAGGACGCCCATTTTTTCACTGACTTTATACATAGTCAGCGCATGTTTGTCTATTGTTCTCCGTTTAACAGTTGTTGTATATTTGCATTAACAATTTGTGACAAAAGGAGATAAATAGACAAACATGCGCTCATGGTTTAAACGAGAAAAAACTGCTTCTTCTTACATTCGATCGCTCTCTCTATTGTAACCAAGGGCTGTGACATGTTGAACATTATAATTCACCACGTGATTTCTTACCTCAGGTAACTCTGTGAATACTAAATTCTGTCACGTGACTTGTAAAGTAGCATGTTTTGTGCTAACTAGGACAAAGTGCTCGAACACGTTAAATTGTTAGGCATTGATTTAAAAGATTCTTTACTTACATGGACGTCGCTCATATTGTTAATTTCGTTTTTGAAACCTCTGAAAATAGTGTACTTGTGCCATACAGAATAAAGAGGGAATGGGAAAGAGTGATCTCGTATTTTTTTAATACATGTCATTGTTATTTATCTAGTCTTATTTTAGACCCATTCTTAAAATATTAGCTCCATCTCTTATGCATACCTAATGTTTAATCAAGGGCAGGTAAGTGTAAATTCTCTATATTTGGAAAGAGTAAGGACAGAAAACATAGAATCATTTTATTGTATCACAGTCTAAGATCATTTTAATATATAAATTCGGCTCGAAGTTGACAGGATTCTTTTATAAATATATAAAAATGAAATAAGATTATGATATAAAAGCAACAGAAGCGACCGAAAAAGACCCAAAACCCGGCGTTAAGTGCAGCATCCTTTACATAACTCCCTATGGCCCAAGGAAGACCCCTAGTGATTTTGAGGTCAAAGTTCGAAGGTTAAGGTCGTTATTCATACACTCTGTGTGTAACACTTTCATTTCCGGGAGATATCTCAAGAGGCTATTGAGCTTTTGCAATGACATTTTATACCATAACTCCGTTTGGCCTGTCTCGTTCCTCTCAGAGTGTCCCACCCCGGTTTTTTTTTATTGTATTAAAAGTCGAGTGGCACTAGTTTAAGCACAGGAGCATGTGGAGAGTTATAACATATAATACAGGTTTTCGGCGGACTTTATATTCTAATTATTTCTATTAGAACTGTTTAGTGAAGGTTAAATTAGACACCATGTGTTGTATAAAATTTTGACAATATTGAGCCTGAATATAAGCATGTAAATGTGATCTAATGATTGCGTTTAATTTGCTTTATAAGCAAGCACCTCGTTGGTCTAGGGTTCTTACTTAGTATATGAGAGGTCCCGGGTTCAAATCCAGGACGATCTTGTATTTTTTATTTTTGTAATTTTTTTTTTTTTGATTTACTAAATGATAGTATTCAACATAAGAAATGAAGAAGTTATGACGTCTGGTGTGTACAAATTTCTTATTAAATCATTATTACAGTGTGATAAATATTTTATATTTATAAAAGAATCTTCTCTACACATACTAAAGAAGAAGCAATGAAATCTATAAATTATATCCATATCGGCATTTTTTATTTGCTTCAGTAAACATGTATACATTTCATAATTCTGCAAAACCCGGGGGGGGGGGGGTGTTACGAACCCCCTAAATCTGCACATGCTCTTTTTTCCTTAAGCGCGGGACACACATTTCATTATAATCGAATCATATTGGATTCTTATAATATTAATATTTTCTGTCTCATGGAACAGATTCTTTGTAAAAGAAATGGTTTATGAACATTCTATATATATATAAAGAAGCTTTCTTTTCCGAAAACATACACTTCGAATATGACAGAAAGCACCACATATATTCCAAGAATGATACAGTATTGATAACGAGCCATTTAAAACAGTTCGAATACTACGCCTTGTTGATGAAAATACACTTACACAATTCAATAACTGATTGCTTGATTGATTGTACGTTGTTTTACGCCCCATTCGAGAAATTTTCACTCATATAGAGATGTCACCATATATCAGTGAAGAGCTTCAAATTTTGACCGTTACTCAGGGCCATTGAGCAGTGAGGGATCTTTATCGTGCCAACGCCTGCCGTGACACGGGGCCCTCGGTTTTAAGTTATCATCAGAAGGACCCGCAACTTTCACTTCAAAGTTCCGAGCGCATGGCAAAGGAACAGTTGCTACCCATTTTTTATCGACTTAGGTCAGTCGCGGCCGAGATTCGAACTCACGACCTCCCTATCACGGAGCGAACGCTCTACCGACTGAGCTACCGTGAACGGTCACAATTCAGTAATAAAGGTCACTTAGTCCTCATTTTATTCCGACAGACTGGTCAGCTTTTATTCTGGAAACTCTTGTCTGATTTATAAACAAGACAAAACGGAGTCAAAATTTTCCATAACATTATGGAATGGAATTTTGTACATGGATTTTTCCAGAGTATTTATATTTTTTTGTGGTTTTACAATAACGAGAGAGAGAGAGAGAGAGAGAGAGAGAGAGAGCAGACCTTCAGGGAAAAAAATTTGTCCATGACTTCACGGGTTTCATAATTTATCTTGTTTGTTTTTTTTTCCCTTTGCTATTAATTTGTAAGTGTCATATAAACTTTTATGGAGGACTTCAACCCATTCAAAAAAGAGTTTTACTCGCACATCTCATACTATAAATAAAATATCTGATTTGCAAAGATAAAGTTTTGTTTTTTTCTGAGTTCACTTGAGATACCAATATAAAATATTTCTTTGAGTATGTATTATTGAAACAGAGAGTAGAAAAATAATCTTATAAGTCATATACTATATTCCCAATATGTTTAATAGTTTAAATTTCATTAGTACAAAATGTGCAGACATTCGTATATTTAAAAAAAAAATATGAATTTACAGATAAGACTTTATGATATATTTGAAAATGAAACTCTTAAAATCTTTTGTTTTAAGAGAGTTTTAAGTGAGTGAACAAAGATAAAGAAAATGCTTTCCCCCTCAACATCACTAAGATTAAAGATGCAGTTCAAACTAATTTTACCTAAAGATTATCCTTCATTGGCTTTTGTAATTTCCCACAATTTTCTTGCTTCTTGTTTTTTAATTAAGTAAAAAATGATTGATTGATTGATTGTATGTTGTTTAAAGTCCCACTCGAGAATATTTTACTCATATAGAGATGTCGCCGTATGCCGGTAAAGTGCTTCAATTTTAGACCTATACTCGGCACTCAGTGCCATTGAGTAATGAGGGTACTCTATCGTGCCAACGCCTACCATGACACGAGACCTCGGTTTTTAAGGTCTCATCCGAAAGACCCGTGACTTTCCGTTCTAGTGCCGGACGCTTGGCGCTTGGCAAAGAAACAGTCACTACAATCTGTACGTTATAATTTTGACGCGGCGAAGCAAACGAGAATTGAATCCGGGCTTTCCGATCCATTAAGTAAAAAAAGACAGCTTTTGGATTTTAAATGGATGACTTAAATTAAGTGATGGCAATCGAATATCTAATCGGTTAATCGCAAGATGTTCCGACTGAATTACCTGTTATTTGTATCAAAAGACACATAGTGACAGGCTAGGTAACAACATAGTACTCAAACAGCAATTAACACTTCACATACTGACCAATTATCACAAGGATCTCTATCTATGACTTATCAACTACCAGAGGGTTTTTAAAACATTGTAAATTGAATTTTAAGGAAATTTACGCATACTGTATGTGTACTTTAAATTAGCAGGCTTTATATTTTAGCGGCTTTGGCGCTGCGATGCGCTAATTCATGAATACCGCTAAGAACAATATACAGCACGGACATGTATAGCGCTAATTCATGATTTCGCCAACAACTCCATACCCAGTTATTGCGCTAAATTTTGAATACGCCAATTTATGTACAAGTACAGCATTTAATTTTCTGCCGACTATCGGATTACAGATCTTCGGAGCTTATTACCATCGTTCTGACCAAGTTACTGATTAATCAGTTACAAATTGCGATCCCTTCTAATTTTCAATAAAAAGTTTGTGTAATATGCTTATATTTAAAGTTCAGAACGGTTCTACAGTAAGATTTGTAACTTGGTAGTGTTTAAAAATTGAAAGAAAATAACTATCTTCTGATAAGATGAACGTTGTTGTTTTTTCCTCCTTAACATTTGCATGCAAAGATTTTCTTTCGTACTATTAATGTGTAATATACATTCTTTGCGCCAAGATATACGTAAAATGGATTTAAAAAAAACAAAGCAAATCATTTGATTTATCTCTCTTTTGTAGTCATATCTGAATGAATGCTTTATCTGAATAAAGCTGCACCTGCAAGGATTAACGCTTTAATTTGATCTTTTTAAGTGCAAAAAGAGAAATTGTAGGTGTTATTTTCCCCCTTTATTTTTGCTTTAAAATTCCCTTAATTTATTGGCGTGATTCCCATTTCATTATGCATGATTTATACCATTATTTTAGGATCTAAATACACGATTTAATTTATATATACGAATAACTTATTCTGAGAATAAAAAGGCAAGTTCATTAAAAGATAGGAGGGTATTGGGTACTTCACTTGCAGAATGAGTATGCAATCTTGATCGTTCAAAATGATTAATATACATTTTATTATACCTCAACCGAAAAAAAATTGCTGATTTACATGTATAGAATAGTTACATAACACTCTGGAGTACCAGGGTTGTGTTAAAAGCTAAGTAATTATAATAAAATTGAAGAATTCTTGGTGATCTTTCTGTTCCAGAAACTTTTGGCTTTAAAATAATCAAAAACAGAGGTAGACGTCTTTCCTTAAAACTACCAATAGAAATTATCAATATACTTTATATATACATATATATATATATATATATATATATATATATATATATATATATATATATATATATATATATATATATATATATATATATATATATATATATATATATATATATATATTTCCACATTGAATTTTTAAGCTTATTGCTTTATATGATTCTGAATTCAACAATAAATTAGTAATATGATTTTATTCTTTTCTTCAAATCTTACACAGTAAAATCAATGCTTATTGAGGCAATTATCTGTTAAATCAAATTAAATGAAATTCTTCGATTTAAATAAATGGAACACAAAATCCTATTTCAATATATCATTTGACTCACAAAACTAATGTACGTTTGATTTTAAAGTAGGTACAAAATATTTTGAAATATAAATACTACAATAAGAACATTTACATTTTCATCAGAATTGAAATCCATCTCCAAGATTATTGCTGATTTAGATATGATCAAGTGTGGAACCTGGTTAAGAATAAGAAAAAGAAATCTCAACGGGGGTTCTCTTAGTTAAGTGTTACTAAGATTAAAGAATAGCCTTTAAAGGGGAACACCCAGTTTTGCCCATCAAAGATAATCAAAGATGTTTCCCAAGTAAAAAAAGAAATAGATGGAAGATTAAATAGATAATAATTTTACTTTACCGATAATTAAAATCTCAAAATACAAGGGTCATTTAAGAAATATTTAGAAATGTGTAGAAATGTCCCTCGTATAACATCATAAAATACAAAGCAAAAAATACATTCTTTCTATTATACTCTCTTCAAAGAAAATATGTCAAATGTAACAATTACAATTGATCTGAAACATGACATTTTTTAATTTCTTCTCACAGCAACTATAATTAAGCAAAAGACGATTGTAATACTAATGGAATAATGTAAATGTATTATATTTAGTGTGTACGATATTTCGCGGAAATTGATATTTCAACAAATTAGCAAAAGATTTGACTTAGCGAATCACTTAATAGGATATGGTTTACATTAACTTATGTATGCATGATATTTACATGTAGCTATGCATTTAATTTAGCAAAATCTGCTTCTTGTTAAAGGCGCTATAAAGAATACAAGGCCAAATGTAATATGTTTACAGTAATCATGAATGGTACGACAATCGTTTCACTGTATTGTACAAAACGCTATCTACATAATTTTTTTTATAGCTGAAAAGATACAAGACGTGCAAAAATAATTTCTTTTACAAAAAGACCTGTTTTGCAATCTAAAAAATAACAACTTACTGAACAAAAATATGGGACGGATAGATAAATACGTTAAAAATAGTGTATGATATAAATACGACCATTTTCTTCAGCGATTGCATAATAAGCCCCGAAAGATTGTGGAATGTAGATTTGCAATAACAACATTCTATTAGTTTATCTCATAGTGTATTAATACAAGTTGGATAATTATAATTAGCTATGCAAAATAAACAATTCTCTTGTAGTATTTGGATTAAAGTTCCCTATACAAAAATAACACTAGTCTGTCTCTTTTTTGAAAACACGTAACAATGTCACAATAAGCACTAGACCTCTTTAAAAATGAACAATGCTTAATGGAATAGTTTAACATGGGTAAACAAGTATCACATTTACTACAATATCTCCCAGAAATATCTCTGAAAGTTCAGAAAAGGATTTCCTCTTCCGAAGCAAAGTAAATCTTCCGGGATTTAAGTGTTATCACTGCCAATAAAGCTATTCATGTTTCGATAGCAATGCAGTTTGAATTTATGTGTACGGATTTACAAATTCAGTATTCAATTCTTGGTTGCTAAAAAATTACAAAAGACAAGATTGTCTAGATCAGGAATAAAAAAAATGAATTTTTTTTTTCAAGATTCATATAAGATAAGTAGAAAAATCTTCATTTTCCTTAGGGTTTTTTTTCTTCATTTCTGATTCATTTCAACACTTAAATTTAAGATTTATCCATGTATTCTTCTTAAATTTTTGAAAAAAATCATAAAATTTTAAAATTCTTTAATTTAAAATAGTGAAGTAAAAAAATTTGGACCAATATTGTTGAATGTGATGCCTGAATATTTTAAAACTACTCAAAAATGTCTGCTTTGTTTTAAATAAACATTGTATGTAATCGACCATATACGAAGATCATTAAAAATACTTAGACAATGTCGCTCTTCGTCACGTTTCGGAAAAAAATGAAGATCAACACACTTTCAAGCATAAAGTCATTTACTTTGTTCATGTGTGCAGATTCATTCCATTTGTTTAAATGGAACTCACGTTACTTAGATTTAAAATCAACATATCACCACGGATCACTCTTGAAACCATTATTTTGTAACGTATATCATGGCATTGTCAAAAATATCCCCTCTACATTTCCAACACAGTACAGTATTTGGTGTATTCCCCATTCATTTAAACGTTTCTCTACCACCTGACACTTACAGTAGTTTGCTTATAATTGTTTAAGTAGCATGAGCTAGTTTGCAAGTTTTTTTTTTTATTTTTTACAGTGTAACTATGTTTTCAGAAGCTCAGCAATTGTGAAGTTGTTATAACTTTCCATGACGTTAATAATGCCGTTGACCAGATTTTTACAGATCATCTGTTTTCCTCTCAGGCTGCCCATCGTCCTATACAGAGTCTTTTTCCACTCAAACACTGCCTTTGTCATTTATACACAAATACACGGCTCACTGGTTATATATTTTCTGCTTCCTCTAGCATTTTCAGAGTTATTTTGAGTTTTTAGAATGCCACACAAATTTGTATTGCTTCTTGCTGCTCAGTGATGTCCAGTAAGAGTCTTTACTTTCTTTTTTGCCTTTTTTAAGGGAACCGACTGGGGTTTTATTTTGTGAAAACTACTGTAGAGAAACTCTTTAATTTTATACCATATGTACCTATCATTGACTTCAGTATATATGCCAAGTTAAGTGAAAATCTACCGTCTGGTTATTTTTTAGGGGCCATCTCAAATTACAGGTATATTTACATAGGATTATATAGGTAAATACTATTTTTTCGCACTTCGGAGAAATTATACAAATGCTACTATAAACTTTTTGCTCAAATTATATTTGATGAGTAATACTATATTGTACATTTTATGCAATGCAAGAAACACAAAATTCTACCGTCTGGTTTCCAGAGGAGGCATTTCGAAATGTCAAAATACATGTACATGATATTTTCCTGTTTTTATGGAGTACTTCAAAACATGACAGATACCACAGATTAATATAAAAAAATAACAAAAATGATTGTGAGATTCTCAATTTCCTATGTTTAAAATTTCAAGAACATCTATTTCATACTTTTTATTTTATGACATAATTAATGACCCCTCTAAAAGAATTTCGGTTATTCATAACGTCAAAAACACACTATTACGACATCTATCTACCCATCTTTTGGAAAATCGTTTAAAAATCAGTAATTTAAAAACGTAATTAGATTTTTTAACCTGAGATTTCCTAATTTTGTTAATTTTTATAAATTATGTAAAAATAGCTGCTTTAAAAGAGTAAATACGCTTTATTTTCCTATGCTGCGCAATGTATTGCGCAATGAAAACTAAGATTGGGACGATACAACTTTTTCTATATCGATACGTTTCACGATATTTGAGCCACGATACGATATGTATCACGATATGTTGAATTGGTTATAATTTTTTTGTATTGAAATGAACGAAACATTTCTTCACAAATAAGAATAATTTATTCAAAGAAGTTGTATATCTGTTGTAAAACAAAATCATTTTACACAAGTGGTATAAATTATTATGTATTTCATATTTATATTTCGCATTTTTATTTTATAGGTTTAACCCAAAATGTTAAATAAACAAAGAAAAACATGTCAGAATTTTTTTTTTGACGAAATACCTCTATGAGGAAATATTTCTTCATACGTATCGATATGCGTATCATCCTCACATTGAATCGATATTATCGATATCTCGATATATCGTCCCAGCCCTAATGAAAACCCCAGTTGGCCCCTTAAATGAGGACAACTTTTTTCTGCTCAACAAAGCAATATATTACATCACAGTTGGCCTGTGAAATGATGTAGCTATACTTAATTTCAATTAGTTAATGTTTATTGTATTTCTCTTTAAAATGGTCCTTAAGATCAAGATCTAGTAAACAACTTTAGACTAACCTTTTGACGTCATAATCAATTTCAACTTTCTTTTTCCAGTACTTTACGGCTCTAATAGGATAATGCAAAAAATAAAGTATTTTTCCTGGGATTCAATTTGAAATCATGTGAAAAGTAATCCCGATACCTATATTCAATTTGATATTCTTTTAAAGAAGAGGTTAAGAACATACAAATTACCGTTTTCTGAGAGACTGTAGGCAACCTGGATAGAGTTCCTTTGTCTGATATGGAAAAAAATTCCCGTATTCATGGACTGGTTTTCTTAATGTTTCATTGTAAATGAGAGTCTAAAAACTATTATGTTTCGTCTTGTTCACCTACAAATTATGTCCCGAAGCACCTTTTTTGACCAAGCTAAAGTTATAAAGCATCATTAAAGGAATTTATTTCTCAAATTTGAGAAATCTGTAGGCACCTTTCATTTACTAATTTTGACCTTAACGAGGTAAAATTTAAAATAACTAAATTTTCCCTGCTTCATTGTCCCATTTTTGCAGTTTTAAAATTAAAAAAAAACATTTTCAATTTATTCGATTTTTTATTCAAAGTATTTAATTTCATTGTTAAAATATGTCTACCAATTAACTTCTGATATAGCTTTAAAATATAAAAAAAAAATAGTTTTGTCAAAATTTAATTTTTTTTTTAAATAACCCTCGCGGAGTCTGGTATGGTACATAGTGTACCTAATGAAGAATCGACAGAATTTGGAATAACAGAATACCGCTTCATTGAAGAGTATGGTGTGATATACAGTATTCTTGGGGAAGAATTGACAAAATCTGGCGAAATACCAGTCTGTATAGATATATGTAGTTGTATACTGACTGGGGACTATTTTTAGCATGGTGTTACTTTATCAAGCATATGGTAATATTTGCAAGTAAAAAAAAAAAAAACAAGCAAAACAAAAAACAAAAAACATAAAACCAAAAAAAAAAACAAACGAACTTGAGATGCAAGAGGTTTTAAAAAAAAAAAAAAAAAAAAAAAAAAAAAAAAAAAAAGATTTATCATTGTAACTATGCATATAGAAACAGACATTTACCCTTCTGTCGGCCTTAAAAGTCGTCGGCGACAATACCAATATATGGATAGAAATCGACTCAATTGGGGACAATATTTGCGGGGAGCGTAAGAATATCTTGTCACCGCGAAAATATATAAATATAGGCATTAGGAAAGAGATTGCAATGTTAGATTAATAGCAAAATTGCATTGTTCTTACTTGATGCTAGGATTGAGGAATCCTATTGACATTGAAGTTTGTGGCAAAAGATTTGTTTATGCCACCTTAATTTTTACATTAAGTTTTCATATCAGGGAGATCCCCCTGCCATTGTTGTGGACTAGTTTGTATATATGTTACCTGGTGATCTCCCATCTTCTAAATGTACATCATCAATGATAATCATGTCGTACAATCTATTTTCATCACAAAAACTATTTTAGTATTCGGTTTTAATACTTATTTTTAACCTGAGGGTTCATCTATATCTCTCCACCGGCAAGTGGTGGCGTCTCCATATGAGTGAAAAATTCTAGAGAGAGGCGTTAAACAACATACAAACAAACAAACAATCATCTATATCTATTTTTAAATCATTTGTTCTTGTACCTCATCAATAACCAGTTTAATTGCAGGATGTTATCAAAGGAAGTGGATGACATTAAATTTACCGAATTTGGGTTTACCGAAATCTGAAGATTAATTTTAATGGTTATCGTCCTTGTACAATTTTCAATTAATTATAGCCCCTTTTTAGGATATACTTTGAGGGCGCTTTAGTTGCAACTTCCTTTCTCAATTCTGCAGTATCAACATGGGTCGGTAAAATTTTCTGTTTTTTATTGTGTATTGTTTACTTGAAATAAGAATTATCCTGTACAGTGATGTAGCTCTTTAAAATTTAAAAGTAAACTTTTTATTTAAATATATACATATTTGCTTGACCTCTGCACCTCCAAGGGTCAAGTTTTACCACAAGTGAGATAATGTTTGTGAACTTTGACCTTTTAACTATGAATTTTGATCCTTGATTTGAATATTTGATGATATGAATATTGTGTTTGTGATTGGCGGACCATCCATTGTGTTGCCAGAGACACCAATAGTAATTCGTGTCTCTGGATATACAGTCGTGCCAAATTTTCGCCACAATAAAAGTTTTTTTTTAATATAATCTTTGTGTTTATGTATACCCTTATCCGAGATAATATATACACCATTTGAAATCCGATGACGAGCATGCACTATTCTAACTAAAATCTAAAACACTATATTTGAAACTGTGTGGGCAAAATATGTTAGGGTAGATTCCTTCCATATTACACATAGTCTAAGATTTTGTTTCTTAGAGCAAGATATAAAAGATTTAAAAAAAAACCTTAATGTTATTTATAATTTGGCGTATATATTGTGTATTACCCAAAGACACAACTTTAAAGTAAATAATGTCATTGCCATTTTTCTTTCTTTTTTTTCACTATTATTTCCCAGACATATATCATTAAAGATGATATATAGGGCAGCATTTTTCTTGTTGGAAGCATTAGCAACATCAAAAACCCTCATAATTATGTTATTTAATTTCTATTGTTTTTTAATGCACACAATTTGTTAATTATTTCCAATACATACCACTTAATTATTTTTCGAATCGGAAAGATCTTTTTGTACTATTTCCCCTATGAAAACGATTATGATGGATATTTACGGTTAAAAAAAAGTGAAACCATTTTAAAAACAAAAGATAGAAAGTGAAACTTGTGTTGTAAGTGATTGGTTTATCGATTCATATCAAGGTTGTACCAGAACCTGCGAATTTTTAAAATATTTCATAAACTGTCGGACCATAATAATTCATTTTTTGCCCATTCTTTGGAAATAGTATTTTCATTTATCAAAATTACATAAGGTTATCCCGTTATATACATATGAAAGCAGCAAGGGTGAAAAATATTGATGGTCGACGTACCAAAAAAATTACCTTTTCAAAATTAGTATTTTTAGCGTTGTTTTGACTATTGCCAGAGCATAATGTTTATTAAAACTACATAATCTAGTATACTAATTCGTAAAAATTCTTTATTTTGACATAATAAACGCCACTTAAAAGACGCCAAATGTACTGTACAATCAAACTTCTGTTAGATATTGTAAAAAATGACGACTTTGGATGATGATATGATAAAATACAAAAAATGCAAAACGAACATTAAATTTTGCAAAAAACTTCTGATTTACGGAAAAACCCAGCTGAAAATAAAATCAACAGATTAGTTTGCAAAACGAACGATCATCGATGCAAAACCAAAAGTCATCAACTCAGAATTGATGATTAGATGGTGATGTTGTGTAAAAACAATCATAATCCGAATGAACGCTAGACGGCAAATTATGGAAAGCGACAGGGTTTAGCTGTGTAATTACTTAAAAGTACATGAACCCTGAATTTGTAGATTGTAAATTTGTAAAATTGCAAGTTGCTTTTACAACTTATTTTACTATCAAAAATGTAAAAGAAAATTAAATAATTTTCTACGCACAACATGGTAATTCGTAGATTTGCGATTTGTCAACTCAAGAAATACAACATGTATTACGCTTAAGCCCACAATGTAGATTGAATGTTTTATAAAAGAAAAAAAATCCTAGTCGCAGTATCATATTTTAAACATTTATTTTACATTTATTTTTTTCATATTGAACACATTGTTAATGTGTTAGAAGAATTAATGAAACAGAAAATCCATTTGGCAAGTTTGTATATATATTTATATGGAGGATGAGTGGGGTTTCGGTCCACAAGCACCTGTGCCTGCGTCTTATTCCAACATCGCAATCAATCAATTTCAGCTGTCTCGAAGGCTGTTTGCAAAATCAATATGATACGATATTAAACTGAGGTGTTCCGGTAACATCGATGTGTCTTAGTTTTATATTTGCATTTGCCTCTTCCTTCACAAATTAATGTATACATGTATTGCCCCTCATTTCTGGAGGAAAAAAAACTATACCCCGGCATTTTTATTTCAACAATAATCATACTACATATGTTAGCTACAATACTCGCAGTTAAAGAGAAAAGAGAAATGCAGCGGGAATAGACGATCATAGACTTTCCCAACCCACCACATGAGCTTTATCCACTGAATAAAGAAATAAGCATGAGTAAGCATGTGATAAATTCACAACACCACACATAAACGTTTTGACATTGTCGGTGTTTTGTCAACTACTATTATATACTATTCGCTTTATTGAGATGAAATATGGAGATAACGAACAGTATTCAAGCTCAAAGTCCATTTCATCAACAGAAATCGGGAGCAGAGCAAACACGGACCTCCAAAATCATCGGAGGCGGGATCAGGTGCCATGATTGAGTAGGCATCCCCTGCCGACCGTTCAAACCCGCCGTGTGCTCCTTGTCATGATCGAAAAAAAACCCTGAGATATCCGTAGACTATTCAGAGCGTAAATAATGGCCTAATAATTAGTATGAAAATCGTCAGTCAGTATTTGACATAATGATAGATTGTATTTGTTGACAAGATCATTGTATCGACCATAAAACTTGCCAAATGATGACTTTAAACGAGACAATTGAGATCCTTGTTTCATCGACTTGTTTGTCAATAGCTTGCCTCGTTTTAGAAATTGTTCATACGTAGAGCATGTTCTTGCATATCGAATCAACTTGGAGACAAAAACACCATAAGCAGGTGATTAGGGTATATTGCTACATAAGTAAGGGAAGTTGATAATTGAATTATAAAGCTTTGTTAGGGTACAACTAAAGACTTGTTCTAGTAAAATATCCAATTGAAATATGAAACAGATGTATAAGACTCTGTAGTATCTTTTATTTCAAGCTCATTGGGATATATCGAGTCGACATATGAATGGAAGTAACTATTGTTAATTGACAATGCATCGTTGAAATATCTAAATGTCGAGTTGAAGGGTACAACGAGCGTTTTATTCTTCTCTTGTAAAAGTTTTTAAATACCATCTGCTTCATATGAGAGAAAACTTTGATTTATTACCAAATTTTAATAAATTTCTTTATCATATTCGAAACCAATTATTTAAACAAATTTTACACACAAAAGAGTACAAAGCTGGTACTCTCTTCCTTAAGCACAAAGTTATGTTAAGCAACATGCAGGAATGTTAAAAAGACTGCATAATCAAAATAATATTCACATCTTTCTTTAAGGTTTGAAAAGTTTAGAATTTGAAAATGTCATCAATATGTTTGATTTAAACATACTTGTATGAAGGAACATATTTTTGCATAATACATTTTTTTTATTTGAGAAAACCTTATAATGTCTTTTCTGGTTTTTATTTCTTTCCAAACACAGCAAAACGATATATTCAGTATCATTTCCAATACAGTTACTTGGACATGATGAATTTTGTCTTTTTCAAAACTGATAAACCTGAGCATAGTGATAGGATATCTTAACAAAGACGATATTTCATTTCCATTCATTTAAGTTTTAGAGGTTACAAAGTTGCCTTCTATACAAAATTACGAATTACAAAATTTTAGATAATCCTTTTCCCCAGTTGAGCAGTATAGTAAATTGATATCTAATGTGTACACGAATATGTAGTATTTCTAAAAATCATGAGATAAAATACGGCATATTGATATTGCTTAACTTATAATAGAAGTTCGAATCAAAGTTGTATGAGGACAATCACTTCAGTGCATTTTGATCATTTCTGTGAGCTTCAGATGTCGTTTATGTCATGGAAATACTACAACAAATGATTTCCGTCATAAAAATTGAGGGAGATTGGAGGTGGATATTCAACGAGAACCGGGGTGATTCGGAAGACATGAACTGTCAGTTGCTGCAATGATATTTTTGCTGTTGAAAATTCAATCTAATAAAAATTTTCAGCGCCCGCTCTTATCTATATAATGTTTTTCTAACACCAAAACACGTTAAACAGCTGAATGACTTTATACTGCTTCCTGTAATCAGTTCAATGACGAGCTCAACAAAAGTTATGTTTTTTGGTAAGGATATTATGTGAACACATTTATCTCTTCATATATATAGGACATATATTGAAACTACAATATTTTTTAAATAGAGACATTAAACAATTGCTAAGGGGGAAACTCGATTTTTACGCGAAAGGAAACAAGTTTCTATTCTTGATTTTTTCGCTGAATATGATAACATTTTAACTTTTACTTTTTATAACGTTCACTAACTGGTACATTTATGATGAACAAACCAGGCCCTCACTGGGTGGTACTCTCTAAGTACTTGAGCGATTCCGTAAAATCAAATTCAAAATAACTGTTTCAAAAGTAAAGTCACAATTCATCAATTTTCTAATTTTGCGCTATTGAAAGTACTTTTTAGATAGAAACAAAGGTAATTTGAAGAAAAATTACTCCTGCCTTCAGGTATTCTATCCATAATTCATGTGTGCAGCTTTTGCAAGACAGCTCATTTAAAATTTGTCTATTTTTTGTACTTTTTGCAAACCATATAAATATCATATATGCTATTGTGATAGATAGTCATTTAAAAACATTCAAGAACCCTTTTTCAAAAACACAGACCAAAACATAATGAATTTTCACAAACAGGTGTGTTAAGATTATCCACATAATAAACAATTATTGGTCCTTCATTCTTCCAATTATAAAGAGTACTCGAAATGGACTTAAGGATAATATTCGTCTTCTCTGTAGGAAAACCAGCCTGAATTACATAAATTTTGAAGCTCTTTTAATTGGTGCAAATAACGTTTCAGTACATCTTTAAGTTCACTAGAAAAAATATTTTGAATAACACCATGATATGCAAAAAAAAAAAAAAAAAAAAAAAAAAAAAAAAAAAAAAAAAAAAAAAAACCTAACATATTTTTCAAAATATACAAATTTTGATGAAGGGAAATGCAAAACAGGTGCGTCCTTTGTCTTCACTCATTGTTGCCTGATTTGCGTAATTGTTTTGAGGGTCGACGTTTACAAACTATATGTAGGAGTTTGTATTGAAATAACGCTGTGCCAAAAGTCAATAGAGTTTCCCGTATGATATAGCATATCATCTTTGGCTATCAGAGCATTGTGTAGGCTATTCTCAGAAAGGTAAATTTTTCTTGTATAAAATAACTTATTAGATCACAAAATATGTGAAATTACCGATTTAATTATAGCGGGGAATTACTATAAAAGCTTGGTACGTAGAATGTTGTGTCATTTTGTCATTCAAAGTAAGAAGGAACACATAAAGTCAGGTTGACAAAAGAGATGAAAACAAATGTGTACTCGAGTAAATATTGTATTTTTTTTTTAATGGTGAGGAAAATGAACAGAAATGTCTGTAAAATAACGTCAGATTGACTTTTAGTAAGCAAACTTTCAAGTTAAATAGAAGTTTCACAAACAGTACTCGGATTGATAATGCTAGAATGCAAAGAAAATTCACTTTGTTTTTGTATGCTCACAATAACAATCTCTTGTTACATCTAAAACAGTTGAACACAACTTTAAGTTCAATATTGAAAACTCGTATTTAAATAAAGCAATGGGTTTTACGAAGTAAGGCACTGTTAGTTTTTTTTCGGTAAGAAATTATATTAATTGTGCCGAATAAGAAACTTTTTCTAATATATCATTGTAGGTCTAATCCAGAAAAAAGATAGCCATATCAAAATTTTGAACACATGTCTATGCAATTGAAATAAGTACCAACTTTGCGAAACATAATTTAAAAAAAGAAAAAATCATCGTCTTCAATATTGCAATTAATCTTCTGAGAGATGATATATTTCCTAAAGATTTTTGCAAAATATATATATTTACGAATAACGTCATTTTTAGGATTCCTCTGTTTCATCATACCTTTTGTGACGTCAAATCATTTCCAGCGATCATGTCCACAGAAAACACTGTTCAACTCCTCACAAATCCAAGGAGCCAACATTTCAGAGAGCGAAGTTATTCAGAGTCTAGAATCAAAATCAAATAAATTTATGGACGCTGCAAATCAATTAAAAGAACAATATGTGAGTCATTGTTTTGTCGGTTTATTTATAAATTTGCCCTTCTTCTAATGTAGTTACAAATAAAACAATCATGTTTAATGTGATAATTGCGATTCGTACAACTATGTTTTATACACAGAAGAGTTGTTTAAAGAATATTTCTAAACGCAAATGAATCTTACACCAGGACTGATATTCTCTCTTATTTTATTTTTGTAGCATATATTTTACATGTCAATTTCCCCCTTTTGTCTCATAAAGTACATGTATATTTTGTAAATTTTTTTAAAATTTCATTTTTGAATAGCACATTTGAGGAAGTTTTTAAACAATGCATTCTTAAAGTTGCTATTTTTGTTTTATAGATACCACCAACAGGAAGAAGGATAACTAACACCAACTTAATAGACAGACTATCAGAAATGAGAATAGAAAATTTGCGTACAACAATTCCTTCCAAGGTATTAATACTATTCCTTAATACTACATGTATTATAAGAGAATAAAAAGCTCAATTATCTATCCCTATCTCTTTCTTTCCTTATATAAAATATGCATATGGATACATGATTAATATTCATAAATTTAGAATTTATTTTAAAGCCAATGAATGAAATCTTGGATGAGATCTGGACGGATTTATCAATTATTTCCGACTGCTTGGAACGTGTGAGAAAAGATGAAGAAGTTTTCAGCTTTGGGGAACTCTCACATTACACCAATATGACCACGGATGCCTTATGTGCCATGCGCTTCGACCTACATACAGCATTGCATTCCTCAGAAATTGGTATTGGGAAAAATGCTCCCTACAAAGAAAACAACAGTAAGATTTGCAGAAGCATGACAAGCCGCCAGGACAGGTTCTTCCGGGATTATGTCATCGTTAATCAGTCATTGAAATATGTTCGAAGACTTCATGATGTTCTTGCAAAAATGGCTTAGGATTAAAAATAAACGCATTTATGTGATGAAATGATTGAATCGAAAGGAAGGGTAAACTTCATCTAATTGGTTGTTATAAAGATATGTAACTGCATATTAACAAACTATTTCTACAATGTTGTTTATGATTTATTTCACATAGTACAACATTCTCTATTATACACACATGTATGTGATTATCATTTTTATTATCTATTTTATTAGAATTGTGATTTAATATGCCAGTATACAATGCTCAGAAAGGATCTCGCCGTTGTTACGATTTTATAGACTTTTTTTAAAAGTATCTATTTACATATTTTGAATTTTTAATTGTATCTTTAATTTTTGATGTAAAGAGTATTTTTTTATGCGTGTACTTATTGAACAAACATATCACATTTTTGTCTGTAGCATTCGTAATTATTTACATTATTTTATGCAATAAATATTTTGCAATTGACGTATTTGTTGTTGCTCGTTTTATATCAAATTTAAAAAGAAACAAAGTTTGAGAAACATTTTTTTTTTCAAATTCGCCATGCAGCACCTGCATAGATAGGTTATGCTTTATACTGGAAATGACTCTTTCAGAACGTCATGTATTCAAGTTTGTTACTCTGAATTTGCATTAGGTTATAAATTTATAAATATTTTATTTAATATATATTTTCATAGTTTAAAGATATAGATGATAGGAAATTCTTCAGATGCATTTTTCCGTGTTCTAGAAATCTCAGTACCTACAAAAGTAGCCCCAAATAATGAATTGTTATCTAAGACTAAATACCCACCCACTCAAAAAAGATGTATATATCAAATTATAAATATTTTTTGAATGATTTTGAATAGAAATGACATAAATAATAAATCCTAAAATAGAAAGAAATCATTGGATTTCATGTTCAATCAATATACGACGTCATGCAGTTTTCTTTATAAATCTACATAAAATTATATTCTGCACACGTTTTATGACGTTATTAAATATCTGTCAACAAAATTTGTTCTTAATAAAATCAATATGATTGTTTAAAAATTGGAAAAGAGACTAAAACAGATCTAGAAGTAATAATATGGACACTGGTGTAGCTATTATGTGCACTTGTATGCCTTAGTATCCACATAATTTTTTTTCCAAAAAACAAAACAAAAAAATAAATAAATAAATAAAAAGAAAAAGAAAGAAAAGAAAACAGGAAAAAAGAAAGAAAAAAATCTTTGAAGAGAGAAGAATTTCAATAAATGTGTTAATATTGTGTTGTATTATCTTTACACTGCACATTCCGAAACTCAATCTAATATTCCTGAACATTGTTAATTTCTTTGGAGTTTCCGCATACTAGCTACGCCACCGATAGAACTGGGTATTAGACTTATTTTTATGCATTTGTTACACTGTAGAGTTTGAATTGTACGGCTTTACTCTTTCCCTCCAAATTAAAATTTACATGAAATTTCTATGCTCAAAAAGCAGCAATTTTGTTATATCTTATTTAATCTTAGAAAAACTATACAGCACCTAAACCTAGCTACTTGTCTTTTTCTTGTTTGTCTAAACTTTGTGATTGAAATTTTTCGGTGTTTTGGGGATCATATCAGTCATCTATTCATGTGTTTCTGGTTTATTCCATGAGGTTAAATTCACTTTAATTTACTAAAATTGAAATTCTAATAATTCATTTGAAAGAATTTTGATAAAATATAAAATCTTTTTGCATAATTATTTAATATATCAACATAATTGAAATCTTTCACTTTAATGGTTTTTATCACCATCATCAGAACAAAGCGTTGAATTATAATTATTCATACATACTGAATTATAAATAAATAAAACCCTGAATACTTATCACACAAAGCACTTTTGAAATATTCTGTACTAAAAATAGTGTTAAAGAATATATTAGTTCATTTTGATATTAATCATCATTATTTTTTCTTTTGTGTTTTTAACAATTTTCAAGTTCGGTGTTATTCTTAGATTTGTTTTCATTGCGTCGCTTTGTTAATTTTAAACTGAAACTTTCCAGATTTTTCTGAAACAAAAAGAAAATAAAGGAATTTCTTCTGTATAAAATCAAAACTTTTAAGTTCGCTGACCGATGTTGTCAAACACAAACTGATGAATTTTTATCAGTATAAATAAGAATACCTGTATATACAGAGAAGATATTAAGTTGATCAATTGATAATTAAGGACATACGCAACGTAGTTTTGAACTTTCTTTTCATATTCCCTGAAAAATTTAATAGTTGTAAAAACTGAGTAATCTTTGTGCAATTTTATGATGTCCCGTAATGCTCTACACCTTTCCCAATTCAGATTTTGGAGAAATACCAGCTGAAACTTTTTCCCCTTAATTTTTCTTTTAAGAATGCAATGATTTTAATCATTTGATATCTGTTCAAAAATCCTGGAAATGTATGCTGATTTGTTGTCTAAGAACATGTGATGGTATCATGATTTTAAACTAAAAATATCTCGGAAAATTATCATTGGGAAAGGTACATTGTGAAGTACATGTGCACACGTGTGTACGTTGCGTATGTCCTTAAGTCATCAATATGTCACTTTCAAATTTTCGGCCAGGTTCAAGGTGTTTGTGTGTTCCTAAAAGGGAAATTTCATGCCTGAAGTTAACACATTGAGGATTTTAGATTACCAACCGTAATACACGATAATATGGAAAATGAAGGAAAGAAGATTGGCCTAATATTCAAAATGTTGCAACGCATACTCATTTAAGAACACGTTTTCAGCGGAATGGTAGTTGTAGATCCAGCATATTTGATATTCATGCCAAAGCCTGTAACCGATTAAATATCTTAAGAATGCTAGAGCATACCTTTTGATAAAAATATTCCGCTTTTTTTTCGTTTTGACCTTAATTCTCCGATATGTTTGGGAATATTGTGCTGATAGAGATGCAAAATGACTCGAAGATGTTCAAGTTGGAGCTGCACGAATAATAACAAGCCTAAGGATAAATTCAACAAGATCAATGCTACATAGAGATCTTGGCTGGAATGCACTAGAAATTAAAAGAAAAATATATAAAATTGTTTTTTTTTTCATAAAAACAAATTTATGGATTGGCTTCCCAGTGTCTGCCAAACGTATTACCGGTACATGTACAACAATGTTTTTACCACATAATTTTTATCCGTTTAGAAATTAATACAATCTTAAAAGCCAAAACAACTTCAATTATGAAAAGTTTTCTCCCTTCAACTATAAGACTGTGGAATGATTTATCTTTTACTATTCAAAATCTTCCAACACTTTCATCGTTCAAGACTATACCATAAAAATATATACTGTTTAAAATCTAGGAAATATTACAGCTATGGTAGTCAAGCGAATTTATTGCAAGTTTTAATTACGAAACAATGCTAATAATGGAAATCTGATATATTTAATCGTTTTGTAAAGGGAAGATTCTTGTCTGGCTTTTGACTAAATGAAATATTCAAAGTTAGTTTGCTTAAATGATTGTTTGATATTTAGATATAAGCGATTTTCATAAATGTACAACGTTAAATAGAAATGCTTATCGGAGTTTAAAATCTAGCAAGAACTATTTTTTGGCGGTACGGTGGCAAACAAAAATATCTTTTTTTTCTGTTATCCAAATTATAAAAAAAAAATATGAATTTAACTAACATTTTAAACTAACAAATGCTTAAAGAAATTTTCTGAAGTAATTGGAATTTTTAAAAAAAATATGGACTAAACTTTTAAAATATATCTAATAAACAAACTTCAAACTTGTTAGCTTCTGAAAGTTTCCCATTTAAGTACAGAATTGAGCAAAAGTTCAGTAAAACGTGTTTTTTCTCTTATTATTAAAAGTTTTTGAGTTTGTATCATTTTACGACTACGTTACCATGTAAAAATAAGAAAAAAAATTAAAGAAACGAAGTTCATGATAATAAATAATACTCCCTGAAATTTAAGAAAAATAGAGGAAAATCGGGTTAACCAATATCTATTTTATTTAAACCATTTATCTCAATCTGGTAGTATTATCTGATAGATCCTATGAATATTATGTTATTATGCAAAAGAATCTTTTGGTTAGATACATAATATTACGTAAGTTGGTATCATAACCATATTTTTTATTCTTATGCCCAGGACTAGGATAATGACATTGATCTGACTTTGTTCCTAAAATATAACGGTCCATTTCTTTTACCTGATACCATCACTTAATGATATTGTCTTCTTGAATCTGAGAAATTATTCATTTAATTTTAAAAACAATAGATATGAAAAGAAGACCTTTTAGAGAAGAGCAAAGTTGTGAAATGTGAGGAAATAGTTCCGAAACATCATTTCACTTTTTATGGAGTGTTCGAAATATTATATGCAAAGGCAGGTACTAATACAAAATCTTGATACGTTGCAATTACCACTACCCTTTATCCTTACAATGTATTCCTAATTAATAAAACAGTCTTACTTGCAACCAAAGTGTTGCAGTAGTATAAAAACTTGTACGTGAATTAATTACATCAATGGTGTCCTCCTAGATGCAAAATGGATGACAGGAATATTTGTTAAATAATGAAAAAAAAATATCTGTTTGTAATCAATTTCTAGTATTCATAATTTTCTTTTTTTTCCGAAACTGAACAAGCAATCATTTAGTTAAAAATTTTATTTTGAAGATTTTTTGAACATTCCCGAGAAAGTATCATCTTTCGTTGGGGAACTGACTGTAAAAGATATAGAATGATGAAGTATGGAGATAACGAACAGTATCCAAGCTCAAAGTCAATTAAAACAATACAAATCTGGAGCAAAGCAAACACGGACCTCCAAAAATATCAGGGGTGGGATCAGGTGCCATGGAGAAGTGAGCATCCCCTGCCGACCGGTCACACACGTCGTGTGATCTTTGTCATGATCTAGAAAAAACAGAAAAATCCGTAGACATTTCTGTGTGTAAATAATGGCCTAATGTCAGTCAGGATTTGACTTAATGATAAGTTGTATTTGCTGGCAATTTCATCGTATAGTCCATAAAACTTGCGAAATGATGACGTCAAAGAGACTGTTGATATCCTTGTTTCATCAACTCGTCTTAGAAACTGTTCATACGTAGAGCATGCTCTTGCGTATCGAATCAACTGGGAGACAAAAAACCCATATGCAGGTGTAAGGGTATATCGCTACATAAGTAATGGAAGTTGACGATTGAAAAAATGAAGTCATCATGTTTATCATAAAGCTTTGTGTTAGGTTTCCATTAATGTCTTTTTCTAGTAAATATCCAAATATGAAACAGATATGTCAGACTCTGTGTTATCTTTTATTTCAAGCTCTCTGGGATAGATCGAGTCGACATATAAATGGGAGTACCATTGTTAATTGATAAGACGTCGTCGATCTATCGAAATGTCGAGTTAAAGGAAACAACAAGTGTTTTCTTCCTCTCATGTAGAAGTGTTTGAATGAATTCTGCTTCATATGAATACAAAAATAGGTCTGCTAATAAGGGGGCGCAATTGGTACCAAGGGAAATTTCAAAAGATTATTGGAAGACTTGATCTCCAAAAACTACAAAGATATTGTCAATCAGAAACTCAAGCATCTTCTTAATATCAACTTCAGAGTACCTGTGTGTACAATCAGAATGTTTTTTGATAAAAATAATTTTGCAAATGACCAATGACAAGGTACGTATATTGACGAGTTCCATTTTTATTGAAAAAGCAGCTGTCTATGATGTCAAAAAGCCTGGATTTTAATTTATCGTAGGGAATGGTTGTATAAAGTGTTGAAAAGTTGTACGTTTATGTTAACATTTAATATTCATTTGACTTTATTCATTACGAAAGCCTATTAGGAGCAATATATGGGTGGGAAAAATTAAATTAATAACTCCTTTTCAAAAGGCGTTTTAACGCAAAAAAAGACGTGATAACGCGAAGTGAAAAGACACTATAACGCCAATAAAGGTGTAATAACGCAGAAAAATGTGTAATTACGACTTTTGAAAAGGCGTTTTTCGCCTTTCCAAAAGGCTTTAATACACCTTTTGAAAAAGCGTTATTACGCCTTTTCAAAAGGCGTAATAACGCTTTTTCCAAAAGGTGTTATTATGCCTTTTCAAAAAGGCGTTATTACGATTTCTCCAAAAAGCATCATTATCCCTTTCCAAAAACGCGTAATTGCTCTTTTTCAAAAGGCGTCATTACGCCTTTTCAAAAGGCGCAAATGTGCCTTTTGAAAAGCCGTTATTATGCCTGTTGACAGGCCCTTGTTTTTGAAAGGGGACAGCCTCCCGAAAAAACTTAACTCCTTAAACTAAAAAATCCCAATTCGTGGGGGAGCGGGAGGAGGGGGTGGTGAGGGGTGAGGGTGATCTTTTTCTAATTTTTTGGTAAAACTTTTTTTAAATGCAATAATTTGCCAGAGTTCGACCTTACTTCAACAAAATGCACAATGTACAGAGACCAAGCAGCGAATAAATGAATTTATTATATTCATATCACAGCAAGACAATTCTCCAAAAAGGGGATGGGATTGGGATCCCCCCCCCCCCCATTTGTACTTTTGGCCTGTATGAATAGGCGTTATGACGAAAAATGAGAAATGTTATTTTATGTTAATAATTATAGGAATGATTGAATCAAAGCCATATTTTTTCATGCAATATTTAAAAATAGTTTCTATACTCCTGCACATCTCCCGGAAAACTGTTTGCATGAGTATTAAAAGAAGTCTTCACTCTTCTTGTGAAAATCAAGGATTTAGGCAAATACAGCTTTGGACTTTGCTTGTCATGTATTAAAAATTCATTTCAAATTTTAAAATATTTTTCTTTCCTCTTAGAAAAAAGCAAGCAGGCTATTTGCATGGGTATAATGAGCAATAAACCTTTTACCAAAATTGTGAAATTCATGACCCTTGGTAGAGATGTTTGGCATCAGAGAAGGATAAAGTTGGTTTAACATTGAAAATATATTGTGCATTTATATTTTATTTTTCCTGGATATCTAACTACAATCTGTTGAAGTTATTTTTTGAGAAATTAGTCCAAATTGTGAAATTCGTGTCCCGAGTGTCAACATTTCAGTCCCCGGGGTAGGCTAAATTAGTCATGTATTGAAAATAAAAGGCGTTATATTGTCTTTTGAAAAAGCGCAAGAACACCTTTTGAAAAGTATGTATTCATGTATTGTGAATTGCATCGATATCATTCATAGAGACACCCAAAATTAGGGACCAGAAAAGTGATCTTCGCCTGTCTTGTCCTTTGAAACCCTTCAACGGCACACGGTGACATCTGTATATGAGTGAACAATTCTCGAATGGGACGTTAATCAACAAGCAATCAATCAACCTTTTTGAAACATTAAGTGGTTTTAAAGATATCTTTTCAGAAACCAGAAAAACACGAGGAAAACATAACCTTCCTGCAACAACGTTTACAAAGTTAACTTATAATTTATGTACTATGTAGGCGTACATGTGGTGTTTGCGAATTTATTATAAAAGCGTGTTTATGATAAAATTCGTTTGAAGCGTAAATTCTACAATGTATTTAATTTTCTTTTAGCTACCAAGTTATCAATCTCAGATATTAATTAACGTTTCCAAAAGATCGCCATATTAATTTTTTTTAATAAACTCAATTACCCAGATCATATAAGTTTGCCTAACTGCTAGCTTAGTAAACTGCCGTCGCCACGTATGACGTCCAGCTTCTGACTTTTCAGTTTGTTGGTCTACCAAACGCTTCTTCCATCGAATAATCAGTCAAGCTATCCTCGAACCTCTTGAACTAGGTATAAATCTGGGTCCGAGATGTATGTTTGTGCCGTTCCATCATTTACATATCTTTTCCCGTATGGACAGGAGTCATATCCCGCTCAACAGGACTGCTTGATAATTTGGAGCTCCGCACTATCGTCCGACGTCACTATTTTGACAATATCTAAGGAAAGGCGTTTTTGCATCTTACGTCATATTTTTGTCACTTGTTAAAATGCTAAATTAATGAATTTTTACACATGAGTACTTCAGATCAAAAAATTTTTATGGAGTTAATTTTTTTACTTTTATATTTCCGTATAGTTTGGTAATAAAGAAAATTTGACTGACTATGCTATTTCTAAAACTCAAAAATTGCCGTGCGCCGAGCACCGATATTTGATACCCTTTAAAAGCTATTTTTACATGCATATGACATTACAACATTATAATATTTAGTCAAAATAGCGAAAATTATTCATTTTGGTCGAATAGTTTTTGAAATATTCAAAAAGTTCGCGTTTTTCTGGGACAACCCTCGTATAGGGATAATCATAAAACATTTTGTAGGTGATTTTACATGTATGACGTGTGGCTTTGTAGAGGACTACATTTTACATATTCATACAAGTAGGTAGAAATTATTAATTATCTTCTTCTCAAAAAATCAGTAACAACAAAAAGTTCTATATGTATTGATGCGGAGTTCGACGTCCCAGCAAAAAGTCTTGGCATTATTTAATTCATTGCAACGCACCAATGTCCACATTAAACGAATCAGCACATTGCAGCTATAATTTGAAAAGTATATAACTTTATCATATGCTTTGAATGACAGATAATATCTTTGATACAGTACTAACACCATCAACTCACGTATCTGGCCGATGTTAAGATTACTCGCCTAGCAGATTGCTACACATTTGTTACCTGATGACTGCACGAAAAAGAAGTATAAGTTTTTGGTAAAATGTATACCTTTGCATACTTACATGTAACATTCACACATCACAGCATCATTAACTGTTCCATCAATGTTTAATGGCATAGTAATGTAGCATAAATAAATTAAACATTGAAGCTTTGTGGAGAATTGTAAGCAGATGATAGATAAATGATGAGCCCTTTATAAGCAGCAAAATAGTGAAAATCTTGCAACCATATGAGGATATAAAGTATTCAGTATAGCTTGTTGTAATAATGTAGCTTTCCTTGAGCAATTACAGATTTTCTTTGCTCATTATACTCACTTTTGATATACTAGTAGAAGTTAAAGATGGCTATATTGTGTACAGTTCCTTTACCCTGGACATTATTCTACGTCGAAAAATGACCCATTTTCCTGTAGAAAAAGTGGCATCACCCTAAAAATCTGGATACTCTACTTGAAGAAAAGTGACCCCCCATCGAAACAAACCCTTGTAGATTTTATCAGAGAAATATTTAAAAAAAAAAAAAAAAAGATTAAGAATTTTAAATCAAGAAGGCCGTGGGCCAAAACTCACCTGAAATAAAATGAGGATACAGCAGTATGAAGGTCTCATTAAATCTTTCTATTAAATGTCTTAGATGATATCATTAATCGACTTCAGTATACACTTTGTGGAAATGCTTCCATATTGATTAGACAAATGTATCATTGTTTTAAAAAGAAGATTGCTTTTAAGGAGAGAGAGGGGGGAGAGAGGGAGAGAATTTTTTTTATCTATCAATAAAGTTTTGTTTGAGCGCAGTTATATTTAAGTCAACGATTAGGATAGTGAACATGCATGTAATATTCGGACATACAGCAAAAGTATCTTAAATCAGAAAAATTACCTGCTATGTACGTAGATATGTTTGAACACTTATTAAAAACCGGAAGAAGAAGCATTAACTGACTATCAATTGTATATGGCAAATAAAAGTGGATATGCAATGTATTTTAATCTGCAATTAAAACTTTCATGAAAACCCAGAAACTGCTAAGGAAGTGAGTCATAAAAAAACTTGAATAGATATCCATATTTTGTCCCAGAAGCGCACTTAGAGACCCAATTCTTTTACCGTACGGTTACCTGAGGAGATGGAGTAGTCTTATTAGTTTAGATGTTATTTACCTGGAGTGCCCTAATAATCAAGATGCCAAATATTCATATACACAGTGCATTATACAGGAAGTCTTTCTGGTGATCCGGGTCAACATTACACAAGTTTCATGTCTAACTCTGAGTGAAACAGTGTGAAACCAACTAATACTTTTGTATAAGATTGGTAAGCTCAACATTTTAATCGATATCCTTTGCTAAAAAAAAATTTCATGTAAACTATAAAAAAAATATCTTTTTTAATAAAAAAAATTATACACCCCCCCCCCTCCAAAAAAAAATTCGAATGTAGGCTACAGTACAATCAAATCAAAGACATTTTTAATTGTCAGTAAAAATAATTACAAGGTACGTTGTATGTATAAATATTGAAAAAAAAAATCCCATTTCTCTTGAGTACATTAACCATCTACAAATTATAGATTTCCCTAGCCGACACTGGTATCCATGATGTTCAATTTAGAGGAAATTCGAACTATGATTGTGACATTTCTTCCACTGCTTGGTGAAGAATTATTGAAAATTTTGGTAATCCAAATTTCTTAAATAAAAATATAATGTCACCCAAATACAATGCAATTTAAAAATAAACCCAAATTCATTGTACACAAAAAACAATATTTACGTATGTGCACATGCATGACATGTACTATTGGGGATTTTAAAAAAAACAAGCTAATTCAGAGAATTTGTGTCCCCCGCTAAGGGAAAAAAAAGAAGAGCATGCGCAGTTGGCGGGGGGGGGGGGGAGGGGGTCACACTGCCCCCTTGTATTTGTAGAATTATTAAATCTTCTTTTTAATGTATGTATTGAAGCAAATTTTAAAAAAATGCCAATATGGATATAATATGTGTATGGAAGATTCTTTTCAATATACAGAATATTTATCACACTGTAATAATGATTTTATGAGTTTGAACACGCCAGACATCATAACTTTTTCATTTCACATGTTGAATAGTATCATTTAGTAAATAAAAAAAACATTAAAAAAAAGATTGATGCATCCGGGGATTGAACCCGGACCTTTCAACATTTCAGCGAGCAACATACCACTAGATCATGGAGGAACTTGATTATACAGCGAATTAAATGCGAACATTAAGTCACATATAATGTTTATATTCACGTTTGATATTGTCAAAATTTTACACAATAAATAATGTCTAATTCAGCATTTACTAAACAGTTCTAATAGATGTAATTAGAATATAAGGTCCGCCGACAACCTGTATTATACGTAATAACTCTCCACATGCCCCTGTGCTAAAAATAGTGGAAAGCGACTTTTAATACAATAAATAAATAAAAAAAAAAAAGGGGGCGGGGCACTTTGAGAGGGGCAAGAGAGGCCATAGGGAGTTATGGTATAAAATTTCATTGCAAAAGCTCGAAAGCTTCTTGAGATATCGCCCGGAAAGAAAAGTATTACGCACAGAAGGAATGTATAAATTTACATCCTACAACTTTGACCTTTTGACCTCAAAATCAATAGGGATCTTCCTCAGACCATAGGGAGTTGTTATGTAAAATTTCATTGCAAAAGCTAAAAGAATTCGCGAGATATCGCACTGAAACGAAAGTGTTAAAATAGACAGCATTTATGAATTTATGACCTTGACCTTTGACCTTTTGACCTCAAAATAAATAGGGTTCTTTTTTAGCCCATAGGAAGTTGTTATGCAAAATATAATTGCAAAAGCTCAAAGGGTTCTTGAGATATCGCGCGGAAACGAAAGCGTTACAGACAGACAGAAATACAGACGGACGGACAGACAGACCCAAATTAATATCCCCCACTTTCAGTGAAAGCGGGGGACAAAAAAACATCTGCATCCACAGATAAAACTTATGATAAAGGAAATCTTTATAATTTTCATACTAAATTTATGCCATCGGTGTCAAATTATTTTATTCCTTTAGTGTTGATTCATTTTATTGTGGGGAGGGGGAAGAGTTCTATAATTGTTCCCAAAAGACGGCGAGTTGAGTTTCTGTGTACCAAAGCCAAAAAATCAAGCGGCAAATAGAAGAGGTTGTCGCCTGGTTAGGTAATTGTTATCAAAATATCCAGTCTCAGAACATCAGGTAGCAAAGGTATCTGGCCTGTCAATCAGATTAGTAGCTATTGTTTTTGATTGACAGGCGGTATATAATTGATCTTTGAAATATCGAAATTGAACTAGTTGAACTATTTAGATTTTGGAGGCGTTAATGTAAAATTGGGTGTTTCATTCACGTGTTTTATGCATCTAGCTAGCGTACTGAAATTTATCAAATGAATAATAATTCTTATCCAAATTATAAACTTAGAATTAATCTGTTCGAACAAATGATAACACCCCAATAATTAAACAATAGTTATTTCCATTCATATGTCGACACAATATATCCCAGTGAGCTTGAAATAAAGATATCACAAAGTCTAACTCATCTGTTTCATATTTTGATATTTTACTAGAAAAAGACGTTAAGAGAGCTGGGTGGTTGTGGCCATTTTCAGACTATATTGATCTCCTTTAGAAGAAGAGCTCCATATAAAGATATACAAAAATGATCAAATTTTAAAACTAAAACGTATGAAATTTTTGTTTTCCAAATGATAGTTGACAGCTTAAGATATCATATCTAAAAAATTAAGTTATATCTGATGGTTAATTTGTTGACTCCCAGCCTCCTTAATGGTAATCTAATAACAAAGGTTTATGATAAACGTGATGACTTTAACTTTTCAATGGTCAACTTCCCTTACTTATGGAGCAATATACTCTTATCACCTGTACATGGGGTGTATATCTCTCAGTTGATTCCATATGCAAGAGCATGTTCTAAGTATGAACAATTTCTAAAACAAGGTAAGTTCTTGACAAAGAAGTCGATGAAGCAAGAATATCTACAGTCTCGTTTAAAATCATAATTTCGTAAGTTCTATGGTCGATTCAATGACCTTGTAAGCAAATGCAATTTATCATGAAGTCATACGCTGACTGAAGTTTTTCATACTAATTCTTAGGCCATAATTTACCCACTCCCACCTCTGATGTTTTTGGAGGTCCGTGTTTGCTCTACATCCCATTTGTATTGATTCAATGGACTTTGAGCTTGAATAATGTTCGTTATCTCCTTATTTCATTAATAAACATCGAAAACAAAAGAAAATAATATAACTATGATTTTATTTCTTGCAAAAGAATTTAATAAAAAAGTTCAATAACAGTTGAGTTGAGCTCGAATACTGTTCGTTATCTCCACATATTTCATGAAGCAGAATTGATTCATAAACTTGTGCCAGAGAAGAAGAAAACACTTGCTGTGGCATTCAACTCGACAATTAGATTTATAGACGACATATTATCAATTAATAATAATTACTCGGTAGTTATCATATGTCGACTCGATATGTCCCAGTAAACTTGAAATAAAAGATACCACAAAGTCTAGATCTGAAACATCCGTTTCATATTTTACTAGGAAAAGACGTTAATGGTATACACTACTGATGCTGTCACTACTTAATATATAATTGTAAATATCTTGTTACAAGTACTTGTAACCATTTTTGTGAAATATTCATATTCTCACAGGACACCAGATGCCGCTATGATTTTTCTGTTCTAGACATATAAGGAAACTTTTGTAATTAAAAAAAAAAAAAACAGGTGAATGTCTGAGCGACTTGATATTAAATTATAATTTTAATTTTAATCTACTACAAACAATATAAAAGTTTGTATGTGGTTAATGTCTTTATGGTCCAGATATAATGCTTTACATTCATCCCTAACAATATTTTGACATACATTCAACAAGATGTTTACTCAACTATGCTCAAAATGAAAGTAAAATGACAATAAGCAAGTCTTATCATCGTTATTTGGATTTGGAAGTTAACAAATAAAATTAAAGGAAACAATAAAAAAAGACCAATTATACAGTGTTAGGAACCGAGTCCTTCTCTTACGGCGATACAACTACAGCTACATGTATATCAATTCAAAACCTTTCATGACTTTAATCTTTAACAAATTGTAGTGACATTAAATTAAGCTTTAGGTTGCTAACATTCATGATAGATAAACATAAAATGTAAGGTTAAAAAACGTTTATCACTACATTAACCCGTGAAGCACTTTTGCATATATATTTACTTAAATTAACTCCACTTGATTTACAAGTGTTCATATAATCTATTTCATGTCAACAATTCGAGTTATGATTCTTGCTATATGTATACTACATACTACTCAATTGCTTAGATTACAATGCGTCTTTTTTTTTAGCTACATTTTATTTTAAGAAATAGAACAAAGAATACATGTAATCAGCGAAAGCTTCTTTTCTTGAAATTAATCATCAAATGAGTCGAAGAAGCAACTTTAATAATTTAGCAAATTTAGCGTGTTACATTTTTTCTTTAATTCTTAAAAAAAAACATTGTAAGATGCATATATTTAAAATATTGATTTGGATTCTTAAGGGTATTTAAACGCTTCTAAACATGCCAATTTTTAAGATTAAAGTATTATGTATTTTTACGTTTCAGCACGAACTGTATGAATTGCAAAGAAATTTGAAGAACAATACCTTATTTGCAGTTTACCATAGGTTTTAATAGTTGTTCAAAAACGAAAACGTTTGAGGAATTCATTACGGCTAAACTGAGACACAGATGACTTACACTTTTGAAATTTTATTTGTATCTGATTAGTCTTCATGTAAATCAAAGGGAAATACACCAAACTATGATAACAAAAATACATATATGTGTATATAGTATATATGTCAATAACGTTATATATGTGAGCATATATATTCCCAAATAAAACTTCAAGGAAGTTTCATCTTTTTTAAATAGTTGTATAATTATTGATACAATTATAAATGGTTTGCAATTTTAAATCAGGTCGATTACAGTTGAAATATATATCTGTTTATATTCTTAACACATCCTTTCACTGAAATGCTGAAGTAAATACACTTTTGATACACTATTTTTCATGAATAAGTCCTATATTTGACTATAGCTTTCATTAAGATATTCAAATACATGGACATGCATTTGAGAACCTCAGAGCCACATAGTTTCAACTGATAAAACGAAGTGTTTATAGACAGAACAATTCAACTGTCTCAATGTTACAAAAGCTTACATGCAATGATAGTTAACTAAAGATGATAAGCATTAATTCAAACTTTTGACATTTTTCCTGCATTTTCCATGAAGTTAATTAATTTTTTACTTGACAAAGTCATTCATTGCAAATTAATGAAGAAACAAAATAATGAAAGCAATATTCCAGGCTGGAGTTTCATCTAATTTATGGTATAGACAATGTTTAAAAATAAATCCTGTAAATTATGTTCTTCTTAACCAATTCGAAGCATCATAGATTTCAAAAAATACTTTCGTGACTTCGTGATTATGTATCAACATTGTTTTGAATAAAAATATGTCTAGAATATTTACATGTACAAAAAATAAGACTTTGATTTTTAAAATGTCTATATAATGCCTTCAGCTCTATATACTGGAAAAGAGTGAAGGCTAGCTTTCTTCGCGCTTCTCCTAATAGAATATTCGAGAGAGAGAGAGAGAGGTATCGTTAGTTTATTTTTCTACTAAAAATATCTTCTAAAAAATCAGAACTCTGACAAAATTTTGAATAATTTTTTATTCCCAAATCTAAAACATAAAAACTTATGACTTTTCAACACTATACAACCATTCACGCGATAAATTAAAGATAGAAAAGATCAAGCTTTTTTACAGCATACTCAACTGCTTCTTCAATAGAGCTGAAGATCGGATATTTTCAAATCCCTTGATAGGTCATATACAGACTTACTTTGTCAAAAATTATTCATTATATTCTACTCACAATTTCAAGGACTTTGAAGTTGATATTAAAAAGATGATATCTTTGGAGACCAGGTCCTATAAAAATCAGTTGGAGTTCCTTTGAGTACTTATTGAGTATTTATTGTGTTCATTCAGTCTACAGTGTAACAATGTAAAATGTGATGGGACTTTTTAACCATACACAGAGACGTTAGCATAGTCATGGGCATCGGTCTTACAATAAACCTTTAATACACGATGTCTCCTTTGATTCGTTACTACCTCATGTAAATCAATATAAATCATCACATTCGCATCAAACTTTACTCTGTGCCTTTGAAACTTTTAAATAGTCTACTTGAAAATGTCAAGGAAAGTCCTATTTTTTGATTCCTCGACACCAAAATACAGACTCGGATCTGTAGTTATGGATATTGCAAATCATCGGCTTTTTAAACCGCAACGTTTTGCAGTAGAAAATGCAGCTACATGTAAAACAGCTCTTCTTCCCCTTAAACTCCAATTAATATGCCAGCAAAGGAATTGACACGGTTAATATAAGTAATACTCTTAATAACAAAAGGATCCAGTCTTGTATTCCACCATATTTCAAGTTGAAGACTACACCTTGTATTTCCTACAAATATACATCGACTATTGCTTCCAAACTTTTTAATTACAAGAAAACTTTACAGGGCCTGGATATCGAATATCTGAAACATAATCCTCCTTCCTGTTCATGTTCTTCTTCACCCTACAACTATAGTCCTGCTGGACGCGTTATTACTGGTGACGTAAATATAGTTGATAATACGGACCTTAAATCATTAGTTTTAAAAGGACCAAATTTTAGAGAACACCGATCTTTTAACTGGCGTCAAATTTTCATAAATATTATGGATTATTTTGAAGATTACGCCAGGCGATGGGCCAGACATGAAAAAGAAGACCTTGACACGTTGTCAGAATGGATAAAATGTATCAAATGTATGCTAAAATATCGCATTAAACGATTGAGGGGCAAAATGAAAACCAATCCTTCTGTATTCAATAATTTAGAAGTGAAAGAAGAATTAAATAGATTACACGATCAGTGTGTACTGGCCCCTTCTAACAAAACAAGTAACAACATTGTCTTTGTTTTTAAGGCTCATTATTTAAGTTGTATTTTAGAAGAACTGGGATTTAATTCAACAAGAGGTAATACAACTTATACCCATAGCTCCCTTTCTAAGGAGGATATTCTTCAAAATCATATGACAGTTTTGAATATTTTTAACATTCCCAACAACCAACAGGAATTTGAATTACCAGAGCTATACTGGATTTCAAAACTTCATAAAAATCCTTACAAACATAGATACAAAGTGGGTTCAAGTAAATGTTCTACCAAGCCTCTTTCTTTACTCCTCACTAAAATATCAACAGTATTGAAGGAGAAACTTAAGGAGTACTGTACATCAGTATATTCGAGAAGTGGTGTAAATCAGATGTGGATACTTAAAATTTTCAAGGAACGTTTGGAAAATTTGAAATCACATAATTTTATCAAAATCAACACAATAAAACTTACGACTTTTCAGCTTTATACACAACCATTCCTAAATTAAAGTCCAGGTTTTTGATATAATTGACAGCAGCTTTTTCAATAAAAATTGAACTTGTAAATTTACTCACCTTGTCACTGGTCATTTGCAAAATTATTTTGTTAAAAAACATTCTGATTGTACACACAGGTACTCTGAAGTTGATACTAAAAAGATGCTTGAGTTTCTGATTGACAATATCTATGTGGTTTTTGGAGACCAAGAATTCCAACAATCTATTGGAATTCTCAAGGGTACCAATTGCGCCCTGTTATTAGCAGACCTATTTTTGTATTCATATGAAGCAAAATTTGTTCAAAATCTTGTACGTAAAAAGAAGACACTTGCTGTGGCCTTCAACTCGTCATTCAGATATATCGACGACATATTGTCAAGTAACAATGGTTATTTCCATTCTTATGTCGATACGATGTATCCCGATGAGCTTGAAATAGAGACCACAGAGTCTGACACATCTGTTTCATGTTTGGATATTTTACCAGAAAAAAGACGTTAATGGTTAATTAATATCCAAGCTTTATGATAAACGTGATGACTGTAACTTTTCAATCGTCAACTTCCCTTACCTATGCAACAATATACCTTTATCTTCTGCGTACGGGGTTTATATCTCTCAGTTGATTCGATACGTAATAGCATGCTCTACGTATGAACAATTTCTAAAACGAGGTGAGTTATTGACAAACAGGTTGATGATACAAGAATATCAGCAGTCTCGTTTAAAGTCGTCATTTCGTAAGTTCTATGGTCGATACAATGACCTTGTCAGCAAATACAAGTCATATGCTGACTGAAGTTTTTCATACTAATTGTTAAGCCATTATTTACACACTGAATTGTCGACGGATTTTTCCGTAAATTCTTGAACATGACAAGGAGCACACGGCGGGTGTTACCGGTCGTCAGGGGATGCTCACTCCTCCATGGCACCTGATCCCACTTCTGATGTTTTAGAGGTCCGTGTTTGCTCTGCTCCAATATTTGTATTGTTTATTGGAATTTTGAACTTGAATACTGTTGTTATCTCCATATATTTCACAAGCATTCAGCTGTCCTGTTTTCTTATGAAGCAGAAATTATTTTGAAAACTTGCATTTGAAAAAAAAGGAAATCTCATGTCGTGGCGTTCAATTAATAAAAATATATGGACGACGTTTCATCAATGACCAGCATTCATTCTAATCCATAGATATATTCAATATACTCACTATCCATCTGAACTTGAAATGAAAAATACAAAAACCCTGACAAACATATTATAGTTTACCATAGTGAATTATAGTAAAAACTATATTGAACAATGATGGTAACCTGTACACTATGAAACTAAAGTTAACTATAGTTATAACTTTGATACTTTGGATCACTATAGTGATAACTATGAAAACTTTGATTTACTGCAGTGATAACTGTGACGGTTGTGTGATAACATTGAAATCTCTGAATTCTTAAGTTATAACTAAGGGAACTTTGATTTAAGTGTAGTTTTCTCTCAACTATATCGTTGTCCATATAAATGATAACTCTATACATCTAACAAAAATTGGAATATATCTTGATGTTTATCAAACATATCGAAGATTTATGACAGCAAAAATTGTGGTCATGGAGCCTGTTCAAAAATGAGCTACTTTTTAATTATACACTTTATGATGTCAATAATTATACCTCTATGAAATGGCGTTTAAACAAAATAAAATTTAAAATGTTCAAATTTAGCATTGTTCTATTACCTCAGATGCTAAAATGTAATGTAATATATTGCTTCATTTATAAGATGTCATTTCTAAAGACAGATAGACTTCATTAAAAAAAGCAAAAAATGATGACGTCGAAGAACGTCAAAGAGCAGCTAGTAGCGATAAAATTTTGCTTTGCATTCAGGAAACCTCTAAACCAAACTGTGAAAACGCTGGAAGACCAGGAAATATATCAATAAAGAGCCGTGCATTTGTATATACATGGAAAAGACAGTTTTGGAGTAGTAGAGACTTTAAATCAGACGATGGACGGTTCGAGATGAAACAAATTATAGTTTTAAAAAAAAGCCTTGTCAAAAGAGTTAGTAACGTCATGAAACGTTATGTGCACTTCACTGTTGCGGAACTTGTGAAAGCAGAATTATTCGTTAAAGAATTTGAAAACACTGGCAATCTAACTTAAGGTACTCTAACAGTTATTTGTAAACTAGGTGTCAAATGTTACTGATACGTTTTTTAATAAATGTGTAAGACGCTTCAAGCCGTGTGTGAAATGAAGAAGCAGAGTAATTTTAAGAAACTTTCTCGAAATTGATTTTGACGTTACAATGTTGTTTAGCGTGCTCCATGGTGACAGAACATGTTGCTTTTAAAATTGATGGAATGAATCTTCACACATCGACAAAATAAATGATTTTACATATGAAAATGTTTTGATCTTAAATCTTGTAAAAATATTATGATAATGAGGGACAATTTCTACATATTTTTTGAATGACCCCCTTAGTATTGTTTTAGGGAAAGCCTGACACACCCGTTTCATAATTTAACGTTTCATTAAAAAAGGACACCAGAGACAAACTGTCATCTAAATTTTACGATGAACGTGAGGACTTCAATTTTTCTATCGCCAGCTTCATATTTTTATATAGCAATATTCCATGATCACCTGTGTATGATGTTTTTCTCTTCCCCTAGAATTGGTACACAAAAGTCTGTTTTGAGTAAGATAATTTTTTTAAACCGAGATAGATTACTGTCCAAAATATTTATGTAACACAGTTTCTAAAAACCTCATTTAAAGTGAATGGCTTATATAGACTTCTGAGCTTAAATACTGTTTCTTAGCTTACTTTTCGCTAAAGCGTCAATTTTTATACCAACGGATCATGAAAATAACAAAGATGAATATTTTCATTGATAAGTGTAAATGGAAACAAAAATTATTGTTTTACGTTACTTCTCATAGAACACTCAGAAAAAATGTTGACTTTTCCAATCAAAAAAAATACTTGGAAATTTTTGGTCAATATTCAATCATAACAGAAAAGGGGGAGATCAAAATAACTTTGATAGTTTTGAAGGATAATTAAAATCTCAAATATTTACTTTTCATATTGAAATTATTTTTTGTGATAGTATTGGATAGGTATGAATTCTCTCAATATTGAACCAGTATCAAGATTGTTATACGTAGTTTAATTTTTTTATAGGAACATTCACTAATATGTAGTATTAAACTTTTATGCAAGCACACTTGCATTTACAGTTTTTTTTTGTCTCTTAGTAAGCAGTATGAGAATAATTTTACTATCTATTATGCGTATATATTCCTCGAGATATAGATACCAGTATATCGGATTATAAATAGCATATACAATAGAAATAGCATATCATGGCAAAAACAGAGTTTTCACCCCATATAGCACGAATCATTTCCGTAGAATAAATGAATTATTCAAGTGAAACTGTTCTGCAAAATTAGAATCAGACTGGAGGAAATGTAAATGTCTGTTCCAGTCAGAAGTTATATTTTCACAAAATTATAAAATTTAAGATGTATTTTTAAAGATAAAATTGTGTATAAAAAGATGAAATTGATTAAAATCTTTCAATACTCTGTTGAAATAATTTCACAAAGAATATTTATTTTAGAAGAAACAGATATGTTAATACTTGGTAAGTGAATTATATGAACAGAAAGGTTGTGTACAACATTAAAATAATATTAACTTAATTTTTTTCAATGAATAAATGCTAAACAGCAAAAGGAATATATATTTTGTTTCTACAAGTTCATAAATACTATTTTTTCTGTTCTTTAAATGTGTTCTTGAATGGACAAAGTTAAATAAAAGTTAAAGGTACTTATTTGTGTAGTTTTCATTAAATGCACTTTGTCTTCCTTTTAATCATGATTAGAAGTTCATGAAGGTTAATGACATACTCTATAAAATATTATTAAAAAGTATGAAGTTTTGTTCATTAAATGACCAATAGCTACACCACAATAGAGCAATTTTATAAAAGTAAACCACAAAAATAAAACAAATCAATACCAAATTAAAATACAAAACTAAAAATAAAAAAAATAAAAACAACGCTCATACAAAAACAAACAAACAAATAAACAAAACGAAAACAACGAATAAACAAAAGAAAAAAAAAACAAAAACAAAACGAAATACAAATCCCATCTAAAGTCATGTTTATCAAATGATATTCAATTCGAAGAGAACCCCCGTATAAAGTAACTGTTTATTCGGCAAAAGATATAAACGCCTTGAATTAATAGCCCATAGTCACAGTGTTACCTTGTCGTATGGTAGAGCTCTGGCCTAAATTTTTATCTTAAGAAAATCAAAAAATGAAACCAACAATGGCTACTTAAACTTTATTCAGAGATTAGTTGACTTATTTTGTGTTTATTTCAGGACTGTTTTGTTTCCTCATTTATACTGTGATGTCAGGGCACTTGCTGCCAACATATTCCTTGAGAAGACCTTCAGACAAATCTCTGACTGAGCCAGTTGAAATTCCAGAAAAGGAAATTATTCAAAATCTGAAATTAAACACTTATGATCTTAGAACTTTAACAGAGAGATTGCTCAAAAAATATGTACGTATTTTTAGACGATCATTTTTTATTCATTACAAAATTCGAGTACGACTGTGTTTTATTGTTCCATGGACTTAATGTTACAGTCAGTCTACATTATAAGCAGGAGTGAGAGAGAGTATATATTTTGATATTAATACCATTCTGATTACACATCAAGAACATTGAAGTATTTTAACGTTATTGAAAGAAGCATGCTAACTATTTTGAATTGTGTAAAAATGTGAGGGTTTTTTTACCCTGCATAATTCTCATAAATGTAATATTATTTTCCACATTCAATCTTTAAACTGACTTTAAGGTGCTTTCATTTATGTTTTTTGCTTTGTAGATACCACCTATGGGAAAAAGAATAACTAACAAACAGATAATCAAAACTTTGTTGCAAATAAAAATCGGACAACTGCCAAATACAACAGTAAATCCGTCGAAGGTAAAAAGACTTATAATGAAGCCGTTAGTATTAAAAAATTATCTTTATCTGACTAATAAAAATGGAACAAAGCTATATTAGCCCTTTGAGTCTGTATTTTACTTTTCAGATCGACAAAACTATCTTGATCGAAGTCTACAAGAATTTATCTGCTTTAAATGGTTGTCTTGAGCTTGTGAAAGATGATGAAAAGAAATTTGTTTACGGAGAAATATCTCTTGATATACAGGAGACACAGTATGCATTACAGACATTACTAGTCGACTTACAAACGGCATTGCACACATTTCAAATAGGTCAAGAACAAAATTCTGACGACCAAAATAGCATTGGAATATGTCGACACATGAACAATCGCCACGATAGATTTTGCAGAGATTTTGTCATTTTTAATCAAACATATGGATATACAAATAACCTGCTTCGCATATTTGGAATTTTGATGAAATGAAAACGTGTCCATAAGATCAATGGTTTGCCTGAATACTTATATACACTTGAGGCTAGTTTACACAGCACTGTATTTTTCTTATTCTGTGATATTTTAATTTCATTTTTAAACAATTTTTGATATTGCATTGTTAGTTCAAATAATGTTTTGCTACTAATTTAAAATTTTCATTCAGACATATTTTTCTTTTATATATCTATTTTTATGTCATTAGTTTGCAGAAAATATTTCTTGTGTTTATTATTATTATGTTTTTAATTTCAGTAAATAAATGTTTCTTTTCTGTATGATATGTTTCTTGAGTTAGAATTTCGGGAGTACTGTTCATTCACGTCAGCTTATATGCTTGTTGTTGGGGGTTAGGGGATGGATTAACAAGTTAACAAGGCTGAAAGGATGTTATAACAAGTGGCAAATGTGTTATAAAAGATATACAATGTACATTAAAATGAATATTCGTGGAGGTTGTAAATCATGGGTAAGCAGTACAAAAAATCCACAAGGACAAAAAAAATGATAATAATAAAAAACAAATAATAAAAATAATAGAGTGGTAATCGTAATTGTATCGGATCATGGTATCCTGTGTCTGAAAGTTAAAAAAAATATTTTACTACTGGAAACGCCAGAGGTGGAATTAGGTGCCTTGGGGAACTGGAAATCTCATGAAGACGGTCATACCTGTTATGAGCCCTCTGTAAAGATCAGGTACATAAAGTAAACTGCAGTCAAAAAATTGTATAAAACAATCCCCTAACACTTAAAAGAATCAGGTCACTCAAAATATACCAAACAATAGGTTGTATTTGCAAAAAAAGGTCATTACAACTACCCAGAATTGCAAAATGCTTGAATGAGATTGTTGTAGTATCACCGTTTTGTCAGCTGCCTGTCTCGGATTATATCAATCTTGATCTTGCTCATAACATTTTCTTGCGTACAAACTCATTTCGAAACGCCATACGCAGTTATGGTAGAATACTACATAAATAAGGAAAGGTGACGATGGCAAAGCAAGAGTCATCCCGTTTGTCATATAGTTTAGTTGTTAGTCGGTCATTAACAGTGTTCTGGACATTTGAAAGTGATTGGATGCAACACGAAATATTGATGCTCTAAAAGATGCTTGATCAAGACTTACCACCACCCTTAAAACTTCATGACTGATTTACTTCAAGTGAATGATTTCCGTTTAAGGAAAGGGTCCAGGAATGATTAAATAAGCATTGAAATGTCTGATTCTTATCCATATCTATACATAAATAATATATGTAATTAGTCATGCGACAACTACAGAGGTTATGTTTCCTGGTGTCTTACAATATAATTGTAACAACTATATATAGTTGACTTAATAAATATTTTTTTTATTGATTTGACACCTCCTGACCTATATTTAACAAAAGCCTTTTGACTCCGGTTTTACTGAGAATGGGTGATATTAATTTGGTCTGTTCTGTCATTCTGCCTGTGTGTAACACTTTCGTTTCGGAATAATTACTCCAAATGACTTAAAGAAGATCCCTTTTTGAATTTTGGGTCAAAAGGTCAAGGTTAGAAATTTAAAACCTTGGATAAAATTATTTTCTGGTGATAACTTTTGTTTTCTCTTAGATTTCGCAATTAAAAGTTATACCGTTAGTCAATATAATTTAAGAAAACACTATGGATCTAATGTCAAAAGATCAGAGACCAATGTATGAAAATATTGCATAAACAGATTTCAGATGTTAACATTTAAGTTATTTAGTAGCTTTTCCTTAATAAAAAATTTACTGTAGTTAATTATAGTTCCGAATAATTAACTATAGTAAAAATTTTGATACTTTGAATTTCTATGAAACTTTACTCTGGTACTTCTTTTCAGATTTAAATTCTAAAAATCTCTTAAATTCGATAACAATGGTGTCAACGTTGGAAATGATATGTGAATACACAAGTAAAAGTTCCATTTAATATTATATATTTGCCTGTATGAATTCGAGAACAAAAATTATAACAATCTGAAATCAAAAGTAAAAATATTTTGATTTACTATAATACGAACTTTGATTTAATATTTAAGACTTTGATACTTTAGTAAACTATAGTTAACTATAGTATTTTTGTTAGGGTTGTATCAGGTGAAGTACACCATGGGTTTGAATTCGAAGCAACATTTAAAACAAGAATCACAACAGTTTCTTTTCCTGTTTGACTTCTTAATCTTAGAACTCAGCAAATGAGGATTTTTGTTAGAATGGCACATTGTACATGTGTACCAATGTTTCTTGAAAAATATTGTGTTACATTATAAATGGATTTTAGTAAAATACTGACGCACTGTGCTACAGCATATTCTAGAAGAGGTGTTAATCAGGTGTGGATATTCAAAAACTCGAAACAACTTTTAGAAAATTTAAAATCGCCAAATTTTTCATAAGCCAGTTACTTCAAAAATTAAAGTACGGCTTTTTTTTCACTTCATACAACCATTCCTCACCATCAATTTAAAACTAGACTTTTTGATGTCATAAATAACTGCTTTGTCAATGAAATGGAAGACGAAAATCTTCGCATCTTGTGATTGCATTAACAAAATTACTTTGATAAAATCATTCTAATTCTACGCACAAGTACTCCGAATTGATATCAAAAGGATGCTTGAGTTCCTTATTGACAACATTTTTGCAACCTTCGGAGACCAGGTCTTCCAACGAACTGTTGGAATTCCAATGGGAATTAATTGTACTCCTTTATTAGCCGACCTGTTTTTATATTCGAATGATCAAAAATTCTGCATGAAAAGAAATCAATTCCTATAGCCTTCAAGTCGACAATTAGTTATATCGACTACATGTTATTAATTAACAATCATTACTTCCATTCATATGTGGACTTGATATACCCCAGTGAACTTGAAATAAAAGACACCACTGAGTCTGCCACATCTCTTTCATATTTGGATGTTTTACTTACTATAGATCATAAGGACCAACTAACAGCTTAATAGTATGAGAAACGAGATGAATTCAGCTTTCCCATCGTCAACTCTCCTAATTTATGTAGTGATTTCCCGCTATCATATGCTTATGGTGTTTACATCTCCAAGTTTATCCGATACTCAAGAGCATGCTCCGAGTATGAATAATTTTTAAACTGAGACAGGGTACTGACAAATAAGTTGATTTTACAGGGATTTCAATACTTTCGTTTAAAGTCAGCATTTCTTAAATTCTATCGTCTTATTATATCCTAGCTTACAAATTTAACCTATCATTGGCTCGTATTTTGTTTCATACTAAATTGTTAAGCCTTTGTTTTATACTGAATTTGACTACGAAATGCTCGAACTACCTGATCAATACATAGGGTTCACGTCGGGTGTGACCAGTCAACAGGAGATGCTTACTCCTCCTGGACACCTGATCCCACCTCTGGAATTTCCAAAGGTCCATGTGTCCATGTTACATATGTATATGTCCTCTTCATAGATTTGTATTGTTTGTAGATTTTGGGAGAATTGATCAATCACTGTTTGTTATCTTCACTTTTTTCACATTATCACATTTTCCCATGAAAAGGAAATAATAATACCACAATTCCACATACGTTGGTGTGGTAGTAGTTGTTTCATGCGAATCACTCAATAAAAAGGAAGTGTAGCATAATTTCTTCAAACCATTCACAAAATAAAGGTTTATCCCATAAATATAAAAGTTCAAGTAGTTACTTGCTATCAATAAAAGGGCTATACATTTTAAGTATACAGTTCTCACATACGGGATACAAGAACGGAAAATTTAAGTCCTTTTTTGTGCTGAAAAGAACTTTAACGATATGTTTACCTTGCGAAAATCATTTTATTTTTTTTCCACCTTCAAATAGTGCAAATTCCCTTGGTTAATGATTAATGATACACTCTAGATTTTATCAACAGCGATTGATTCTGATAATCTCTTCTTTACTGTTCTAATTTCCGATAAGAATTTGCTGTGTCATCATCGATAATGCAGAATATGCATTCTTTCGTAAGCGTAAGAAAGTTTTAGGAAATAAACTAGTTAATCGCATGTTCTCAAGTTCTTCTATGCGTTGATAATTATTAATGTGTACCTTCTATTCTCAGAAGCGCTCGCTATGTGATCGGAAAGTCGTTTGTTCGAATCACGGCCGCGATTGACCTAAGTCGAAAAAAATAGGTAGCAGCTGTTCCTTCGCCAAGAGCTCGGCATTTTGAAGTGAAAGTTGTGGGTCTTTCGGATGAGACCTTAAAAACCGAGGCTCCGTGTCACGGTAGGCGTTGGCACGAAAAAGAACACTCACTGCTCAATAACCCTGAGTGCCAAGCAAAGGCCGAAATTTGAAGCCTTTATATGGTGACGTCTCTGTATGAGTGAAAAATTCTCGAACGGGACGAAAAACAACATTCCATCAATATACTCTCGGAACTTGTTACAGGGATAGTAGGGGCCCAAATGTAAAAGTCAGTTCATCTAAAGATCAAAACGTAAAAATCAATGTCAAATCGCTGTGTCGTTTACATAATGATAAACACATTCTGTATATTTAACCTTTTATTTACAATGAAACTTGGAACTTTTTTTTGAGATTTCAAAGCTTTAAGTCTCTAAATCTCGATAACAGTAATGTGAAATTTGGAAATAATGTACAAATGAATAATGAATATACAAATAATATTTCAATTTGATGAAAAAAAAATGTGCATGTATGAATTGAAGAAGCAAAAAATATAACGATCTGAAATCCATAGTAAAAATATTTTGATTTACTATATTGAAAAAAACTTTGATACTATAGTAAACTATAGTTAACTATAGTAAACTATAGTTAACTATAGTAAACTATAGTTAACTATAGTACTTTTTTGTTAAGGCAGGGCCGACGTTGCCATGATAAAAAAAAACCCTCATTGTTCAATGGCCCTGCGGTCCGAGTAAAGGACTGGTGACGTCTTATTTTGCAAGGTTGGTAAAACTACTACATACAATTCCGGAATCCTTTTTTTGACATGTTGAAACACATTCATTAAAAAGTAGTCAAGGGGGGGGGGGGGAATTAACAACCGCAATAAAAGGGTATTCAAATGTTTTAATTGGTAGTCGCAAGGAAAAATTTTGTCATTTTTAACAATCACTGGGATATATGCCAATATGCTTCTTGGATCACGTGGACATTTGATTAAATGAAAATGTGTACCTCAGACCTCTGGTTGTTTGAAAACACTTACATTGTAAATTTGTTTTACAAAGTACATGTAATGTATAGTTCTTTCTTCCTTTTTTTTTGGGGGGGGGTGTCTTAATTCTTACGGTTAATTTTATATTTCCTGCATTTTGATACTGCATTAAAGATTTAAAAATGAATATTGTTTTACGATATTATTGAAATAAGCTGGCATAAATGTTAATCTTATACATACTTCTAAAGTCATGTACAGCAATATGCAGATTTCTACTACATAGTGTCACAGTTGAAGCAAACTTGTTCATTTAAAATTTGTTTTTAACTAGAATAAAAAATGAAATTATAATACAATGAATTTTTCATCTTAGTAATTTTCACTGTTTCAAATATTTTTTGACAGCTCTGCAAATGGTGTTTACTTATTTGCACTGCGAAATCTGATTCAGCGTTTATTTGTTACAAAGAAGAAGGTACGGATTTGGCTTTATTCTGCCCTAAAAATTTAGAGTTTTCAAAAAGTGTTGAAATTGGCATATATATGAGTTGGGTGTATGAGTGTGATAATTCATGAAACAATATGGCATAAAAGAGGACAAATCTGGAAATACGACGTCATTAATTTCGTATTTTTCTAAGTTTTAAGCAGATAAAGCCTCAAAATGACTCATTCTAGGGGGAATTTCCTTGAATATTCGAATATATATGTTATTTAAAATTCTTTGAAAAATCACACTTCTCAAAATCTTTGTGGGCGGTGCATGTGGTCTATATAATCTGAAAAAAAAATCACTGAAGATGTCTTTTGCAACTTTTAAAGAAAATATTGGAAAATGCACAAGTTTATGACGTCACAATTGACATTTAGGAAGTCAAATGAGAAAAAATATTCGTTTAATCTTAGTGCATGGAGTTTCAACATTTCAGAAAGCATGAATTTTAATTTCCTTCATCACTTTCATATTTAAGAAAAATACAGGGATAAATTTGTAGTGAAAATCTTGTTCTTTCTGAAATGTAACCCTGGGAACAAAAAAATACATTTAACTAAATTTACCATAATGGTAAAATGAGATAACATGCATATCCTTTCGTTTACAAATTCTTGATAAAATGCTTTCTTTTTTCTTGGAATCAAAACGTTTACGTGTATCCATGTTTCCAGTTTTCTTGTCCATTATTTGAGAATGACTTAACACCAATAAGTCATATTCACAGGATAAAGAGTTTTCCACTCGATATAACCTTTATATAGTTTTCCTCTACAGCAAAATTAAGATTTTAGTGATTATCATACTTCTCTTAAAATATTTCCAATATGAAGTCGAGATGGTAAAATAACTACAGTTGCCGTTTTCATAGTCTGAAAGAATTTCATGTATAAGATGACTTCAAATTGTCGAGTGCTTGGCGGAGGAACAGTTGCTTCTTGAGGCCAAAAGAAGACCCCTATCGATTTTGAGGTTAATAAATTAAATCTCATGGTCAGAAATTCATGCATTGCAAAAAAATAATTTCCAGATGATAACTTTAGTTTTCTTCCAGCTTTTTCAATGAAATTTTATGTTACAAATCTCAATGTCTTAAAATCACCTCTTTTGATTTTGAGGTCTAAAGATCAAGTGAAAGGTCAAGGTCAGAAGTTCATACATTGCAAAAGTTGGTTTTCCGATAATAACTTCACTTAGCTTTGAGCTCTTGCAATTGAATTTCGTATCGTAACTCCAAATGACTGAAAGAAGACCCCCTTTGATTTTGAGGACAAAAGGTCAAGGTCAAAAATGGTTTACCTATAAACGATATGGGCCAACGTACAACTTAATTCTATGACAAACGAGATGACTTCAGCTTTCCCATCGTAAACTTTCCTTATTTATTTAGTAATATCCCGCTTTCACCTTCATACGGTGTTTACATCTCCCAGTTTCTCCGATACTTAATAGCATGCTCCGAGTATGATCACTTTTTAGTCGAGGCAGGCTACTGACAGATTAGTAGATTTTACAGGAATTTAAAATTAGAGTTTATAAATTTATATTAGAGTCAACATTTTGTAAATTCTATCGTCTTATAATGATCTACTTAGCATATATAACTTAACATTGGGTCGTATTTTGCCTGATGTGTATCATACGAATTGTAGGCCTTTGTTTTGATACCGAATTTGACTACGAAATGTCCTGACTACCGAATCAATACATAGGGCTCACGACGGGTTTGACAGGTCAACAGGGGATACTTACTCCTCCTGGGCACCTGATCCCACCTCTTGATTTTTCAGAAGTCCGTGTTTTATGCTCTCTAAACAGATTTGTATTGTACGCCGATTTTCTTGGGGAATTGATCACTGTTCATTATCTTCACCTTTTTCACATAATCACATTTTTTGCATTTTCCAATGAAAAAGAAGTAATTACTAGTAATTGATACTACAATCCCAGATACGTTGGTGTAATAGTAGCTATTTCATGCGACCCACTCAATAAAAAGATAAATTCCTCAAACCATTCACAAAAAAGAGATTAGTTCTATAAATATAAAGGTTCAAGTTGTTACTTTCTATCAATAAAAAGGGCTATTCATTTTAAAATTAGAGTTTTCACTTACAGGATGTAAGATCGGAAGATCTATTTTTGGGGCGCTTAAAAGAACATTAAGGATATGTTGCAAAAATCTGTTTATTTAATTCTCTCCGTACCGCGTCCTGTTGTCAGTGCAAAAAAAAAAAAAAAAAAAAACAATCCTTGTTTAATGGTAAATGCCATACTCTAGATTTTATCAACACCGATTGATTCTGATTACTAAGGTCTTCCGTTTCCAACGGAAGACCTTCTACTGATTCTGTTGTTTCTTTTCCACTATTATTCATTTGTTTTTTTTTCTTGCCGATTTTGTGCAGACGATTTCTCGAGAACGCCTGGATAGTTTTTCATGAAACTTTCAGCAATGATGGCAAATCATCTGAACTTTGTGCGTTTTCTTTCATTTTGCCGTCGTCTCTTCCGGTCGCGAGATACGGCCAAGTTTCCATTTTTAAAGTGGCATTTTGTCCGCGAGTGTTCTCAAAAACGATCTGAGATTGAGTCTTGAAACTTTCATGGATGATAGATTGTGACTCGTAGATGTGAGAAACCTGTTTCGTTTTTGTTGCCTTGACGTCCGTTGTCCACCGGAAGTAGTTTAAAAATATGCAATTTTTTTATTTTTTATTTTTGAAATGTTTATATCAGAGGCAAATAGACTGTTTCGAGTCTTATTATTTCCACCGGAAGTGATTTCTTCCAACCGGAGGTAGTCGAAAAAATGCTTATTTTACCTCGAACTTTGAGGGATGATTCCTCCACACTCAGTGAGGAGTTAAAAGTCATTTTGAGTACTTCCGGTCATACCGGAAGTGAATGAAAAAGACCGGAAGTTGTTTGAAATTGATAGATTTCACTCTTTAATGTGTTGCTAAACACATTTTGAAGAATTTACATGATTATTTTTTTTTCAATTTATTGATTTTTTTACTTTCTTTTATCAATCAAAATTTCCCAATCAAGATCTTATCAGAAATCTAACGGAAGACCTTCTCGTTGCTCACAACGATATCTCATCTAGTCTTTTATTTATTATTGTAATTTTCTATAAGAATACGCACCTGTTCGTCGTTTCATCGATAATTCAGAATATGCATTCGTTCGCTCACGTAAGAAAATTGTAAGGAAATAAACCAGTCATCCGCATGTCCTCAAGGTTTTTTTGCGTTGATAATTATTGATAATTATTAAAGACACAATTTATTATTTACCTTTTACTCTCAGAACTTGGTACAGGGATAGTAGGGGCCCAGTAATGTCAATCCATCTGAAGGTCTAAACGTTAGTATCAATGTCAAATCACTGTGTCGTTTACATAATTTTGATACGTCCTTTATAGTGTACGTGTACATAAATTGGCATATTCAGAATTTAGGTCAATTACTGGTGAAGAATTATACTGACGTATACATGAATTAGCGCTACACACTTCCCCGCCGTATGTTGTATTTATATGTGAGATCTTAGCGGTATTAATATATTAGTGAATCGTTGTCCGCGCCAAAGGCACTAAAATACGAAGCCCGTTTTTAAGTACAGATACGGTATTTTAACTTTTTATCCAGAGAAAATAGGAGATGAAAGGCAGTAGCATATGAATATGCCATTTTAGGGTGAAAAGATTAGGGTAAAAGTTGAGGCCAATGTTATGGACGAATGGGTGCGTTCAGAGTTCCACTTGCCAATAGCACCATTAATGACAATGGTACCATTGGTTACCAATATGCCCTGAATGGTTTTGGCATGCTAACGCTATTAATAAATCAATTCCCTGAGGCACACATATTATATATTACCGTTTTTATGCCCCCGTCATAAAATGGTCGGAGTTTATAGTGTTACCCTGTTCCGTCATTCCGTCATTATTCAGTTTCCGTTCATTATCCCTACAACAGTTGCTCAAATTCAACTCAAATCTGACATATGGGTACGTCTTAGGAATACGCAGGTCAAGTTTGAATTTTATCGTGGTCCGACGATTTTTGACAGTTATCTTTTTTTGAACTTAATTAGGAAAAAATAAGAAATTTTCAGTTTCCACTCTCTAACTTTTGTAGGAATGTATGTTGAAATTGCATATGCAGGTATTTTACCAGAAAATACAGATCAAGTTCGAATTTGGTCATGGTCCGATGATTTTTGAGAGAGTGATCCCTCTTGAACTTAGGGAAAAAAAATTCAGTTTCCGTTCTTTAACTTTTGTAGGGATGTATGTATAAGGTTGAAATTGCAAATGCAGGTATTTTTCCAAATATACAGGACAAGTTCGAAATTGGTCATGGTCCAGTGATTTTCGACAGAGTTATCCCTCTTGAACTTTTAAAAGAAAAAGAAAATTTTAGTTTCCGCTCTCCAACTTTAGAAGTGATGTATGTATAAAGTTGATTTTGCATGTGCATGTATTTTACCAGAAAATATAGGTCGAATTTGAATTTGGTCGTGGTGCAATGATTTTTGAGAGAGTTATCCCTCTTGAACTTTAACAAAAAAAAGGTCAACTCCGAATACAAATTTAAAACTAAATATAGTATTTGAAATTTTGGCTGCTTGCGGGGGCATTCGTGGCGATAACGACACATCTAGTTCTTTTTTTCTTTTCATCCCTTTCAATCGACATAGATAGGGGTAGCTGCAGAACTGTAGCTCTCTGGTTGAGAAAATTCAGACAGATAAACCAGAGAGCTACAGATCCAAGCGTTGTAAAAACCTTCGATTTACGCCGCCGCTTTTTTGTCGCTAGCATCGGATATTATTTCTTATATTTTACGCGTTCCATTGCTTCAAACATGGTACCCGATAATAAATTATATATTTTACTCCCATTCCTGACCCTTTATTTACCTTTCAATGGTTCCAAACGGCCATATGTAGTCTTTGAGTACCAGTTTTAAAAAAATGCAGTCCGAGCTCCATGTAATGCTAAAAATAACACGCCCGCTCGGGTTTATTAATCTTTTTTTTTTACATGCATATTGTTTTCATTATAGATAAGTGAATATACATGATATTTGAACCTCTAGCTTTTCTATTCACATTTTCTCGGCAAATGGATGTTCTTTTAAAAACTTTTTTTTCGCACGACTCCCAACATGGACGTCAGGATGGGAAATTTTTAAAATGATATTCCAAGACCACATAGGGTCATTTGGAACAGTTAAAAGGTAAATAAAGTATTAAGAATGGGAGTAAAATATATGATTAATTATCGGATAGCATTTGTGAATTAGGGTAACGCATAAAATACAAGAAATAATACCCTAAACGAGCGACAAAAAAAAATCAAAGGTTTTTACAACGCTTGGATCTGTAGTTCTCTGGCTTATTTGTCCGAATTTTCTCTACCAGAGAGCTAAGTTCTGCAGCTAAGATAGGGGGACAATCTATCATCAAAAATAAGTATTCAATGCATGTATTTACGTTGCCATGGTTACCGTAATACAGATGTGACTCATGACATTATTTACCCTTTTTAACTTTATTAACCTTTCTCTGTTTTTGCTCAGATATTTTCTAATTCATGCTAAAAAGATTTTTGCTTAGAAATGATTAAGTGTATACTGTTTTAAGTCCTGTTTGAGAATTTTATGCCATGTTCACAGGTTTGTTTTATTTATAGACTTTTTATATATTGATCACTGTTTTCTCAACCTTTCCCAATTTCACACATATAAAAACGTCACCATTTACCAGTGAAGAGCTTTACTCGGCACTTGGGGCCATTGAGCAGTGAAGGTTCTTTCTGGTATTAACACCTGCTGTGATATGGGTTTCATCCGAAAGATCCGTGACTTTCACTTCAGTGTCGAGCGCTTGGCGAAGGAAGAGATGCTACCTAAGGTCAGTCGCGGCCGGCGCTTAAGCCGACGACCTTTCGCTCACGTAACAATGTTATATGAAAGTAACGAACAGTATTCGATCTCGAAAGTCCAATGAAACGATACAAATTTGGAGCAGATCAAACACGGACCTCAAAATTTAGAGGTGGGATTAGGTGCCATGGAGGAGTGAGTATTCCCTGCCGACCGGTCACACCTGCCGTGTGCTCCTTGTCATGGTTGGAAAAAAACCTGAAAAATCCGTTGACAGTTCAGTGTATAGATAATGGCCTAACAATAAATATGAAAAACGTCAGTCAGCATTTGACTCAATGATAGGCTGTATGTGCTGACAAGGTCATTGTATCGACCGTAAAACTTAAAAAAAAGACTGTTGATATCTTTGTTTCATCAATCTATTTGTCAATAGCTTGCCTCGTTTTGGAAATTGTTCCTACGTAAAGCGTACTCTTGCCTATCGAATCAACTGAGAGACATAAAACTCACAGGAGGTGATAAGGGTATATTGCTACATAAGTAAGGGAAGGTGACGTTTGTAAAGCTGAAGTCATCACGTTTATGATAAAGCTTTGTTGGTAGGTTACCATTAACGTTTTTTGCTAGTAAAATGTCTAAATATGAAACAGATGTGTCAGAATCTGTGGTATCTTTAATTTTATGTCAAGCTCACTGGGATATATCGAGTCGACATATGATTGAAAGTAACCATTATTAATTGATAATACATCGTCGATATATCAAAATGTCGAGTTGAAGGCCACAGCAAGTGTTTTCTTCTTCTCATGTAGCAGTGTTTGAATAAACTCTGATTCATATAAATACAAAAATAGGTCTGCTAATAATATAAGGGGGAACAATTGGTAACCATGGGAATTCCAAAGATTGTTGGAAGACCTGATCTCCAAAAACTACATAGATATGTGTGTACAATCAGAGTGCTTTTTAACAAACTAATTTTGTAAATGATCAATGACAAGGTAAGTGTAATTACAAGTTCCATTTTTTATTGAAAAGGCAGCCGTCTATGATGTCAAAAAGCCTGGACTTCAATTTACCATGGGGAATGGTTGTATAAAGTGTTGAAAAGTCGTACGTTTTGATGCTACTGATTTTAGTAAAATTTTGTGATTTCAAATTTTCCAAAAGTTCTTTGGAGTTTTTAAGTATGCTCATCTGATTTACACCACTTTTTGAATACACTGTTGTACAGTACTCCTTTCATTACAGTAAATATTTTAGTGAGGAGTAATGAAAGAGGCTTGGTAGAACATTTACTGGAACCCGCTATGTATTTTTGTTAGTAAGGATTTTTATGAAATTTAGGAATCCCGTAAAGGCATGGTAATTCAATTTCATTTTGATTGTTGGGAATATTAAAAATATCTTAAACGGACATATGATTTTGAAGAATTTCCTCCTTAGAAAAAGAGGAATGGGTGTAAGTTTGATTTCCACCCGTACAATTAAATCCTAGTTCCTCTAAAATACAATTCAAATAATGAGCCTTACAAACAAAGACTATGTTGTTACCAGCTTTGTCAGCTGGGACCAGTACATACTGATCGTGTAATCTATCTAATTCCCTTTTCACTTCTGAATTATTAAAGCGCTCTATCGTCTGAGCTACCGTGCAACTTGCAACGTGACGGTTGCTTAGAGATAAACACCTCTCTTTTGCATTTGCATAAGGTTTTTCATGTATATTTCTATGAAAATAAAGCATTTGAGGTGGAAATCTCGGATCTATTGATAAATTTTGTTTATGTAAGTCATTCGGTGAGAAGGAAGTTTTGCGTAATTTCTTGTCAAAACCATTGACAAATTTGTTCTATTCATAATAACGGTTACTAGGTGAACTACTATAAAAACTCATCTATTTTCAATAAATACTATGCACTTTAAGGGTCTTCTAATGGAAAATCAAAAATCCAAATCCCATCTAAAGAACCTTTCAACGCCAACAAAAACACTAAAGTGGACTGTCATTTACTATAGTAAACCATTGTTTTCCATAGTATAAATTTTTGCACTTAAATACTTTATTTTGATTTACTGTAATACTTTTAAACCAATGGTACTTTGATATACTAAGCACCTTAACTTTTTAAGAATAAGAGCATAAATTGACTATAGTTCAACATCAATTTTGTAAACTTACGAAAAAATATGTGAATATACAAGTGATTTTTCCTTGAATTTAAGAAAATGGCATGTAGGAACTGGATGACCAGAATATAAGAATTTGAAATTCATAGTAAAAGTAAAGTGATTTACTACGTCGAAAACTGATTTACTTTCATATTGACTCTGAAGCTATGGTAAACTAAAGTAAAAGCATTGATATTTTAATTTAATTCAGTAAATAATTTGATGCTATGGTAATCTATTTAACTATTGTGAAATATATTAATTTATAGTTTACATTTATAGCTGTTATTTTATATAGTTATAACAGTGGAAAGGGTGAAGATAGCGACCTGTACATATGCCCAATCTCATAAATTCTGTCAGCAAAACAAAACGCATAAGAGCCAAAACACAGACCCCTAACAACATCAGAGATGGGATCAGTGCCAAAACACAGACCCCTAGCAACATCAGAGATGGGATCAGTTCCAAAACACAGACCCCTAGCAACATCAGAGATGGGATCAGATGACTAGGAGTTGTCAATATCCGCTGCCGTGAATCCTCTGTATTTATTATGAGCATACAAAAGAAGTAATCCGTGGTCAAAATTTGTATAAATATTTCTAATTATACCCCTTTTTCTCAAAATTTTTCACACAATTGAATTAGCATAGCTACATGTGCTGTCCATGTTCGAAATGTCTGAAAACATTTTATTTTAGGTAAAAGTCATTGTAGCTGTTTGTTTGTAATTACTTCTCTCAAGTCAGAGATGAAGAAGTGTGGATTCCTTACACTTTTTTCATTTACTGAGTTTGTGTGTGTTCCCATCACATGGATGATTCAAGTTCAAATTTAAAGGACAATGTGGCAATCACGTTTAACATATTTCAGATCTAGAAATGTTAACCTGCAAATAAGAATGAGTTGATAAAATGTTCTCTATTTTTGAAAATCAGAATATTTTTTAAAGTTTTTTTTTTTTTCAGTTCCTTTTAAAAAAAGTATGTCCATTCTGAAATAAGATGTATGAGAAGTCCAAAGGTTTGTCTCATCCTGTTTTATGTAGTCTTCTGAACTATAATAATAACAAATAAAGGTTTTCTTTCAAATTCTATGACCAAATATCAAAGAGATTGACTGATTCCATTAAATAATAAATAATTAAATTTGTATTGTATACAGAAAAAGCATTGTATTTCATTTTAAATTTTCAATATTACTTGTGGAATATTGTGATTTATCATCGAGTTTTTCGGGTACTAGAAAGTCCTAGGTTACATTAATTGGGTATCAGTATTCGTATAACGACACGGTCTAGTGTCCATGTAGAATATTTCATAAGCGATTCTAATACTTATATTCTGTTCTTCGTATAGATTTCATTCTATTTTACCAATTAGCAGTCTCTCGCGTGGCACAGTGGTTAGAGCATCTGCTCTAAAGTCGCGGAGTAAGGAGTTGATCCTTACGTCGCTGGTTCGAATCCCACTGTGGGACGTGGAGACCGGTCCTTCGGATGAGACCGTATAAACCGAGGTCCCGTGTCGCAGTAGTTGCTGGCACGAAAAAGATGCCTCACTGCTCAATGGCCCTGAGTGTCGAGTATAGGTCAAAATTTGTAGCCCTCCACCGGCAAGTGGTGGCGTCTCCATATGAGTGAAAAATTCTCGAAAGGAATGTTAAACAACATACAAAAAAAAAAAAAAAAAAATAAGCAAGCTAAAAGAAATAGAAAAGATTATAATATATGAATATTTATGCCAACCAATGTACTTCTAAATTATAAACAGCCAGAGTCCGAGCTTGTTTTGCTAAAAATAGACACAAGACCCATATTGTGTAAAAAGGTCATTTATTCACAAAAGTGCATTACTCAGAATATTGAATCGTATATATAATTAGCATTTAGAAAATACCTCAATTGATATGATTGAATAAATGACATCATTAATAAAAAGTCAAATCTCTCTCTCTCTCTCTCTGTCTCTATATATATGTATATAGAGAGAGAGAGAGAGAGAGAGAGAGAGAGAGATAGAGAAAGAGAGAAAGAGAAAGAGAGAGACATGAATAACTGATAATTCAATTTGAAATGGCATAAAAATACAGTGTCTTACTCCTATATCTCTAGAAATTATTTCTATTTCCTATACATCCTTATGGTTTTTCTGTTTATAGAAGAAAGTCCAAACGTATAATCCGAAGTTGTATCGAAGCTGTTATAGGAAGTCAGAAGGATTGACATGTAGCAATGAATTCTGCATACAAGAGATTATTAAATTGAGGACACTATCAAGATTGAACACTTGCAGTTTAATACGAGTCGATCAAAACACTTCCCTTCCATATCTTTTGGAACAAGATTACGAGAAATGGTGAAATGCATTAGAAATTTTTTTTGCATCACAAAAAACTGACTGAGGTCTAATTTTTTTTTTAATTTGACTGGAAAGTCTTCTTTTTGGTTTGTACTACCATAATAGCTAAACTTTCCCATCTAATGTTTAACACACGTAAAATCACAAATGACATGCACATTTTTCAGTTAGACGTACCACTTTTTTGTCTACTTATTAAGATACACGTTTTATACGTAGAATAATTGATTGGATTACCCAAAATTAACTTAGAAAACTAAAAGAAAACAAAGAAAAACTAACAGAAAACTATTAATGAAGAAAACTGCAACATTTTTTTTCATTTTTAATGTACGTTTATAATCCACAAATTTCCTTTAAAGCAGTGATTAATATGTTATAGCATATACGATTTCTTTTTGAGATACAATATAAATTTTATAGATTTAATGTGTCTTATATTAAACTTGTTTTTATCTCAAACTAAAGGTCATAACTAATTAATAACTTGTTTTGTACATTTGCTTGTCTGATTTTCTTTAAATTCAAAACAACGACATAAAAATCCTTTTGAAATCTCATCAAATCTCGTATCAAATCTTATATCTGTTCTTTATCTCCATATTTCATCTTCTCTTCTAAACGCAAGAATTATAAGTTCATTTCAAAGATTATGTAAAAATACGCCTTATTATTCATAGGATCTAGAGATAAAAAATATTTATTTTTAACAGAAACGTGGACATGAGTGAAATTGGAATAGGAGAGTAAATTTGTTGCTTAAATCAATAAATGGGCGTTATCAATTGTGATTTAGCAAAATCAGCAAATTTTCTCAGAAAAGGCCGTGTTATATTTACATACATGTAGATGTAGTATTAAACTTCGTGAATTTTGAATAATGGAACAATCGACAAATTCATTCTAAATCGAACGAAACATAGAAACAGAAAAAGTAAAGAATGTTGTGAATGAGTGTGTTTAAAGTCTTTCATCTGATTTCTCAGAGACAGGATGAACACGTGGGCAAAGCTAACAAGACATTTGGTTGATACAAGGGATGTAATATTTTCTTTCTCTTCCGTTGACTGGAAGATGTGTGAGGGATTTTAAGGAGGATGGGAAAAAAGCTACTATTAAGAATTTTACGCAAAACTGGGGTTTGGGTAATACAAAGAAATATACATAGGAATAAAATTTCCCACTCAAAGAATATACTTTCGGCCACTTGGTATATATATATTTGGCTTAGAGTGAATAGAAGTAACAAAATTATTTTGATTCTTATTGAACATCGGTTTGAAATATAGATAAGTACCAGCCACTATGAATATTCTTGTGGTCATGTATATACAAGCCTTTGGTAAGTAATATAATTACTAAATATGGGTGTGGGGTTTTTTTTCTAAAGACACGCCAGTAAACTTTTGTTAAAGGTTTTTTATCACACTTCTAAATTTCTTAACAATTAAACATAATATTCTTGCTACATATTATTATCGTTTTACCGTTTGAAAACAGTCGTAATTGGGTGATAACACGCATGAAATTTAGCGTTCTCCCAGTTAAAATCTCCACTAATTAGTAGGTCAAGTGATAGGTGTCACTTTTCGAATAGCTCATCGTAAGAATAATATTACGAATAGATTTGGCGTCAAACAAATCAAATAATACGGATGGTGGAAGGTATGGCATCGACGATATTACTTTGGCAATGGATGTTCAATCTTTTATGCATGAACCTCTATCAGAGGGAAACATCAAAGGAAATTTTCCGCCAAGTAGCGGAAGCGAAGAAGAATCTAATGACAGCTCGGGACATTAAATAAATGGAACGATTAGTTACATTTTACTTCTCATTATTTCAAGTTGTGAGCAATTTCAGTTCCCCTTTATTCAGTATTTGAATAATGGATATCCAAATAAATTATTTTTATTCGCTATATGTTAAAGTATTAAATGCAATGCACTGGAAATTTTATTTTTCGAGGGTCCCGGAAAATTAAAAAAAAATGCCCTGTTAACAGATTTGTATTTGTAGATTTTTGAAAGATCAATCGCTGTTCCTTATCTCCACTTTTTTTTTCATTCAACGACGCCGTACACCATTTCGAATTCCACACTAGATTTTTTGTGATTTTTTTTAATGTATTTTGATGAATTTCTTACAAAATACTATTTTCTAATAAATTTAATAAGTACAAAAAAGTTGTGGTTGGAGCATAATAGATGGTTCTGGGTAGCCTTATTGGGACAAAGCCTAAAAGTACCCTTTTTCAAACTTTTTCTCCCACTGTGCAGAGTCTGGGGAATACAAAACAAAATCTTCATAAATCATCTTTTGTGTACGTTTGAGCATCCAAACGCCGCAGATTACATCATACTAACCAACGTTTTTCATACAAATTGTAAGGCCATTTTTTCACACGGATTTTTTCGTTTCCCGGTCATGACAGGGAACACACACCGCGGGTGTGACCAGCCGACAGGGGATGCTTACTCCTCCATAGCACCTGATCCCACCGCTGATGATTTCAGAGGTCTGCGTTTCTTCTGTTCCAAAATTGTATTGTTTGAATGGACTTCTGAGTTTGATTACTATTCGTTATCTTTATATCTCACCATACTAATTAACAATAATTTAGTTATTACTATTTATTTCTTTAAGTTTAATAGACGCAGTATTTGAGACGTTTCCTATAAGCAATAAGTACTTTGCTTGAGAAATGCGAATTTTCAACATTAATATTCTAGAAATATTAATTTTTTAGTGATGAAATTTTATTGGATGATTTCATTATTATGTAAACTTCGATATATCAAACTTTTACATATGTGATCGATCAGATTTAATGTTAGTATATTAATTTACTGATTTAGGTGGAATATTAGGAATATTTGAAATTCTTGCATTGCCTATTGTCAATCGTTGGGAACATCCATGCTATGAAAAGGCACCAACAAAAGTTGGACCCACTTCTGTTCCTAGAGAAAATCCCACACTCAAAGAAGTTCTGGATAACCTTGGTTTGAAGTCAGAAGCCTTTAATAAATCGTCAGATTTACTAAGAAATAAATATGTAAGTGCATACTTATCTTTTTGAATAAGAAAATGATAATGCATCTATTCACCTGACTGTAACATGATATATTAGACTTATTTAAAATTGAAACGTGAATTTTACTGCATGAATTGGTAAATGCATGTAAATGTAAACTTTCTCTGACTAGATTCAATCATTTTAATTTTTTCATTGTGGTATTTTATTATGTTTTGTTAATTATCTACAGATCAGTAAAAGGAGACTTACCGGTATGTCCATCAAAGAAGCAATGAACAAACAATTGCCTAATGTAGACTTAAGAAACATTGATAGTTTCAATGTAAGTATCTTTTTCTCATATTCTATTCTGTATCTTTTCAGGAAAATAGTTTTTTTTTTATATTAAAAGCAATTTAATATTTTAAAATGTAAAAAACGTTTATCTTAATCATATTTTTAGGCAACAGAGGTTTTCTCAAAACATTACGAGCAATTATCAGCTCTCAAAGTGTTTTACAAAGACATGATTGAAGCTGAAGGAGAATTTGACCATAATGAATTTGATATCGAAATGAAGAAATCAGAAAAGAAACTGGATAATATAATGTGCGAGATCTATAATTATTTTCACTTTTCCAAAATTCAAGTTCCAACAATTGTTTCCAGTGGAATAATTCCTGAGAACTGGAAAGAACGTGCGAATCGTCATGACAGATACGAAAGAGGTTTTATGGTTTCCAACAATGCAATGCAATTTGCGGAACGACTCACAGAAAAATATAGTCAAATGATCGAACGTTTGAAACGTCTGATGGCTCAGATTATTTAAGTTTTTATTCACACTTGGCTGTGTTCTGCTTTTTAAAATGTTTCTTTCATTCTTAGAAAATACACAATATTTGATGAGCATCATTGGGAAGAAATAACATTTTTTTCGAATGTTGATATAGGTAATATATATATATATTTTTTTTTTTAAAAAAAAGTCCATAGTTCTATTTTAAATAAAAGTCATTTCTTAATTAGAAAAAAAAGGACAACAATATTTTTGAATACCTGTACATGTATATAAAAAAATTCAAAGAATGTCATCAAAAGATAATTGTATAAAAAGATGCAATGTTTCATTTTCTTGAGTTTGATGTTTTTCAAAATAATTGAGAGTTGTGGCCGATATACTTATCACTTATAATGTGAATAAAAGGTTGATTGCACATATCTTCAATGTCTCATTTTGATATATTTTTATTATTATAAGGTCATAGCATTTCATACTCATTTTTTCATATTATTATCAGTGTACTTATTTCATGTCTTAAAATGATACATTAGTAATCACTCATGTTGTTTTATCACGACTTTTTTTTCAAAATAAATTATCAAATATGTTTAGAACTCTGTGTATATTGAAATGAAGATTTTGGTTGTCTTTTTTTTCTTTTATCTTTAACAAAATTTTAGTTAATAAAATATTTGAAACCTTATAAGCATCTGAGTTTATTTTATCAAATGTCTTGAAATATTGAAATAGTCCAGAGAGAGAGAGTGAGAGAGAGAGAGAGAATATAAAGTTGTACGGACTATCTTAGAATAATGACAAATACATCAAAAATTGTAACGTTACGGTATATCATCTCATTTCATATTGCAGTATACAAAAACAGACAAATTCAATATTTATACAATAATCTAATTTTGAAATATTCTCCTTTTTTAAAAAAAAAACAATAATAGTAATCATAGCTGAATAAGGTGTTTTTTTTTTTAATTATTTCTTTCTTTTCAATTATTTCTCTTTATTCTTATCTTTCTAAATTAACTATCTATTTTTTCACTTACTCCGTAAAAATTCTAACAATGAATTATGAAACTGAAGAAATTCAGACTTTTCGACAAGAATAGATTCAAAAAAGGAAGTCAAAGGCTTGCAAGTAATTTATTTCTTATTTAAAAAAAAATATTCGATGTTTTGTTTGTTTGTTTAGGGGTAGGGGTGGGGTTGGACATCGAATATTGTGTATTCAAATATTACAAAGCATAGCAGCAAAACCTAGAAATATCAAAGGAACTTTTAAGAAAAATATTTTCACACACTAACATGATCAATACACAAAAAGAGAGGTGAAAATCAATAAGATAAAAAGAACATGGGTTCTTTGAAATAAGTCACTCTATGAAAAGATTTAGAACTCAGAATTTAAAAATATTCCCTCATTCTCCCACACTAGCTAAAATGTTCTCAAGAACCTTCATCTACATTAATTAATGCTTGGTGTTTGCACGAAAGCTTGACTAATTACGATAGTACAGTGGCTGATATAGGACATATGCAAGAGATTTTATCAATAACTTAAAGGTTTTTTCCTTGTGTTTCAAAATGACATAATAGATAAACATATACATATTATCTGTTTTCAGATCAAGTGCGTCATTTCCGTCAAAGAGTTGTCTTTTATCAGTAAACTTATTAAGGATGGACATGAACTTGACGAACACCCACAAAGCTGGTTTTTAATTTATTTAAGGACACAATTTTGTTTAAAATGCAGTGGTGTACTTGTGTGTAGATAGATAAGATTAAACACTGATGATTTCGTTTATTTTCAATCAAAAGTGGACATGACCGGTTCACATCAATGACGTTGAAAGGGGACACCCATGGCAATCTTTTGATATCGTCAGGGGAATTTTTGCAGAGAAATAGGAAATTTTATTTTTGATTTTAGTGGGAGGTGAAATAAGTCAACTCTTCCATATATTCGCGCAAAGAGCATAATAATACGAACAGCAGGAGACTAGAGTACATCTTTAATGAAAGACGACTCTCAGAATTATGATAAAAAAAAGAACAAATATATGTGTGAAAATTGATGAAAAAAATACATTTTTGCCTTAAAAAGATAAAATTACAACGTGTTTGCAGTTGATTTTAATATTGCAATAAACATTATAATGCAGTATAAAATAAAACAGTTTTCGAATTAATTCCTTGAAACATAATATATCATCTTGAATATATTATATGCTTAATCCTTATGTTCCTCAGCCTGAACTCTGAACAATCAATAAGGTACATAATTTTGAATTTAAATGTATTGCCACCAAATGTTTCTTTGCATGACCTTTGTTTGATGAAAAACATATTTGATTTTCCTTAATTTATATCGATGAAATATGAATATAAAGAACAGTTTTCAATCTCGAAAGTCCAATGAAACGATACAAATTTGGAGCAGAGCAAACACGGACCTCAAAATTTAGAGGTGGGATCAGGTATCATATTATATTGGTTTCAGGTTTTATCTCTACAAATACTCTCATTCAACGTATCAAGATACAAATTTAACCAGTATCAAAGCTGTAGAATTAACGGTAATGTGAGTAGATTGTAAAAGCTTACACTTTTTTGCAGCTGAAGGTCTACTAATATATGAGTGAATATACATGTATATACATAGCTATCTTTGGGTTACAGGAAAAATTAATATATCTCCATTCCAAAACAATTTAAAATGATTATTGAGAGAAACATGATTTAACCTAAACCATAGAAATAAAACTTTTCTGATTAATTTCAAAGTATGAAAGTAGTTTCAGTTGTAAAGTTTACGGATCTTGCTATGCTTTTGCAGCCTAACTGTGTAATTGTCTCAATACTTAGTTGACTATTGTAAGTGGATATTATAGCTTCCCCACTGTTTCGTATATCAAATATATATATGTATGTAAAGAATTCTCATCACTTGGTTATTATTTTTGATTACGTTAAATTGATCTGTTTTTCTCCTCTTTTTTCTGATTGAAAATAATTTTCAACACATGAACACTTCAATAAGCTGCAAAGAAACTCTTGATATACAGTAAATGTTACTTTTAACAGAAAATTGTTTTAACTTCGGTTGAAGAGCTACTTTATTAGTTGTTGACAATATGCAGCTTTATATTTGTATGATGCACGCTTTGTCTACCGATTGCGCCTATGAAATTCTCTCTCTCTCTCTCTCTCTCTCTCTCTCTCTCTCTCTCTCTCTCTCTGTGTGTGTGTGTGTGTGTGTGTGTGTGTGTAGTTGAAATTGTTTATTTAGCATCTCGTAAATCGGTGTGTTTATCCTCAAGTACAAGTAATCCCAAAATAAATCGTGAATGCGACCAGGAAGTACAGACTAAAATAACTTTGCCTATCCTGAATTTATTGACAAAGGAACATTTAATTTTGTATTGTAAGAAGCTTAGTTCAAAGGGAATAAAGAAAAACTGTCATTGTAAAACAGAAAGGAGCATTTCAGCCACAGGTGTTCACAGGTGTTTTCATAGGTTAGATTTAAAATAAGGCAAACGGAAGTAACCTTGCGTTAATTTCTATCATTCATTTTTATCTTGTTATATTTCTTTCTAATTAAATAAATAGAGTGAACAAGATACCATCCTTTTAAATAAAGTAAAGCAATAACTTATTAAAAGTGTTGTCTTTGTTAGTATACATTGTTATAATTTTTATGCAAGCGACCTTTCTAACTATACACAATCACATCATCCCACATGGCTGTAATGAGTACAGTGTGTCAAAGTTTGTTAATACTTTTTTTGTTATCAGTTCCGATCACCTTCTCCATATGATTTTAGGATTCACAGAGCATGAGAAAAAAAATTGGAGATCTTCTAAGAAAAAAATGTACGCTTAATTGATAATTAAATAAACAACTTCTGCTCGACTGCATGCTTAATAAGGGTAGCGTAGACACCTCCCGAAAAGAATGTGTTCAAGCATAAACAATTTTTCTCTTTTTTATTATTATTATTATTATTATCATTGTTAATATTATTTATTTATTTATTTATCTTTACTTTTTTATTATTGAAAAAAGAGGTATTTTCTTTAAATCCCTCTTTACCACTTACAGTATATAAGGCGATGAGTAATGAAAAAGATAAACAGAACAGTCCTGTAAACAATACGAATCAACATGGCAAAAACATATACCATGAAAAAATGAAAACATCAGATCAGTTGCCTAGAAGTAGTAATCATCCCTTGTCGACCACTCAACCCCCTCATGAGCCAGCAGTATTGATCAGGTAAGTTGAATAATCCGTGGTCAAAATCAGTGTAACAATTGATAAAAAAAATGCCAGTTAAAAATGATCTAAAGATAGGCTGTATTTGCGAACAAGGTCATGATAAGAACCATAGACTTTTTGAAAGACTTGGAACATCAACTTATTTGTCAGAAGCCTGTCTTAGTTTAAAAATTGATCGTACTCGGATCATTCTAAGTCTGAAGAAAGAAACACCAGATGATAGTGGAATATTATTACATAAATTGAAGTTGTTTCAATATATTTACATTTGCAAATATTTTCCCGTATATAACACGGCCTAAGCAATGAGAATTTAATTCTGTGTTAAAAAAGAAAAAAAAATTCGTCATGTGTCCTTAAAATCATTGTTCAGTCATAAACGATTGACGTAATTTCACAGTGACCTTTCAATTTATACCGTTATACCGTTGAGGTTTGAAAAAATTAAATCATTTTATGGGTTAATAACTTTAGTTTATAACATGCATTCAGCAGAGCTGTAATTGGCGACTAATTTAGTCGCCTTGGCGCCTAAATTTTTTCTATAAGTTGCCAAATTGGCGACCATTTTAAATTGACTTGGTGATCGTCAAATTACTGAACTATAAACATTTTTGAATATTTTTTATAAAGAGCAGAAAAGAAGTTTAAAAGTTAGCAATTTACATGTCTTTATATATGGACTAATATCAGTTTTTAAATTGGCGCCTAAGAAAACTTTGCCTGGCGACTAAACGTTTGCATTGGCAACTAAATTTTTTTTTATAAGGAGCCAGTTGGCGCATAATTTTTTTTTTTGTAAATCAGTCTCAAATGTAAATATAAGTAATAAGGTATCATTTTAAAACTTTTATCGGTATGTAAATACGGTTTGGCATGTGATCAGATCTTCGGGCTTCAGGGGATTTGCTCACATGACCAAACCGTATTTACATCCCGATAAAAGTTTAAAAAATGATACCTTATTTCTTAAATAAAAGGTAGCCATCCTGTCTGCAATATAGTTAATATATTATCAGTTTTTATTTTGCATGCTGCTGTTGCAGTTGCATTTCATTAAAGCGAAGAATAAGTTATCTTGCTAATGAGTTTTGCTATTAAATTTGAATAGCAAATTTAGAATAGTAATTGAAAATATCTCTCTGTCCAATCAAGCTTTTATAAACAGAAAATTGTTCACACCATACCTTGGGCACTTTCAAATGAATTTTTGTATAAATATTTGTTCAATTTACATTGATATTCAATATACAATTCTTTTGCTTAAAAGGTACATTTACAAGTACATTGTATAAGGGTTTGTTTCATAAATAAATTGTTCAATGTAATACGATGACTTACGACCACTTTTATGAGTTTGTATCATGGCATATAATTAGACCTGAGAATTGTTCTGGCGACCCTATGCACCTACAGGGGAGAAAGTAAGTAATGTGCACATTAGTAATTTTCACGACAAAATGCTCCTGCTAATAACAGATTTAAATAGCCATGACCTTAATATAAGGAAACTATTGTAAACGTCCATTAAACCGAAGGGATGGACGATTTTAATTCCTTTAAATTCCTTTCATTGCAAAAACCGTGACTTTTAATTCATTGATTTTGTGATTATGTGTATAAGCAAGGTTATCTTTCTGAGGGAGTAACGATTGGGAGGTATGTTAATACCCCACGAGGGTATCATCACAGGTAAAATCGTACAAAGTACACCAACACAAAACAATAACGTGGAAGGAATGGGGAAAATTCCCACACATAAAATCAGGTCTGTGGACAAATAATGTTTATTCTAATTGGATTTTTAAAATTGTAAATAAGCATTATTTCTAAACTTCCAATAACTATTGTCTGATGATAAGCATAAGTTTGATGAAACAATAGACAAGTGCTGCTCGGATAAAACCCAGTTGTATTACATTGTAGGATTACCTCTTATGTTTAGTACATTTTAAACCAGTTATATATATTCTTTGAATTGAAATATAAAATATGCATTATTTACAAACATTGAGAATTTCAGTGCAATGTTTTCATGATATACGAAACATATAAACATATGAAAGGACATGATTCAAGTTCAAATAAAATATCAGGAACTCCCTTAAATATATTTATAAATAAAAAGTACTTCCTTCAGTTCAATCTGATGGACTGAAATTTCACATTACGTGTGGATGAACGGAAAACAATTTTGACAGTACTTTCTATCTGAAAATTCAGACCAGTCGAAAATAGGAAGAAAATATGAACAAAGGATTATTGATACAGTTAGAAGATGCATTACTTTTTCCAAAATTATAATAACTAGAAGTAAGCAAATGTATCTATCATCCTTGATATACTGAGTAAAAAATTAATATTCTGAAGGTAGGAGCATAGAAAGCATGACAAATACAGTGTAATTAATCGAATAAACATAACATCATGATGCATTAAATGGATAAAATTCCCTCATTTTTTGTGGTTTAAGATACAAGGACATTGTGAAGATAAGAAACAAAACCAAGCTCAGAATCAAATGTAACAATACAAAATTGAAAGCAAGGCAAACATACATGGACTTCTAGAAGCACCACGGGTAAACATGGAGCTGGAAGCACATGTTTTCGACAGGTCATATTCGCATTGAATCATATTAATATCATATTAATAAGGAAAAATATCGTAAGGTCCAGGTGCTTTTCCCGATCATGACAAGGAGCACACGGCGGGTGTGACCGATCGGCAGATGATGCTCACTTCTCCATGGCACCTGATCCTACCTCTGATGTTTTAGGAGGTCTGTGTTTGCTCTGCTCCCGATATTTCATTACGTTCCGATAGAAAAGCTATTCAGCCATTTTCTGGAACTTCTTCTAGTGGAAACATCTTTTGTATTGAACCTTTTGGTTTTATATTTTTATAATTCCAATCTTAATTTTATTTATTGATTTCCTGTGTTTTGATTGGACGAGAACAAATTCGAGAAAAAGTTAACACATCGATAAATTCTCAATCAGAACTACTTTCTTGACCTAGCATTTATTGTAAAAAAAAAAATGAAACAAATCGTTACTTCTATTCTATTCATCTTTTGTATTGAACCTTTTGGTTTTATATTTGTATAGTACGATAGAAAGTGATGCATTTATAATTTCCTTCAATTTCATGGGGTTTGTTTTAGATGTTGCAAAACAGAAAAACTTAAAATATTGTCTTGTACAATAGATACGAATTTATAATATCGGACTTACAAGTTTGATCCAAGTATTAATAAGAGCAGGAGGTTAAACCAGATCTTGTCACACATGGGCTTATATTATAAAGGAAAACATCTGATTCATAATTTACGGAAGCGAAACCTAACTTAGGCAGGTAAACAGTACAAAAGATCTCATCGCAAACTAACTTGAATTAGAACACATTCCTGTAGCATCAAAACGTGAAATTTAAGATTTGTAGCAAATATGAGCTTTCTTCCGGGTGTGAGGGCAGAAGTTGAAAGTTCTTGGAGGAAATAAATGGAAAAATGCCAACTAAATGGGAATTGTATATGACCTATCATTCATTATATTCGCCTACTATTGACGGGAAATACGTCATTGTTAACTCAAAGCACCCGTCAAAAATATTTTTAAAAAAGTTTTGGCTCCAAAACTTGCTTACAATGTTACATATACATCGACCGGAATTTCGATTTTGTCGATGAGACATACTAGTAAACTCTACATGTAGGTGAAAATTTTTCCAAATACTGTGGTCAATTTATGACTTTCAATTTTTGAAAATTTTGGGCTCATATATGATATAAATATAAGTGGTTTGCATGTTACTCAGATAAAATATAACTACCGAAACAAAATGATGTGGAATAATTCGCCATTGGTGATCATAACTTGTGAGTTGGGACACTTTTCAATGAATTCTTAATGAATTGTTTTATTGTCTTTGAAAAAGTTTTATATTAATTCAAATTTTTAATATTTAATTTTATTTCAAGCATAGGAAACTGTGTAGTGAGAAAAGTATTTTACAGAAATTGACAGACACACACCACAATAATTTATCTACATAATATAAAATTGATATAAGAATTTTACAGAAAAGTTTTTAAAAAAAAGTGTTTTTATGGTCAGTAATACTTCACGCTTTCTTTCCTTATAATAGAAAATAATATATAGAGAAAGAGAGAGAGAGAGAGAGAGATTATCCAATAAAAAGTCTCAGTGGTCGGAATAAAATACTTAAAATAAAGAAGAAAAACACGAAAAACCTCAGTAAAGCTTATATACTCCGCGTATCATTGTGTAACGTTACTATGTAACTACTGTTGTTTATTTTGTAAAGCTTCTGAAGATAGAATGAAAGGCCTAAAGCTTTACTGAGGTTTTTCGTGTTTTTCTCCTTTATTTTAAGTATATATATATATATATATATATATATATATATATATATATATATATATATATATATATAGTGGGATACCAGCACGAAAATAGAAGATGGAAGTCTTTCCTTCTACTATTGTATCTATTTTTGCACTAGTTTCCCTTCAGAGAGGAAAAAAGGATTGTGTTCCGTTTCTAAACTGTAGTATTATTCTTCCCCATTGACAAAAGTTCCGTAGTATTCAATCGTTATTTTCAAATGACCCCTAAATATATAAAAGATGAATTTAAATAACATAGACTAAAATGTGTATAGGTTTTAAATGCGGAAGTGTAGTAAAATTCTTACGCGAGATGAGCGAAAAATAATTAAGATTTTATTCATGCATGGAAGGCTTTTGAAAACATTATTTTTGATTACAAAATGATTGTAGGAGTTCTTTAAATATGTAGTTGATCTATAATTCAACGGAAGATTGTGTGGTTAGGAAAACTATTAAAATAATCAGTATGAAAAACAATATATGCATTGATGTTTTCAAAAGTTGGACCAGAAATTTATCATTCTTTAAAACATCATATATGTACGAGCCGTCTTTGCAAATAGACAGACTTTGTACGTCAATCTAAAATCTAAATATATTTTAAGAATACCAAAAGTTAATACATTCAGAATAATAATCTTCAGCTATGAAAAAAATTATACGTTATGCAAATTTGGAAAAAAAATGTGAAGAAAAATATTTAAAATATTTTTCAGGGCTGTCATATTTGAGCTTCTCCATTGATTCTTACCCCGTAAACCAACAGAAAAGATCTACGTCGTTCAGATGGGAGAATCCTTGTTTAGAACAGACACAGACAGATACCTATTCTATACAGCAAGCTATGATTCCGCTCAAAGTCGCCCTTCAACAACTTTACCAAAAAGCCAACTTACATAGAAATGCAGCAGCATCCCTTAAGCAACAATATGTGAGTATTGTTTTTTTTTTCAATTTATATTGTGCATATAAAATCAAACATTTCTTTTGTATAAAAAGAACCACAAATCTTATTCTTTTATCATCTATATTACAGATTCCGCCAGAGGGTAATAGAATAACAAATCCATCCTTTATTAAGTACTTGGAATCAGTAGAAATGGATGGATTAGATTTAATAGAGGAGAACGTCGACTGTAATAACAATGTAAGTTTGTTTAAATTCCTTAATACTATTTTTTCAAAAGAGATTGTTATTTCAACAAGAATCAATCGTTTACAATTATATCTTTTCTAATATCAAAACACTATATTTTTTTCAGATAACAATCACTCTCCTGGAAGACTACAGACGTCTCTCTTTTCTGGCTGTGTTTTTAGAAAAGGTTGTAGAGGATGAAGTATTTTACGAACATGGGGAACTCTTTGATAACATGAAACCTGTTCAAGATACGCTATACCAGCTCATGTGTGATATGCATACAACTATCTATACAATTGTCAACGGCACAATTACTAATCACGTGACACGTGAGGTCATGAGCGATGAATGGAGGAATTTGTCGAATGATCGTGCCAATAGATATTACCGGGATTTTACTATTGTTAGCAAGGACATTGAATTCATTTCTCATTATTCTGAAAAGTATTTGAACATTACCAAAAGTCTTTCCTGATCGAAATGCTCATTTACATTATTTTTGTACGACATATTAACAAAATCTGGAGATTTAGCAAGAATTGATGTTTTTAATTTTGTCTTATACATTATGTATTTTTTTTTACAATGGTAATTAATCTTTTTGAATACCTCATATATACAAATGTGCAATGTCATTAATGTATTTATTTTTATATTGAATTTTAAATTTTACCGTTTTTGGTATATTGATGAAATGTATAGGTATATTGCCCTATTATTAGGAGCCTCCAAGTCTATTTAAACGTTACGTTGTTATTCAAGATTGCCGAATTGGAAGTCTCCTATCCTCTTTAAACATTATCTAAAGAATAATTATTTGTAATTATTCGTATGTCTACATAAGTGTAAAATTATCCTTCCTGTAAATCTACAATACCCACTTATAAGATTTTCTTCGATTCACAAACTCGCGACAAGTAAAAAATTCTGTTTTCGAAAAATTTCATTGTCATCAAAAGAACTGCAAATAAGAATGTTCAGTATCATCAGTTAAATAATATTATTGTAAGTATTTATGAAAGCATGTTTTCTATTTTCCATCACTGCTGGATTAGAAAAATTTCAAAGACAAATTTTCGTTTTGTAAAAGAACAATTTAAAAGCTTAGACTAATTGTAGCAATTTTACTTTATCGAAGTCACTGTTGTGTCAAGTGTAGCTGAGTTTATCGTTGTGAAGTTTATACATTGAGATACATATAATTTGTTGTATTTTCGAAGCTGTGATGCAAATAAAGCTGTGATAATTAAGAGAATGTTCTTTTCTTGATTTTTCATTTGAAAGATGAATTGATGGTTAAATACAAAATTACAAACAGAGGTTTTTGAATCAAAATGGATAAATTTTAAGTATATATTGAAAAAGAATTCCAAATATGATTCTTGAATAGCTTAGTTACTCTAAGCTATATGACAAAAAAGACTTGATGAGCAAAAACATTGGATGTTCGAACGTCAAGTAAGGAAGGGGAAATGTGTCCAAAAGGAAGAATGTTTTAATTCTTCTTAAGATTAAGAAGTATTTGTAGAAAAAACGCAAATATTACAGTTTTTATGACAATGAAAGGAAATAATCGCTAGATTCGTGACTGCCGTTTACAAAAAAAAAAAAAAAAAAAAAATGAAAATGCGATCAAAACAATTTTATCATATATTTTGAGTGTATTCTCAAAATGGAAAATCTCATATGCCAATAAAGCATTTTGATCTTTAAAAAAACTGGCCTTCGGATGCCTTTAGTTATTTAATTTGATCATCGATGATATATAATTCTTTTAAAAAGAGAAAATGTAGATGCGATTCCTCAAAATAGTACAAACTCGCAACTTTAAAGTTACAAACAAAATGCAGCGTAATGAAAAGACGTTGTTTACTCAATATAAAAAAAGTCATAAATGTTAAGAATGTTTGATTCGGTAATGTAGATTTAAAGCCCAATAAGTTCAATCCCTGTTTGTAAAAACCAGAAGTAGAAAAAAGGAAATGCTCTACAAATCATTGATTTTTTAACTTGCTTCCTCAAAAAATATTTGATTTCAAGTTGAATGTCGAGATTTTGCTACGAATTTCCTGGTTTCGGTCGCCGCATATTTATTCTGATGTCTTGCTTTGTACACAGAGCCTTTCAATGAGCTAACAAAAACAATGTGAACAGACCAATGGTTAAACAACTGAGAATTATTGACTTTTCTCTATGTATGAAATATTCTGTTTCCTTTTTAAGAGGTTGTTTCCATACTTGAATCTTGGTTTTGAACATTTTTTTTAAATTATGATAAAATTTGTGAATATTAATACTAAATGTATGTTACATGAACAAATGTTAATAATTCGACTATTTCTTGTTCGGTTTGTTATTATGGAGCTTCACCACACAATAAAATAGAAAAGATAAATCTTGAAATAGAAATAAATAAAAGGAAAAATAAAGATATATGTTCTATTTAAGCACATGTTACAAGATTAAAAGCAAACCTAAGAATTCGGAAGAATTAAAAAGAGTATCAAGCAAATGAAAAATGAATCGTATCTTACAATACTTGATTTAAACTGTCATATTACTAATTTATAGATATACAATGATATTGTACAATATATTTCCCAGAAGTCAAGAGGATATACTGTAAGATCGTCTTAACGACGTTAGTACATGTGTTAAGGATGATTGTATAAACTTCAAGTAACGAGGAAGAACTTATTAAATGTATGAAAGTATCTTACATGCATGAAGTGAGTGTTTTGCAATTTTAGAGTACAATCTCAGGTGCAATTTTGTTACATAATAGTGAACTCAAAATAAATAAATAAAATAAAATACATGTATAATAAAAAGGAAAAAGATTGGGATAATAATGCAAAAAAACAAATAAAAAATCACACAATACAAAACAAAACTTTGACTTAGTACAGATTCATTCATGTGTAAATGTATATAGATATGAACTGCTAATTGTTATTGTGGGATCACTAAAGTTGACAATGTATACGAAATCTTTTTTTTTAAGATAAGAAAAGTAATTACTTTTAAACGAAATGTACTACACTGTACTTCCTTCTTACTGGATTTAACACAACGTTGTCGATTGCCGAAATAAAGTGAGTTTATTTCCCAAGATAAACAAATCCATTGACTTTTTTCACAGACAGTATTAGAACTTTCGCAAATATATTTATTATAACCTTGCAATCCATTTCTATAACTTTTTTTTTAATTTACTTGATTCTTATTAACATAAAGCAGGACACACACAAGCAACCCATTAAAAATGTAAAAAGAAACTTACAGATTTTAATTACGTTTCTTAATTTCGTACTTTTAAAATGTATAATTTTGTCCTGTCTTACTGCCGACTGAGATTAATAATTTAATAAAGTCGTTTAAAAAAACACATATTGAAGTAAATGACGAAAAGTACAAAAAAAAGATTACATAATCAGGGACCAGAAGACACTACAAAAAAATTCTATACGGCAAATAAAATCCTTGACATATAATATTATGCAATTAGACCCCCAATGTTAAGCATTCAAAAATGTGGTGGCCAGGTAGATGTATAACATCAAAATGGTGTCAGGTATATTTTGATGAAATAAACTCAAAAAAATATCAAATAAAATGGTACTCTATATAAGATAAGTACGACCAAAAAAAACTGTCCACTTCCTTAAAAAATATACATTTCCAATTTTTTTCTGCAAACTCAGTGATAATTTCTGGGAGTTTTCCTTCTCATTAATAGAAAATCACTTTTTTATCAAACTAAGAAAAACTAAGTAAGAGTATCATTTGAAAAATCGTGAGATCTGTAACTTAATCTTATTAGCGGATGTCAGAATAAACTGAATTCTTAATACCTGTGAAACAAATCTGTTCTATTTTTTGAATCATAAAATAAAACTGTTTTTATCTCCTGTGTTACAAATGTGCCAAACAAAATTAAACAAAAAATACACAAGGAAAAAATCTTAGACTTTGTATTCTGTTCTAAAAGTACATGCATGAGCGTAATATTCAAAATTGACAGTGATGTAAATCTTATGTTGATTGTTATATAATCAATTTTAAGAAATATCTGTTATATTGCTCTATTTAAAAATATTACTTTTTTGGTATTTTACTGAGGAATTGAAAATTTAACAAAATTTTGGTGAAACATGTTTGTTTGATATTTGATTTCCCTTAAGCTCAACCAATACAAACAAGTCACTGGAAGGTATCATTATCTGTAAATAAAAATAGCGTATGTTCAGTAATACATTTGAATTGAATTTTAAATGAATTCAAACTTATCTGGTCTGTTTTAAATATCTCTCACATGAACCTAGTTATATTTACTTTGACAGAAGAGGATTAACTCTTTGAAATGTTAAGATCTACGAGGGTTGTCCCAGAACTACGCGAACTTTTTCAAAATTTTTCGTTTCATATTTCACTAATATTTTTAAGTTAAAAATTGACATGCAGAATAATCAACATTTTTTACATAATTTACAGAAATTTCAATAAAATATCTCTATAAATAAGATTTTTATCTCTGATAAACGAATAATTCAAAATAGCTTCCCGTGCAACACCGACGACGTCAAAACGTAGCTCTTGGAGTTTTTGAATTTGTTCAGGAATCGTGCGTCTTTAAAAATTCGTTCGAAGCAGAAATTTAATACATTTGATTTTCTTTTAGTTACTGAGTTATCCATTTCACACGTACGCGTACTACAGTTAAGAATAAATCAAGGAATAAATTATATAAACTAGACAATTTTCCAACCCCGATCATAAACTTAACTGCTTGCATAGTTAACGGCGGTCTCCAGGTATGACGTACAGCTCTAAACTTTTCAGTTTGTCGTCATTTTTTTTTTTTTTTTGATCTACCAAACGCTTCTTCCATCGGATAACCAGTCCATCCATCTTTGAACCTCTTTTACTATGTATAAACCAGTGTTAGATACATGTATTTGTGTTGTTCCTTCATTCCAGCTCTTTTCCCGTATAAACAGGTATCATACCCTGCTCCACACAGTACTCTGTAATAATTTGGTGCTCCGCTTTATCGCCCGACGTCGCCGTCAATATCTAACTAACAGAGTTTGGTTATATAACGTCATATTTTTGTTATTTATGAGATTAAAGTATTTTTTTTAACACACGGGTACTCTAGATCATACAGATTCAATGGATGTAATTTTTGTCACATTATATTTCCATATAGCCTTGTAATAAAGGAAAATAGATGGCAATGCTAATTTTGAAAGTCAAGAAATTGCCGAATACCGATATTTAATACCCTTTAAATGCTGTTTCTAAACGCCTATGACATTCCAACCTTATAGTATTTGGTCAAAATGAAGAAAATATCATTTCCTAACATTGTGCCAAAAATGAATAATTTTGGTGAGGTAGTTTATGAAATATTTAAAATTTCGCGTTTTTCTGGGACAATCCTCGTATAAAGTATGTATTAATGAGTGTTCATGATGTAAATGATAAAGATAACGAACGATGATAGATTTCATTTATCTAGTAAAAATACGAATCGTAAAGAGGGCATTACGGACCACTGGAAACACCAGAGGTCGGACCAAGTCCCTAGAACTAGCAAGCATCCCCTGTCAACCGCTCACATCTTCCGTATTCCTCTCTATTGATCAGATCAATGGAGTATATCCAAGTCAATGAAAAAGATGAAGATGACGAACTTTGATCGATCTCAAAAACTACAGACAACAAAAATCTGTGAACGGGGCATAAAACACGAACCCCCATAAATTCCAAAAGTGGGATCAAGTGAATTGGAGGAGTAAGCATCCCCTGACGACCGGTCACATCCGTCGTGAGCCCTTTATATTGATCAGATAGATGGAGTACTCCGTAGTCAAATTTAGTATAATAGCAGAGGCCTAACAATTGGTATGAAATATTTCAGTCAAAATACGACCTAATGATTATATTTACTAACAAATTCATTGTATCAGGCATAAAATGTACAAATGCTGCCTTTAAACGAAGTTGTTGAAATCTCTGTAAATCAACTTGTCTGTCAGTAGCATCCTTCGGTTTAAAAAGCGATCGCCAGAGCGTGCTCTTGAGTATCAAATAAGTTGGGAGACATTAACACCAGATGATAGCAGAATATTACTACATAATTAAGGAAAATGAACGATAGAAAAGCTGAAGTCATCTCGTAGTCCTAAAGTTTAGTCATGAGTTGGTCCTTTTTGTCAATAGTCATTGAAACATATCTGAATATGAAACAGATCTGGCAAACTCTGTTCACTGATATATATATTGACTGGACATATGAATTGAAGTAATTCTTCTTAATTTTTTAAAATTGAAAGTCTTAATGTCGAATTGAAGGCCACAGCAAGTGTTTTCTTCAAGTGTAGAAGTCTTTTGAATGCATTCTGCTTCGTAGGAATGTGAAAACAGATAGGTTAATAAAGGAACATAGTAAATGCAAATCGAAATTCCAGCAGTTTGTTGGAAGACATGGTCTCCAAAGAGTACCTAGATGTTTTCAATGAGGACTCCTAACCCCTTTGATATCTACTGCAGTGTACTTTTGTGTAGAATCGGAATGAGTCCGGAGAAAAAAAGTTTAATACGTGGGGTTTTTCACTTATAAAATAGTGATTGAGAGTGATCTTTCGTGTAGAATTCTCCACGCGGTGAAAACCAACAAGTTCTATTGATGCAAAGAATCAATCTGCCTCAAAAAATTATTTAGCATTTTAAAGCATTCCCACAAGAAAAAGTCCAAAGCAAAAAATCTTAGTAGAAAAAAATATACAAAACATTTTTATTGCAAACTTTAGACTTGCCTTACTTTTCTGAGCATTTTTTATACTTTTATTTTCAGTGATCAATTGTTAAATATTAGTCAAATAAATAAATCCATGGAAATGAATCGGACGTACTGAGATAAACAAAAGGAATATATGTTCATAAAATTATTTGATTCATAGACTAATGCAAAAAATATCTAAAATTATTAACTATGAATGTCTGAATGATGACAAAAAGGGCGTACAAACTTCACGTGCTGATACCCTTGTGATGTGATAATATGTATCACAATAAATTTGAAGTACAGAAAAAAAAACCATTGCAATATTTGCACAGTGTTTTCAAAACAAAATTTATCTTCCCTTAAACTTTTCACAATTTGTAAATTAATATTTCAGGCACCATAATTCATATCCGGAAACTTAAAACGTTTTGCTTTCATATCTTACGCACGCCCATGTTAAGGAGCAGTTCATGTAACAACTTTGTATAAAAGCACAAATAAATGAATATCTGATGGAAAATTTTTTAAAAAAAATTGAAATGTTATAACAGCAATTTAGACTTAATATTAAACACTTTTTAAACCTTTTATTCATAGCTTTTTTGTATGTTATCAATAAGAAATCATTTCATCAAAGCAATGAAATAATAACGTCTCATTTCCCCCATGTGCATATTTAAACACAACCACAAATAAATCGGCCGCTCCTGCGGCCGATAACAAAGCGTTATGTTACAGAAGTAAACAAAAGCACATTGCATCCTTCAACGGTAGAATTATCTATACGGCAAGGAAGAAAAGTAGTGGTGGCTTTGTTGTACATTGTGTTCAGGGGACAGAGAGCCGACGTCATTTACCCTAGCTATGCTGGGAAGGGCAAAGATGTGACAGATGCTGAAAGGTAGACCCGCTGAGAACAATTCTTAGGTCGTGTGAGGGAGGCACCATTAAGTAACTATGAATAAAAATTAAAAACAAATCCATAGCAATATTTTAACGATAATTTATTTCTGATGAAGTAAATTACATAACAGAAACAGTCAACCAGTCTCTTGACCATTATGAATAATAGTTATATAATTATAGATGTTAAGGGAAGTAACTCAAAAATATAGAACGGTTGGTTTGGTGGGTTATACTAATCAGAATATAATCTGTTAAATACCATTAAACCTACTCAAGAGTTCTTGAAAAATTCTATACGATATCCAGGAACCTTACCAATGTCCTTAAATAGATGGGTTTAATAGTTGAGAAGTGAGCTTAATGACAAACCGTTAACCTAATTATTACATTACAACTAATCATCGCGGTGTTACACCATTAACGGCAGTGGAAACAAAAGATCCCATGGGCCCTCTAACACGTACATGTAATTTCGCCAATCATAGAATATCTCAGACGTAACTTTTTTCATTATTATAATCTACACTGATATTATTACTATCTTGCCAGACCCAGTATTTCATGTCGAGGGGGGAGGAGTCAAAAAGTTAATTGACGTGAAACAGACATTCACAGTACTAGAAGTTATAGATGAATTTGATAACGTAAGCTTTATCAAGTCTTTCCTAATTTAACGGGGGGGGGGGGGGATCCCAGCCTTAAAATTTCCCATTCACCATAAGAACAGAAGATTTCAGAAGCACCGTGTTTCGTGTTGTGTTTCACATAATAACGAGATTTATCGTAATTAATAAATATTTCTCTTGTAATTACGAAATAGTTTTCCAGTAATTACAAGATCTTTTCGCGTAATTACGAGATCATTTCTTAAAGTAAGAGAAAAATATGTTTGTAATTACGAGAAAGAGGGAACGCGATTCTTTTAAGGTCAGGATCTAGTAAATGAAAGGTGCCTACAGATTTCTCAGATTTGAGAAATTAATTCCTTTAATGATGCTTTATAATTTTAGCTTGGTCAAAGAAGTTGTTTCGGGGCACAATTTGTAGGTTAATAAGACGAAAATCATATTTTAAACTGTCATTTTTAATGAAAAAATAAGAAAACCTGTCATGAATACGGGAGTTTATTCCAAATCAGACCAATGAAATGTATTCAGATTGCCTACAGTCTCTCAGAAAACGTTAATTTGTATGTTCTTGGTCTCTTCTTTAAAATAATATTAAATTAAATATAGGTATCGGAATTACTTTTCTCATGATTTCAAATTGGAATCCATGAAAATACTTTATTTTCTACATAATTTTATTAGAGCCATACAGTGCGGGAAAAAGAAAGTTGAAAATGATTATGACGTCATAATGGATCTAGCACCAAAAAGTTAGTCTAAAGTCATTTACTAGATCTTGACCTTAAGGTGATGCTAATATATATGTTCTCGTATTAACAGAGCTGCATGTCAAAAATTAAACTTATTTTTGAATCTATTTTAGTCTATTTTAACGCAGACGCAACAGTCACGAAAAAAAGAGGACATTTTGAAATAACATGTTTAATGCTGTCATATCTATTTTTCCCAAAGACTATATTCTGAGAATGAATGAATCACACGTATTCAATTATAAAGTAGTATCTTTTATCGGCAGTAGGAGCGCTCGGTCTATTTGTGGTTGTGTTACAGAATGCATGTGGGAAAAGAAGAAGATATTTTTCCCCTGTTTCATTAGAAGAATTTGCGTCAGTACAGGCCCGTAGAAACGGTTTCAAAAGTGGGTGGGGGGAGGCAACTTCCTAAAAAAAAAAAACCGACAAAGGAGAAAAAACCTAGACTGACCAAAAAGTGGGCAACTTTCATGTTAATCTGACGAAAACGAAAAAATAACCTAAATAAGTGTCCAAATGTTGGAATTTGCCAGTGCTCGACCTTACTGCAACAAAAAGAGGGAGACCAACTAGCATCTCAAGGAAAATTTACTATAGCAAAATACTACAATCAGAAAAAAGTGAGGGTCCCGGTTCCCCGCGTTCTACAGGCCTGCAGGATATTACATGTTTCTGTGCTTGTAAAAAAAAAATTGCATCCATCAACAAAAGTTATCCTAAGCTTTCTTCAAAATATTTTTACTAGGAAAATAAATATACTTGTAATATTTTTTTCTTTGGTACATTCTGCATTACTACAGTTTAATTCTTCAAAAAGATAGAAATATATCAGTTTGTAAGATCGAGTGAAAATTCTGGATGCAAATGGGGAAAATATATCCTGTTAAAGCCTCTCAGATAAATTAAAAGAATGCAAAATCTTATAAAACTAACAAGTACGACAACGCTGTAAATATTGTCATTAAAATGGTGAAAGTGTGAAGAGGGATAACTCCAAATTGAATTGAAATTTAAAACTCAGTTTTCGCTATTTAGTAACAAACAAAACAGGTATTTTAAGACAAAACTACAACAAATCGACATTTGAAGTTGCATCTCAAATGAATGTTAAATTCGTTTTGCTTATTCTATTGCACACACACTCCATCTTAGATCGTTAAAAATGTGGTGATTGGAACTGTTATAATAAACGAAAGATATCGATGTAAATCCTATCCAGGACTTTCAAATTTTCTTAGGACTCCTTGTGTTATAGTTTAAGAAATCATACAATGAGATGTAGAAGGAAATGCTTTAAAGCTTTATCATTGAAAAAGCTGACTAAAAGCACTCCTATCTATTTTTTATTGAATACATTTAAATCTAACTTGTTCTCCATTTCAATAAAATCCTACGGATGAAAGTCAATATCTATATTACATTGTAAATATGCACACAATTTAAGTCTTTGATGATGATTATTTTGAAATTCTTATAATTATTTTACTTTGTCCCACTCAATGCTAATCCCTACTTAAATAGAAATATTAATAATTGTAGATTATAGGTTTGAAGGGGCCGAAGGTTTTAATATTTCTAGCATTTTAAATGGCAACCATTTTTAATTGACTTGGTGATCTTCAAATTCTGGGATTATAAACATTTTCAACAATAATTTTTTTTTTTGCACAATCCTCGATATTTTTATAGTTTAAAAGAATATTTCATTAGATCTAAGTTTCTTAAAAAGAAATGATCGATTAAAACCTTTTGAATATTAAAGTATTACCTGCATGCTCAAGTTCATGGCATTTAACTTGCTTATATTCCATGCTGATTTTTTTCTTTCAATTTTTTTTTTGAATCATTGATTGCATGTATAAAGTTATAAGATGGTTCGGGCGGGGTCTATCAAGTTTAAAATTTTCAAGTTGAAAAAGCAAAAGCGGTCTTTATTGAAACAATTCTACTTTCAACATTTCCTAGTTTCTGTATTTCTACATTACTATTCCGACCAGGGTTGGGGCACAAAGAAACTATTGTCCCTCCGATTTCAACAGTGGAAGGGGCTCTAAAACCCACCTCACATGACTACCTCCATGGATCTCTATATTGATTAATATTAGCCTTTGCAGTTGGCACCAAAGAAACATTTGCCTGGCGACTAAAAAATTGAATAGGCGTTCAATTTTTTAATAGGAGCCAGCTGGCGCCTAAATTCTAGAGATTACTTAGAGGCCTGACATATCATTTGTTAATTCCATAAGAAAAGAATACTCTTTATTAAACTACAAAAATTTGAAAAATAAAAATTAAAAACGAAGAAGAAAGGCTAAATGTTAAATTTCTGATGTATGCTTAGTTTTGATAAGTAATGGTCTATGTTCCTCCAGCAAGGAAGTACATTCACAAAGGGGTGTTTCATTTTCTGTGTCTGTCTTCCATCTGTTTCGCTGTCTTGACGTATGTAAACATTTCTTCAACATCCTACAATTACATTTTTGTTCCATTTTCAATGCAATTACTACAATAGTAGACTATAATTAATGTATACATTTATAGTTCTGTGTATTGGTTTTTATTTCAGTTAAAAGCATGATATTGTTTTAAATACGTTATTATATGTGCAATAATTCAGTTCTACATGGTGGTATAGTTTTGATAAAATCTTTATACACTAAAAGGCTTTACATCAAGATAACCATGCACAGAGGCAATATTTTTTTTATGTTAAAGTTATTTATTTTTACAATAAGTATTTGTGGAATTCTTTCAAAATGGTACTCCTTTTACAGTTTTGGTTCGAATTCGATTTCAAATTGAAACGGTGAAGATGACGAACAGCGATGAATCTCATTAATCCAAAAAAGAATAGGAAACGTGAACAGAACAAAATACGGAAACATCTGAGATTGGATCAAGTGCCTAGGAGGAGTAAACATCCCTGTCGACCGGTCAAATCTGTCATGAGCTTTTATATTGATAAGGTAAAGGGAGTAATGTTGTAAAAACAATGGCCTAACAATTCGACTTAACTATAGGTTGTATGTGCGAACAAGGTTATCATAACGATCATAGAATGTGAGAAATGCTGACTTTAAACGAGATAGTTGAAAATCCTGTAACATCACATTATTTGTAAGTCCTCTGCCTTTTTTTTAAAAAAAGATCTTACTCGGAACATGCTCTGGAGTATCAAAGCAAAAAAAAAATGACGATAGAAAAGCCGACGTCATCCCGCTTGCCATATGCATAGTTTAGTTCCTAATTGGTCATTAACGTCTACAGCCAGTAAAATATCCACGTTTTAAACATACATGTATATAGCAGATTCTGTGGTGTCCTTTATTTCGAGTTTGCTCTGATATATCAAGTTACATTTGAATGAAAATAACTATCGTTAGTTGATAAAACTTGATCGATATATCTAAATGTTGAATTAAAGGCCACAGCAAGAGGCTCCTTTTCAAGTTAAAGTTTTTGAATAAATTCTTTTTCATAAGAAGATAAAAACAAGTAGGCTAATAAAGAAGCACGGTTAGTGCTCATCGAAGTGACAACAGACTGTTTGAAGACCTGATCTCAATAGACTACATAGATGTTATCAATGACGAACTCAAGCAGCATTTTACTTATACCGTCAAAAAATGGCTAAATTATTGTCGACTAGGTGTTGCAATACGCAATCAATCAATTCAGGGTATTTAGCATATAAATAGACCTTAACTAGATACATTGTTTGTTCTATTTATGAATGTTCTGCCATGGTCACTAAGATGAAAAATTTTGATGTACAATTTGAAACTAACTTTAAACTAGGGATGTCAAAATATTTATTTTCTTTAGTCGAATGTTCGATTGCATTATTCGAACGATAGTCGAATATATTCGAAACTTTTTCGGAAAATCAAATTTTATTTCAAACTTCATTGGTACGTGACGTATTTAACCCCAAAACCCCTTTTCTCAAATTTATTAAAAAGTAATAACGAGTGTTACACACAGATGTTCACAGATGCACCTAAAATGTGGATAGCGTGTTTATATTTACTAAAAATAGACCGCTAACTTCTCCAAAATGTATGATTTCCCCGTCAATATTGTCCATAAATCGGTCTGTAAAGACGTTTTTTAAGTAAACATAAAAAATGACAGTACTACATGTATATATTTTTTAATGCTTATTAAATAATTGAGGGGATGTTTAAAACACACGCTATCCACACGCCAGGTATCTGAGATAATGTTAAACAGTGGAATATACTTTTTGTCCCGGTTATCAATTTGTCTTAAAATTTGTAAAACATTATTAATTTTATAATAACTATCGTAGCGTCCAAACACACACGTCGCGGCTATATTGGGTACATGGTATGAGATCAAGTCCAATTAAAAATTTTAAAGACAAAGCGCAGTATATAGAGATAATTTTATTACAAAAACAACACATTAATTGACAAATAATTCTCACTGAAGTGAAGAATTTCTAATTACTGTACTTTCTACATGTAAAGTCAGTAGATTTAATGAGGAAAATTATCTTATCGACTGTGTCTGAGGACAGACGGTTTCTCAATTTTAAGATGAGGATTCCACCTCTTTATCACTCTTTTATTGAATTTATTTATTCGAATATCGTTTCGTTATTCGATCGTCTGTCCATTCGACTGAAAGTCGAATAGTCGACTATTCGTTGATATCCCTCCTTTAAACATATGTTTTTAAGTTTATGAGGTTTGATCAAAAGCAAAGTCAAAGTCATGGAAGGGTAAAAGTCACTTGGAAAGTCAAGGACAGAAAATTATGACACAACTGAATAACTCTTACCAATTTAATTATTGTATGAAGTTTGGTGAAAGGACACCGATTCTTGACTTTGATGAATGTTGCTATGGTCTAACCAAACAAATATGTTATTGTTAAACTAAAGCGGGAACGCCTATATTTCTTAGAGCAATATCAAGAAAAAATGCTAGATTAAAAGTATTAAAGATGCTGATTTAAAAGAAATATCTAATTGGGAATGATTTAGATGTAATTAAATCTTAATATTCATGAATATTTTTGGAATTTATATTTCTTTTTTTTTTTTTATTGATTCTTAATCAAATTTTCAGGTATAAATAAACTATAAAACAATCAATTTATAAGGACTACATAAACCTAGATGTTGCTGCAATTTCATTCTCTTTATTCGTTGAACTAAATGTCTGACACACCTATGATGTTACAAGATACAACTGCATGTCACCAGTTCTACTCAGAATTTCATTTTCTTCTAAATTTCTAACCTTTTAAAACTTAGGATTATCATAATTCCTATAAAATTCTTCAACACAAAAATCTAAACAGCAATCAGGAAGACCACAAGTTTCCAATTCTCAATTTTCTGGTTTCAAATTCATTTACTGCCAGCCGATATCAATGCAATATTAATAACTTACTCCGATAAACTTTCAATGAAATCAGCATGGTTAATCTCGACCTCTTTATCATTTATTGTATCTATAACTTAGTAGATTTTCTTTTAGATTTGTTTTCTTTAATTTCTTATTTTGTATGTTTGCCTTCTTTTTCTTATTTTATTTTTTATTTTCTCTTAATTTTATCTATGAATTATTATTGTTTCCGTGTGTGTGTGTGGGGGGGGGGGGGGGGTCCAGAGGACTTCTTTTAAAACCTACGATAAAGAGATGAAAAGTGGACTTGAAGCAATATTTTATTTATTGTGCTTGTAAAAATATCCATACTTTAAGCTTCCTTTGCAACCAACCTGTCTAATGCTAATCAGCTTACTGACTTCCAATCCGAGTTCTCCAGTGAATTGAATTTTATCAGGACTACCTATCTGTCAGATATAAAAAGGGGTTTATTCTACCAGTTCCCCCTTGATTCATATACAGTCTGATAAAGATCTTCATATTGTACTGAAAATCCTTAGAAATAAACAATAGATCATATCATTCTGAGAGTATTCCAAAAGCAAGTGAAACATAATGCAAACTTGGTTTATAACTCATCAAGATGGATTCACATAACAAAAATCAGCTTAATATCTATCTGCAAGCATTCAGAAAAGAAGTGCGAAAACCCTTAAAAATTTAAAAGACCGTAATTCCCTAAAAATCATTGAAGTGAAACGAAATCCAAACTTAATCTGTAACTTATCAAGATACACTCACACCAAAAATCAACCCAATATCTGCAAACGTTTAGAAAAAGATGCGGAAAACTGTTAAAAATTAAAAGGTTGTAATTCCCTCAAAAAGCATTGATGCGAAACGAAATACATACTTGATCTGTAACTCATCAAGATACACTCAAATACCAAATATGAGCTAAATATCTGCAAGCGTTTGGGGAAAAAGTGCGGAAAACCAAGTGGGACAGACAGAGAGACAGATGGAAGGAAACATAGACAGAAAGAAGGACGGACAGACAGAAAGATGGACGGACAGGTAGACAGACAGACGGACGAACAGACAAGGAGAAAACTTATAGTCCCCTCCTGTTTCACCGGTAAGGGACTAATAATAACTGGATGCTACTTTACTGACAACTATCATCCGTGTTATATAATCTAGAAGCCTGGAAATAATAGGTAATATTCTTAAGTCCACCTCAATATATATAACATGGTGACCAACCCCTATTAAAAAAAGTGCTGAAATCCATCTCCATACATTACATTCTGATAATGTATTAGATCTTATAATATTATAACAATATTACAATGTACAACTGAAAGCAGAATTTCTATAAAATGATATATACTTGTTTAGCTTTATTTGTTACTACTTTGTACTCATTTTTAAGATAATTTATGCATACTTTTTTGGCAGCATATACGAAAATGTTCACCATTGCAAAGATTAGTTCAAATATCTATGAAAATTTGTAGAAATATATTTGCGCATAAATCATTGTTGAAAATGTGTCAACTTGCATTATCTATTTTCTACAACAAGAGTGAAGTATTATGATAATTTTTATTTGAGGAAAATCTGTGAATGAAACATACACACTTCTGATGTGTATTTTTAGATATTTTCAAATTGTCAAATGAGTTTTTATACAAAATGATTTCAGTTTGAAGATCAACGAAAATTGTGCAATTTGGTTTTTTTTAATGTTCTACATAGAATGTTCTACATAGAGTTACACCCTCTTTACATTTTGATATTGTTTGCATAAGAAAAAAACAATCAGTGGCAGGAATCAACTGAGTATTAGTAAAGTTATTTTCAATATGAAAACCAGGAGTGTGAAAAAAAATGTATATCATGTACCGTCTGCTTTTGTCTTTCTATATATCCTTTTGTTTTTCTAACCAAGCCTCTAACTACCCTTATTGGACTGTAATAACAGATAAACCTTTATTCTTGCAAAATAAATAATACATTAGCAGCCTCAGATTCATGGATTAATAAATATTCCGCCCTGTTTATTAGTTAGTCAATATAGTATAATACAACCGCAAATCTCCAAATTTTCCTACTCTTTCGGAATGTGTTAGGGGGTGACAATTCTTCGAAATCCTGACAATTTCACACATATATAAACCCTCTATCTCTAAAATGATTTGTGTGTTTCCTGCTTACAAGAGAAACATGAAAGTTAGCATTTTATTGTTTGGTAAGATTTACTTCTATGCCTCTTAATGATTATTTGTTTTCTAGGGAAATATGTCCTGACAGAGTCCTTTTTTAAATGTTAAATAGTTATTTCTATAATTAATACAGTAATAGACATTAAAAGATCCATGAAAATGGACAGAGAGAATTGGAGGTTAGCTTTAGGTTTATTATTGAGAGAAATGAACTTTTATTATTGAAAAGAAAAAAGCAATTTTGATAATAGTACATTTTAAAGAAATAAAATCATATTTTTTTTATTTACGCGTTTGAAAGTAGTTTAGATGAGGACAAAAACTACATTTCAGTTTACTTAATTGTAACAGTTGCTATTTATAAACTAATCATAAGAACTCTTTGTTTCTCATATATTTAAGAAAGGAATTTAATTTTGGAAGATTCATGAGGACATGAACTACGACGCTTCACGCCGGCATATTTCATGAAGCGCGCTTCATGATAAATATGCCGGCGTAAAGCGTTGTAGTTCATGTACCTCATGAATTTTCAAAAATTAAATTCATTTCTTATATTTACATTATTTTTTTGATGAGTTGCCACAGATTACGCCATTAAACTGTCATTTTTAAAGCAAAACAGTTTGCACTATAGTTTTGACGTCGAGTGCGGTATTATGACGTAACAATGGAGATATTATGCTCGTTCATGGTAGTTCTTGAGAAAATGTACTGTATTCTATTTTGTAAAGAATCATGGGGGAAATTTATTGGAAATGTAAATATATGAAATTATCTAATACTTTCAAGAAAAATTGTAAAAAAAAAATTTATTCGAAAATATAAAAACAAAAAAATATCCTTAATGAAATATTAATATAACATTTTTACAGGATATTTCTACTTAATTTTCGGGAGAATAGTTCAAGCTGCCCCAACATCTCTCCCAAAATGGAAAAGACCTTGCGCATCTTCAGAAATACAATCGACCGTTTCTCCCATTAAGGTCGACTTGAAAAGTATCCTAGATGCAATAAAGGAAAATACAGCCCATTTTACTAGCACTGTATCGGTGGTGAAGACCAAATACGTGAGAAATTTTTTTTAATTTGCAATTAAAAATATTCTAATAAACATAACATTTAATAACTTGAAAAGTATTCTACTGATATCTTGTCTAATTCGAATTATTAAACTTTTTATTTCAATAGCCATATTTCTTCCTCTCTAAAGAAATTATTATTATTTTGATAGTCCATTCATCAAAACAAATCAAAAAAGGAAAGCATTTGGAATCATTTTATCATAATATACATGTATACACTGTTTTTGTATAAACAGTTTAAAAATGCTAAATTCGTTTGCTTTTTATCCAAGACGCCACCACAGGGTATGCGAATTACTGGAACAAAACTTATCCAGTCGCTGCAGTCTTTTGAGATTCCTGGTTTGAATATTTCTATTGAAGACCACAATTATTCAAACGTAAGTTAACAAAGCTTTGTTCTATCACACGTTTTAAAACGAAGTCTCTCTTGGATTGAATATTACATTTGAGAGATTTAAAATAATTTTCACACATATTAATTCAAGATGGATGATGGTACTTTAGAACTTTAGAACTCTGTATTATACCTTTAGATGACCAGGGTCTTTTTGGATGACTATGCGAAGATTTCAAATTTGGCAGTCTTTCTCGAACAGATTGTGCTAGATGAAGCCAATTTTGAATTTAATGAATTCAGGAGTTGGATGAAACATTTTGAAAAAACGACATATGACGTTCTATGCAACTTGGATATTGCCATTCATAGTGTTGTAAATACCACAATTTCCACGTACGTAGAGCGTAACGTCATGAGCGAATCCTGGAGGTCAATGAATGACAGGACAGCAAGGTTTATGAGAGATTATGTAGTTTTTCACAAAGCCGAACAATTTGGAAATCTGTTGGAGGCAAAATACAGAATACTTTCTTTTCTAAGCATGACAGAATAATGTTACATAGAGCTCAGCATACATGGATTATGAGAAAACACATTCGTTAAAATTATGATAATCCTGAATATGCTTGTTCTACAAAAAATTAAATCACAGAAAAAAATTATAATCATCGATATGTGTTATGGGCTTTTCTGACACTAAATTGCATTTTTCGTTTTGGAAGTACTAAAAATGTTTTCAAAAAAGGGTTATTTTCTATGAATTTTTTTAAATTTTGTTTAGTGTTCTATTGATATATTTTTCTTTATTCCATTTGTTGTAATTTATATATTTTTTCTATTCAAAGAATAAAATACCTGCAATCTTTTCCGTGTATCATTTTAGTTTATTCCACATCACAAAAATGAAACTTCCTTGGTATATTCAAGGTATTCAGTGTAATTTATCTCAGCCAAGATATTTTTCCTTTTGATTTTAGGTTTCTAAAAGGTTTTTTTCTGAAAATAAAAAAGACACTCATCTTTAAATATTATTACAATTCATATTAATGTAATTCTTCTTGTTTTTGCTAAGAGGGTCATAGTAACCAAAGAGCAGAGATCATTGTCTGTTAGACAAATAAGCAATGGTGCTCTGCAGGACTGGACATTCAATTTATTACAACGAACGGACAATATTCTAAGCCGACAGGAGCTTTCCATATATCTTTTAAAAGGCAGTCTCCTTTTATATGCCAAATTTCACTTTTTGTTTCATTAACTGATATCGAATTTCCCATAATGTGTTCATGGTGATGTATCATTTATATCACTTTTGGAGTGCTGTTTCGGCGTTATGCCAAAAGTTAAATCACAAGCAGTAGATTATCACTTTGTTTAATTTTATATATATATATATATATATATATATATATATATATATATATATATATATATATATATATATATATATATATATATATATATATATATATATATATATATATATATACATTATATATTTCACGGAAATAAAAGCAATCGATACGCTGATACAATATATACACTGTAATAACACGAATTATCTATCATTAAAGACAGTTAAAACTAGATTTCTGTCTACAAATAATATGACTGAAGACAATCACATAGTTTGTGTATAAATACTGCTGGCCTATCCCCACAAGCTATCAAACTATACAAGTTGATCCATAAAAAAAGGATCAAGTCTGCAAATTTTAATGAACTATGAGATACGATTAATTCTAAGCCATTTCTCAAAAATAAACAGCAGGAATGATTAAAATTTAATGCTTCGTGATGAACTGTATTAGATAAAATTAATCGAAACCACATATGCTATGACGTTGAAATTCATAATCAAATTTAAATGCATAAGCATTGTTATGTGTTTGCGATAGAGATCTCACAAGAATTTGTTTTATAATTGTGGGCTTTAAAAGAAATAACTTTCATAAGCATTAATGATGTTTATTGCATTATTCTCTATACTTTACTAAATAATTATTCTAGATTTTTTCATAAACAAATAAAAAAAAAGTTTTTATGTTTTTTACGCCCATCTTTCCCTGTGTGAAGTTGAAGAAAATATCTTTAATAAATGTTAATGAATTGAAAGCTTTAAGAGTGTTGTAGCATACAGTTGATTTCAGAGTAACCCATTAATCCAATATATAGCTCTATCAAAATAAAAGAAACAAAATGATAATTAGACTACATGTACTAGCGAAAGTATTAGATGGAGTTATGAGTGGATGGAAGAGGGATGAGCATTCCCGATTTTTTATACCACTGCTCCGAAGGAGAGGGGAGTGTTCTGTTTTACCCTTGTGTGTGTGTTTAGCTGTGTGTGTGTGTCTAGCTGTCTGTCTGTATGTCCGTATCAAATTTCTCCTCAGCTACTCATTGCAGATGCTTGAAATTTTAGCAGACCTCTTTGCTTAGGCATGCCATATGGTGGGATTCATTTTTGTACGAATCCGATGTCAACTTAATGTTCATCTGTGCGTCTGTCCGTGTCATACATAGCACTTTTTTGTCGCTGTTTTCTCAGCAACTACTCATCACAGATGCTTGAAATTTTAGCAGACTCTTTCTTAAGGCATGTTATATGGTGGGATTCATTTTTGTCTGGCAACTAAATGTCAATTTGTGCGTCTGTCCCATATAAAACAAATTTTCGTCGCAGTTTTCTCAGCAACTACTCATCACATATGCTTGAAATTTTAGCGCACTCTTTGCTAAGCCTCGCCATGTGGTGGGATTCATTTTGTATGAATCCAAATAAACTTCATGTTTATCTTTGCATCTGTCTGTACCATACATAACAAACTTTCGTCGCAGTTTTCTCAGCAACTACTTCTTGCTGATGCATGAAAATTTAGCACACTCTTTGTTGAGGCATGTCATATAAAGGGATTTGTTTTTGTTAGAATTCGATGTCCACTTCCTGTTTATCTGTGTGTCTGTCTGTACATAACAAATTTTCGTCGCAGCTTTCTCATCAACTACTCATCATAAATGCTTGAAATTTTAGCAGAATCTTTGTTAAGGCATGCAATATAGTGGGATTAAATTTTGCATGAATCCGATGTCAACCTCCTTTTCATCCCTGTATTTGTCCATAATTGAACTTGTATATTCACACTGGTATGTATATTCACATCAAAGTGGAGATATTAATGGTGAGCACCGGCTCACAGACTTCCTGATTTTTTTTTTTTTTTTTTTTTTTTAAATTCAATACATATTAAGGTAAATCACTCACGACCTATACATACATATCAATAATTATTGATTTCTTTTGAATACATTATCTTCTAGAACTATTTTATTGGTGGAAGAACATTGACATTTATCCACCATAAAAAGGTATTAATAATGCACCCATAGATTGATTTATATAAGACTACTAATAACAGATTACTCCCCCAATATTCAAATCGTCAATAAGTCCACTGCATGCTTCAGAATCTTCCTACAATTTAGGAATGTTTTTGGGGGTGACAATTCTTCGAAACGCAGAGCAGGGTACTTATATATATACATTCAATTTAAAATCTCATTGTATGTTTCCTGCTACTTTACAAAAGACCAGGCATGAAAAGAGTTACAATACTGTTGTTTGGTAAGCTTCAAACATGAATCTGTTTAAGTCCTCTAACTCATTCTTACGAGAAAAAAAAATTAAGCAAAGACAGCAATTCATGAACTTATTTCTAAGATATTGTTGACGTATTTCTTAGGAGTTTTTTTTCTTAAGTAATTTAAGTAATAAAAATACTACATTATATATTTCGGTAAACATTCTGGAAATTGAAAATGAAAATGGTACGCGAATACGAGATTTCCAACTATAATAAGTGCGCCATTAGAATCTAAAAACACTCACCAAAATAAACATTGGATGCTATTGCTAAGCTTTTCACAATCTAGAACGATAATTTATTGAGTTCCTAGCGACGAAGGGAGGAAATCATCCCTTTTGACAAGGAAATAGTATCTAGATTCAAATAGTTTGAAATATGCAAATTATTTTTTTTTTGTCAATTTTGCACTAAGATTGGGGTTTTAAAAAGAGTTAACTCTCATTTGTTAACATATTTTCGACGTTAATTGATGTGTAATTTCACTAAAGAACTTCAATACCTCATTTATTTTTTAGGCTGTTTATGCCAACATTTTGGACATGTTAAGGCTGCACCAACATCATTTCCAAAATGGATTTCACCCTGTGGTAAATCTGACGTAACATATACCATTTCCCCCGCGCCAATCGATTTAAAAACTGTTATAGACGCTTTAAAGACAAACATAGATGATTTCATTGCTCTTGTGTCCGAAATGAAGGCAAAATATGTAAGTTTGTTTCAAAGTTATGAAATTATATATAATGATGGGACAATATATCATTTATTTTCAGAAACTTATTTTTTTTATTTAATTTTTTAAAGAAAACTGAGAATATACGTCTTATTAAACAATACAAAGGTGTTTTTCATTAAAGTCTTTCTAAAGTAAAATTTAATAAAGTAACATTAATGTGTTTTACAAATAGTCAAGCCTAAAACGTTTTCGTTTTCGTAGGTACCACCACAAGGCAAACGCATAACAGGTCGAGAACTTATTCAGTCGCTAGAGGAATACGATTTACCTGGTTTAAACCTTTCCAACGAAAGAGTCTCAACTACAAACGTATGTATATAATATGCATACAACAATCAATAATTTTCTTTAAGGACTTAGTCTTTATTGTTTGCATGTGTAATTCACAAGAAATTACTTTTAAATGCTGTCTTATCACGTAATATTAAAAATCTTTTGTTATAGGTGTCCAGCATCTTTCTGGAGGACTACGAAAGTTTCTCCCGTTTAGCGGTCTTTCTAGATCAAGTTCTCTCGGATGAAGCAAAGTTTGAGTTCGGAGAATACCTGCACTGGATGAAACGTGTTGAGAGTGCGACGTATCTTACTCTTTGCAACTTACATGTTGCTATTCATAGCGTTATGAATTCTACAATTCTTCATTACGTAGACCGTGACGTTATGAGCGATTCCTGGCGGTACTTGGAGGATCGGGCACACAGGTTCATGCGCGATTATATAATTTTTCATGAAGGTGAAAATTTTGGATATCGTTTAGAAGAAGAATACGAATTACTGTCTTTTTTCAATATAGCAAAATAATAACAAAGAGCATTTAGCTTTTTTTTTATGATTTTTTTTATATAATAAAAGCCAAAAATGTAACCAAAGAAAATACCTAGTAATATTATGTCGCCACCTCTATAGTCAAATTGTCTGCAGTGAACTTTTTCTGTACCGATGTTTGCAGAGGATTTATGCACTTTCTGCGAGTAAAAAACTATTTTAAAAGATGCTTTGCTTCGTAAATTTAATCAAGCATCCATTAATCGTTTTTGTCTTTATCAGACGTTGCCCGTCCTGCATACTTTTGTTTGATACAGTTGGTTATATTCTTATAATACATGTATATGTGACGCCAAGATTGACTAGGGATTTAAAATTTGAATTTTATATGATACTGTGAAATCAAAAATTTTCATGGGGGTTAAAGTTTTGTAGCATGAAGAGACCCAATAATTTATGTCCTCCACGAAATGATCAAATATATAACAATCAACAATTCTTCGACCACGAAATCTGATCTCCGTAAACCAATAAATTTTTGAAAAATCAGGAAATTTGACCCCACGAAAATATGCAAGTTTTATATTACAATATTTTTAGAATTGTGTCTTTGTTAGCTTTTTTGAAAGAAACTGTTTCACGCAGTATTTGCTTTTTTTCCCCAAATAACCCTCTATTAGATTGTTTATGGTCTAATGATACCGTCCAGTATATTTATCAATTGTTTATATTATCTGATAAAGTTGTTTATTCTTGTATTAATAATACAGTTGTTGCCAAGATTCTCAAGGGATTTTTACTGTAAATTTTATATGATTTTAATACAATTGTGTCTGTTGGCTTGTTATATCAATAAAAAAGATTTAAACAATTTGTCCATTTAAGTTTTTACATTACTGGACTTGGAAAGAAATTTTTCAAACCTACAAAATTTGAACATACCCCCGGCTCTACCATTATACAGATTTATGTCTGTAAAGTATTATTTATTCCTGTATTGGGGATATAAATTTCTGTAGCATAGGGAAATAGCTATTTATTTATCTTTCCTTTATTTACGATAATTATGATAATAGCAATTTATGGTATAAATTCTTAGAAAATAATAAAAGCTTCAATTCAATTGTATAGAATATTAAAATAGTGTTATCAATTCTGTTCATATACCAGCCAAAGTTCTCTGTGATTGATGGCAAATGAATGCTTATTGTTCAAGAAGGTTATGCTAATGAAAACTTTGGGGCATTTAAAAATTGGAATGACAAAAAGAGAAAATTCAATATGCTATTTACGAGCAAATGAAACTATGACAGTCAGTTGTAAAATATGTACTGAAAAAGGTGAAGATAACTAATAACAGTGATCAATCTCTTAAATCCTAGAAAAATATAAATTAAGATGAGTGTCAAAACACGGACCTCTGGAAACATTACAGGTGGGACCTTTCACAGTATTGATCAGGTAATGAATAACCCGCAGTTCAAATTAACGTGAAACGATGGCCAAATAAATTGGCATGAAATTTGTCAGTCAAAATTCGACCCAAGGATATGGTGTTTTTTTCAAATAAGAACATTTTGATACATGTATATTCCTCATAGACACCTGATCTCACCTCTGGAATTTCTGGTGGTTCATTATTGATGCCTGATCTCAAATTTGTATTGTTTGTAGATTTTTTGAGATCGATCATTGTTATCTCCACCTATTATTCCGTAAAAGAAACTCCAGGACTAAAATTAAGTGAGCATTTGACTTTCTGATAGCAACTAAGGGATAAGGAAATGTTGAAAATGTCAAACAGCTGAAATATTCTGTTTATCACGGAACTTCCCTGGCAAGAATCCTAAAGAGTATAAATACGGTAACGTGGAATAAAAGAAATTATATAGCTACTGAAATGGAACCTTTGATATATTACATTCAATAAAATTGTATTTTATCTGTTTGTGTCGATTATTTTTGAAAATAATGCACAGGAATTTGGTTTTTAGTTACAAATGCATCATGAAAATACGCATTGAAATATTGAATACTAAGTTCTTTTAAATCTCTTGAAATATGACTGAAAGGGTTTCATGGATTATCGATTGTCATGTGTGAGGACAATTGTTTTTAAAATTGTATTCGAATGTAGATACAACCATGAATGGAAGTATTAGCGTTAGTGACGCGTAAGTTTAGATATACGTCACTCCGATTGTGACGTATAATTTAATAAACTGCAGGCTGATTGCTTACTATGTTACTATGTTTACAAAGCAATATTCCATGAATTATTAAAGGAAGCGATATATTTGATTATAGTGTCATTATTCATCAATAAAATTTATGAGAGGCATTTTAAATTCCACAAAACGTGGCGAATCGTGAAATAATTGCCTTTGTCTTTGCTCATTTTACATGTATATATGTAGAATCTATTTTTGTTGATCTTAAAGTGTTTAAAATGGTTGATTGTACCATAAAGAAATTTAACAAATGGCAATTATTCTTCAAATTAAGGATTTTTTTTACTTTATCAAAACTAGACATTCAAGTATTTGCATTTTTTTTTTGGTTTGTTTGTTTGTTTTGCTTTAAGTTTTAACTTATTCTATTTGAATTTACAGATTTATGTTATAATGCAAAAGATGAACTATAATTATAAAATCCTAGAGCAGTTAATTTTCGTGTTACTTATTCTGCTAGTGATATGTATGACAAAAGGGAGAAAACTGGCTAGTATTGTAAAGTTATGATATACTAGACCTCGATGATAATTAAAGATTGTTGATTAAAATTTGATATAAGACTTCCAAGATATTTCATTTGACTTTGTCAGCAAATACAATTTATCATTAAGTCAAATGCTGACTGACGTTTTTTATGCTAATTGTTAGGCCATTATTTACACACTGAATTGTCGACGGATTTTTCTGTTATTTCCCAATCATGACAAGAAGCATATGGCGGGTGTGACCGGTCGGCAGGGGATGCTCACTCCTCCATGGCATCTGATCCCACCTCTGATGTTTTGGAGGTCCGTGTTTGCTCTGCTCCTATTTTGTATTGTTTAATGGACTTTTGAGTTTGAAAACTGTTCGTTATCTCCATATATTTCATTATCTCTAGAGCACTTAAACATAGATGTAACCTGGTCTTGATCTTGGGGACTAAAATGGCAGCAACTTCATCAACACATTGCCAGTTTGATTAATCGCCATAATGATATCATGCCTCAAGTACTAATAGTTCATTGTGGTGATAATAGTATTGGCCTTTAGCCACCTAAAAAACTACAGCTAGCCATGAAGTCATTATTAGCCTCCCTGCATAAAAGAAATCACCAAACACCCTTCTAGTATGGTCAAATATACTCCCTCGAAAATACTGGCCTTACATGATTTCCAGCGAGGCTGCAGAGAAATCTAGAAAAAAGAATAAATAATTCCATTGGCTGTTTTGTTGTTCAAAACTTAAACAGGGCCCTCATACGTCACCATGATATAAAAATAGACCAGCCCAAATTATTCCTTGATTGCGTACATCTATCAGATCTTGGGAATTCTACAATTCAAACTGCATAGCCTAAGTTTCTCACTTCAAGTCAGAAAGTTTTCCCCATCCTCCCTTAAAACGCAGTATCTGTTCATGACTTGGATGAGGCCCCATTGTGTCATCCCTACCACCCTCCCAAATCTATATGATTGTTGACGTACATGTGTATTGCATTGAACTGCGTTCCTCATCCTCTGCAACACCCTTCCCCCTTATAATTCATGCCTGATGATTGTATTGAATTGTTTTGACAAATGAGACATTGACGCTATCCTGTATATTGTATTGAATTGTTTTGCTAATTATTGCGTTGCACTACAGACATGATGTTGCACTGCAAACTGTATTCGTCAAATGCCATATTGAGGATCAGCGCTTACTCATTGACATTTGCTATAATACAGTGTACTTTATCATTGTCCATTGTTTTATCACCATTGTTTTATTATGTAATTACATTATAATGTAAGAAAAATAAAGCCATGACAAATACTGCAATTCTGAATTCTTTATTCTTTCAAGATAACTAAAGCGTATTCATTTCTTGGAAAATATGAAAAATTTGCTCACACTGAGCGGATGGAATAAATTTCTATTCTTTTTTTTGTTTTTGTGTTCCTTATGTTTGTACTAATTAAAAACTCAGGAAAAAAGTACCACGGCACGGTTGACCATAGAGGAGCGCACTAAAGCAGTTAGTATGGTGTCTGCAGGGTGCTTCTTTGGACAAATTTATACTTTATTCTTTCTTCTTGTGAAAAATTGTTTCAAATATATTAACCAAAAATATTTTTGATAGATAGCCACGGCATTAAGTAGTCACCACATGAATATTTCGATATTGTTCCACAAACCTGGGACAACCGGAAGTTGAGTGGATTGGTATGGACACTAAGGCACTGGTTGTCTACTAGACGATATGATAGGCAATCGCTGTATATTATTTGTTTTTTAACTGGGAGATTGCTACCGTCGCAACCTCACTGAACGCCATTGGTGATCAATAACTTCAGATCTGGACAAAAACGGTGCATAATGCAGGAAATTTGATTTCGTGCAAGAAGTTCATTTAAGGGCCTTGTCATGACACTAAGACATTTGTCAATTCAATTGTTTTTGGAAAGATCAATTAACAAACGAGAATAACAAGTTGTGCGTAAGCAATTTTGTCTAGTGTATGCATAGATATACAATGTATATGTCACAAGCAACGTCTGAAACATGATTGTAATATGCATTTAAAGATGCCACGGTTATGCAGGTGTAATCAATGTAACGTTACTTACAGATGGTAATAATAATTGAAAAAAAAAAACTACCTGACTACTCATCAAGAAAATATAAATCCTATTCCAAGTCAGCAAATGCAAACATGTATCTACCACCAAAGTATGGCTTTTCCATAACAAATTAAATCTGAGAACTCCACAATTTAGAAAAAAAAAAGTCCTTCGCTTAATATTTTAATAAGGAACCACAACCAGCTGAGAAGATGATAGGTGATATTAAAATGGAAAAAAAAATTCTCAAATTTTATGTAATAAAACTATTAAGCTATCAGTATTAATGTAGGAGTTTTCCTGACAAGCTTATTTTTTATCCTAACTTTTTATGTACCTGATATCAAATTTTATTAAAACATATCTAGTAATCGTTAATCATATGCAAGAATTTTTTTTTAGCTATCTTTGAAAAGGTAGGATGGGCGGCATTGAGAGGAACAAACAGAAGGACATTTGGGTCGAAGGCGGTAAAACAAATAAACCCGAAGTTTCCTCGGATTAAAGAGAAAATTTAATTATATCATTTACAGAGTTTATAAATACTTCCTCATATGGAAAACATACAGTTAGTTGGTATATTCTCTAACAAACGTTTACGCAAAACTAGTTCACGAGCTGTTATCAGATGTATAACAAACTCATCAATGAATTTTGTAATACAATCTTTGTTTACTATTAATATTAAATGAATAAAAAAAGATGAATATTTAATGTTCTAGATAGAGTGTCAAACAAAAAATCGAACCCTTGTTTAAAATTAAATTTGCTACTAACATTGATTTCAAATACCTAGATGGATGCAAGGGAACAACCGTATAACAATATTTTAAATTCTTTCAGCCACACTCCAAAAAGCTTGTAAATGCAATGTTGCTATATCTTCGTTTGTTCATGACATGAAGCATTATCATTACAATTGACAAGATATAAATGAATTTTTATTTTGGAATAGTTTTCCTTTCCCCCCCCCCTTTTTCTTTTATTATTATTTCAATAATTTCAACCACGGGCTAATTTCATACTTTTGAATAGCATAAATATTTTTTTTTTTTGAAATTTTTCGTAAATTGATTCTTGGGCATTTTGTAAAATGATCAAATAGTGGAAAATAAATCGTTAATTATAGTTTATTAGTTTAGGCACATTTTTTTTTTTTATGTTTTATGCTCGAAGTATTTTTATTTATCAGCTACATAATCATAGGTATATGAAGTAATTTGATTGTTTTTGGAATAAAGGGTGGGGAGGAAAATTCATGCAGAGAGAAAAGCAATGAATCAGATTATGACACAATCTAGATAATGATAATTTGGGGATGGAAAGGAAAATTCCGATGAGTACTTTGATTTGAACTGAAAAAACACAGAAAATTAATAAAGAAAGGGATATTAATTTCTAATTATAGATACTGGGAATTACTTAATAAAAAAATGTATGTGTATTAAGTTATTTCGTGATGTTACAATGACATTTACCATCCAACTTCCTCTGTTTTAAGAATTAAGCAAGAAATGGGCTTTCTAAAGTTTTTACACTAAATTTTAATATGGTGCAAAGTTTAATTAGTTAATAACAAGTTCAGAGGCCTTGTGTTTACGAGTTTAATTTTTTTTTGTTTAGTAACAGTCCAATTTTGAAGGATATCAATACTGAGACAGTCTGATATTGCACTTAATATCAGACTGCTCACTAATATCGGACTGCCAAAGACACACTTTCAGACGGCAAAAAAGAATGATTTCACAACAATGTTTTAATGAACCTTAAAGACTAGGAAAATATTAAAGGTGTTTTATATGAAACTTAGAAATTAAAAGTACATTTAGTATAGATTAAAATAGAATTGACTCGAAACAAAAAACAAATTTACAATCGGAGTTTTTGCAAGTGACAATTTTGATAAATTTTATAATAACATTATCAGCATAAATCAAAACCGATATCTTAGGCTTTATGAACTGATAAAACTTTTATATGGTAAACAATGTTTTTTAATGAAGTTATAAGGCAAATTCATTGTGGGTTGTTTACAAATACACATCAATAATATATCAGCACATTGATTTAAATGAGAAAAATTTAAAACGAATAAACCAGATTACTCCCCCTAATTTCATTGATCAATAAGTGTGGAAGAAACGTCCCACAGTCTAGGGATGATGTCTGTGGGTGACAATTCTTTGAAATTCACGGAAGCAAAGGTATATATATAACTTTAGTTTCATACCCTCAATATACATCCTGAAACTTTGAAAGAGACGAAACATGGGAAAAACTAATATAGTAATCATTGGTAAGCCTATCCAATATTCTCCTCGTGCTCTAGAGGAAATTTTCAATGGAAATATTCCATCAAATTTTGAAGTCACTCTTTCGGTAACTTTCTGACATGATTTTTAGTCACCATTTTCTTCTAAACCTGTGGATTTTTTTATGTGAACCTATTTAAAATATTTTTATTTTGACGCTTTTGACAATATATATTTTTGTGTGTTAATTCGTTGTCAACACTATACAGTTGTATACCCAAACACAATTGTATGAAATTGCAGTACTTTGAAATCACAATTATTTCTAGGAGATGATAATGTTGAGAAATAGCTTTATAATATTCTGCACGAAATTTTGACAAATCTGATCAACGCTCACAAACAGTATCAGCTATGTTTGAAGGTAGGATTTCGTATTGCCTGGGTATTGTTCATTTTTACAATCGTGCTGGTGTCTGCAATTTTCATTGCTCTTTACATTAAATTTACAACTCTGAACTTTTTAAATTCATAGTTTTATTATTACTACTTCTGTGTAGAGTGAAGAGACATTTGAAGAAAATTCTCAGATGAATCTTACTGGTTCCACCTTTAATCTATTGAAAAAAGCGCATGCTCAGATGTTTCTCTTTAATAAGTTTATGCAAATTTAGTCCCGAATATAGATTTCTCGAATACAGATTGTTCGAAGTTCATGATCTTCGGTGTAAAATTCTTTATACTAACATTTGATTAATCAAAGTATCTGGCTGAACAGGACAGGACATTTGTCATTCCTTATAATGTGTAAATCGCAGAGACGATTCCATGAAATGACGGCAATGACTGTTGGTTCCGTAAATTTGATGTCGATAGAAATAGAACTCTTCATGAAGTTACACAAGCTTATAATAAACTGATTTGACTGCTTATTTAAGTGGATACTTGACCATTTTTATACGTTTACAGTGAACAAATTGGAGTATAAAACTTGTTTATTTGCAAATTTATGTTTATCATACGTGATAATTACATTGATATTCTATTACTTCTTAAGGAACGTCTAATAATAAGAGGTTATCATTAAAATAGAAAACATCATATTTTTTCATTTTTTGTTACAGGATATTTATGCATGGTTCTTGGATATCCTCTTCATGCCGCCCCGACATCGTTTCCAAAATGGAAAGCACCCTGTGGATCAACTGACTCGCCATTGACAGTTTCTCCAAAAAACATTGAGCTGAAGACCATACTTGATGCACTGGAGGAAAATAGAGCTGACTTTGTTCATCGTCTATCGGCTATCAAAGCTAAATATGTAAGTAAAACCAAAACAAAAGAATTAATTAGTAACGGTATTTCTCTATTTCGTTAATTTATTCTTTAGAATACACAATTCATATCAGTTTAAAATCATAAAGAAGTTCATACTGCAACTATTAACGTAAAAATTTAACTAATAATTCATTTTTACCTGAAAGGTTCCTCCAATTGGCAAACGAATAACTGGATCACCTCAGTTCATTCAGTATCTTCAGTCATACGACATTCCTGGTTTGAATTTGACTCAGAAGAAATACACTGATACCAATGTAAGTAGACATTCATAACGTATATGAAAGCGTGATAATATTATTGCAAGAAAACAATAACATTATTGCATGAAAAACATTTACAGTATTCAAGAAAAAAAAAGCAGAAGCGCTCGAAAACACTTACAGCATCACATGAAAACATTAACACTAGAGCACACTTCCAGAAGTGCATGACTAAACAGAAATGCATGAAAGTGTAGAATGAAACATTGAAATGAAATTATTTATATTGGTGAACTTTACTGAAAAGAATAGAACCGAAAGCAATACATGTATGTATTTAAGAAAATCAACGAGTTTGATTGATAAGCGTTTCCATGTCAAATGTCTTATATGAAACATCTAATTCTACAGTTAACAAGAGACCTCTTAGAAGATTATGAAAGATTTTCCCGCTTAGCAGTTTTTCTAGAACAGATTCTGAAAGATGAAGCAATCTATGAGTTTGGTGAATATATAGAATGGATGAAACCTGTTGAAAATGCAGTATATGATATTCTTTGTAACCTGCAAATTGCACTTCACACTTATGGAAATTCGACCGTTTCTAACTTCATAGAACGTGATGTCATGGAAGATTCGTGGAAGTCATTGGAAAATAGGGCATATAGGTTTATGAGGGATTATGCAGTTTTCCACAAGGCTGAAAAGTTTGGTGAAATTGTTATGAAGAAATACCATTGACTCTCGTTTGCAGTATGAAGAACCACATTACCTTCATCTTTGTTGCTTTGTTGATATTTTTATACTGTTTTCGAATAACTCAGAGAAAGGTATATTTTTGTACAATGTACTATTGTTATTCATATTCATCTGTTATTTATTGCCAACATTTTCTCATCCTGAAATGGATATATTTTTTCTAATATTTTTATAAATGCAATTTTACAAGTACTGTAGCCATGTTCAGTGCTCTAATTATATATATCTTTGTACCTTCATATGATAACGTTTTTATGCAATAAAGATCATATTCACATTTCACTCTTTTTTATTTGCCTAATATATATTTCATGAATATGTTTTTTACATCGATTATATGAGTATTTTTTGAGCGGTGTATTTAAGGGAAAAGAGATGTACATTTTGTTGAGATCAGCATTATGGATTTTCCATCTTATCTTCCTTTGAACTTACACAGCAAAAAATGCAAGATTCATCAATTGTAAGATCACTCACCTCTTAATATTACGTAGTAACAAACCAAAGGTGATTATCAAAGATATTATAGTATTATTTTTCATTTTAATTCCATGGATATCCAGGATAAAAATTCCATGGACTATAATAATTTAGATAGAATGAAATTGAATATAAAATATTGGTGCTTTAAGTTGTATCATTTTATTCAATATCTTAAATATTTTAGACAGGTAAGACCCATCGCTTCTTATCCATTAAATAGAGGAATTCTTAATTCAATATTTCGTAGGTAGTTTGACCCCCAGAGTTTGACCCCAGGTTCTGAAAAGTAGGAGTTAGGTGATTGATAATGCTCACAAAAATGTCTTTGAATTCACAAAGTAACTCTATACTTACCCAGGGTACATGTATTTCTTCAAGGTTCAACATTATAGTTAATCTTATTACATGTGAAAAATTATCAAATAATCAAATCTCATATATATATATATATATATATATATATATATATATATATATATATATATATATATATATATATATATATATATATATATATATATAAGTAGAAAAAAAGTTATAAGTTTTGTGCAACCATGCCTCGTCGGAAACTCTCGGATGCTGAACGCTGGCAGGCCATTGGAATGGTAAGAACTGGAATGACGTAAAGAAGGGTTGGCGAACACTTTAATGTCAGTCATACTGTAATTTTGCGTCTGGTACAGCGCTGGAGAAGAACTGGGGGTGTGGAGGAAGCTAAAGGATCTGGAAGACCCCGAAAGACTACAGAGAGGGAAGAAAGACTTCTAAAACGACTAGCTAAACAGAGTCCTTTTGACACTGCAAACACTCTGAGAAGCAAATGGAACACCCAAGCTCGAATCAGCAGAAGCACAGTTAACAGGAGGCTAAACAAGGAACGGATGCGATCATGTCGGCCAATAAAACGTCCACTCTTATCCCAGAGACACAAAGAAGCAAAATTACTATGGGCACGACAGGAGGTGGAACATTCGGTCGTGGCAGAGAATACATTGCTCAGATGAAAGTCGATTTTTGCTTCACCCGGTAGACGGCAGGGTTCGGGTATGGAGACACCCAAATTCTGCATATAAACAACAACATGTATTGGGAACAAAGGCCTTTGGTGGAGGCGGAGTAACAGTATGGGGATGTTTCTCTTTGGGGTGTTAACTGGAGCTGCACATTCTTGATGGCACCTTAACTGCTCAAAAGTACAGGGACAACATACTAAGCCAGTTAGTTGTGCCTCATTTCGATGATCATTCATTAGCAAGTCGACCTGTACTAATGGATGACAACGCTAGACCTCATCGGGCCCGAATAGTTAAAGACTATCTTCGCCAAGAAACCATTGAAACTATGCCCCGGCCCGCCATGTCCCCAGATATGAACCCAATTGACCATGAGTGGGATTATCTTGGTCGTAGAATTAATCAGAGGACCCCAAGATGTGAAAATTTACAGGAATTAAAAGACGCTTTAATTCAGGAATGGAGACAGTTCCCCGAAAACCGCATAAGACGACTTGTCCACAGTATGAGTAGGCGTGTAAAAGAACTACAAAAGTCGTGGTGGATATACACATTATTAAATATCTATGCTTATAAAATGTTGAAAATTGATGACTCTTTAAATGCCAAAAAAGTTAAACATGCTTATTGCTAGCAACTTTTGTCAACAACAAATTAAAGTGAAACTTTAAATTCTACATTATTTGACTTGTATTCTTTTCTGGAAAATTATCATTTGCATAAAACAGATTAGCTATCAGATGATTTCGAAACATGCATTGACTAAGGAGAGTTTAGATCAACTCAGATTTAAAAACAAAAATTAAATAATTAATTTGATTGGTCTAAGAGAATGAAAAGTTTGAAGATTTTTCACAGAAAGAGTGATGATCCCTAACTTTTGAGTGTATATATATATATATATATATATATATATATATATATATATATATATATATATATATATATATATATATATATATATATATATATATATATATATATATATATAAGCACATTTTACAACAACTCTTAAACTAACATAACTGCCCTAAGTGAAGAAATATAAATATAGAAAGCACAAAGAAATTCACTTTTACAAGGATACCCGAGAATTCCATCGGCATCGAAAGCAAGTTTTTTGACTTGCCTAGATAGCCGAGCGGTCTAGCGCGCTGTTCCTGTACTGCTAGGAGACAGATTCCGTAGGTCGAGAGTTCAACCCCGGGCTGGGGCGGAAGTGGGTATCCTTGTAAAAGTGAATTTCTTTGTGCTTTCTATATATCTATATCTATATATATATATATCTATATATCTATATCTATCTATCTATCTATCTATCTAGATAGATAGATAGATAGATAGATATATATTTTCCCGCCTAGCAGTTTTATATATATATATATATATATATATATATATATATATATATATATATATATATATATATATATATACAGGAAATGTGATTAAAAGCAAAAAGCAAAAGCTGTGCATTTTCTTATAGAAATTTGATCAATAAATAAATTTTAGGATAAAAAAAATATCAACTTCATGTATGTTCTCATATTACAACTATCATATATCAAATTGTGACACGTCATTACTGGTGATGTTATTATAGTTGAAATTGATGACCTAAAAACAATCATTTTAAAAGCTCCTAAATACAAGGAGATCTGATCTAGGAGATCTGATCTTTCCATTGGCGGCAGAACTTCTTTTCTATCATAAATTCTGTTGAAGATTATAGTTGGGCGAAATATGAAGCGGAAAACCTTAACATTTTGTCAGAATGAATAAAGTGTTTTAGAATTACTTTGGTTGTCTTAGAATAATTTTTTCTGTGCTGTAACTGTGAAACAGTTTATTTTAAGGCCCGTGTTTTATGCAAGCGAGGACAAGTTTTCTGTATGTGTAAAATATCTCTGATACAGCACGAACACTCTTTGAATCACTGCCAACCGATATAGCAAGGACTTTCAAAATAAAGAGACCTCTACATATTTTCAAATATTTAATGCAGCTATTTGCATTTGGCAAAACATTTTCAACAGAATCAGAAACAACACCAAAAGATAAAAAAAAAATCGGCTTCACTACCAATGCAAATATGCAAGCTACAATTAGCAAAAATTGCCTTTGTTGAATTGGTAAGGTCTTGTAGAACATGAGATTCACTGGAACAATTTTCCTACGAACCACTTTAACATTTCACCTTCTTTTCGTCGGGGGTGGGGTGGGGTGGGGAGCTCAAAATCATTTTCCGATTTATCTGAGATGGATCCAAATTTTTTGATACTGCAACATCAATCTGTTCTATGGTGGCATATTCTGCCCCCTACATGAAGGATAAATTATGTTAACATGCAACATTATTATGTAGACATGCGACTTATTTATGTCAACATGCAAAATAATTATGTTCACATGCAAGTTACCAATCTCTTTAGTAAATCTAATTTTAATGTTGGTAAAATTAATTACCAACGCCACTATATGACACTATACAAGCAAGATGCAACAGAATTATGTTGACATGCGACTTATTTATGTTAACATGCGAGATAGTTATGTAGACATGTGACTTTTTTATGTCAACATGCAAGATAATTATGTTAACATGCGAGTTAATTATGTCAACATGCGAGATATGTATGTTGACATGCATCTTAATATCTTGCATCTTGACATAAATATCTTGCATGTTAAAATATAGCTTGCATGTTGACAAAAATAAGTTGCATGTTGACATGAATGAGTCGCATGTTGACATAAATAAATTGCGTGTTCACATAATTATCTTGCACGTTAACAATAAGAAGTTGCATGCTGACATAAATATCTTGCATGGTAACATAATTACCTTGCACGTTAACATAAATAAGTTGCATACATAATTCTGTTGCATCTTCTTGCTTGTATGATGTCGTATACTGGCGTTAGTAAGTAAGATTGCCAACATTAAAATTAGATTCTCTAAAACGATTGGTAACTTGCATGTAAATATAATTATTTTGGCATGTAATATTAATTATCTTGCATGTTGACATACTTTTCTCGCATGTTAACATAATTTATCTTGCATGTAGGGGGCAGAAATATGCCACCATACATAAGCAACTGTTTCTTCTATTAAAATGGAACTCGGAAATTTTCATATCTTGTGATTCGTCGTCAATAAAATTTGTTAAAATCACTCTGTTCCACACACGACATAGTTTTTTAGACCGTATCTTTATCATTATTCAGCAAATTCACATTTTTTAGTAAAATGTGACATTGATAAACCAGACGAATCACGGAAAAAACATTTACTATTATTATCCATTGTATATACATCAATGAGTCTAAGTATAAATGACACACTCCACTACGACTTTATCATGTGACTTCTATAAATGGAAAAAAATTGACTTAATGAGAAGTGAAAAGCTTAACACCAACCCTGGTATGATTAATTTCTGTTTGTATAAATTATGTAAAAAACATATCTGGGTCAGGAAAAGTGCTGCTAGAGTCCTACTCTCCCGTCACAAGAATTAATTATAAATAAATTAAAAATAATCAATTCCACACTTTTGTATGAAACCTTACCAAAAAGTTTAAATATTTACATATTTACATAAATATTTACATAAGATTGAAAAATTTTCTTCAATTCATCTTGACCAAGGAATTTTAGCAGCACTTTCCAAGCATTAAAGAACACATGCTCATGCACAACACATACCGGCAAAAAGTATGTTTCAAAGTTTGCGGTGTGGCGTGAACTTTTGCATCTTTGCTGTTAAAAACGACAGAGAAAAGGCTAATCGTCATTTCAAAACACTGCCTGTCTTCACTATAAGGATTAAAAGATATTAATATATCAGAATACCAGATTCTTAAACTTCAATACCTTATTAATCACACACGATTTTCACTGTATATGATTTTAAACTCCTATTTCTTATCTATTTATTACATGAATTCTCCTTCCCTTTCATTTCTCTCTGCTAAAAAGGCTCTTTTGATTGTTCCTTTCAATCTATGGAACATGAAAATAACTGTGGCTTCTTTATATAGTCAATAGAAATACTTGTATTTTCAGAAGTACATGTCATATATATTTTTTAACTTTAAGTATAATGATTATAAGTTTAAAATTCTTTTTTTTATTTTAGTTTTCATTTTTATTTCTTTGAAATTTTTATATCTAAGAATTTTAAAAAAAAAAATAAAAAAAATACGGAAGCCCGTTGAGGCCAGTTCAGAGAAAGAAATATTTTTATTGCAAAATATAGCGTTTAATTGCAATAATTGCAATAATCATTGCATTTAAACGCAAAACATTGCGTTTAATCGCAGTGTATGTTTTGAATATTTTTAATATTCCAAACAGCTAAAATGAATTTGAATTACCATATCTATATTGGATTCAGAAACTTCATAAAAATCCTTTCAAACAAAAATACATAGCGGGTTCCAGTAAATGTTCAACCAAGCCTCTTTCCTCACCCCTCACTAAGATATTAACAGTAGTGAAGGGGAGACTTCAAGAGTACTTTGCAACAATATATTCGAGAAGTGGTGTAAATCAGATGTGGATACTTAAAAATTCCAAGGAACTTTTGGAAAATTTGAAATCACAAGATTTTACCAAAATCAACAGCTTAAAAACTTACGACTTTTCAGCTTTATACACAACCATTCCCCACGATAAATTAAAATCCAGGCTTTTTGATATCTTGACAGCTGCTTTTTCAATAAAAATGGAACTCGTAAATTTACTTACCTTGTCATTGGTCATTTGTAAAATTATTTTGTTAAAAACAATCTGATTGTACAATCAAGTACTCTGAAGTTGACAATAAAAAGATGCTTGAGTTTCTGATTGACAATATCTACGTGGTTTTTGGAGACCAGGTCTTCCAACAATCTATCGAATTCTCATGGGTACCAATTGCGCCCCGTTATTAGCAGACCTTTTTTGTATTCATATGAAGCAGAATTTGTCCAAAATTTCATACGTGATAAGAAGAAAACACTTGCTGTGGCCTTCAACTCGACATTAAGATATATCGAGGACGTATTGTCAATTCCATTCTTATGGATTTATGGTTATTTCCATTCTTATGTCGATACGATATATCCCGGTGAGGTTGAGATAAAAGATACTACAGAATCTGACACATCTGTTTCATATTTAGATATTTTACTTGAAAAAGACGTTAATGGTAATCTAACAACCAAGCTTTATGATAAACGTGATGACTTTAACTTTTCAATCTTCAACTTCCCTTACTTATGCAGCAATATACCTTCATCACCTGCATACGGGGTTTATATCTCTCAGTTAATTCGATAAGCAAGAGCATGCTCTACGTATGTACAATTTCTAAAACGAGGTAAATTATTGACAAACAAGTTGATGAAACATGAAAATCAGCAGTCTCGTTTAAAGTCATCATATTGTAAGTTCTATGGTCGATACAATGACCTTGTCAGCAAATACAATTTATCATTGAGTCAAATGCTGACTGAAGTTTTTCATACTAATTGTTAGGTAATTATTGACACACTGAATTGTCGACGGATTTTTCCGTTATTTCCCGATCATGACAAGGAGCACACGGCTGGTGTGACCGGTCGGCAGGGGATGCTCACTCCTCCATGGCACCTGATCCCACCTCTGATGTTTTGGAGGTCCGTGTTTGCTCTGCACCTATTTCGTAATGTTTAATGGACTTTTGAGCTTAAATACTGTTCATTATCTCCATATATTTCATTTAGGTAATAGAGCAAATTCAGTGCTTTGGAAATTCCGTAGCTTTGAAAGAGGTAGAGGCTATAGTGCCCCAAAATGGCCCCATCAAGATTTGCAGTGATAATTGTCCATAGACATATAGAGGATTTGTAATTTTCAGAAATATTTATATTTTTGCCGTGCGGTGCACGTGTTGCTATTATGACGTCATCAAACTTGCTATGTTGAATTAGTGGCGATTATAGACCTCTATAATATACACTGTGGTTTCCCCATACAAAATGTTAAATTCATTGTCTAAATTATACATGTACTTTATTGTGAACCTTTTTTCATAAAAAAGACGCTAATGTCTGATAATTTAATTCATGCACAGGTTGCATTGACGGCAAATATTTTTATAAAAACATTGCTTTAGGACCCTCTACGCACTGCAAATTATCCGTTTTTATGCAATTTAGATGGTCTAGCTGCCCTTAGATCTAAAGATTAATTGAAATGTACAGTGTATTAATAACTCAAATTGTAATCAACGCAACATTAACATTCTTTTTAGGCTTAGATATTGCAGTAAATTAATTTCATTTGCATTAATTTTCCATATTTAAGTTAACTATTGCAACAGTTATTTCTGTTTATCAATACTTTAATGTTTTCCTGCAAGTATAACTATACATACTTATTTTGAAACAAAAAAAATCTTTATCAAAATAAATTTTCTGAACGTTCAAAAAGTATTTTTTAGTGCATAGAAATTCCTTAAGAGTTGATACCAAGTATTCTGCATATACGCTTAAACGGAAAACACTTTCAGACAAGTTTCAAAATCAAGTAATTGTCATTCTTCAACACGGTCGTCATCTTCATCACTGCCATCACTATCGTCAATCTTCTCTGGTTCCGGAATATCTTTAGCGTCCTGCAAATACTCTGTCCAGTCATTTATGTGGCAGAATATATAATACACTGGTACCATAATTGTACAACTGCAGGAAGTACAACAATTCAAGGAAAGTTAATTTATTTCAGCAAGTTGTTATTGTAAATCTGAACAAACTGACAATATTTAAGGAGTTCAATACAACGACAGTTTAATTTTTATCATTTCCCTCAAACAAACTTATTGATATCTATTTGAAAATAAGCACTGATATAAATCTGAATATTGAATAAAATTTAAACTGTTTTGAAAAGTTAAAAACAGAACTGAAAGGATGGGCATATATCTGTAGGAAGATTTAAATACCGATTGTAGCTTTGTGCCTAAATATTGGTGTGACGTTTAATATGCAGTATTGGAATTAAATGAATTTTATTCATAAAGAGTTTTAGTGATAAAAAATTTATTTTGAAAGAAGATATTTCCGCATTCAATGTTTTCAATATCGTGTGTGGGGACATAAAAATAACAATTGTTTTGTATGTGAGCAGTAAACAAGTAAATATTTTTAAATGAGTCCTGTGGTTTATGTAACGTAAAAATATTTTAAAATGGGGGGGGGGGGCATAATTTATACATTTTTTCAGTGTCTCATATACCGTTGAGACAGGTTGCCAATATTTAATAAGCAATTGTAATTTTGTTCTTTTATTTGGCATGTGGGATTTTAATAAACAATACCGTACTTACTAGTACATAAATATATTATCAGACCTAGCCTTGAAGTGAAAATAGCATGCAAAATAATATTAAAAGGTTTGATAATTTAATTCAAATTTGTATTTGTACATCAGGTGATTCTAATTGATTAAAAAAAATCAAATTTACATCTCTTAAACGTGAAATCAAAATCTAAATTTGTGGATACGATCATAGGACAGTCACCTCACAATAAAGACCATACTTTGATGTCTTATTACTGAAGGAGATGGTCATTAGTTGTAAATTATTTTTTAATAGCATCTAAATTTGTCTCAAATCCTTTTTTCAATCTGAAAGAACGCTTAGTCTAGCAAAAATCTACTATAGTGAACTACAGATTATATAATATAATCATAATAATTTATTTATTTATAATTATCGAGGCCTCTGTTGTTCCCGCATGTACTACGTTTCCCCTCAAAACAATAATATCTGATATATATCTATTTTTATGCAGTTTTTGTTATGATACACACATCGATCTATTGTCGATCTGGCTTCCTTATCTGACCAACTCAACATCTCTCTCTCTCTCTCTCTCTCTCTCTCTCTCTCTCTCTACCGATTCCGTAAACTTCGACATTTGAAATTCACTGTTATTAAAAAAAAATAATGAGCTACATGAAATTGTACAAGAATTTATTATAGTTTTGCCCATATTATATATTTCCAGACTGAATATCACAGTGTTGCAGTACAGCCAAATGACTAAAGATTTCAACAAGAATCACTTATCTCAAAGTTTTTTTTTTTTCATTTAAAAAAAATAGAATATTTTAGTTTTGATAGTCATAAATAGAAGCATATCAAGATAAAATTGCAAAAAGGATATGTTCGATATTGTTTAAATATATATGTACATGAGATCTTTATCTTTGTGTGCACTTAAACATACAATCTATTAGATTATCTGATATTGTAATCGATCAGATCAAATATCTCGACTGCAACTAACATGAACTATGCATTATTAATTATCAGAGTATTGACTTCAATATAAAAATAATGTGGATATTTATGAATGGGAAATCTATTTCGGTAAATTGACGACATTGTGAATAAAACTACAACATCATTTTTTTGACTGGCTATTCGCAGTCTGCTTTTCTTTAACAATTGTATGTAAGGATAAATAAAGATCAAATAATGTGCAATTGTCATTTATTGAAAAATAAACCATGACCAAAACTAACTAAATTTACAAATTACATAAACTTACGTAACAACTTATTGGCTGGGCTCAAGGGAGCCGACTGGGGTTTTAGTGTGAGAAAACTACTTTAGAGAAACTCTTTAATTTTATACCATATGTATCATATGTACCTTACATTGACTTCAGTATACATGCCAAGTTTAGTGAAAATCTACCCTCTAGTTATTTTTAGGGACCATCTCAAAATACAGGTACATTTACTATAGGATTATATAGGAAAATACTATTTTTCCGCACTTCGGAGCAAATCATACAAATACTACTATAGACTTTTTGCTCAAATTATATTATTTGATGAGTAATACTATATTGTGCATTTTATGCAAGAAACACAAAATTCTACCGTCTGGTTTCGAGAGGGGGCATCTCAAAATGTCAAAATTCTTGATATTTTCCTGTTTTTATGGAGTACTACAAAACATGACAGATACCACAGATTTATATAAAAAATACTTGAAATGATTGTGAGATTCTCGATTTTCTATGTTTAAAATTTCAAGAGCATCTATTTTATACTTTTTATTTTATGACATAATTTATGACCCTTCTTAAAGAACTTCGGTTATTTATAACGTCAAAAACACATTATTACGACGTCTATCACCTATCATTTGAAAAATCGTTTAAAAAATCAGTTATTTAAGAACGTTATTAGATTTTTTAACATGAGATTTCCTATTTTTTTTTTTTAGATTTTTATAGATTATGTAGAAATAATTGCTTTAAAAGAGTAAATATGCTGTATTTTACTATGCTGCGCGAAGTATTGCGCAATGGAAACCCCAGTCGGTCCCCTTAAATCAGAAAAGGGCTTAAGGTAGTCCGATCCTCAGTTTCTGAAAATCAGCTTCTAAGTAATTGAAAATTCTCACAAAAATGTCTCTGATTTCACTTAGTAAAGTGAATTTACCCATGGAATTTCTTCAAAGTTCATCATTATAATTAATCATATTACATAGGAAAAATTATCAGATCTCAAATATATTTTCAGGAAATGCGAATAAAAACACCAGCTATGCATTTCCTAATTGAAAATTGATCAACAAATATAATTTAGGATAGAAAAATATAGGTATCCAGGCATTTGGAGAAAATTGCAACTTTTTTATGCTTGTACAGTATTTTAGTTCTTCTTTTTTACTTCAATTATCATATAATACATAATGTTAAAAGCTTGTGCTATCATTGCTAGACATCACATATCACATCTAATTTCATATCATGCTAATAAGCAGTTGTATCTAATGCTAGACTAAAGGAAATTCGATTTCTATAATAATGAATTCATTTTTTTTCTTTTATGGGGTACAAATGTCAACTTTTTACAAGACCGTTTCTAAGACTTCAAAGAACCTTGAATCATATTAAGATGCATAAAATGAAAATTGTTGCACGAAAAGATCTCAATTTCAAGCTTCATTTTGAGACTTTTTAAATAAAATAACAAATTTAAGAGTTATCCTTCCTGGCTGAGGATCGGATATCCTTAATTTCGACAAACTTTAGATATGTTTACCTTACTGCTTCGGATAATGTACAGCTACCCCATACGTAATTTTTTTTCGACACGGTAATGATTCTACAAAATCACAAATTAGCTGGTTTTAGTGGTTTTCTTGGATAACCATTTTATGTCTTAAATGCACTTTAAAAACGCTGTAATAAAATTCCGCAGAAAGTTTCTTACCGCATATATAGCGCAAATCTATCCCACGCGGGAAAATGTTTGTCTATAGTATTTATGTTTTCTTTCCGTTACATGCATGTATGCAAATTAATAATATTAATCTTAAAAAATGCATATATATATATATATATATATATATATATATATATATATATATATATATATATATATATGATTAAATTGTATTTGCTGAAAAAGCCATTGTATGGAACATAGAACTTGCGAACAATCTGATTAAAATCAGATCCTTTGATCAACTCACATAGATCGCTACACAAGGATGAAATATGTGGAGATAACGAACAGTATTCAAGCTCAAAAGTCCATTAAACTTTACAAAATAGGAGCAGAGCAAACACGGACCTCTAAGACATCAGAGATGGGATCAGGTGCCATGGAGGAGTGAGCATCCCCTCCGACCGGTCACTGAAGAAACCCTATTCAGGGTCATCTCCTGGTAAGAAAGTTCTCTCCACTCCCCCACGACAAAAATAATTTAAGAATATTGTTATAAAAAGTTGTGAGAGAAACCATGTGTATATTAACTTCAAGCTTACCAAAGAACGATGCATAAAGTATTTTCATTTTCTGTTTCCAAGTAGCAGGATCGGAGATCTCCTGGTTTATCATAAAGTTTAGTCGTTAGTTTGCTATCAACGTCATCAATGTCTTTCCCTAGTAAAACATCCGAATATGAAACAGATGAGTCCATTTCAAATATTTACACTGCATAATCCGATACAGTTATATAAAAATGTTAAATTAAATAGATTTTTCTGCTAGGAAATGGTAATGTTGACTTTTTTTTCAAATGGATAACTGTAAGAAAATTAGGTTAAAAGCATTTTGCATTTCTGCATTGACTCTTTTTTTCTGCATATGAAGAGAAAACCCTATCACTAAAAATACTAAAATAATAATTATAAAACTAACTAATAAAAAGTACTAAAAATGCATCATTTGTTAAGAAATTCCAATATATTGGTTTACCAAATACATATATTTAGAAAAATACTCCCTTGCGTATCAGACGCATTAATGCTTCACAAATACCTACTATATGGGGAATAAAACTGCGATGAAAAAGAAAATATCGGAAATGATTTCTACGACTACAGATACTATGTGTTGTAATATCGATGGTTATTTCACAAAAGAGGTAAATATTTAATAATTTTCAATAGTTCATTTAAAAAAAAAGTTCATGAAACAAAGTTAAATAAAAACCAGCTTTGTTGTGGTTTCAATTTACAGCTGATAATTATAATCAAGTGCCTTATAGACTACTACATACACCATAGAATATTAATCTTTTTACATTTAAAATTTGATACGAATTGTGCTTTTCGTCAGTCACACTCTATTTACGTCTTACTGATTCAACTGTGGAATAAGATATCTCAATTCTATTTGCTGGTTCACATGTTGTTATCCAATCAGATTGGGCATTCCTCTCAATAAGTTTAATTTTATAATGCACTACTGTTGCTAAATACTTTACTTTGTCATCGATCTCCACCTCCCATCCACGTATATTTAAGTATACTACATATTTTATCATTCAGGACTGTTTATCCATTAGTATTTTGATGAATAATTCTTTTCATTAGATTAAAAGGCTGTGAATTTTATTCACTTTATGTTCTAATAAATAATGTATCAGAAATTTATTTTTATGAGAAAATTCAGGAGTAACAACTCCCTTTACTGTTACCAAATAAACCTCAATGGTCAAAAGATGTTTTCAGGATTGACAATCCTTTGAAATTTTGAATTTGAAACATACATATATATTCAACCAATTCTAAAGGTTCATTAAATCTCCGATCCTGCTAATTGGATACAGAAAAGAAATGGCAATACTTTATGCATCGTTGTTTGGTAAGCTTATAGTTAATATGCACATGGTTTCTCTCACAATCTTTTATAGCAATATTCTTAAAAGATTTTTGTCGTGGGGAAGTGGAGAGCACTTTCTCAAAAAAAATATGTTATGGTCTTTTTGGTTGAGAGACCTGAGACATTAAATAGATAGGTAGTTGTATCAGTTGTATCAGCTGTGAATGCATGCTAACGTTTTATTCAGTCTTTTTCCTCAGCATTAATTAAAACAATTTTATAAAACAAGTTTTACCGTTTTTAAGAGCCATTCTCTGTAATGACTTGAATTTTTATATAGGAGCTGTGGCACGCATAGTCTCAGAATTTCTCCAAACTCTCTTTGATAAAAGTCTTTGATACCGTAAATTCATATCAGGCAAAAATTGGTTGCTACGTGTCATGGTTACCATAGCAACATGTCGTAAAGTTTAAAAAATGGCATTTTTCAACATGTTCAGAGTCCCACAGTTAACGTTTGCAGAAAAACAAACAAGTGGCAATGACTGTTTCTGAAAGTTGAAGGCCTGATGTCTTAAATGCATGATAAACATGTTTGGTAAATCAACTATATCATACGTTACTATGGAAACAAAGTATTCAAAAGTAATAATTTTGTTCATTTAATTTTATAAAGTCATACACTTAAGAATAAAAAACAATTATAGGTTGAAATGTAGGCAAATACTAGACAAGAGATCCTTGTAACATATACCAGGGACAAAATATGATATTTCTTATAGGTTGGCAATGGTTGCCATGGTTTTAATACCACGAAGGGATTTTAAATTTACTCTCTTAGTGTTTTAATCTTATCCTATCTTTTTAAAAAGCATATTTCTATATAACTGATGATCAACTTTTAAAGGCCTTGGTGTGACCCTAATTTTCACATTTCAAAAAATTCAATTTCAATTCTTTAAATAGTGCGTTGCTATGGAAATAAGGCGAAAAAATATGCATCAAATTCTGAAAAATACTCTGTTTCCTTGGATACGTACCCTTGTATGTAGATTCCCAAAACTTTTATGATTAATATATGTGAACAACTAACCTGACTTTCAATTTTGACTACCATCCAATCTCTTACTGGATGCAAAAAGCTGGCACATAGGGTCTAATATTGACATAAAATTAACAAAATCGAACATTTTCTCTTCTTGGTAACCATAGCAACAGTGTTGTACTTTTCAACAACCTTTATCAATATATGATATTCAACTTTAGTTCTACGAGATAAGTAATGTTCAAGGTGAGTCAAATAATATGTTTCTTGATTAAAAGGTAAGTAAATTCCTAAGGCAGCAAAAAAATATCACTTTAAACAACTAGTACGTTGTTTCCATGGTTACACTGCAAAGTAACAATTAATCCCAATTTTTCTTATGTTGTCGGTGTTGCAAGGTCCTAAGGATGTATATGTGCCAGTTATGAATTTTATTGTTTTTCCTCAAGATAGTAGCATTAACCCAATCATAGCAACAGATTTTGCATGGTTACACTGTGTTACCATGGCAACCATGGAAGATTTTTTTTTTAGAATAATATTGGCAATACCTAATTACATAAGATAAATATTTTTCATTGTTTTTCTTAGGTTTTTGATTGAGTTTGATCATGTAACATCTATCGATTGTGAATATTGAGCATTTTGCAGCATTTTTCAGCATCTAAAATGTATTCCAAATGTACCCATGGTTACCACTTACTTAGAGATAAATTCTAAATAGTTTCTTTATAGCATAAGTGGCAACAAGGTGTCATGTTTTTGGGAGAATGGTGTGTTTGTTTTTCTTAGTCTTTATTAAGGCTTAATAAAGATTTAAAATAGCTGAAAATCTCAATTTTTTCAACTTTTCTGGCTGTTACCATGGCAACCAAGACACATAGCAACGAAATTCTATTTGATATATGTTTCCGGTGTCAAGTTGTAATAATCGGCAAAGTTTCATCAAAATCGGTAAGCATGCGTGGCAAAGAAGTTTAAGTGGTTACAGAGAATCGCTATTAAAACTTAAGTTACATTATTGCTATAATGATTGAAATTCATTCATTTTTTATAAAGATAAAAAGAAAAAAAGTTTTATTTCCTCAATCAACTGTAAAGAGCCTTAATTTTGATCTATTTACATATGCTTCAATGTCAATAGTGTTAATACTTGTTTAACATGTGTTAATGTTTAATGCAGCTTCTTTGGGGTAGATTTTGAATTCATTATATAAGAATAAAAAAAACAGAAGAATTAAAAAAACAATTAGAAAATAAAAGGCAAACCAGTTCATTCTAATGAATACAAGTCTTACAGGACTTCTTTGTCTGGTTTCTTCAAATGTTGTTGACGCTGCCCCAACGTTTTTTCAAAAATGGAAATCACCCTGTGAAGCATTTTCCACAACAGTAACAGTTTCTCCAATGTTCATCAAAAAGACAATTATACTGGATGCCTTGAAAGAAAAGACTTCGAATTTTGCCAAATATCTAGCCGACTTAAAATCCAAATATGTAGGATATTTTTAAATTTAGAGAAATAGATTAATAAAAAAAAAATGAAATATATTTTTGCTTACACATAAAGATTCTTATAAATTATTCTTATATATATGACAATCATGTAATTTAAAAAAATCTTCTTTTCTTCAAAGATACCACCTCAAAGTTCGCGTGTGACTGAATCATTGTTTATTGGCTCAGTTGATTCTAACAGTATTCCTGGTTTAAATCTACATGTATCTACAGAATGGAGTGCAGATACAAACGTGAGTAGAAATGTTTAGTAACACATTATGACTTTCCTTATGTGGATTTATTTCTCAGTGAATCTCTAATGTTTGCTAATTTGATATGCTGAGTAAGAATAGCCTACAGGGGTTGTTCCGAAATTCCGTAGACAAGTATAGTTTTGTAGGAACCGATGTCATGAATTAATGCAACTTTGTACATAGATACAACCAACAATATCTAATACATTATGGACAAACATTGAGCAATTACACGTATGAACCCTATTTAAACACAATATTACATTGTCTGGTGTAAGAAGGCGAAGCAGTGCCAAAAATTACAAATGAAAACCAGTAAGTGATAATTGAAATCTTAGGAAAAAATAGTTACTACACAGAATTTTGGAAATAAAAATAATTTTTTTTAATGTCAGATGCATTGTTTACTAATTTTACATATATTTTGTTGATATGCTTTGATTGATACAACTCTTATAACGGATCGGTTTAAAATCTGGCTTGTTGAAAAATGGCGACACAATCAAATGTTCTGAACTTGAATTCACTAGTACAGAAACGCAGAAGTGTAATTCACTCCTACAGAAAGGCAGATGTCCTAAATGTCTGGTATATGTAGAAATGTATTTCGGTCCTTAGTTCATTAAAAATGATAGATACGGTTTTTCTAAGTATGTGAAAAAGAAACCGGCCGAAAAATCAGGGAAGAAATCGTTGCACTTCCATTTAAGAAGAAAGATAAAACAAATTATCTTGAGATGTGGTTTTTAAAATACTTATTATTGAGTACATATAAATACATGTACTTTTCTCTGGTATATTTAAAGTTAAATTTATAATAACTAAGATATTTTACATTCTTTTTATTACCTTTATGATGAATGAAAGAAATTTGATTATGGTTATTACTGTATCCCCCATTCTACCCCCAAAATTAAACCAGTGTATCTTTAATGACGATGAAGATTGCTTTAGTGTCAGTATACGGTAACACTGCAATTCTAATTACTCGAATTGTTTCAAGAAATAGTATTAAAACAGCAATCTTTATCCACGAAAATTTTATAAAGATACGTTAATTTTTGTTAAAGGTATGAGGTAAGTCTACGGAATTGTGAGGCAACCCTATACTTCAGAAAGGTGATCTTTTTTTTTTTACATTTGATTGAAATACTATAAATAAGGTGAAAATATCATGCACAGTTGAGTTACAGAGTATGAAGTAAGAATATCATGTTTTTTATTTCTTTTTTTATTCATAAGACATATTTTGTTTGTAGATTACAAGTGTATTTCTAGAGGCCTACAAAAGTATCTCCCGTTTTGCAGTTTTTCTAGAACAGATTATGAAAGACGAAGAAAAATTTGAGTATGGAGAGTTTATTGAATGGATGAAACCTGTTGAAAGTATCATGTATGACACTCTTTGTAACTTGCAAATTGCAATTGAAAGCATTGAAGATTTAGCCATTTCACAATACGTAGAGCGTGACGTCATGAGCAATGAATGGCGAAAATTGAAAAATAGGTCAAGCAGGCTTATACGAGATTATGTCATTTTTTACAAGGCCGAAGAATATTTAAAACTTTTAAAGAAAAAGTACGAAGAATTGTCTCGTGGGAATCTTCTATAGTGAAGCTGCCTTTATGTTTTCTACTGTTATGAAATTCAAGGGCGGGGGGGGGGGGGATCACACATGTTTTAAACAAGTGTTCATATTTAAATGTTAATTTGAAAAACTATTTTTTAATATGTTCCTCTGTCAAATTTTATCGTAAAATTATTTTCTAAAAGATATAACCTTGTTATTATAACCTACTAACAATACAGAAATATATTGTCTCTATGCTTATTTTATTAAATGGTGTAATATTGAAGGGTTTCAAAAGTGTCTGAATTATAGATTGGTACAGATAAACATATATCATACTATAAAACAAGATTTACATGTATAATATATTTGTACGCATAATTGATATATAAGCATTTTGTTTGTTTTTCTAAGCAATAAAATATTACTAAAAATATTCGATGACTTTATATATTTACTTAGATTAAACGCGGATAGCACTTGTTGAATTTTCTTTCAGAAATGGCTCAGGCCCTAGATGATGGACACAAATTAAAATTTGCAACAGTTATCAGCAAGCTGGTATATCACAAATCCTGTCTGACCTATCTTTTTTCACTTTTATGGACATTCTTAAACTTGAATATGTCGACTGAAGGCTTGTTAAAATATCTTGTCTCAGGTTCATTTCTTGGGTTTTTAACGGTCAAATATAATGTTAAAATTGGGTCCATACCTTTGAATTTTAATTAGTATTGTTCATCTATTGTTGATGATTATAATTGCTAAAGGCATGTCTTGAATCTGCATTGATATGCTGAAGACTTGTACCAGTCATTTAGTTAATATAATCAAACTTGTCTCGGTACAAGCCTTCACCATAGTTAAAATACATCCCATATATTGTAATGTAACACATTGGAGTGGATAAGCTCCGGAACGATTTCGAAGGATACAAATGGAGTTGCACTGAAAGTAATTGAACAAATTAATCATAAAAAAACCTTTTAAAATTTGCATAGGCAATTTACCCCAAAACATAAAACATATAAAGACTAAGATTCAACTCATTTTTCTCAACGTTTTTTCCCGCTTCGAATTTAACTCCATGTTGACATTCGGAACTCTCTGGATTATTCGTACTATTCGTGTAGATTAGATTGATTGATTGATTGTATGTTGTTTTAGTCCCATACGAGAATTTTTCACTCAAATAGAGACGTCACCATATACCGGTGAAGGGCTTCAAATTTTGACCTTTACTCGGCACTCAGGGCCATTGAGCAGTGAGGGATCTTTATCGTGCCAACGCCTGCCGTGACACGGGGCCTCGGTTTTTAAGGTCTCACCTGAAGGACCCACAACTTTCACTTCAAAGTGCCGAGCTCATGGCGAAGGAACAGTTGCTACCAATTTTTTATCGACTTAGGTCAGTCGCGGCCGAGATTCGAACTCACGACTTTCCAATCACGCGTGTAGATTAGAATTATATCCCCTTGTTTATTTTGCTACAATGCCAACACACGGAACGAATTCTATCATTAAACCGGGTTGATAAGACAATATCAATTCAACGATAGAACGTTATGTCTACCAGTCATTATGGTTGAATCCTTGGCCTGCATAAAACAATTGGATTGTTGTCAATATCTTAAAGGAATGACTTGATTTTGACTCAAGTTAACATATTTTATATCAAGTTCATTCTCATGTAATGAAAAAATAGCTTTAAAATTGTGGAGCATTTTTAAATAGAACTTAAGATATTAATTGAAAGTATTTGGCTATGTCCAAGATCGTTAGGCTAACCTAGCTAGTATGATTAAGATATCTTGCTATTTTGAATGCAATGCTCACCTAGTCGAAAGATGTCAGATTTTAAATACAAATATCTTATTTTTAATTTCTTTTTCTAACAAAGTAAGGCGAAGTCTAAAGATATAATTCGATTAAATTAGCCTTAATTCCAAAACTTATGAGAAAATAAGAAGTGACAGGAGTCGAGCAGTGTGTTCACAAAAGCTAAATAGCACTAAGCAGCTTAGTTAGCCTCTGCGATCTTAAGCGCAAATCAGAACATTTCATTTATATTTTACGAGTTCTGTAAAACAGTTGTAACCCTGGAATTTTTCAAGCTATGTTTATCTTTAATTACTTACATCGATTATTTATCATGTCTGCTTTCATTAAGGCAGTTGCTACACTCTTGAACTACCCCAGAAGATTTAATTCAAGTTAGATATGTATGATCTATACAATATAATAAACCGAATAGTTCCCGTCAATTTTGTAGAGCTAGGCTTTTGAATAATCGACAAGGAATGTTGGGATGGCAAAACAATCTCATGATCGTTTACCTAATACATCAGTAATGAAAAAGAGAGGATTTATGTTTTACAAACCTCAGAGGTTTTCATAATTTTCATTTTATCGGATATTTTTATCTCAGAATTTGATAAATTATAAGAATCATTTTGGTTCTTCTTTGTTGACGTTCCAACTCATGTTAATGGCTAAAAATTACTGTGTAAGCAGAAATTTTATTGAGAGGGTTCAATTTTTCGCATTTTCAGCGAGGGTGTTGAGATGGTTAAAATTGAATATTGAACGCTAACAATTCTTTCCTTAATGGATGTTACCTTTAACTTTCTAAGCATTACAAAATCGTTGAAAATACTTCTCGCTAAAATTAAATCCGATTCGCTTTAGGATCGCTAAATTTGCATCTCGCTAAAAAAACCACTTATATGGTATTTGCCGTGCACAGTTGCAGTTGAAATAAGTTCAAATTATAAATTACCAAGAAAATATGAAGATAACGAAAAGGTGATCATGCTCAATAGTCCATTTAAAGTATACAATTCAGATCAGAGCCAACACAGACCTCTCAAAACAGAGATGGGATTAGGTGTCAAGGAGGGGTAAGCTTTCCCTGTCGAACAGTCACACCCGCCGTGTGTCCCTTGTCATGATCCGGTAAACAGAAAAATTCGTTAAAAGAATCAGTGTGAAAATAACTGCTTAATTTGTATAAAAGATGTCAATCAACATTCGACCTAACGACAGATTGTATATGTACATGTAAGTAAGATCATTGTATCGACCCTAGAACTTGCAAAATGTTGACTTTAAACGAGATTGTTGATATCCTATGGAAAAAAAACTTTTAATACAATTTATGCAATTGTACTATTGATCGAACAGCAAAAAGGGTATAAAATTTTGTGTCGTATCTAATTCAGTAAACTGACTCATAATGATTTATGTCTTTTTTATTATAATTCAATTGTTTGAAATGAATCGCAATTCCAGAGAAGTATAAATTCTCCTTGATACATTTGCACAAACAATTTGAATTGAAATCAAAGGGATCTATTAATATTTAAATTTACTACGAACAATTATACTTATAAGGAACAAATCGCTTTTATCAGGAACCAAATACAACACCATTAAATATGATTCGTTGATTAAATCTTGATAAGATGCCTGTAAAATAAAATCAATTAAAATCATTATGAATGAAACATGCTTTAAATAATTAGAAAAGGGCTCACTTTTTCAAACTTCATTTCATAGGTACATATTAGAATAACTAGACTTGATAATTAATCGAGAGAGAATAATCATTAAGTGGTTCTCGGTGATTTGTACTTTGGAAACTGTAGAAAATATATGATAATGAAATAGTTTAAGATAACGGTGCTCGATCTCAAAAAACCTACAAACAATACAAATCTGTGAACAAGGCATAAAACGGACCCCTGTTAATTCAAGAGATGGCATCAGGTGCCTAGGAAGAGTAAGCATCCCCTTCTGACCAGTCACATCCGCCATGACCCCCTTGTATTGATCAGGTAGAAGGGATGATCGAGGCAGGCTACTGACAGATATGTTGATGCTTCAGGGATTTCAACAACCTCGTTAAGAGTGAGCATTTCTAGTCAGTAAATTCTATGGTCGTTTAAATGACTTTGACAGCAAATATAACCTATCCTTGGATCGTATTTTTCCTGATATTTGGCTACCAATGGTTAGCCTGTTGTGATTATATTTTATTTGACTACGGAATGGTCCGTCTAGCTGATCAATACATAGGGCTAACGGTGGGTGTGACCGGTCAACAGGGGATGCTTACTCCTCCTTGGCACCTGATGCCACCTCTAGAATTTCCGGGGAACCGTGTAGTATGCCCTCTTCACAAACTTGTATTATTTATAGTTTTATTTTTCTTTAGATCGATCACTGTTCGTTATCTTCACCTTTTTCATTCCATACCTGTTGTGACAAACATTCACAGCACACTTCTTATTTGCATAAAACTAAATTTTGTTGCAAAAAGTTTAGAGGGAAATGAGGCCAACATAATGCTTCCCTGAATTTGTTTCAGTGAATGAAGCTTTCCAGAATTATCTTCAGAATTCAATCAATGGAAATTTTTCAGAACAATATTTATTGGTTTAATTTCTGTTAACTTGAATTACAATAAAACTATTTTTAAAAATGACTGAACTCCATATCAAATAATCTTAAATATTGTTATCTGATGAATTAATTGTCTCCTTATTTTACTTTTTTTTATGAATAAGGTGTTTTATTTATGAACCCCTATAAATTATGGTTTGTTTAATATTTGGGATATTGGATATGTTTTTATATCAAAGTACACTTATTTCTAAAGGCCATGTCGTTGGTCTTATTACATATCTAATTCACACAATTGTTTAAATATTACAAGCATGATCTATTTCGAAAAATATTTATTGTAAGCTTTTTGTTGAAATTTATGAATTGTGTAGAGCGTCTTTTCTATTCACAGAAAATCGATGCACTGGTGCAAAAGGTGAAGAAAACGAACAGTGATCGATCTAAAAAATATCTACAAATAATATTAATCTGTGAAAAAGGACATAAAACACAGACCCACGGAAATTTCGACGTGGAAACAGGTGTAAAGGAGAAGTGAGTATCCCCTGTCGACCGGATACACCCGTTGTGAGCCCTAAGAATTGATAAGGTAGACGGAATAATCAGAAGTTAAATTTAGTATAAAATAAAGAGCATAAGAATTGGTATGAAAAATACGACACATGATATGTTATATTTGCTAACAAATTCATTATAAAGATCAGGGAATTAACGAAATTCTGACTTTAAACGAGCTTGGTGAAATTCCTGTAACATCAACTTGTCTGTGAGTAATATATCATATTTCCTGATATTTTAGTAGATCATACCTGTTGTAATCCTTCACGAATTTATTCTTGGCATGAACAAAAAAGTATAATTTCAATTAAAGATAAGACATGTTAAGGCAAATAATCATGGATTACCGTTCTTTCATCGTGTAAAAGCACCGGCAAATTAATTTGCTTTTGTATTATAGGTATATATTAGGGATGGCAACGAATATTCGAACATTCGAATATTCATTCGATGAGTTGATATTCGAATATGAAATTAACATTCGAATATTCGGTGTTTTTCAGATTTCATAAAAAAAAAGTGCTGTGATTAATAAATTTTGATGAGAACAGTGCTGGAATTATCCCTCTTTAATTATTAGCGATCAATTTCGATCGCCTGATTTCTTTCACTACTTTCTTATCTTATAGAATTACTCATTTACATGGATTTTGTTTTGAGTAAGGCGTTAAAGAATTGTACAATAATGCTTAATGTATAATACAAAACGTACTTTCATAGTTTTTATTAGTTAAATACGATCGGGTCTAGAATCGAGGACAACGAAATGAAAACCTTCTAAGAATGTCTAAAAGCCGTGAAGAGTATACTTATCAAAACAAATTTAATTGATTATTCAAATGAATGTCCAATAGAATTAGACTGTAATTAATTTTGTAAAGGACTCAAATTCAGAATAAATGATTATATCTTGGGTTGTACATAATCCTGAATTTTATATTCATTATCGGGAAATTAGTTAATTAACTAGGAAAACTGTCTATGGAAATATTTCTTTATATTTTAAAAACATTGTATCAAAGATTAATCATAACTCTTATTAGGCAGATAATTGTAATTTATTACACGTATTGAAATCTGAACAGTATACCGTTACGACTATATATCTTGCCTTGGCAAGACGACTGGTTCTTCAGTTGGAGCTATTATTAATACATATGTTTCATTTGTTAAAAGTATACTTTTCTACATTTAAATCAATTATAATTTATTTATTCCAAACATTGACAAATATCAAATGGAATTTCTCATTGTACAAGTACAAAAGTCTTCATACAATTTTACTTCCAATATAAGTATACCTATGCTAAACCTAAACCTTTCGTGAGAGTAGGATGATGCATATTTAAAATAAAACAGATTTTATTTATTTATCGAATATTCGAATATATTCGAATACTTCCATTGAATATTCGAATATGAATTATTGACAAAATTGACATCCCTAGTATATATGCACAATAAGTTAAAACAAGCATTCTTTCACTTTTTTCCATGGAGGATCAAATTTATATTGCGATGATATTTGAAATCGGTGGAAAATTTTGCTAACTTACAGCATAATGCAAATGAGTGGAATAGGTAACTATCACTTTTAAAGTACAATATAACTTTTCTTAAAAATAAAAGCTTTCGCATATATCGAAGGTGTCTTATTATTCTTGAGAAAGAATGCCACTGTTTCATCAGGAGTGATTTTGTCTGTTTTGACAGAATCAAATTGAATATCAGGTTGTTAAATACTTTTTTCTTAACATGTGTATTTTTATGCTTGTGATCCATAAATATATTTTATTAATGATAATTAGCAAACATTGGCTATTTTAATAATTTTTACTTGAATTAACTATAGAACACCCAGAGAGCGCACGTCATAGTGAATCTAAACAACACATAGGGCCTTTACTGAATCTGGAAGTAAATGATAATGTTCTTTTCTATGTAAATAAAACTGACTGTGAAACTTCTAAGGGAGTACAAGTAGGTAACTTTAAGTGACGAAAGTTTGACATACTGGAAGGGGGTTATTATATAAATCTCATTTGTGTGTAATCTTAATTTCTCTCGTTATACATGTATAAGACACTCAATGAAAGCTTGCTCATAAGCGTAATTAAGTAAAACTTTGGCCATGCAGTGAAGTTTTTCTTTTAGGATGTATTTACATTTAGTGCAATTTTCTTTATGAAAGCCATTGGAAATCTTCAACATTTAATTCCCTATAATACACAGATACCTTGTCAAGGTACGGTAGAATACACAATAGGAACTACATACACTTTCAACACACTAGGAACAACAAAATACTGTATAGGGGGAAAATAACTTTCGGTGTTAATATTCGCTATATTCACGGTGTTATTAAATCCGTGAATTCAAGAAACAATGAATAAGATTTAAATATTAAACCTCAATGTTTTACTTGAGAATAGACTATGATTGGTATATATATGTACCTGGTACAATACATGGTCTTCAGTAATTATGAGTAGTAGTTGTCAATTATCTTAATTATCACCCTTTACTTTAATTCAAATAAGCAACTATTAACTTGTGCTTATAATTAAAAAAAACTGTTTTAATAGATACTTGTTTCATCAATCAAAACACTTGGGTCATGAGTTTTGATTACCCGTGCGTAACGTTACCACACGTGTTTGTTACCTGCATTAGCATTATGCGTACAAGTTTTAATGGAAATTTTGGATTAAAAAAATATCATTCGAATAACTATCGAACTTGCTGAAGATATGGAAGGATATTATTACGTCTACCTACATTAATACATTTATTAGCGTCCAGTTTTTTTTCTCGCTGCGAGGCGTTATACATTCGGAAAGATGTGTACACATGACTCATCGTAATTTAAGCATATAGGAAAGTCTTTTGACGTTTATAGTAAAAAAAATTTAATAACGGCACTTGTTTTGATTAAGTATTAATTAATTAATTAACTACTAAATCTAATCACTTTATATAAACCTACCTTGTTGATCGTGAAGTGAATACATAACGCTGATAAAATGTCATTTCTAGCTATACCATGGATTACACGGATAAAGACGGGAGGTAACTTTTATTATATACCGATTCCGTGAATTCAACAAACCGCGATCGTGTCCGAGGAGAGAAAAACGTGAAAATTACAACCCGTGAAATTAATCCCCTGTACAGTATACATTGTTTTGGCTCAAATAAATTTAAAATAAATATCCCACAAAATTGTTGTAAAAATATAACAATCGTACATTTAGAATTAATCTGTCATTTTTCCTTGCAATATTCATTTACGTTATTTAACTTTCCACCTCTTAACGGCTTTTACGTCTATTAACCACACCAGTTCTGAAAGGCGCTAGATATATGATAAAGATGAATGAAATTAACATTTATGAAGAGAGAATATTTGAGAATGTAAATATACGCATTGAATTACGCGCGGCATTATGATTTGTTGGCACGGACAGGTGCTGTTATACGGCCGACGACAAGCAAAAATAAGAATGCAATGCTTAAATGTGTTTTCACTCAGTGCTTTGAAGTTTGAAACTAAACTATAACGTGTTGCCCTGAACTATTTCATATTACAGTCATCTTTCCGGAACTGATTATCTGTTTCATATTTGAATATTTTACTAGAGAAAGACATTAATGTTAACCTAACGACTAAACTCTATGATAAACATGATGACTTCAATTTCCTATCGTCAAAATCCCCTATTTATGTAGCATTATACCATTATCGCCTGCATATGGAATTCATGTCACCCAGTTGATTCGATCCACAAGAGCATGTTCTATGTATACCCTAAAACTTGGCAAGCTATTGACAAAGAAATTGATGATACAAGGATACTAATAGTCTCGTTTAAAGTCAACATTTCGCAAATTCTACAATGCCCTTTTTAGTAAGTACAATCTATCGTTAAGACGAATGTTGCCTAACATTTTTCATATAGATTGTTAGGCCATTGTTTTCAGTCTGAATCGGATTTTCCGTTTAAGTGTTAATTACAAGGAGCACACAGTGGTGTGACTGGTCGACAAGGGATTCTTACTATATTGCGTAATCATACTATGCCAAAATTTTTCTGTGGAAAGACAGCACCGATGGTGGGGGTCGATCTCACGACATACTGAATGTCAGTCGATAACAGTGCCAATTGAGCCAAAAACCCTTTACATCAGGTACGGAGATTTTAAAGTACAAAAACGAAGTTTCAAGCATTTGACTCAAAACAAGATATATACAAAAATAATTTCAAAAATTTGATTCATTGGTGACAAAGATATTAAACAAAAATCTAACAAATTTTCGCTGCAATTCAATAACACTTCGTCATCTGAACTGATTCTACATAGTCACGAAAACGCATTTTCATATTTAACGTTTTAACAAAGAATGTAACAAACATTATGAATGACATTCGTTGTCTGCAAACAAACGAGGGATGGAGATTTAACTATACAATAGGCAGCATAATAATAATAGTGTTGTGCTTTGCATGTACTATGCCTAAATAGCAGTCAGCCTCTAGCAAGTGCACTTTGCACAACTCAATTTTATGTGTGTAAATATGTATATATACAAACTTTTTTCACAAACCGGCAATATTTCTCATAGATATATGTTCCAATTGGTAACCTAAACAACGTTTGGCAGGTAGATTGTGAGAATTTTATAAACTTTGTAACAATGTTTCAAAATTGTTCAAACTTTTGTATAGAATTACAGAGAAAGTCACATATCTAAGTACAAAAGAAAACTTACGATTTTTTTTTTCATTTTAGGGATTTATTATTCATGTCATTTCTAATCAAAATCATTCAAATAATATATATCAATCCCTGAATTAAATTTTTGTTTGTGTTATGTATCCTAAAATAAAATTTACTTGCTGACTTACTGTCACGGGTGCAGGAGCAATAGTGGATTAAAACTTTGTGTATTAATGCGCAAAAATACTGTCAAGAATTCCTTTTGAATTTTTGTAGAAGTACAATGCTTCAATCAGTAAAGATTTTATAAGGTTTTAAAATTCTTACATGAAATGTATTGAGATAACGAACAGTATTCAAGTTCAAAGGTCCATTAAACAATACAAATTTTGGAGCAGAGAAAAAACAGACCTCTAAAACACCAGAGTTGGGATCAGGTGCCATGGAGGAGTGAGCTCCCCTGCCGACCGGTCACACCCGCCGTGTGCTCCTTGTCATGATCGGATAATAAGGGAAAATCTGTCGACAATTCAGTGTATAGATAATGTATAGATAATGAACTAACAATAAGTATAAAAAACGGTAGTCAGCATTTGACTTAATGATAAATTGTATTTGCTGATAGTGTCATTGTATCGACCATAGAACTTACAAAAAGACAACTTTAAACGAGATTGCTGATATTCTTGATTCATCAACTTGTTTGTCAATAACTTATTTCGTTTTAGAAATTATTCATACGTAGACTATGCTCTTGCGTATCGAATCAACTGAGAGATATAAACCCTTATAAGTAAGGGAAGTTGATGATTGAAAAATTAAATTCAGCACGTTTATCATAAAGCTTGGTTGTTTGTCTGTTTGTTTGTATGTTGTTTGACGTCTCTCTCGAGAATTTTTCACTCATATGGAGACGCCACCACATGCCGTTGGAGAGCTGCAAATTTTGTCCTTGTACTCGGCACTTACGGCCATTGAGCAGTGAGGGATCTTTTTCGTGCCAGCACCTACTGCGACACGGGACCTCGGTTTATACCGTCTCATCCGAAGGACCTTTCTCCACGTCCCACAGTGGGATTCGAACCCGCGACGTAAGGATCAACTCCTTACACCGTGACTCTTGAGCAGACGCTCTAACCACTGCGCCGCGCGGGCGACTAAAGCTTGGTTGTTAGATTACCATTAACGTCTTTTTCTAGTAAAATATCCAAATATGTAACAGATGTATCAGACTCTGTTGTATCTTGTATTTCAAGCTCACTGGGATATATCGTATCGACATACGGATGGAAATAACCATTGTTAATTGACAATACGTCGTCAATATATCTAAATGTCAAATTGAAGACCACAACAAGTGTTTTCTTCTTTTCGCGTACAAGATTTTGAACAAATTCTGCTTCATATGAATACAAAAATAGGTCTGCTAATAACGGGACGCAATTGGTATCCATGGGAATTCCGATCGTTAGAAGACCTGGTCTCCTAAAACCACATAGATATTGTCAATCAGAAACTCAAGTATCTTTTAATATCAACTTCAGAGTACTTGTCTGTACAATCAGAATGTTTTTCAACAAAATAATTTTTCAAATGACCAATGACAAGGTAAGTAAATTTAAGTTCCATTTTTATTGAAAAAGCAGCTGTCAATGATATCAAAAAGCTGGACTTTAATTCATCGTGGGGAATGGTTGTATATAAAGTTGAAAAGTCGTAAGTTTTTATGTTGTTGATTTTGGTAAAATTTTGTGATTTCACTTTTTTTAGAGTTCCTTGAATTTTTTTAAGTATCCACATTTGATTTAAACCACTTCTCGAATATATTGTTGCACAGTACTCCTGAAGTTTCTCCTTCTGTAGTCTTAATATTTCAGTGAGGAGTAAAGAAAGAGGCTTGCTAGAATATTTACTGGAACCCGCTATGTATTTTTGTTTGTAAGGATTTTTATGAAGTTTCGAAATCCAATATAGATATGGTAATTCAAATTCATATTGGTTGTTGGGAATATTAAAACTATTCAAAACTGACATTTGATTTTGAAGAATTTTCTCCTTAGAAAGGGAACTATGGGTATAAGTTGGATTACCACTTGTTGAGTTAAATCCCATTTCCTCTAAAATACAATTTAAATAATGAGCCTTACAAACAAAGACGATATTGTTTCCTGCTTTGTCAGCAGGGACCAGTACATACTGATCGTGTAATCTATTTAATTCTTTTTTCACTCCTGAATTATTGAACACAGAACGATAGTTGGTTTTCATTTTGCCCCTCAGTCGCTTAATGCGAGATTTTAACATGTACTTAACATGTATTTAACATGTAACATGTACTTCTTCAGATTCAAATCTTCTACATCTGTTTCATATGATGTTTTACTTCCTGTACACGATGATGGTCAACTAACAACTAAACTGTACGACAAGCGGGATGACTTCAGTTTTATTCCATCGTCAACTTCTTTTATTTATGTAGTTATATTCCAACATCGCCAGTTTGTGGCGTTGATTCGATACGACAGAGCATGTTCTAAGTACGTTGTACGTTTAAACCGAGGCAGACTACTGATAAATAGATTGATGTCACAATGATTTCAACAACTTCATTTAAAGTCCGCAATTCGCAAATTCTATTATATATAATGACCTTGTTTGCAAACACAACCTATCGTTAGGTCGTATTTTGTCCGAAATGTTTCATACCAATTGTTACGTCATTGTTTAATATAAGATTTGACTATTCATGATGAATACATGGGGATGTGACCGGTCGACAGGGGATGCTTACTCCTCCAAGGCACCTGATCTCACTCTCGGTGTTTTTAAGGGTAACAGGTTTTTGTCCTATTCATTATTGTATTCTTTAATGGATTTATGAGATTGAATACTGTTTGTTAACTTCACCTTTTACATTAATTTATTTTCCTCAAGCATCTCTCCATTCATTGATTAAATACACTTTATGTTTATTTATATGATGTTGTATTTCACTTGGATATAAAAATAGAATTATCAAATAAATAGATAAGGAATTACTTCCTGATTTGAATCGCCAGGGAGCAAATATGTCTGCAATATGCTGATACAATATCAACCGTGTAGTCTTTCACCGATTTCTTTAAAATATCTACAGATCCAATTGTGCGCAAATTTTGAAAACTAAAGGATTAATTTTACGTTATTACTAACGGAAGTGATATGAAACAAACTTTTATCAAATTTCCAGACTTTGTTATGAAAGGGTTTAGTTTTATTTGCACTCTTGGCATTAAATCATTTAATTAATCTACCCATTCATATCCCTGCCTTCTTTGTAATTTGCTCCATAGTTTGATTATTTTTTCTTTGCTTTGTATTTGTTCTACATTTCCTTGAGTATCGTTTCCGCATTCTTTGATGCGTGATTTTGACTGTAGAATTGCCGAGTAGTTATTTTCGGGTCGCGGTAGTATTTCACGAAGATAAAAGTTATCTCTTTACAACAAATTCTCAGCTAGGTTGTGATCAAGATCTTCCTTATTGGGTTCGCTACTGGTCGACGAATCAGACTCCTGCATTCTCTGATTGCTTCTTGTGTTTTTTGGGATTCAACTGTATTCTGTAACATTGTAATTTACGCTGCATTTTAATTTGTAGAGCCGTGAAGAGAATTTTTAAACTGTTAATATATTTCAGATACATTAGGAAAAAGTTACGCTCGAGATTAGTGCTTTGTTGAGTAGAGGACATCTTATGTACTTTGACGCAAGTTATCTGATTTTTTTTTAATTTTGTATACTCCAAATATATTAATGGATGGATTCTATTTAGGGAGTGGCATGAAATTAGTTCTGTTCTATGTATTACAGTTATGTTTGTGTAGAAAAATACAATTAGCACCCAAGGTGAGTGGTCAATTCATGGAAAATGCATACAGAGTTACATTCCAGAAGTATTCTACGTGACATTGTCAATTATATTAAATCTTTCTTCACCTAAATATCTATTTCTATTCAGTATGATATCTGATATCTGATCAATGTTTCCTCAGGAACCTCAGTAACGAGAAAAGAGTTGCAAAGCCAAACATGCAGAATTAACTTTTCAACATCCTGGAAATGTCAACTGGTAGGCGTACAATGATATGGACAGTATATCCAGACCTGTGCAGATATGAAATATTGGTATCAAGAAAATAATGAAAATAAAGACAGGTGAGGTTTGTTTTAATCAGCGGTCTAGGTATGTATATTGCAATCTGCAGTTACTCTTAATGGGAAAATATTTAATTGAAGGAAGATTATTTTGAATCGTCGAAAACATTTAATCAAATGCGTTGTTTCAATGGGTTTTTTTAAAGGAATAATATGTATAAATTTACAGTTTAATAATTATACAAATATTTATTATTGTTATGTCTCTAAATATTTATTTTAGATATAATATACGAGAATCCTAAATATATATATGTATATAAATCACACTCGCTTTATTAAAATGATAATTAACTAAATTCATTCTTTTTTGAAATCTGATCTTTCTTTTCAAAATAAATTTTATTTTATCTATTTTGTAATTTTTTTTCTGTGCTTAAGCCCAAGAAAATATTAAAAACAGTATTAAATAGGGAAGACGTGTGATATACGTATTAAGGAAATACATATGTGTGATAAGCGATTTCTTAGGTGATAATTTAGAATGATAACATTTTTATCTAGAATAATGTACTTGTTATTCTTCTAGTAGTCTCATATTTCATCAATGCATTTAATATCATTTGATGAAAGAAAAGAATTTTTGTTATATTGAATTTAGGAGAAAAGGCTTACATATAAAATTATAAGTAACAAATCTTTTGGTAAAGTCGTCATTTAAATTTTTAAAAATGTTTAAACTGAATGTTCACCTAACTATCATAAATTTTAAGAAAATTTTAAGAAAACTGAAATAGATCGGTACTGCAGCCAAAGTGGCTCTAACTTTACATTGTAAATCACCTTCATATTAATAAATAATTTTTGAAGAAACGCTGCCTTAAAATAAATATGTCATGAAAAGATTAGTAATCGTCATAAAATATTCCATTATATTTTTTTCGAACACTAAAAGTACATTTAAAGTGAGTGTATTATTTTGGCGAAATAGAAGAAAATTTCCATAAGAACAGTGTAAAAATATGATAAAAATACGACTCGGTATTTGAAACCAAGACACCAAAAGTATTAAAAAATTTTACAATAATTTACAAGAAATATCCTTTATTTCAAACAATAAAATAAGGTCAAAAAAGCAAATACGTAAGGGAAAAAAAAATCCTGACCCGAGTTTCTATTTTTAATCAATCCATTAAAGCTCAATTTTCTCAATAAAGTACCTAAATACAAGTAACTTGTAACAGAGTAAATTGTGACCTTTCATTCTCGTATTAATTATTAGATAACATTAAACAAACTTATTTGCACCAGTCAGTATTTGCGGATAAAGTTACTTTTCCTGTAAGTTACACAAGGTTCTGATTACGTTTCCTAGCAAGATACCATAACGGTTATACAAATGTAGTGTGTTCCAGTATGTATGAAATATATGTGGGCTATATATTTTATAAAATCGATATCTAAGAAACTTGATATAAATAGCGAGGAGGAAATGATCTTGAAATCATGCAGTGGAAGTACTAAGAAACATGCTAAAAATTGCCACCTCCTACAATGCTAAAAAACAATTCTTATCACATGGATGCAGAATAATTAAATTTTGAACCAAAAAAAACACAACTTCTCAATAGAGACAATTTCCTTTTTATGCCCCCGTAATCGAAGAATCGGGGTATATAGTTTTTGCATTGTCCGTCCTTCTGTCTGTTTGTCTGTTTGTTCTCAAAAACTTTAACATTGCCCATAACTTTTGATTAGTTGGAGCTATGGCTTCATGTTTCACATGTGTATTCCTTGTGACAAGACCTTCCCTTGGGTACCAGCATATTTGACCTCTTGACCTTGACCTTGGAGTTTGACCTACTTTTGCAAAACTTTTACCCAACTTTAACTTTGGTCATAACAGTTGGTGCTAGGGCTCTCTTACACTGTATTTCACATGTGTATTAAATTTATTGTGACAAGACCTTTCCATGGGTGTATATATTTTAACCTTTTGACATTGAACTTAGAGTTTGACCCACTTTTAAAAAAAAACCTTGGCCACACCTTTTGAACATTTAGTACTAGGATTTCAAATTTCACAGGTGGATTCCTTGTGACAAGAATTTCCTTGGGATACCAATAATTTAACCTTGACCTTGGAGTTTGGCCTTTTTTTGAAATACGTTAACCTTCGCCATAACTTTTGAACAGTTGGTGCTAGGGCATTTATGTTTTCCATGTATACATGTATTTTGTATGACAAGGTCTTAATTTTGACCCTTGACCTTGAAGTTTTATCCACTTTTAGAAAATATTAACCTTGACCATAACTTTTGAATGGTTGCTGCTTGGGCTTTCATATTTACCAGGTATATCAATTGACATCGGTCCTTTCTTTTAGTAATTTCATTTTTGATCTCTTGTCCTTGACCTTGGAGTTTGAATTGCATTTGAGAAACTTTAAACTTTGCCATAAGCTACCATACGGGCATCAGTGTTTTTGTTTGCTACCTTGTTCGATCAAATTTGTTTCTATTTAAATGAGCAGGACATTGGAGATATGGACATTTAATCTCTTTAAAGTCCTCTGATATTCAGGGAACTATCGTATATTAATTTCTACTTTTAATGGATGTAAGGATGGTGTCTGTGGTGGCTTGGTCATTAAATTTTATTTTTCTGACTTCACATCATTGCTTTTACTTTATACCTGGACATCTAAATTTTGTAGATCACAAAGGATTTTTCTTTCACAACACTGATTAAAAAATTTTACTACTCTCTTATATGATAACAATTTGTTTGACAGAATTTTTATTCACTTAGTAATTTTTTTCAAGTTAGCCGTTTTTTTTTTTTTTGTTTTTTTTTTTGTTTTTTTTTTTTTGACATGTTCAACAGACACAACGTTAACTGAAACTATTTGTAGTAAAAATGTTAAGTTTTGTTAAGCGTCTATAGTTAAAGAGGCCTGATTGATGTCACTAAAACCATTTTTCAAAAACCTTCTTCTTTACTTCTGGGCATCAAGCGCTAGAGCTATTGGCATGGTTACACAAATTCACGGATATAGCAATTGAAAGTTTTTCGGGGTCCCCGGCAAAATTCTTAACAATTCTTTGTAAAATATCACGGTTATAATGAACTCTAATATAGCGAATTTAGGGATATAGCTAATTGATTATGAGTCCTGTACAGGTTAAAAATAAATCTTTTATGACGAATTTTCATAGATCTCAGCATTTGATATATTGAACTGACTTTATTTTTGTTAAGTATTTGAATACAAATTTCAATTCATAATAAAACCTTAGTTATCCAAGGTATGTTTTGTAATAATTGCTTCCTTACCATATTAGGAAGTAATACTTGAAGGAAAACGTGTATATTTCGAATTCGCCATCTTTAGTTATACGAAATCGTTATATGGATGTATATCACGAATTACGGATATAGCGAATTAAATTCACAGGTCCCCAGGACTTCGCTATAACCGAGTTTTACTGTATAAGTAATGAACACATTACCGAAATTTTAAACTTATGACTCGTAAATTAAGAGTAAGGATTTTAGGGTGAAGCTTAGTTAATAATATTGAAACTAATTACATGTATATGTCTCAGGGAATTTCCCTTATTTTTGACATCAAGGAGGCAAAATATTTGCATGCTTATGATAATTTTTATGCAATGAGCATTTTACACAAACTGTGAAGTTCAAGCCCGTATCGGACTAAATAAGTCATATGTTGAAAGTTCATTTCTGTTTTGAAAAACTCTTTACTCCTAGATACCAAGGAGGCAATATATTTTGCATGATTGTAATAAGCACTAAACCCTCTCCCAGAACTGGGAAATTTGATTCCCCTTGATTCAGGCCCCATGGTGAAAAGAAGATGGTAATATATTAAAGATCATTGCATGCTTAAAAATCCTCCTTACTTTTGGATATATAGCATGCAAACTGTTAATAATGATAACATGATAATAATGAACATGCAAAGGGCTTTTGAAATATATGTAACAAGCAAATTCAAAGAATTGTGGTCTCCGCTTTCGGTATTGTAGTGGTATGGATGCAGTTATTTTTGGCATATTGTTGACTGTGTGTCCTGTCTTGTCTGTCCATCACACAAAAAGATATAAATTTTGAATAAGTAAAAGTTACCGCCAAGATTTAAGTTCTCAAAACTGCATCAAACTTCAAGATCAAGGTCTTCAGGTCAAATATCATAATACAACCCGAAAGGTGTTGTTATAGGTAATGTACAGTGTACGTATAAAATATGAAAGCCCTTTCTTCTCTGATTCAAAACTTATTACCAATGTAAAACAAAAAATGAAGAAGACTGTAAGTTAAACTTTAGGTCGAGGTCAAAAAGTACATTCAGAAAGTCTTGAAACAGGTAATGCAAATGTCAAAATATAAAAGATAATCTCTCATTCAAATGTTATCAGCAATATTAATTTTTTAATATTAGATCAAACGTCAAGGTCAAGGTCATAAGGCTAAAAATCATAAACATTTAAAAAGTTCTTGTCACAGGAAATGCACATGACAAATATAAATGTTCTTTCTACTCTCATTCAGAAGTTATTATCAATGTTGAAAATTAGGTCAAACTTCAAAGTAAAGGTTATGGGTTTAAACGTCTTGTCACATGACTGGGGTCATTTTTCTACGTAGAAATACGTAGAAATTTGACCATGTACATGTCAAATATGAAAGCCCTATCTTCTCTCCTTCGAAAGTTATCACAAATATTAATGTTTTTGAAAATTAGATCAAATTTTAAGGTCAAGGTCAGGGGGTCAAAAATCATAACATGTTCGGAAACATCTTGTCAGAGGTAATGCACAGGTCAAACATGAATGTCCTGTTTTCTCCCATTCAAAAGTTATAACCAACATTATTTTTTTTAAAGTTAGATCAAATGCAAGGGCAAAGTCACAGTTTCAAATGTCATTAAAATACTTGGATAGGTCTTGTTATAGGTAATGTACCTGTGAAATATGAAAGACATATCTTTTCTCATTAAAAATTGAAGACCAAGTTTAAAGTAATGTTAATATTTTTTTTAAATGAACGTCAAATTTCAAGGTCAGGGTCACGGGGTCAAAAATATTATAGTATATTTGAAAAAGGTTGTACATATGAAATCCCTAATTTTGAAATTTTTTGAAAAGTTATGACCAAGGTTAAAGTTTTGTTCTTGACATACAGACAGACTGATGACGAATGCAATTTAATGCCCCCTCCCTTTCGCGAAAGCGCGGGACAAGAAAAGGCGAAGATCAGTCTCGTAAATTCAGTAAACAATACGAATCGTGAAAAAAGACAAAAACACGGACCCCTAGATACACTAGAGGCGGGATCAGACTCCGGGGCCATAAAACCAAGACGAGTTTCACTTTTGATCTCAGTCTCACTTTCACATAATGAAGAAAAGTAAGACTGGAATGAAATGTGTCTATGGCCCCGGAACCAGGAGCTTAGAAGGAGTGAACATCCTTTGATGGCCGCTCAAATCCACCCTGTGCTCTTTTACGGGGTCATCCATAATCTAGATTATTACAAATTCAATAGCTTATTAATTTGTATGACACCTGTAAGTCAAAATACGATCCAAATATATGTTTTATTTCCAGACAAGGTTCTTATAACGACCAGAGAATTTGCGAAATGCAAAATTGTTGAAGGACATGAAACATCAACTTATTTGCTAGTAGCCAGCTGCCTAGTGAATCAGTTGGGAGACATAAATATCATATGCAGTGATAGTGCACCATTAATATTGAAAATAAACACAGGATGTTGACGATAGAAATGTTAAAGTCACCATATTTGTCATATGCAGTTGTAGTTCAGATGTTAGTTGTTCACTGACGTCAATAGTCAGTAAAACATCCGAACATAAAAAAGATGCATATGGGCAGTCTCTCTTGTATTTTTTTTTTTTTTTTGGGGGGGGGGGGTTAACTGGGATGTATCGAGTCGACATATGGATTGTTACAGCTATTGTTTATTAATAATAATCTCGAAATGTCAAATTAAAAGCCAGAGCAAGAGTTTTCTTCTTCTCATAAGAATTCTGTTTCATAAGAATATAAAAGCAGGTCAGTTATAATAAAGGTGCACAATTAGTACCCATCAAATTGTCTCCAAAAACTTTATAGATATTGTTAATGAGGAACTCCGTTGTCTTCTAAGTATCAACTTTAGAGTACTTGTAATGAGTCAGAATAATATTTAACAAAATAGTTCTGAAGATATTCAATCACACGATATGACAATTTTCCAGTTCCTTTGTATTGAAGAAGCGATAGTCAAAAAGCCTGATTCTTAATTATTTATCATGAGGAATGGTTGTACAACGCATTAAAAAGTCATACGTTTTGATGTTATTGATTTTGGGGGAGGGGAGATTTGACTTTAAATTCTTTTGAGTTTTGAGGAAACCACATTTGATTTATACCACTTCTGAGTTAAGGCCCCCTGGGTAAGGAGAAGTTGCTTATATGATATATTCTGCTTTTACATAATATATTTATTTAAATGCGCTTTATTTTAATAATATTCTTCCGTACTTCTAGTAATCTTGCAGATTTTTTTTTTTTTTTTTTTTTTTTTTTTTTTTTTTGGACGTTTAGCTGGCAACCTGCTTGTCTAAACATGATAAACGCCTAACATTTAACAAAAATGTTAAAGTCATTCCACGGTTCTACGTTCACCCCCCCCCCCCCCCCCGATTTGGGATACTCCGTTAAAATATCAAGAATGATTTTTTTTTCTGGACGTCTAGCATGCAAACTGTTTGCATGATTGAGTAGTTAGCCCGCTATCAATACTTGGAATGTATCTCTCCTCTTTCCAGAACTCCTCGGCAGGGGGCTTATTCTGTCACATATTTATAAATCACTGTAAAGTGTACCTTTGAATATTTTATTTTTCCTGAATATTTGAAAGCATATTATATGCAATTGACAGAAAGCTTATGTTTATTTTACAAACACGGCATGATTGTTATTTGTCTAAATGAATGAGCGACATCCAAGTAGATCGTTGTTATGTTTAAAACCCCTGGTTCAAAAAGAGTAGTCCTTTATAACTAATATCAATGCAGTATGTGTTAGATGTCCAGAAATGAAAGGACCTTAGTCTACTATAAATTGTCTAGAATTTTTAGTTGGTTAGTACATAGTTATTCAAGTAATATCAAGACCAACAAATTTGTTTGGTTTACGCTGTTGAGCAAAGTACATATACTTTCAGTTTGACTTGATACTTTTAAATCTCTTTTACGAGGTTTAAGAAAAAATCACTGGTTCGAGGGTATTTGATATTGTAGTTAACGGAGGACCCCTAAACTGTAAAATATGCAATTTTAACATTCCGTTGGGGATATGAATTCGTGGATTTCTTCATACCACGAAAACAACGAAAAATAAATATCCGTGAAAAATAGTGATTAACGGTTATAAATGTTGGTAATTTAGAAATATGTACGGGTTCCTCTGAAACCATTGAGAAAGTACCAAAATCCGATTATAAAACTAGATTCGATTTTAATATGCCATGAAATATTTTTAATTATCTTGTTTTTCATGACATTGCTTTTAAAAGTTTTAATATCGAATTAAAAAAATTAAGCTGAATAGAGCGGTAATGTACATGTATAGAAAGCATTCTCAAAGTGAAATCTAAACCTAAGGAAGATAACTCATAATTAGCATTATCTAAGAGAATGATTTCATGTTTATGTACATTGGTAAATACTATGCAGTAGAGCAGATACATGAATACTTTTTACAAGCAAAACAGCATACATGTATTAGGTAATAAAGAATGGGAATGTGATAGGATACAAATTAAAACGATAATGGGGAGTAATTCCATTACAAAAAATTAATTTGCAGAAGGTTCTCACAAATGAATACTACTTGGTATTCAGTCGGAAACAGAATTGACGTTTAATTTTAAAACAAAATAGTGGTAAGAATAATTACAAGCAGATGAAGCTGATATATAAACAGAGTGAACATCAAATAAAATTATTCATAGACTGGTTATGAACTTGTGTATAACTGAAAAAAAAAGTATAAAGGAAATAAAAGCGAGATCAAAGTGTAATGTGTTAAAGGTGCAGATATTCCAATAGAGAGTACAAATCGGGAACAGGACAAAGATAGGGAACACAGGAGGTGGGATCAGGTGCGTAGGAGTAGGCATCCCCTGTCGACCTGTCACTTGCTATGCTAATGTTTTATTTATTATTACCTCATCAAAATCCATTCCAACACATTATAAATTTTGATGTAGGAAATATTATTAGAATGCGGAAAGGAAATTTTTTTCCTGTTTTCTCGCCATTATCGTATAATGTTTACAATTATTCTCATCAGATGTATGATGTATATAGAGAAATATTATGTCCATTCATCTGTTTCCTTCTTATTACTTAATATTCGTCTAATATCGTTTTAAATAGGCCTTTGTTTTTTAACATAATTTGACTACGGATTAATCTGTAAATACCAGATCAATATATAGGGCTCATAGTGACCAGTCGATAGGGGATGCTTACTCCTCCTAGACACCTGATCCTACCTCTGGAATGTCCAGGTATCCGCATTGTATGTCCCGTTCACAGATTTGTATTGTTCGTAGTTTTTTTTAATATATCGATCACTGTTCGCTATCTTCTCCTATTTCATTACATACAAACTTAAGTTTCTCATTTCTGTATTATAATACAAAAATGTGATTCTTTAAAGTTTGATGTTCTAGCGTATTGATATCAGAAACTTTAGATATTTTTTTCCCAAAACATTCATCATTTAAGTTTAATTTTTATCTACAGAGTTGTATATTTAGTTATTAGTTTACGTAACGATCTAATCAATAACTGAGATTTAGATACGAATTGTGTACATTATTCCAACATGAACTTCTAACCCACTTTTAGCATTTCTGATTAAGAGCATATGTCAATAGCAATATTATATTTAAACACATATCAGACACGCTCTTTCGCGGAAAAATTTTTACATTATATATGTCTAAAGGACATAAAAAGACTGAGGGAATAACATGACTATTATTTTTCATCTTGATTACAATCAACGTAAAATTTCATATATCCATGTTATTCAAGCTAATACACCTGTACGTTAGAAAATTTAAGAAGCTAACAAAAAGTGTCAAAGGAGTTGAAAATTAAGTTTTACTTTTCTTAAATAAATATTGAATTTCCATACCTCTTTTCATCAATTTTTTCCTCATTAGAGGAAATTAGCATTATATACATGCTGGGTAGATCAAATATTGTGTTAAAATCATAAAGTTATTTGTATTATCACATGTTTTATATTATTATCAAGTTAACGTTGTTTTTTTTCAAGTCGCTTAGACTTTCAAACCATTAAAGGTTCATAATTCGTAAAACGAGTGGTCGCACTCACTTTTAAAAACAGAAACAAAACAAATGAGTTTTGATTTCCAGTTTTCCTACCTTTTTTTTCAAAACAGCATATATATCTTTATCAGTCTCCTTTGTAGTAACTAGAATTTAACATGAAACCATACTGTACGTAGGCCTATCAACAATGTACACAACACATCTAACATTTATCCCTTATAACCTGGACGTTTTAGGACGACATTACTTTCGGAATATATATCCCAATGTCGTTCTACTGAAAAGTAAGAGTTCTACATAAGTACAATATAATGTAAATGTCTCTTGGATGTTGTCAAATAGAGGGTTTTTTTCGGATATGACGTGTAAAACCCTTTATCACACATAATATATTCCTTGTAGATCAAATAGATCCCTATCCTGAAGAAAGGTGTCATAAGCATGTGCTTTCTTTTGATGACTACTAGAAAACTTTGTTTTCGGAAAAAAATTACTTATTTCCTCAGTTTTAACCCAGAGATTCTTTCGGTTTCTCAACTACCTACAATTATGCAATACTTAAATTACCTTTTTAAAAGTTATATATATATATATATATATATATATATATATATATATATATATATATATATATATATATATATATATATATATATATATAGATATATATATATATATATATATATATATATATATATATATATATAGATAGATAGATAGATAGATAGATAGATAGATATATGGGAAGCATTTTATAATTATTTGAAGAATTGCTCTTAAAAAATACAAAAAAAGAAAGAAAAACGCTTGATTGAATTTTTAGAAGAAATATCTTTGAAATTAGATTTACCATAACGTTTTTACAATACTCATTCTTCTAAGTTAATATTTCTTATTTTATTCATGATATTTGCATAAAGGTTTGTTAACCCGAAACGCTTCATTCTGACATATTTATTAGGTTAAATAAATGTAACTGACCAAAACCATATAAAAAAGAAAGGGGGGGGGGGAGAACAAGAAATGAAGTGAATAAATATTGATCCATGCATGGTTTCCGGTCGCTTTAATAGTTAATAAAGAAAATAAATGTATTTTCTTTTACTCTGATTTGTTTTTGATTAAAGAAAAACCTTAATTATGAAAATAGATAAGTTTGTAGGGTCAAATTTTCTTTTTCTTTTATTCATTTTTTAATTTTTTTTTCTTTAGGTATTTTTTGAAAATTCTAATTAGTATCAATTGTAAAACATGATTTTTATTTTAATAACTGGGTATAAGATAAAATTTACATAATTTTAAGTTAATAATTGAAAAATATTATACCAATTTCAAAGCCATTGGTCTCTATTAAGAAAAATGGGAAACTTTTCCACAGCGATCCTTGTAACTTTTTCCGATCTATCCAATAATTTTTTGGTAGTATTCCCTAATAGACAAAATCCTCTGAATATGTATTGAAAAACCTTATCACATATGATTTTTGATGATGACCAGAGTCCGCAAGGTTGAAAATTCTCATCCCCAAATTCACATCTCACTGCAACTCTTCTAAACGGGCTTTACCAGCATGTGACTCTCGCGGAAGTAATCGAGCGCCAATCCAATCAAAAAGACTTCCGCAACATCCTGCGTATATATAAGCCGTAATGATTGATAACGATCAATAATCGATTTAATACGATCAAGAAAATAATAACAATGGGTAAAGCAATATAGTTATGAATTAACATTTAATTTCATTCATTACATACCATAATCTGGTTTATTTATTTTTAACTTTAAAATTCAATAAATCAGCGTATAAACTCATTTTTACATATCGTGTTAAAGCAAATGATCCATGAAATAATAGTTATATAATTAATAAAAATGACTCATCTATGAACTGAGCAGTAAGATTATATTATATTTTCAAATTTTGACTCATTTTCTGCTTTTGTATCCAGGTATCTTGACTTTATCCGTGCTAGCAGTTATTCCATTACTTGTTTTTGGTAACCCCATTCGAACTTTAGCCTCAAGATTTGAGGACTGGAGAAGTCCTTGCGCAGGACCGGAAGCATCGCAGGTGGCACTGCCAGACTTCTTGCAGAGTATAACACCGACGGTACAACCCCTCCCACAGATCTTGAGGGAACTTGTAAATCAAATGAAAGAAACAAAAGAGAAAATAGAAGAACTGAAACATAACTACGTACGTTTCCTGATCATATCTAATCCTAAATCGTTGATTATTGACCCCTCTTAAAACCTTTCCATGCTTTTCAAGTATAGATATCTGGGTATACAATATCTATCTGTTCACGTTAGAAGATTCCTCATAATTTTTTTCACAAGGAAAGTATATAAATTTCACAATAATCTATTGGAAGTGTATCATTTGTCTCTGTCAAAATTAAATCCTGATGATAATACTTTAATACTTCAATATAATTATTACAGACTCAGGTGAGGATACATCAAGGTGACTGTGAGAACAATTTAGATGCAGCCTATCTCCGTTTGGACGGATTTCCAACCACGCCCTCCTTCAAAGGAGCTATGCGCATGTTTGAAGAAAGAAACGTAGGTTATCTCAATCAATGAACATAAACAATATAGATAATTTCAAAATATGTAAAGTCAAGATTCTCAATCCCAATCCAATTATAAAATTATACTTAAGTTTATGAATGTCGAAAAATGCTAAAAGGTAAACCTATTAAAAAATCTTTGTTTTGTTATTATTTACATCAGCAGTATGTAATCAGTGTATTTCACTATTATATATAAAACCTTGAGTGTAAGGAAAATAACTATAGAGACTTATCAATTGCTTTTTTTGACCCACTTTATTTAAAATATAAATAGAATATGCCCAATTTATTATAAAAGACGGAAATTGAGACTTTACTCCGGCGTTATATTATTTCTTTCTTCCGCGTTTTCCGATTTGGAGGGGCCATACTAAACGCACGTGGCAATTCAATACACTTCAATACACTTTCCGGTCGGGGGAGTCCTCTTTCCTTACCAGTGGAATTTTGAAGTTTAGTTTCTATGACTAAACAACAGGTGGAGAGAATAAAACTGTGATGTTTTAGAAAATTTGAAATTGTCATGAAATTAGTATCTACAGATATTCCTTGACAGTGGCAGTGGCAAAAAAAGTTTAAAAAGATGCCATAGACGAAAATCTTTTATTGACCTTTTTTTCGTAAACTCTCATCCTTATCTCTGTACTTTACCGAATTTTAAAATTTCCTCAAATAGAAGTAAATTATGAGGGCTGGATAGTCATGGTCATTTGTAGACTGAACCTTTTGGAAATGAAGAGCTATGCACGTATAGGGTATAGGAAATTGCAATAGATATCATAGCTGAAAAATATGGGTTGTTTTTCTATATACTAAATATCAGTTTATGGCTAGAAAAGTAATGTCATATTTTTAGACAGATCTGTTCGGTTCTTTATTGATCCCTTAGTCTTCTTGTAGACATTAGACATGTTAATTTTTAAATTGAATCCATGGGTCAATGTTAATCATTATGTTTATTTTTCTGCTTTTCATTTTAGTTGACTGATATCCTGCTCAAAGATTACCATAAATTATCCGTGGTTATGATCTTCCTCGAGCAGGTGCGTTGGGACGAGGATGTGTATGAAAACGACCAGTTTTTACCCATACTGAATAACATTTTCCGCAGTCTGAAATCCATTCTCTGTGTTTTGACCAACGCCCTAACGTCCCAGAGCGCCCAGGTCACAGAATTTGCCAACAGAACTCATTCCATGGGTCAGCGATACCGAACCATGTCAAGGGCTGAAAATCATGATCGAGATTACATTATCATGAGGCAGAGTTTGAAATTGTTTAGTAACATGATTTTGAAGTACGTTGCACTGAAGGACTTCTTGGAAGATCCAAACTCGGCTTTGTAAAGCTAAGGGATCGTTGTGTTGTGAAGTAATTTATAAAATGGTACATTTATGAATGGCTCATTCTGAACTATGTTAAGTGTACTAAAGATATTTTTAGATTTTTTATCAATTATAAACATTTTTAATTAAATTCCAATTTTTGTATAAATTATAATATTTCTTTGGTGACAATTATCCGCCCGTGTTTGTTGTTGTATTATTATAAACTTGTGCTCTAGAAACATATCATTTGAGTTCCAGATGTTATATCAATATCATTAGTTTTTGATTCGTGTTTAAGAATTTATGTTTATGTATTAATATTTTGATATATTGTTTATACTGCAAATGACTAATGTAATGAATATTTTATAGCTTAATAATTTATTTTTATTGCATCCATTTTTTTAATTGTAAAAGAAGCTCTATTCAAGACTCTCAATATCACTCTGTGCTACCTCTTGATGACAAAATGTATCAATGTTTATGAATTAATCATCAAAATGCTCAGGATATTCGTGATCTCATAAGTATTATCAAAGTATATCTGCCATTTTAATGCTTGAGTCAAATATTGCATATTTTAATGAAAATTGTTATTACATCATTTTTAAATGATGTTCTCAATCTTTTTTATGTATTGTTTACAATGTTGAACATTTTTTTCATCTTTAAGCTGTGATCAAAAATTCAGAGTAGTTATTTTGTTGTGTTTTATCACTTTAATGTATTTTTTATGTTCATGCATTTTCAATAAAGGTTTTTTGCTGAAAATATTACTTTTTTAGGGTTCATTTGTACAAATTTTCTAATTGAATGACACTGCATCAATGAGGATGTGTCAACAAAGCAAAATATGCTAAATTTCTGTCTTCTTTAGTTTTCTTCAACTTCATAATTTAGCTATTATTCCACTTCAAAGGGTTTGTTTATAAATTTGTTTTCACGTTAGAAGTACATGTAGTGAACATGTATATACATATGTTTCAATTTTATGTTACCAGGGGTATTTAAAAGAAATAATTGATTCATCTCAGTCTTTTTAAATGTGATCTTAAATAAATCCAGTTAATGTTTGAAAGATATATTTGTCAGAACTCATTGAACTAATCAAAGTTATAATTGTTTTTAATCCACCTAAGATAAACGAGAAATGTTGAACAAATTAAAATTATGGCATTCACTGTTTGGTCTTTGGCTATTTTATTATTGGTTCTTGCATTCAGATCGGTGTGTACTATCATCAAATGTCTGTATGAGGGTTTTTTTTTAAAGAATTTAGAGAACTAGAGAGATCCCCGATACTGTCCTCCAAAAAAATTATTTGCTTCCTGTTTCTACATTATATTTTTATAATAAAAATTAATTGATAAAAATTTATTAATAAAAATTATATACATCTATATAATATTAATGTTTAATAAGATGTAACAAATTAGAAAAACAGCGGGGAAGACCAAAAACCAGATACAGATTCTATTATTTCTCGTCTGACACAACAAAACTCAACCTAAACTGGGAGACCGAAAACTAGAAGTAGACTCAATAAGAGTTACTGAAATAATATTCACAGCATACACAAATACTTCCCGGAATTTTTTAATTGTAAAAAAAAAACAACAAACAAACAAAACACTAAAAATTTTAGATTTATTGAAGTTTTTGAAGTTTTGAAACTCCTTGGGTGAGGATTTCCATCAAAATTTGGAAACAGGTGGTCTTTTCCCCCAAAATGTTCACATTTCGACAGAAATATTTCTATTCTATCATTAGGTCCTTTTTCTAACTTGTCTCGACAGCTGTTCTTCTCTACAAGGCAAACTTTTGTATTTTTGATTGTCATACTAAGCTCGGGATATTCGTACTCTGATCTGTGGATACAAGTAATTCTATCTTTTGAAGACTATACTTCCAAAATTGTTTGAACTTTTCTAAATTCTTACTTAACGCTACTTACAATAAAATGTTATATATTTGTACAATGTGACAACACTACATTTGCGTATTTTGCTTGGCATAGGTATGCAATGTCATTTCAATTGAAGTCTCAGTTTTATTTGCAAAAGTGTAAAATTTTAGTGGGCACTACACGAACATAAATGCCTAAAGCTCCGCTCCTACATGAATTGTGGGTGCACTTCGCAAACTTAGCATTAAGTTCCTGTATTTTTAACAATTTTAAAACCTGTAAGTCAAATTTAAGATAATCTTTAAAAAACAACACGTTTTAAATGTAACAAGAGATACGAGACACTATATATTTTTGAAATGGCTTTTTAATAATAAATCAGCATGTCTTAACTGCTTAATAAAAACATGTGCTATTTTACAATTTGAGTCTTACATTCAATTTCCACAACTTTCACAATCTAAAACAATGTAAGGACCTGTCAGATGTCTAAAATTTTACTATGGTTTACTGTGTAATCATAGTAGGGCGGGTGGACTTTACTTGTAATATTATTTCATGTGTGTCAAAACGTTGTGCTAGAATTGGTCAGGAATGTTAATGTTCGCATTTATTTTTACATACTATGAATTAGTTACCCTTCATCTTAAATCTGCATGTATTTCTTGAGTTAACTGTCACTATTTTAGCAATTCTACATGTGTAGATTAACTGCAACACTTTAAATCATCTGCTGCCATGCAACTTGTTTACATCCTGTCTGCCATCTTTATCGGTGCATGTTAAGTAGATTAGTTTCGTATTTAACCTCATGTTATTCATGTTACATTACTGGCATAATTACTTGCTATTAATTATGTTAATTATTATTGTGATTTCTAATATTCATTTTAGTAATTGTTATTCCCGATTACATGTGTCTAAAACTTGTACTATATTTTTATCCATCCGCGATATCGTCTGCATACTCAGCAAGTTTACTTCTGTGAAATTTACAAGTTTCAGAGATAAATTGTTTACTTACTTATTATAGACACATCTTTTGTAATCCATATTTATTGATTATTTTGTCTTTTCACTTCTTAATTCTTGGGTTTGTTTATAATCCATATTGTACGACATCTTTGTTTGACAGTACGACACGATTTTTATTTTGTACGATGTCGTACATTGTCGTGATTGGTGGAACGTCGCCGTACAGCATTTGTATTGGTTGAAACTTGTCATGTGACCCTTTTCCGAAGGTTATATATAGGGGGCGATCGCATTATGTCATCAGATAATTTGCCGAGTTGTCAGGCGCGTAAATTCAAAGTAGAGATCCAAGATCCGCCCATATTTTCACCATAGCCATACTATTGTGATTCCAGGTGAGAAAATGTTCGACAATTATCTCCCAACACACTGGACACCTATTTTATTGTAATTAACTCTGGAGATCATCCTACTAAAGCCATTGTACACCCCCCCCTTTTTTTTATAATAGTAGCCTGTACGGTAGACGCCACCAATATGAATTGTACCTGTTCAGATGAAAACTATATTATGCATGATTAATAAATGTTATTGAGACCAAGATGAATCTTATGTTTTCCCTATTACCAAGTGACCAAGGATTTTAGTACAGGAGTACTGCCAGTTATTATTTTGTAGCGCCCCCAACTTAAGCTTGGCCATTCCCGGGGAGCTTACAACAATCTTTCATGTTGATAAACTCCATTTGGGATGGTCTCCACGTTCCACGGTGGGATTCGAACCCGCGACGTAAAGATCAACTCCTTACTCCGCGACTCTAGAGCAGACGCTCTACCACTGCGCCAGACTGGTTCCTTTTAGAGCTAAAGGTTCCTTTTAGAACTACAGCTATGTATATACTAGTACATAGCTGCCTATACTGTTTTTACCTCTCAACGTTTGTATTTTTAAGTCATTAAAAAACATGAATTTCATGCAACAAAATTTTGAAAAAAATATTAAGATTTTCTTTATAAGAAGTTACCTGAGTAACTCTTCATCAGCAGATTCCTTTTCCTACATATTCTTATGTAAAACTTTTATCATTTTCTATGGCCCCACCCTACCGCAGGAGGTCATAAATTGAACAAACTTCAATCTTTACTGCATGAGGATGCTTCCTTATAAATATAACTAATCATGAATTTGCTGTTGTTCAGAGGAAGACTTTTAAAGATTTTTCCTATGTATTCCCATGTAAAACTTTGATTGCCCATTGTGGCACCAGCCTGCTCCCGGACGCCCTGGGAGTCATGATTTGAACAATATACACTACCTGCAGATGCTTCCATCTAAATTTGATTAATCATGGCTTTGCTGTTCCTTGGAAAAAAAGATTTTTAAACACTTCTATATATTTCTATGTTAAACTTTGATCCCCCTTTTCTGCCCAACCCTACACCCAGGGCTCATGATTTGATTGATTGATTGAATGTATATTGTTTTATGTCCCGTTCGATAATTATTTTTTCACTCATATAGAGACGTCACCATACACCGGTGAATGGCTTCAAATTTAGACCTTTACTCAGCATTCAGGGCCATTGAGCAGTGAGGGTTCTTTATCGTGCCACGCCTACCGTGACACGGAGTCTCGGTTTTTAAGGTCTTATCCGAAGGATCCGCAACTTTCACTTCAAAGTGCCGAGCGCTTGGCGAAGGAACAGTTGATTTGAACAAATTTCAATATGCACTAAGGATGGTTCTATATACATGTAAACATGATTGATAATGGCTTTGCTGATCTTGAGAAGGAGATATTTAAAGGTGTTTCCAAGTTATTCCTATGTATAACTTTGATCCCTGTTTTGCTCCCAACCTACCCCCGAGGGTTATGATTTGCACAGTCTTAAAACTACACTACCTGAGGATGCTTCTACATTGATATGACTAATCATGGCTTTGCTGTTCTTTAGAAAGAGATTTTTTAACGATTTTTTTCCTACATATTCTTATATAAAAACTTTGATCCCCAGTTTTGACCCCACCCTACCCCGGGATCATGATATGAACAGATTTGAATTTACACTACCTGAGGATGCTTCTGTATTAATATGATAAATTATAGATTTACTGTTCTTGAGGAGAATATATTTTTGATATTTCCTTTACAAACTTTGACCCCCTGTTGCCACCTCGACCTACCCCCGGGGGACATGATATGAACAGACTTAAATTTACTTTATGTAATGAAGATTTCACACAAGTTTCTGGCCCAAAGGTTCTTGAGAAGAAGATATTTAAAAGATGTCACAAAATTTTCACTAATTCTTAATTACCTCCCCTTGAAAAAGGGTGTGGCACTTCCTGAAGAAGTCGAAAATGTGAAAAGTTTACAGACAACACAACAGACAGACAGACAGATCAAAAAAGCTCACTTGAGCCTTTGGCTCAGGTGAGCTAAAGAAAATGAAGATTTTAAAAAATAACGTTTGTTCATGTCAGTGCTGAGATTTGTTTGTAGGTGGGGTGGTGGAGGAGTGTATCAAAACCCTCTGCCATAAACCTGTTACACCACCAAACTGCATGCACTGCAGTCGAACTTTCTGTGACAAGAGGCTGTTTTGAACGCCCTTAAATATTTAAAAATGTTCCATAACATCATCGACATTACGAAATATATCATTCAACTCAGTCTTCATGGATTTTGTAATTACAACCAATAGATTTTTCTTAATATGTATAAGGCTCAGATCAATTCAGTTGTGTTTATGTATTAATTTACTTTATAGAATGGCTCAAAATAAATCTATTTTCTTGACTGTCACCTTGAAATCTTAGAACGCTCAATTTTTCCTTGTATAAATGTTTGAATAATTTTTCATTTAAGAATACCAATTTAAGTTTTAAAACATGCAATTGTGTGAATATAAAAACAGTACTTGCACTTTAAAAAAAAACTCTATTTTCAAAACCAAATATATACCTCCTTAAAATTTAATGGCTTTTAAAGCAATACAATGCACTTCATAGAACAGCAAAACAAAAATGAAACTAAATTTGGAGTCTGGCAACTAGAGGTACTCTCTTTCTTATTGTAGTACTATCCAGCATACTTCCCGTATTGTTGAAATTGCTGAAAAAATCCTTTTAAAAAAGTTTGAGTTTCAAATGAAAATTTGTAACTCATTCTAAAGGTGGGGGTTCCGATCAAAATTAGAAATCTTCAGGGGTTATTTCCCAAAGATTCACATTACAACAGAAATATTTCAATTCTAGTTCATAAATTTTCAAAACATTTCTACATCGATCATTTTCAACGCATGAATGTTTTTTTGTTTTGTCACTAACTCTATATATTCTCCCTCTGATCTGGTGGTACATTGATTTTTTTTGTTTTGTTTATTTCTTGTTGTTATTGTTGTTTGTATGTTGTTTTGTCTAACTTTTCAAACTTCTTACTCAAATATATACTTTACAGTAATGATTTTATACCATCAAATAATGTTTTTAAGATATTCAATTCGCAAATTTTGCTTGATGCTACATGTAGCTTTTCATTTCATTGTATAAAACTTTTTTTTTTATTAGAAAGGGCACTATTTTAGTGGGACCACACGAACACTTACGCCTAAAGCTTTACTCCCACTACATTGTACGAACTTTGGCTGCACAGAGACCTTTATCTCAATTAATAAATAAACCAAATTCAAGAGAATCTTTATCTTTGAAAACAGTAATATTAAAATGTAACAAAAGAGATGAAACATTTTGAATGTATATACGTTTATTATAGATTAGCATTTTATTCTTATTTGATAATTAAATAATGCTATTTTACAGCTGCAGTGAAAATTTCATTTAAATCTAAAACAAGCATTATTTATGATGACGTAAAATGAATGAGAGGGCTGGGCCTCTGAAAATAACTGTTCCTTAAATGATAATGTTTATCCTAGTTTTCAAAATTATCACTCCACTTGTAACTAATATAAGAACTTCATTAACTTTGACTTTTTCTGGAAGTGCGTGTGCTTTCATGGAATCAATACTAGTAAACGTGTTCCTCTTCCAGTTGAACTTTAACCCCTTTTTATTTAAAGTATTTTAGATCTTTAGGTCTATTTATTTTTGTGTTTCTAAGTTATTTTATGCAAGAAAGATTACAAGAGAATCAATCAATCAATTAATGATATTTAAAAAAAAAAATAATTTTTAAAATTAGAAATTGTAGTTTTTTCAGGGAAAATATTTGTAAATTTATACGTAGAGGCCAATCTCTACTCCTCTCTATCATAAAACTGTTATGGCAAACACTTAATGACATTTTCCTCTGTCTTGTTCCTCAATTATAATTCTATCGATTGTTTCCTCTTAACCAAAATTTTAATTTATAAATTAAAAACCTATATACTACTAACATTTTTATGTTCCAAGAATTTCTAGGTTAAAACAATTCATGTTACAGTTCATATTAACATCAACCTTCAACTTATATACTGATAATATTGAATTATTCGGAGTCAAATTGTACAATATGATGGAAGTTAATATTTGTCTCTTTTCTAATTTCGCAAACGTACATACTTGGAACACAAGTGCTTAGTTTTTCTTCATAACCATTATTATTCTAAAATTAGTTTTTAAAATGTAATCTCAGATTTCATGGAAAGAAGGAAAATCAAATTTACAAGGAGATCTCTTTTACTCTTTACAAACACGGAAGCAAAACAAAAGGGCCCCCAGTGCATGGGTCAAGGGCGAAGCGCTGGTGGGGATCATGGGCCAAAGCCCCCAGAGGCTCTTGTAATCTAGAGATTTTATTGGGCTTAACTGAAGTCTTTTAAGTTAACAATTTTACTTTTTTCTCGTCATCATTAATGCTGAGAATTAATAAAACTATGAATTGTTTAAGGTCTGTGTAAGCAAAGCCTATGAGTCAAGCCTCCAGAAATTCTATTTTTAGGGATATAGAAATAAGACATTTCATTCACACCCTTTTTGTTCATGTTGTTCAATAAATCATTTCTTTCTTCAGAAGGAACCATGGTTTACCGATATCTTGGATTTGACAATTTATGGGATATGACATACCCACCCTCTCGCCCCCTTTAATCCGCCACTGATCGATATACTTAATTATTCAGGAAATTGTTGCTGTTTAATTTACGTATCTCTACATACACATCAATATTTCCCGACAAATTACAGAATTTGATCCACATCGCTTTTTCTTACTTATATCACATCGCCTACAATACGGACTATATCACTGCAGATCTCCCCGATTTCTTTCATTGTCAAAGGAGAGCACTCTAGAAAACCAATGTTATTTGGCTTTACAAAGAAACCTGCACCGAATTTTATTATCTTCAGGAAAAGAGTTTAACGATCTCCGAGAAAAGCTCCTTCATATAACGTTGATGAATGTTATTGGGACAATAAATCAAAGAATGACAATATTTTTGTGTCAAAGCGTTCGATTTTGATTGACAGGATGTAAATTGAGAGAAGCAAATCCTCGGGACAATATCCCGGCCTCCTGGCCGGGCGCAAACCATTTGGATCCTACATTAAGATGTATGTCTCCAATCTTATCAATAATTAAAGTCCCATTTTAGAAGACAGTGACAAAGTCGCAGTTGTCTTTGACGGGAGAATTGTCTTTGATGCAGAGAGTGCGGGAAGTCGGACAAATTGTTAGCTAATTTGTCAAGAGCTGTAATTTAACAATGGAAATAGCTTCAGTTCTATTGCCGCTTACAGCAATAATAATTGGCCGCTTAAAACAATAATCGACAATTCCCTGTCAGCTACGTAAATATCTGTGAAAATAAGACGTTATTAACTAGGAACTTGAAGGACGCCTTTCAATAGGAATAACAATATTTTTTTAATCCCAAAGCATAATATGTATAAGCAATTTTGCCAAATATGTCTCTTGTTCAATTTCATTTCTTTCCTTTCTTAATTTACGTAAGATTTTTAAGTATTGTACCCAAACAATGAACATATTAAATACAGATTCATAACGATTTGATATAGAGTATATAAGTTATGCTAAATATGTATTATCATCTGGTTTACATTTAAATCTTGCAAAGTAATGAAGTATGTGAGAAAAATTAATAAAAGTCTAAATACAATACCGTAAACAGGATGCGTTAAGATAGAACACATCTCAAGAAGGAGCACATTTATCTCTTTAATACCAACTCCGTATTTTAAAGGAGATGACAAAAACTCAAAAACATACTGTATTAGAAGTATAGGAATATATTATACACGTATTTCCTGTGAATGACATGAATAGGTAACATCATCATTGCGGGTTATGTATTCTTATTTATTTTGTATAAATAAGTTCCATATTTCCTCGAGGACTGCCTCTTGCTAAAATACAATTAATGTAAACATTTAATGCAGAAATTCCAACCCACACTTACTTTATTGAAAAAGATGTCAAATATAAAGGAATCTTGGATTTACATATATGGATAAATATATAACAATCTATTTATTCACTGAAGATTTCCCGATATTCTATATGAAATTTGACGTCATGTGTAGAATGACGTAAACGAGAAACACTTAAGAAGAGTCTAAGGAATGTTTTCATACACCCAAATATATATAGGGCACATCACGATTATGACTGAGAATTTTCGTCCATCCAAGGTTGAAGATTTTGAAGGGCATGTAAAGATGAGTTGCTCATGCACAAAGGGTCTCTGACGTCATAAATAGTTTTGTTAGCCTCGTTTTGAAGACTAAGCATAAGGCGATTGGCTGCTTGTCGTTCAGCCTCGCGTTCTTCCGCCGTTTGTCGCCTGAAAAAGAGACAAAGCATAATTTGGAGTACATTAAAAGAAAATTTACTTAAACGTTATACATGGTGCTCTTAGGAACTGTTGAGCGAGTGTTTTTTATTGTACGTATGCAATGCATTTTGAAAGTATGATTTCAAATGCACTGAAACCTTGCACATCTTTTTAGTTTACATATCACATTGTGTTCTAATAGCTAAAATTCATTGAAAATAGAACAAAATACAAATTAAAAATATAACATACTAGTAACAGCTGCAAAACGTGTGCCCAAGTTAAATATATGCTCGAAGGGAGTACATGTATTTGAAGTATACATGTATTTATAAAAAATAGCAAACTCGAAAATCAATAATTTTGTCAATTTAGTCATGTTCAAGGCACATTTTTTCTTTTTAAAACTGAAAAAATACTAGGTTTCTATGTTGCATTTTTCTATTTCTGTAATTAACTCTATCATGTTCTTTAAATTTCATCAAAAATGCGACAGATTGGCTTTTAACCAGTTAAAAACTCTCTTAGTTACTGACCATGTGATGGAATGTACATGTATACTGATAACAAGTTCTCTTACTTAACGCTTTAATGAAAAACAACAGATGTTCTGTTTAACAGAAAACGTCATCACTTTTGAACGAACTATTTACTTGATCGGACTTGTAGTAAATATTATTGTAAAAAGCAAGCTTAAGCTTGCAGCTATGATTTAGAACTGTTTATATTAATAACTATGCATATTTATTTAAACACTCTCAGAATTCCGAAATGAAATATGAGAAATATCCAAAAAGTCATCTGGCATGGATTCAAAAACAATTAAAGTTTTACAAATATTATGGAAAATCGGCGGAAGTTTGCAAGATCTTCACAGGGAAGATATTAGATCATTTTTATGAATAACATCATATGGTTTACAGGAATATCAGTTATTTCTCTCAGTTATATCACAAAAGCTTATCTAGGTATAAATAGACCGCCTGGATATGTCTTATGTGTTAACAATGGTGTTCTTTTGTTTTTCTTTTTTGCTACTCTCTCTCTCTCTCTCTCTCTCTCTCTCTCTCTCTTTCTCTCTCAACAATATTACTCTCTGAATCTTCTCTTCACTTAATCACGTGTTACTAAAATAACTGCAATTTTATTACTTATAAATACGGAATTTCCAGACTAATTGTTAATTAAAATTGATAAACAGTTAATTCATATTTTATACACATAATATGACGTTTTCATTGAATCTACATGGACAAGATTTTAGCCAAAATGATATTTTTAATGAATTCATTAAATATCAAGCATACGGGAGTAACAGGTTTAGTAAGCTACTAAAATCAAAATGAAGAAGAACTGAAAAGCATGCTTATTTATCGTAGTAACATCTCATTGATTTAAAGAATTTCTCGTTCCATTTTTCGATATTTTGAATTATAATCATGTACATGCATGATTCATATTTTAAAAATAAAACTGTATGAGAATCAAACTTTCCCAACTATATTTTTAAATTTCAAAGTTACAACGAATATTCATAATTTACCTCCATTTTGTTCTGCGGTTCTGGAACCACGTTTTGACCTGTGCGTCAGTCATTTTCAGCGCCTTTGCTAGGGTGGATCTTTCGGCTGAAGCTAAGTATTTTTGGCGGTGAAATCTTTTCTCCAGTTCCATGATTTGCAGACGAGAAAAAGAGGTGCGCGGCTTCTTCCTTTTCGGGGGTGTTCTGTTTTGATATGGGTGTCCAATCCTGCGAGTAACTGAAAATTCAAGAATTTACAAAATTATAAATTACAATTACTTTCCTTCTAAACTTTAAAAATATTACAATAATCCTAGTTTAATAGAGTTTTAATATCCTTATGCAAAAAATAATAGACATCTTCAAATAAAAATAGAAAACAAACAATTGAAATACTATTCATGTATTTTGAAATGTCTACTAGGGTTACTGAAACATTTTTCTCAAATTTTGTTCAAATCTTTAACAGTATGTTCCTATGTTTAGCCTATTGGATTTATCAGAGAAAAAGTCATGTTTTATCGTAAATGCGAATACAATAGTTTTTTAAATGTTTATTTCACAGAAGGAAGTCCTTAATTAAAACTTACATGAAGTTGCAATTTATTACATAAGTATTACTTAAGTATAAATCAAAATTTAAGTAGGGTTGTAATAATTTGTAAACAAAACTTGTCAGGGTTTTCTGTTAAAAAGTACCTTTGAAAGTAAAAAAAAAAGTACCTATATACATTATGTTTTTAGTAAGATTCACTCTGCATTTTTTGAATTAGTGAAAAAGATAAAACTTGAAATACAAAAATGATCTCGAAACACCAACTAATATTCGTTAACGTGTTTTATCTAACGGATCAATAAGATTTTTCGTATCTTTGTTTTATTTTTTTTTTTTATTTATTTTTTTTTTTATTGTGCAGAAGAGTATAAAAGAGAAGAATCGTTAATCTTCCAAATCCATGAATAATAGTTTATTTAAATGTAAGTAAAAAATTGCATTCCGACATTCTCTTCATTTCAAATACGATTTTTTTTCATAAAGGTATACATGACAATTTCAAAGGAGATATCATGGATATATATATGCTCTTGTTTTTACATGAAGTAGTTGTCTTTTCATTTAAACATGTACATATGAACTGATTCATACATTGTATATTTAACTTCCCTGTCGTATATATATATACGTTTTACATGTACACCTCTCTCGTTAACAATTCTAAAACAATTGAGGTCAAACCAAATTAGTTATTTATTGATACAATTTTAAAAGTTAAGAGCTGGATCGTAATTTGTTTAAAACTACAAAACATCATGAAGTATGGTAGTGTTTACAGACTAATTTTATTTATTTTTCCTATCGGAGCACATATCAGGGACTTACATCCGGGTTAGTTCCCATACTTCCTGTTATTTCCATAATTTCAGTACCCTTAACTATACTGACCGTATTGTATATAGCGAATAAATTATAAGTACATTTAGAAGTCCAACAAAAGTCACTTGTCATTCATTCAATTTTAATTGGTAGACCAGTTTCCAACTGCCTCTCAATTACTAATTGAACGTCATTCACAAAGCACTTATGTTGTAACATCATATTCGATTGTTCAGCCAGTCAAACTCACATTTAGCGTCAGCTATACTTAGAAATACCGTTAATAGGTAACTTATAAGCTTTACAATGACTATGCTTGGCTTTCTTAAGGGTTTTCTCTTTAAACAAAAGAATATGTAACACATTTGTAATTTGTAAGGGTGTTACACAGTATACAATACTGATTTATAAAGCGCTTTATCTCTCTAAACATTCACTTTCATTATTTTTTTTAATTATTTTTTTTTAGATACGATGTCCCCATATATCGATAAAATATGATAAGAAGATAAATCAGTATACATATATCTTATTCTAATTTCTATATTGATTTAAATACATAACAGTTTTACATATATACATAATTAGATACATGTAATTAGGAATTAGTTTGGTTTTAATACACCCTAAGATAAGCTAAATGGCCTGGAATCCTTTTAAAATTTCCTGTTTTCCAATGATAACTACAAAGAATCAAATCGATATATATAGGCTAAATAATAGACAAATGTAGATCCCATTTTTTTCTTGGAAGAGAGGGGTGCTAAGTGTAATTACACAGTTTGTCTTGCTCAGTTAAATACAAAGGAAATCTGTACAATGAAGTACATTGATCATTCATGAAGTGAAAAGTCAAGAACATATTTTTCTGGATTATAAATATAGACCAAGACATTTAAAATTTCCAACAAGTATAAAGTATGCATGGTTATGTTTAAACGGAAGACCATGGTGACTAACTTTTTTTTTGTCCTTTGTATCCAAAGTGTGTAGACAACCACTACCTCCAAAACACATATCGCATTTGAAAAGATCACGAATTATGTGTCTTTTTGAGAATTTTATCAAATAAACGATATATTAATCATCATTAAAAACATTTCTCTTATAACTTTAACCAAGACATTTGATAAATTTTGGTATGGTAATATTTTTGAGACAAAAAACGCAAAGCAAAAGTAATGATAACAAATCTTTTAATTCATAGGACGTGTAACGAAGATAAGAATAAAAGAGAAACGTTGATTTCCCACCGATAACGACAAAAGAGGGACAACACTTGATTATAGTTTCCAATCACTCATCAGTCATTCCCTGAATTAAGCGACTGAAAAGTGGCATCTCGATCACGCTCGCTGCTAGAAAAACCTCAGCGCTTGTCGTTTGTTTACACGCGTCTCATAAAAAGTGTACAATGTTTACTTTTAAACACAGCTCTTTACAGAAAATAAAAATAAATAAAATGTTGTTATTTTCAAAATCGTTATTAATTCTTTCAACATCTTTGAAACGAAATCAATAAAGTTTTGAAGGCGATTAGTGCCAAAAAAGACCCAGTCTATTATTCAAATTGTTTTTTAACAAAATGAAATCCATTTTACATTATTAACTATTTTATGTATAAAAAGATCTTGGATTGTCTTCACAAGAGGACTTAGTTCACCGAGCAGGGGGAAATATGTCAATAAGTTTAAAGTAAACTTGCGTCAAATACAGTTATAATTCACAAATCTTTCAAAAAAAAATTTAAAAGGGTATTCTTCTGGATTTTAGAGAAAAAACTATCAAGCTTGTTTAAATTATTCTACATTAAATGACAGTGAGATCAAATTAAAAGCAAAAACTTAAAAAAGCAAATGTGACTTTTTTATTCTTATGAAAGTCATATTTTGCTTTTAATTATATACATGTGTCGTTTTCTGATTACTGGGTTCTGCTGGGATTTTTCTGTTAATGTAGATAAAACAAAAATCGTTATTTTAAGAAAGGGAGGTAAAATCAAGCCTACAGAAAAATGGAATATTAATGGGCATTCAATTGAAGTTGTCGATAATTACATATTTTACACAAAAGCAACTAACGTTCCAAGGAAGGAAAGCCGTGTTTGCATTAAAATCAAAAGTAAAAAGTATGTGTTTAAAATTTAAATACAGAAACCCTTTGTCACTTTTTGACACCTATGTAACAAGTATTTTAAACTGTGGTTGTGAAGTTTGGGGTAGTCACAATGCTAGTGACGTAGAAAAAGTACAGTTGGAGTTATAAAATCTGTTTTAGGCGTAAGGGAGAACACCAACTTTGCTTCAGTGTATTTAGAAACTGGAAGCTACCTATGAAAAATACTCGATTGTAAAGAATTTTCAAATTCTTGTTCAAGGTTTTATTTAGTAAAAATTGTATAATAAAAAATTGTTATATGACAACTGTGACAGAATGAAAAACAGTAAGAAAAATTGGGCCTTTTGTATAAAGAAAAATTGTAGGAAATAGGGTTAGAATATATGTGGTGTGGACAACAGATGGCAAGTTCTAGAATTTTTTCCCAATTATAAAACAAAGATTGATTGACATTTGTGTTCAAAATCTTATGGAAGAAATCAATTATTCATCAAAATGTAATATTTACAAACATATATTAGACAATTTTTCTTTATAATATTATAATCCTATACCTTCTTTGTACAAAAACGCAAATCAGTTTCATCTCATAATCTGGAAATTGAGACAGGACGACATAATAAAATACCTAGGGAGAGTAGAATGTGTAAAAGTGAAGTAGAAGATGAATACCATTTTAATTTGTTCGCATTTTAAAAAGATCCGTAAAAAATATATCAAGAAGTATTACTGGCAAAAGCCATCTGTTTTTAAATTTTTACAATTGTTAAGTGCTCATAACGTCCATGATCTCTGTAATTTAGGGAAATATATTCATTATGCTTTTGAGTTAGGAGAAAGTTTTCTCTCATATGGTAATTCTCCATGAATACATTATTATTATATTGTATTATATATGTGTAATCTATAAAAACCGACATACAATGTCATTATGTAATATTTTATATTACACGTATATGTATCGTTGAAATGCGATAAGATGTATGTCTAAAGCAACAAACAAATAATAATGAGAATATATAAAATTCATAAAAGAAGTAAGTGACAATTATGATTGTCGTGTACTTATCATATGAATTTCATATAATTCTATAATTAGTAAACATCATCTATTCAAACATTCAATTCAATGTAAGGAAGCTTTTAAAAAAAATTAGCACATTGTCGATAATTTGATCATACTAACCGCCAAATCTGTCTCTTCTCATGTCAAGCCACCCGGAAATTCCATATGACGTCAACATGGGAATTATGGGATGTGGTCTGTGAATTGAAATCTGGCCCGGATACCCACAGTATCCAACAGGGGGCGCTGATAAGGCACCCGGTAACAGAGGCGAGGGATAAAATGTAGAATGTCCAGGTTGCTTTTCGTTATTGCTTTCTACCCCTCTGGGATCCACTCCATCATTTGATTCAGAATCCGAATCAACATTCTCACTTTTCTCCTCAAAATTGCTCAGAATTCGACTTATTCCGAATGATAGTTTGGGTTTAGATTTAGAAGTTTCGCTATGGCTTGGAATGTCGTTTTTAGATTTTTCAGCCATTACTGGCGACGTACGGTTCTTTTCAGCGTCCATTCTGTTCTAATTGCAACATTAATTTAAGAAATTCGTGAGTGAGAGTAATAGGATCCCCACAATTAATAACAATTAAAAGAGGTGTCTCAGACCCAAGAAGCATTTCAATCATATTATCTTGAAAGCCGATATCTACTTTAAAACTTCATTAACAGTATTATTTTGTCGAAGTAGATTATCAGAATCAGTTACGAAGATTCTGATTGGACAAGACTCTAATACTCCGCCTTTAACACCGCCAAAGTAATTAGACGTGACGAGATAGGTCGGACCTTTGCGAATAAGGTGTCAACGAAATCGTTACACGTGTTTTCTAGCTATCAGGAATGGCATGTAGATATATAGCGCTTAATAAACAAGTAAAAAAAACCTCTTTACAGTGCACATTTGTCGCCAGAACATTTGTAGAATATTTTTGTGATACAGAATCTTTTTTTTAATTTGTTTGCCAAACTTTTTATCTATTTTGCCAAACTGTTTCCGCTTTCTCATTAAGATGAACCCAAAACTTATTTTACATAATAAATTATTTTCTTTCTGTTGCTATAGTTTAAATTTCATGTGGCAATTTTCAAAAGAGAAAAAGAAAACTTCATGCACGATTAATCTGTGCTATGTACGAGAATCTATGCTACACAACACATATGCTTTTACTCTTTATATCATTTTTATGTTTCTAACCCTAACCCTAACTCAAACCTTACACTGAGCCCTAGAAATCCATTCAGATTTTTTTAAATTTTTGATTGAAATAACATAATTTTCAAAAAGGAACATTTGGAAAAAGAGGTGGAATTTGATATACTTTTCCAACAGTAAACTTAATACATTGTGTTGTAACTCATCAGACAAAAAACGTACATGCAAGCAAATGGACTGAAAGGGTTTTTGAAATTATCTTAATATGTTAGCACCACAGAGGAATGCATCTCTGACGTTGAATTTGACATTTAACAGCGGATTATTGTTTAAAATTTTAAAGCAAACAATTTCGACTTTTCGTGTAATACTATTTCTAAAATCTTTTGCGTGCAAAAGGGGTAAAAATCACGTTATCTGTCACCTTGTAATCTCGGTAAATTACACGGTTTCCCTATTGAGACCAATTCCTATTTATAGTTCTATTTTCTTCGAGACCCCTCGGGTATTTTCAATGTCTTTGGAATAAGCGGTCATTCAAGGCAATGGATGGCAATTTTCTCTACAGCGGTCATTCATTACAATTTTCGACTGTGGCCAAAATATAACCAATTCGCTCACGCGATCCGTCCAGCGTTTCCTCAACTGACAATGGATTAGCATTATTGTTTTTCACTTTATGATTACATTTGTTCATTTTGTGAAAAAAGTCTCGATGGTAACCAGTAAGAAGCACTTTAACACCTCTGTGATGGTCTCATTTACACAGACGGAAAGCATTTGACGCCTTTTACAATTGACTTTGTACGGGGAGGCAAAAGGTTTAAGTCAAGATCTCATAAATAGACAAATGAGTTCACAATCCTAGCGCGGACCATCAGACGATCTATTATGTATTTATTTCATTTACACGCAAAAAAGGAGTTTTAACATAGTCTCCCGGGGAATTTTAAGGCAAATCTATAGTTCTTACTTCTGAGGGAAGAAAGCGTGTTATGGCTAAGTCTATAATCGTAGACAAATTGTCCTTCCTTCCCTTAGGGGTTCACCCATTTTCGATTAAATTGTTGCACGGGCGCTCTCGTGTATCTCTGTTTTTCTAATTGATACTAAACTTTTTTCTGCTTTCCTTAGACAATGAGATCGGTGTTAGGCTTTATTAAGAATTGTATGCGTCATTTGAAGACCCCATGGAAATTACAAACCAATGGCTGTTAATCATCATTACAATGTAAAAAGTTACTGCACTTTGTATAAATGGTCAAATATATTCGTTCTGATTAATATAAAATTGTTAAGGCCTACAGAAGGCGTCAATTACCTTGAACCTCGTTTAACAGATGTACATCACAACATGAACGAATAACAAAATAATAGTGTTTGTTTGACTAATTATGTAGTTTTGAACCGAATGACTGCTATTGAAGCAAGAGCTACCAAAACCATTGATTATGGGTTCTAGTGTGAAGTGTTAATTTTTTTTTTTTTTTAGGTTTCTACAACCTAATCTGCCACAATTTTAAATCAATCAAGTGATATATTCAATAATATTTTCAAGAGGCGTCAAGACACAGCATGTATGAACGTTTGATAAATATTAAATGTTAAAGTAAAATATTTTTAACTTTTTTAAAAGTACAAAGATTCACATGGCTCTAGATCTAATGAATTTGGGTCGATTTGGTAATCTTTGTTTAAAAAATTAAGAACAGCAGCAAAAATTCTGGTCATTAATAGTGTATCCTGCAGATCAAAGCGACACTTAGAGATCACTTTACCCTGTGTCTGTCTGTCTAGCTGTCTGTCTGTCTGTCACACCTTATATCTTGAAATCTGTAAGAGGTATGAATTTGATATTTTGTTCATATATTGCTTGGCACTATGGATTTCGTAAATTACCATGGTTACCGACCTTGAAACTCTTGAACTTGACCTTTGATCTACTTTTCAAAGAAGTTCTTAGTGCTGATATACAGCTTATTTTTGACATTTTAGAGGTAAGTTTATGTTTTTTATCATATGTAAAGTTTGTCATGAAATATTATTCAAAATACCTGCCTTACAGATCTTTGAACTACTTTGCAAAAATACTCTGGACGGTTGATTTCACCTATGAGTTTTGAATTTTTAGAGGCATGGTTTTGATAATTATCATTTATATCGCATGTTTATAAGCCTATGACACTGTACTTTAAAACTATATGATATACAGTTACCACACAAACTGAAATTTAAATATTTGAAAATAAATCGGGATCGGTATCCCTTTTTGTAGACTGACAATTGCAGTGAAAACAGACTGAAATCTCTTTTGGGGAATTGCTTGATTAGTTTACATAAAACAAAATGATAAATATTTATTTCTAATAGTTTTATTTTTTTATAATTTATAGTTTTGAGGGTGGGGGAATCGTATTTCTGATTCTATCACAGTCTAACTATGTGTTTTTTAAAGTTACATAATGAGTCAAAATCATGCGTTTCTTTTAAGATATCTGTATCATAAAGCGAAAGATTAATGAAAATTATGAGTATAGCCAAGATATGACCTGGAAAAACAAAGGTTGTATCTACCGTTTCGTTGTTATCGTGCATGTCAAAGTCACGCTACTTTTATTTTTAGCGTAAACTTGTAAACAACATTTAATCAGAGCATGCAAAGGTGAGAAATATGTTCTAATAATCTTTTTTGAAGATCATCATTGTATCAAAATTCTTGATCTACCGACATTCATTTTTTGATACGTGTACATGAGACCATGGTAACTTCTTCAACTTTTCTGCGCACGCGTACAATAAGGAGGAAAAGGTAAAGTTATATTTTCGTATTGGGCCATTCAGAAATTATATTTTTTCTCAATAAAAATAGATTTTTTAGGTTCCCAAACCTGTATTTTTCTGAAACCTAATACTTTCAGGAATTCAACAAAATTTACACGGGTCATGCAAAAATTTTATGTTTGTCAATTTTCCCGTTTGTGCGTCACAGTGTCGCCTTGAGGCAAATGGATGAACTATAATAAATGCTTGTAGCACTCATATTTATGATTTTATAAAGCAGGCAACGTAACACTCAAGCTCAATAAAATGGTGCAAATGATGTCGCTGGGGGTTAAGCGTAAAAAAATAACGAAATGTCAAAGAAAATACTTTTTGAATGAATGCATGAATATGTAACCTTTAAGGCAAAAATACAAAAATGAAGTGAACAAATCATATTGAGATATTTTATTTGGCATATAGTGATTTTTTGAAACGTACGTTACTGTCGCCAACATCGAATAATTACACTTAAATGGCTATTTTTTGTACAAATAACAGTTGAATCTTAAATTAGATAGCACATGTCTTCAAAACATTTATTTGTAAAATGCTATTAATAAATTATTGAGCATAATCACAAATATATTACCAAACTTTGATCTGATATCCCCATGTCGCCAGAAACAAAATAAAAACGGACTGTGACATTAAATATAGTATGAGTATTAGGTATTGTATGCCTGTAAGATTGGAATACGTTTTATTTTGAAGGAAACTTCTTGAAAATTAAAAAAAAAATGTTACAAAGCCTTGTATATGTTACCAATACTTTGAAATTACATTTTATCTTCATATTTTACATGCGTATGGATAGGCATGAAACATTCGTTGTATTAGTTTAATAGATGAAATAGAATGATATCATAGTTAAACATGTGATACTTTTTCTTCTATCCAACAACTGTATTACATGCTCCAACCATGATTTAACAATGTCTTATTGTTAGCTTACTATTTAAGAGAAAATGATTAAATGAAACAACCGTTACCGAAACATTCGTTACCAAACCTCTTAAAAAAGAATGATTTATGAGTTCAAACATCTTCTGCATATATACGTAGTCAAATATTTTGCGCCAGTATTCAAATTTTGACATCCGGAGTACGGTACTGCCTTTTTTATGATTTTTTTCTAAAGTCTAGACAGTGTTGGTGAGTTTGTTTTCTAGAATGCAATAACAATGAATCAAATGTAATGAATTAGTATGTAACTGTTAATATTTATATGACGACCGACAACAACTAAGCAACCAGTATCAATCTACACCTGAATGTCCTCTGTTAGTTTTGAAAGGTGTTGAAACGTTCGTTACCGAAGGTAACGAATGTTACAAAATTTTTAACAAATCATATATCAAAATAGCAACAATATTTACAGAATTTCTTTCATGACTAATTGTTCGAATGTAAACTTTATTGATTGATTTGTATCATTTTAAGCTTAAGTTGCATAAATTTTAATATAAACTGATTCTAGAGACGCATTATTGAACACACACGTTAATTCTGAAGAAAAACATTAATTGAAATTATTTTGAAAGACATTTTTAGATTGAATCATATGATATTGATTAAACTAAGGCTTGAGTTTTTATTCTGAATCTACATAAGGGTTTTTTGTTTCTCTCTTATAATTTTGATCCTGTTAAACTCGCATTTTATGTTAAGTAACGTACGTTTCAGCATTTTATTTTAGTTGAACTATGGCATTGACCCAAGCAGAAATAAGAAGGAAGTTTCCATTGATGGTTAAATGATTTCAAGCTAAAAGTCATAAGAAAAATTGTTATTTACATTATTTTAGGTTCTGTTAAAACGTCTATACAGACAATTTTACATATATCTCTTATCCGTTTGTACATATAGTACAGTTCAAGGAAAATATGACACGATGATGTAGATGATGCAGTTCAAATTATGATTTCTTTTGACATTTTCAATACCATGGCACAAGTAGAGCAGAAATAACATCTCATGAATTGGTCCATTTTGTTGGAATTAATCTTAAAAACAGTAAATATTACTTCTTATGAAACATTCGTTACATACGGACGTTGTTGCATTTGAAAGTGTAAATAAGAACAAGATCACAATTCATGAACAACATTTTATTTAACGTTTCTATAAATGGATCCTCTTTTCATTTAGAACCCCCATTTGCGCTGGGCAGTTTTGATTTTTCTTGAGGCATATTTGAAATATAAAATTTTAGAGATATGTCAATTTCATTTGAAGAAAAAATATAATACGACAATTTGACTGCATCAATTCATAAAATACATTATGACAGTTGACCTTTTTTGTCTTATCACGAAAGTAAGTAGACTGATTTGCTTTTGACATTGAGGATTTATTACAATCTATATTATTTCATCCTAAAATCTTAAAGGAAAACTATAATATGATACGTAACGCTTGTTTCTCAGCAAATAATGATCAACAATACACCTTTATTTCAAATTGACATAATTTCTTAACCAATGAACTTAACTTGAAAAATCTTTGGGAATACAAACTTGATATGTTGATCTATCCGAAAATGTTATTAGCAGATGGATAATCAAAAGTCGATTTTTGAAGAAAAAATATCTTGAATTGCACCAATTTATTGAGTTTGGGTGGTAAGCATTCCTTGGAACACTATAGTTATTGTAATAGCTGCTAGCACATGACACATGGCACTAAATGTTCACCTAATACTTAACACATAGACCTAAAACTATGATTTAAAAAAACGTGTTTCTTCTTCTCCCCTACTTATACGTACATGTACATGTACACTGTATATCCTTGACCTCCACAAGACCTTGACGACATGCATCACCCTGATCAATATAAAAACATACATATGTATGTAATGCATATTGAAAAGATTTTTGATAGATTCAGTATCATCACATTGACTTTGACCTTTGAATTTTGACCTTGGGTCAATGTCATGACACCTTTTGGCTATTATTAATAATGTACTGAAGTGTGAAGTCATTCAAATATGGTTCGAACAAGATTTAAATATTTTTTGCGACTTGACCTTGTGGAACTCGGAGACACCTGAAGTTCAACAACATACTTTAAACTTACTCAATCTGGCGGCAATGATATTTAGCGTTTAGCTTTATCTCTGCGGTTTCTTGTACGCTTATTAAGGAAAAATGTAATTGAAACAAGATGTGTTTGTGAAACACCGATGCCCCCGTATGGCAACTTATAGCAAAGGTTAAACTTTCTCAAATGCAAATCAAATGTGTTGATACCCAAAGTAAGGTCTTGTCTCGAGGAATAAACCTGTGAAAAATGAAAAGCCTAGCAACAACCATTGAAAAGATATGGGAAAGGTTAAAGTTTTTTCAAAAGTATGTCAAACATCAAGATCAAGGTCAAATGGTCAAAATTAATGGTGCCAAAGAAAAGGCCTTCTCCCAAGAAATACACAGGTTAAATACGAAAGCCGAAGCACCAATCGTTCAAAGGTTATGGCCAAGGTTAAAGTTTTCCAAAAGTAGGTCAAACTCCAAGGTCAAGGTCAAAGGGTCAAAGTTGTTGGTATCCAAGGAAGGTCTCGTCACAAGGATTACACATGTGAAGTATGAAAGCCCTAGCATCAACCGTTCAAAAGTTATGGCCAAGGTTAAAGTTGGGAAAAAGTTTGCAAAACTGGGTCAAACTCCAAGGTCAAGGTCAAATATGGTGGTACCCAAAGAAAGGTCTTGTCACAAGGAATATACACATGTGAAATATGAAAGCCATAGCTTTAACCAATCAAAAGTTATGGGCAATGTTAAAGTTTTTGCGGAAACAGACAGACGGACGGACAGGGCAAAAACTATATACCCCCGAATCTTCCATACGGGGGCATAACAAATACAAATGGAAACTTGGCCTTTAGTGCGCTAATTTCTGATCACTCTAATCAGATGTTGGGGAAAATGCTTATATACGCAGTGTACGTGCATCTATTCCAGTCAAGGTTTTTTGTCTAAGACCTGGACGCAGGTCTATGACAGACAGAAACTCATCCAGCCAGCCATTCCAAAACCATTATATATCCTCCCTTTAGGGTAAAGTAGATCGTCCGTCATTTTATGTAGTATTTGCTAGCAGAAAGATATCCATGCCTGATGTAGAAATTGAGTTCATTGTAAGCTGATATTCTTTGTCAATTTTTGTCCATTTTAGTATTCCTTGTGTGCAATTGTTTTAAAAATATTTTAATTTTTTTTTTTATTTTGAATTAATCTTAAACGAAAAATCAGTAGTAATGACTCTTAGAGTAAATTTACAACGACCAATAGTTTGAAAAAAAATAATTTTCAGAAACAAATGCTATTTACTTTTCTGATTTTTATAAGGTAAATGATGCAACTTCTTTAAGGATTTCTCCATTTAGTCTGCAAAGACGATCAAAATACTGCCTAGGTGAAATTTCGGACACTTCTTCTGCACTAAGGGATGGGCCGAGCGATAGTTGAAAGAATTTCTGCAACCCGCCCAGCACTTTTCTTATGTCCCACGTGGGTACTTTTACAAATTACCCACATTAAAAGTGACGATTAATTCCACTGAATCTAGGCTTATCGAATTAACTATCTACAGTTAAAGAAAGTTTGGTCTTTTAATCCTCTTTAAGGCAATTCATCCTTATAAAAGATGTGAATTTTTGAGTTCCTTTCACTTGCTAAGATGGAACAATTTCACACCTATAATTTCATTTCAGTTGATTCCAGTTTCCAGGGATTCATTAATTTGTGAACCTTTTAGCTACAATTAATGGCTAAACTTAAAGCCAGCTGATACTGCAGACAGGCAATACAGTTTTTTGTTTGTCTACGAAGTGTGATGTACTGATATTTTTCAAATGAATTAAATAAATGGGACATTTTATTTACAATTTTCATTACATGCATATTTACACTTCTTTCAGCGCAACATATAGGTTCAATACATATGAATATTACCAATCAATGTCACTCAAATCCCTGTTGTCATTAATTCGTCATTTTTTTAACAACATTACAAAATCCAAAGAAAATATCTCATGTTCAGTTGCGAACGTTTTATCTAATTCCAGTTTACCCCGACCCTCTCAATTTTTTTGTAAAATTACTTAAATGTAGATGAATGTACGAAAGAAATTAACAATTCATTGGGTTCGGTCTTCACTAAATTGACCTTCTTTGAAAAATAGTCTGGGCTCGGCCTACTCTAAATCAATTACGTGGACAATACATTGTCTGCAATCCAAATACTCTATATCTCTCCGCAGATTTCGCGCCATCGTCTCTCATCGAAATGTTTCAGCTTATCCAACATCTATACTCCACAAATGTTTAGTAAGACGGATTTACGTTTTCCCTGAGAGAGTTCAGAAATCAGATGTTATGGCAAATAAGTCCTGATACACTTTCGGACCTTTACGCAAATCTAATGGATGTCTTGAATATAGCAAATCGCTTTATATAAAATTAAATGGTGGTCTCCAAGGACCTTTTTCTCGACAATGTATACAACTAATTCAAATTGATCTTGACAAATGACTATAGATAGTGTTCGCCCGGCCGAGCCAATATTACCCTGCTTTGGGGAGAGACTGATTAATTTCTCGGGGTAACTTAATTTGCAGACATCGCCGATTCGGGATAGCGGAGAGACAGCACCCTGGGGGAGCGTTTAACACGGACCGAAGACAGCCCGATCAATTCCAGAGTAAGGAAAACAGTCGACTAGGGCGGGGACTCTGTCGCTATCACATATCACATAAAAATACTCTTTGTTAATTAATGTTTTCTGGTGCGATCCTTCATTTCAAATTAGGTTATCCAAAGTGAGTAGGGATAATTACTATTGAGTGGATTGTCTTTTATTGCAGTCGAGGAAATACACACGCAGTTTTATTTATTTTTTGTTAAAAAGTCGTTTCATTATGAATTCTTATGCGAATTCGAAAAAATTATTTAAGTTTGTCAGTATGAAATAAAAACAATGTATTTATTCTTCACATGTGGAATTTTGCGCTTTTAAGATAATTAAAGTAATCTATCATTATTTTATGTTTCGAGATACTTTCATAAAAGCATAATGAACGCGTACTTCGAAAGCCTTTTTCAGATTTTCTTTTTCAGCTACCTTTGCAGCAAAAATGAAAAGTAACATTTTTTTTACAATGAGTATATACAGCATTGACACAATGATAAATAAAACATGCACACCCCTAATTTGTTAAAAAACAACTATTACTGGAAGTATTTGTTATATGTTGTTTAATTATTATTATTTTATTTTACGGCTTTTTGTTCGTTACAGACAACGGAAATTTATACCATAACGAAAAATGCAAACAGATGAGACTTAGCGAATTCCAAACACAGCAAATGCAAAAATGTCAAGAATACAAGTTCTGTACAAATGTTGACCAGTAGCTTGATACCACTTTTAGATGTAGATTGTACATGAAACTTTTCCTCCACATACATAACGTTGGTGTAGAGTGTACGTGGAAATTTGCAATGACACTGTACAATTTTAGTTGAAGGTGTAACTTATCAGTGAGTTTTCACTGAAAATGTTGTACACGTTACACACATAAGTATAATTAAACTGACGGTCGCTATCAGCCATCGTAGGTTTGTAACCGCTAGCACATTTTCACAATTTTGATTACAATAGTTCTTTGTTTGAAAAAATTTACACAATATGATATACATGTACATGTGCATTTAAACATTACAAGAAATTCCATTTTTTTTTCTGATAAAGAGTACAAGATAGGCCTGAACATGGCAAAATACGGAATATATAATTATATGGACATCTTTTAAAATATACATATCTGCACATTGACAAAACTTTATTGCTTCAATATCACACTCTTAATGTAACAGTTACATTGCGTTTGGTTAATACTGATTGAAATCACATATACACTGTACATGTACTTACTTAAATTGTGCATTTTATAGGTGTATTATATAGGTGTAGATACGTAATGATATATACATGTATATCTATTTGGTCTTATAATTATGAATCAAAAGTGACATTGGTTGAAATATTTCTAAAATTTGTTTTAAATATATGTACATAAAGCAGAAGGACAATCAATGTATAATGTATGTATATTCCTTTTTTCATATCAAATCTTGGTAGTTCATTTTTCCCAATATTTCATGATCAGATTAAAGAATGCCTGTATGAAGTATGTCAAATATTCTGGTATGATGCCCTCGAAGCCATGTAATATATGTATAATGTACCATTTTGTTGAACACAACAGAAGTGTAATGAAATCTTCCGTTTCTATAAATTCAAGGCAAAGGGTCCTTTTCTTACCGATTTCCGGATAATACAAACGTCAATAGAAGACTATAGTACTCGAAGATTGCTGACAAGTCATCTTCAATGAAAAGGTAAAATGGCAATTTATTTCTTAAGTGTACTGTTAAGGCAGATCTGTTTAGCGTTTCTCAGAGAACATGAACGTCTTTGGGAGACTAAAGTTGTTCATTGTCGCCAGCATGCGACTAGCAGCTTGGCGCTCGATTTCTTTTTCTTCTGCCGCCTGTCTCCTATTTACCAAAAAAAAAAATATTGAAATTTATCATACCATATTCAGGAAATTCGTGAATTAAATAATTTTTGGAACTTTTTTTTTTAATAAAAAAGCCAGTGTTCTTATTGGGCGCTCCTTAATACTGGATATTATTTAACACTGAAAACAAACGCTGAACATTTAAAAGTATTTTCTGACGTACAATGATTACTATAAAAGCAAAACTCCGCCATTTAATTCTTTCTGCTCGTACAAAATAGTTTGAAAACATACCATGCAATTTTTTATGTGCTTATTATGTTTTTAAATAATAAATCTTCCTTCTACACTGGAAATATTAACAACTCACCGCCATTTTGTTCGACGGTTCTGAAACCACGTCTTCACCTGGGAATCCGAGATTTTAAGAGTTTTGGCGAGACTTGTCCTTTCGGAAGATGCCAAGTATTTTTGTCTATCAAAACGCTTTTCTAACTCTTTAATGGTCATCCGAGAAAATGATGTCCTTGGTTTCTTTCTCTTAGGTGGAGTCCTGTTTTGATAAGGGTGACCAACTCTTCTTGTTACTAGAACACGTTAAAATTTTGACTCATATTACTTCAAATGTTATTTCAGAAAATCATGTGCTCGTTATATATAAAAAGGACAGCAAAATATTATTTGTCCAAAAAAATGTGAAGTTATTTTAAAAACTCGTAATATCATTGAAAGCAATTTTAACATTCATACAAGAGTTAATGTATAATGCAGGTATCTGCATCTATTTTCAGCTATGTATTTAAAAGAAAAGATGTGAAAAAAATTATTTTTAGTTTAAATATTTTTATATAGGTTGCCTTACTGTTGTATTGAGATTTCTCGTTTCCAGAATCTTTACACGGAAAAACTAATTCTTGACAGTAGGGATAACATGTGCTGATGTTGCTTCTCTGCAGCGTAAACAGCTGATTGTAATATCCGGTCAACGAAGAAAGTCCAACAGTCACTGATTCTTTGATGTTCTCCTCTGTTTTTACAGTTTTACTTCCTTGTTGCAGAATGTTTTCTATTCCAAACCTCAATTGTTTAGCGGGTGCATTGTCCCCATTTATAACCTTATACTCCACATCCCTCTTGTCTGCGACATCCTGTTTGTCAGTACTGGAAACTTCCTGGTTGTCAATTTCAGACACTTCCTCTTCCAAAAGGTCTTGGACTTTGACTTCGGTCTTCATTGTGGTGGGTTCTCTGTGATTTTTATTTTTGCCAATGACAAGATCCATATTCTCTCACTATCCTGTGGTGTTTTGAGGGCAAAGTTTTCCGAGATTGCCAAATTGGTAGACACAATCAAATAACCCTATAAACTTCTTAGCGGACGAATAACGGACTCCGACAATTTCTATCATAATTGTCCAATAATAACTTCATTCAATGGCCCTTAAACGCGATCGAGGAGTGTGCCCAATTCAGATAGTCTGGGACAGGCCCCGCCTATACAAGATTACTCTCAATCGAAGCCGACTAATTGGACATCTGTTTGACTTGCAGCTTTAATGATCAATAAACCCTTGGACATTCAATCACGTTATCGTAAGCACTTGTAAATTTGCCATGAGTGCCGACTATTAAAACCCTTTAAATTATATTGAAAAGATACAGATCCTAGTTGTTTTCATCTGGGTTTTCTCCGCGGAAGTTGCAAATAGCCCCTGCATCAATCCATCCGATCCGTTATCGCCGAAAACTAAGGTCGCGCTCGGAACACCTCAGGCGCTGTCGGCCATAAACATCTCTTCAGATAATTCTTAATTGAAAATGAACAAAATCAATGTCGTTTATTTTTCTAGAAGTTAATTATGGTCTTCAAATGTGAATGCGAGCTACGCGTGTTCGTTTACATAAAATGAAATGACGGTTAATAACGTTTGCGTTGAATATAAATCTCGTCATTTCCGATTTTTATGGTTCAATTATAGATTATGGTTTCTGGCGTTTTAACAAAGTGTTTTCATTTCCAATTGTGTTTTCTCGTATTTTACTTGAAAGTTATTCATTTTTAATGATCAATTTCAAGAAATTACCAAGGAACGGTTTTTTTTTTCCATCAAATTCTCCCGCCGTATCTTGCATCTTCATGTAATCCTTTCTTCAAGTTAATAGTGAATATAATTATTTATTTATTTATTCATTTATTTTACTTTTTCATTTTGTTTGTCTTTTGTCCCTTACTCGGTTTCGTCGCTTGAGTTTGCCAAACCAAAGGATAAGATTTCCTACTACTTCCGTAAAAGACGTACGTATTCTTCTTCATATAACTAATAAGATTTGCAATGGTAGGAAAAATAATTATTTAAAAATAAATCCTGAAGCTTTTTTTTTTCAAGCTTACATTCAGCAACAGCTCGCACTTTATTTTTTATTGTCCTTCAGCATTTTGTTGTGTTTTATGGACTGTTTGTATTAAACGTATTAAACGTTTCCATGAATCTAAATTTACTCATAATTTGAACGTTTGATGGGCTATCTGTCTGAAACGTGCAAAAATAAGCAAATGTTCACTGTAAATTAAACATATAACTATTTTTTCTATTAAGTTAACATATTCAAGAAATATTGGAAGCTTTGAAAAATTGTCCACATTTTTGTAAAGATATTTGTGATTTGTTTATTGCAATTTATGAAAGAGCATTAGTATTTCTGATGCACATGTGATATTTTTACATTAATGCATTTGTTTCTTTAATTTTATATATTTTTGGAATAATCATGGATTTTCTTAAATGCTTAAATCCAGATGAAAAACATAATCTATAAAATCATTTACTGGTGAAAGAAAAGGGTTCATTACATAGTAATGCCTAAATGCATAATAGCACACGAATCTGAGTTTGTCAACATAAATGCACATTCTCAGATATTAAGGGTGCAACGATAAACCGTTTGACGGTATATCGCGGTATATTTTTCCACGGTTCAATTCACGATACGCTAAACTGATATCGCGGTTCGGTTCAATCGGTCCAGAATTATCCGAATCGTCCGTTTTGTTTCCTTTTTTGCAATTTCAAAATGGCTTCCGCGCAAAACGTGAGGTCGCCGATAACGCATTAACGGAAGATAAACTCATCTCCAGCATCTTACAGACCTCACATTTAACATTAATTATTATTAAAAATATGAACATTTTATATAACCCTGACAAGTTTTAAAAAATATGACAAACTTGAAAGACTTTTTAACCTTGTCATGTATCGTGATACGTATCGTATCGTGAACTGAATACCGTGATACGTATCGTATCGTGAGGTTCGTGTATCGTTGCACCCCTATCAGATATAAAATAATTAAAAATCTTATTATCAACATATAATCAGAAGAATTATCGTTATTATCAGAAAAAAGTACCTATCCCTATCTTGGTTTTGATATCTTTGCCATGTCTGGCTTATAATTCACATTAAAGATTGGCATTATTTTACTGGTCTTATTTCGGCTTTATAGTTGGTAAGACAAACTCTACAAAAGCGAAGTCATGCATTCTAATATTCGGCACTGAATGAAATTTTTTTTAAATGTTTTAATTAAAATATGAATATAATAACATCAATGAAAATAATTGATGTAAATGTTTTGAATTAAAAATAATAACAACATTAATCTTGTGCAAATTATCAAATTTAGAAGGAAAAAAAAATAAAATAAAATAATTTGTAAATTTCATTTTCATTATTTCAACAATATTTAAATAAACAAAGTGAATGCATATTCTTGTACCTCGAGATACCTTCAAAGAATGTAAAACGTTAAAAAAATTGCTTATGTAATATTCTTTTCTATGCTTTTTCTCCTGGAAATGTCCCCGCAAACAATTCATTTGACGAGCAATCTAACATCACAGTTAATTTTCGTCACTTTCATAGTTTGTTGAGTAACTTCTACGATACTCAATATTAATTAATGAATTACGAAGACATTTCAGTAATGAATCGATTAGGCAGCGAAGAACTGACGAATTGACGGGGGATCGCTTTGGAAACACTTGGTATAAATCTAGCCTTGTGTTTAAGTGTTGCAATTTATCAGTATTTCGTGTATCGAAATAAATTTAATGGGAGAAAGAAAGAAGATCTTTATTAACCCTCTACGGGGTATTACCAAATTATTTTTCCTAGGCTTATTCCCAGCTCGGAAAATGGCCTGCCGTCATCTCTAATTCGGACATTAAATTCGTCATGACGAAAATTGTCATTCCCCAAAATTGAATTTAGTATCTTCATAAAAGGGTCTTCACTCACCTGGTGAAAGAGATGAAGAATTGTAAGTTCTTTGTCTTAGTCATTATTGCAAAAGCCCAGGCGTATGTCTTTATTTGTTTTAACGGCTGCTGAGCCAAATTGTCACCTTGGGCCTTGGTGGAGAAAATGGCTAAGTGTTAAAAGGGAAAAGAAGTATAATTGATTCTTAACTCTCGCGTTCTCTTGTGTTTTGTTAGCGCAGAATAATGGGCGTCTTATTGGGTTAAATATTTAACGATTCTGATTATGATATCGCTAGCTCTTCTATTAATTTGATCAAGGAAAATGTTAAGAGAGTTCCGAGTAATTTAACGCCTTGGTCACGTGACCTCGTGTCCTGAATCTTCTGTCAGAGACATAGGCTTAATGGAAGTTTATAGATAGGGGACTGTCGGTATTTGGATATTATATGTACGTTATATTAACTGAAATAGTAGACTTTATTTAATTTAATCCGCGGAATAAGCAATTTATGATCAATAGAGTTCGTTACACAATCCTATAATTATCAATTTCTAAACATTATGTAGATCATCTGTATCCACTGTGTTTAAATTTTCCTGCAATTTTTGTATATTTTTGCAATACATGTATATGTTTATGCTTATTCGCCAATCAGGGCAAACAATCAAACAAAGGCCCTCAAGAAGTGTGTGTAACTTTGATAATAAATTATAAAATGATCAATTTCAATTTTCAATGTATTGAAACCCACGCGATTTAAAAGGTATTGATTCGCATTATCTATCCCAAAATTTAGAACAATTTGTCTCAACTAAAATTCAAAAGAGAACAGAACAAGATTTTATCTTGACATAATATTCTTTAAAAATATACCAAGATTTAATATATCACATTTTGGAGTGAACGCAGGCAATATGTGCGTCTTTTCTACAATAGTCAAAGGGTGTAATGGCACATCACTCAACAAAAATGATGTATATATTTAGATAGTCTCAGGCAATTTGTTTCCATGTTCATAAACTAGTTATTTATATTACAAATACCGCTGCTAGAAAGTTTATCAAATATTCATGTAGCGATAAATATGCTGCAAAATTTCAAATCAAACGGCCAACTTGCGGCAGATGATAGCAAAGGAAATCGGAAGCGGACGGACTGCTAAGTTCCACATTAATATTGATGGTTGTCATCAAAGAGCCATCAAACTCCGGAAAAGTTTACAAATAATACCAGCGAGATGTCCCGGCTGGTCATGTATGCTTCACTCTCACTAACCGCTCGGAAATGATCAGTCATTAAACACAAACTAAGAAGTAACGAGAAAATTTCCCGTCTTATCATTATTTCAATCAAGACATCATGTCAGCCAATTTGATCTATCCAAGTGTCAATATTTATAATTGAAATCATGGATATAAATTTGGTTTGATTCAACGCGCTGAACGAAGACAGCTGCCCATGGTTTTTTCTTGATCGGTGTTGTCGTTAAAGCCTGAGCGATAGCTCACAATCTCCTCTTCTTCATTGTTTTAGTCGCTTTAAACGAAAAACTGTTTAATAATTTAAGTTCATTGTCTCTTAAGCCTGGTCGATTGACGTTCTTTAAGCGCCTTTGGCACATTTCGTGGAATCAACCTTTATCTTTGTCTATGTGTATTGGAGGATTCTTCATTATGTTTAACGTATGAGCAATCAATTAAACTTCCCTTACCTTTTTTAGAAAATACGTGAAGTAAGATTAAGAAAATATTTGTCTATATATATATATATATATATATATATATATATATATATATATATATATATATATATATATATATATATATATATATATATATATATATATATATATAAATTTTTGGATTAAAATTTTATATGTATAATGTATTGATTAAAATTCATTTTCTTAAAAATTCAACAATTTGTAGTCATGAATGTTTATTTGTGGAAGAGACTTTGACAACTTTATTAGTAATGAATTGTCAAGTACACAATTTTTTTTTTGAATTTACGAATTCTATATTAGTATGGACAAAATAGGTTTTTCAAACACATCGTATCAAACAAATTCAAATGATACGTTTTCGCGTGTATACGTGTACGCAATTTCTCTGACCTTTGAACTACAGACGTCACACTGTCAGCAAAAATGATATCAATCTTCATCTCAGCAAATCACTAATAAGCAGTACATTTCATTGTATATAAAGCGTGCAAATTTTAAGAGCCTTGAATACATACATGTAAACATGTAAAATTCGAAGAAAGAATTTTATTCCCATTTCCTGATTTCCACCTACACCTTTTTTAAAAACATAATCTCGTGACAAAAATGGGGTTCCTGGATCTTAATCAAATCAAGCTGATTTGTTGAGAAACGATTTTGTTTCCATGAGAGTGTAGTGATCTTTATATCAATGATTATTATATTTACATCATATTTACATTTGCTGTGTTTTTCTACTCAACAATTGATTTGAATGTCATCCTGGATACCAAGTTTATCTTTTAAAAAGATAGGTGAGCCATAGCGCTAAAGCCATCATAAAACACAGAAGTAGATATCTGAACAACTGGTTTAATTTGCTGAATCGATTTATTATTCATAGGAAGGCCAGTGGTGCACCTGGATGATGTTGGGGGAAGGGGGTCTCTATTCAGACTGGTGAATCTAGAGTGGGCTTCAGATCGGCATAACTCATTAACATAAGAGATCATTAGAACCAATGAGCACTTAGTTTAAAATTTTCAAGTGTGGTAATGTTTCGTAGCAATCGCATCTTCCTGAACCTTTGCGGCAATTTCGGAAAACATATCCGATGTAGTTTTTTCCGAGCTTGCCGGAAAAATCCAGACTTGGATTTCTCAGAAAAAAAAGTTTTTACTCAAGTTCAGATCCTAAGATGAGTAAAAACTCAGATTTAAGTCCGAGGTTTATTTTTTTAATATTTTTTTTAGAAATCCAAGCCAGAAAAGTATTTTATTAAGGAAAGCTAGGTATTTATTATAATTTTAGAAATAACTGATCTCTGTAGTCTTGGCATTATAAGATCTAAGTTATTGTTACCTTTCGTATATTTATGCACAGGTTGGACAACAAAAAACACAAAACTTCAGATCATATGTATTTTCAGATGATTATACGAACTTGACATGGTACAGTTTATCTATAGTATAACATATGCATAATTCTATGCATGAGGACCCTACCAACAGCCTTTCCAACAATTCCGAAACTTTTTGATTTGTCAGTTCGCTGACGCTCAGGAGAGAATGGTATTATTGTAGAGAGGAAAAAAAAGAATGATTACCTTAAATATCTCATATGTCAATCAGAACACATTATTTTCGATCATTGCCCTTTAGCAATCAAAGTTTTTACAGCTGTATTCAGGGGATCTATTATTGCAACCCCTCGTTTGTCTGTCTGGCATACCAAAGCTATAGACAATTTAGCTGCCATCTTTTTTTGGTAATACACAATATATACTGTGATGTGCAGCAATTTTCACTAGAACTGTCATATTATTCCATGCATATAGATGTAAGACATCTTTTAAAAACTTCCGCGTTTCACATGAAGGATATCTCGTTTCTTGCTTAAGACAGGTTCGATTTGTTTAACTCGCACGACTGAAGATTATCCGACTTTGTCTGTTTGTTGTTTGGTTAGATGACATGTCGTGACCTGAAGTCAATATCATCAAGTCAGTGTCTCCAGTTAGTTTGATTTTTGTCTGGTTGATATTTTGGAATTCTATAGTAAAATTAGAGTGTTTCAAGGAACGCATGTGTCGCATTAAAAATGTAAATAAATCTAAGAGTGGTCAGCTATCTATTAACTACTAAGATTATAGTTCATTCATTTGCCTGATAAGACTGAGATGAAATCTGTCAATGAAAGAAAATATAGTTCCTCAATCCTCAAATAAATAATTAAAAATTATTACTTATCATTTTATTAATGCATGTTTTCAATAGTCCTTAAAACGAGATTTCAGTCTTCTTTCCTTGTCAGTCTACGCGATTCATTATGGAACATCTATCCAGATGTTTTACATATACTGAAACGCAAAAGAAACGCAACATCCTAATTTTAGAGGGAAAATAATATACAGGTTGTAAATTTGTACTTAAAAAGTTAGGACATCTTCAACTTTGCCAAATCAGTAATTTAAAGGTTGAATGATTTTCATTCCATTACCGGAAGTTGATTTTGAGCCCTCTTAAACAGAAATTAAAAAAAATGCATGTTTAATAAAACATTTGACAGTAATTTGGGTTTTCAAGGGCTTGTAGCTGTTAATCATAAATTTTGCACCAATATTCCGGAAAAAAAAATCCTTCTTTCTTTTCCCGAAGTGATATCAGTATTTCCTCAAAATGGCTGAAAGCACGCATTCTCATTGCTCTTGCTGAAAATTCTCAAAATAAATGTATTGTCCCCCGCTTTCACTGAAAGTGGGAGATATTAATTTGGGTCTGTCTGTCCGTCCGTCCGTCTGTATTTCTGTCTGTCTGTAACACTTTTTAAAAGCCAAGAAACATCTATGTGACCAAGCCCAAAAAGCAATGCATGGTGTAATCAGAAAAATTAGACAATTCAACCTTCCTGTAACATGTCAATTTGAATTGTTCGATAAAATGGTTGTACCAGTATTACTCTATGGTTGTGAAATCTGGGGTTTTGAAAACCTAGACGTTATTGAACGTGTTCATTAAAAATTTTTGAAACATATACTTTACTTGAAAAGTAGTACCCCAAATTTTATGGTTTATGGTGAAACAGAGCGCTTTCCATTATCTGTCATTGTTTATTCTAGAATAGTTTCATACTGGTGTAAATTAATGAATACCCCCGGAAACAAAACTTCATGTATATTATTTAAATATCTAATCGCTAACTCACAATCTGAAATTGGTAAGAATCCATGGATTGACTGTGTGCATCGTATTTTTGACTAACTAATATTTGGAATGAACAGTTTTGTTATAGTCTTAATCAAGATTGGGTTACTACTGCTGTAAAGCAACGATTACAGGATCGATTTATACAAAAATGGAATGCTGACATTAATAGTTCATCCAAAGGTGTTGTGTATAAACTTTTTAAAACAAACTTTGAATGTGAAAAGTATTTAAGCATTTTGCCATTAAAATTTAGAAAAATACTTGTAAAATTTCGTACTTCTAATCACCGTCTACCAGTTGAACTGGGAAGATGGGCAGGTATACCATTAAATGAAAGATTATGTACACTTTGTAAAACTAAACATGTTGCCGATGAATTCCATTTTATACTTGAATGCACTTCATTGTCTAACATTAGGAAAAAGTATATTAATGAATACTACTTTGCTAGACCAAATATACTTAAATTTTCTCAATTGATGACAAAACAAGATGCTAAAACTCTGGAAAAAACTCTGTACTTTTATAGTAAAAATATATGAGCTACTGTCTGTCCTCCATGATTTCCCCCTCATTTATACTATTAGTATATGTATTATACTAATACATAATAAACAATACATTCATCTTTTTTTTTCTTTTGTCCTCTTTCACTTTCATTTTCTGAATAAGTATATCATATACTTGTACCTCTGACCGGAATTTATATGTTGTAAATATTTTTCATTGTCCTCATGTACCATATATATGTGAGTTGGTTTTGAGTGAATAAATGAACTTGAACTAGCACAGGGGCATGTCGAGAGTTATTACGTATAATACAGGTTGTCGGCGGACTTTATATTCTAATTACATCTATTAGAACTGTTTAGTAAAGGCTAAATTAGACATCATTTATTGTGTAAAATTTTGACAATATCAAACGTGAATATAAACATTATATGTGACTTAATGTTTGTATTTAATAAGTTGTATAATCAAGTATATATATATATATATATAAAATTCAGATGCGGAGTCGATATCATAGGCAGTAAATCCGGAATAATTTAAATAAAAATATTCATTGAATTATATGAAATAAATCAGACAATCGAAGAAATTATTGTGAGGTTAAAAATTTATTTATTCATCATTCTTAGTATCATTACTGTTTTACAGACATGAAGAACTTTTTTACTCTTCATCTTGAACACAGGGAAGTCCATGACACGAAAAGTAAAATAACTGTACATGTGGCGTCTTAAAACACTAAACATCACAAAAAACTTCAGATGCGTCCAGTGATTACAATTTTCATACATACATTTACCCCATTTAACAAATACTAGTTAGTGAAACACAATTTCTTAATGCACCTTGAAAACATTTCTTACAGACGCAAAAAGGGATTTCGCCTACTCTCGGCGGGCAATTCATGATCAGAAATACTTTTTTATGTAAATCTAATAGGCCAGGTTCTCTGATCACGACTTTCTGCAACATCCTCTTTGTACAAATAAACTTTCATGTTTGACTGATGAATGAATATTTTGAGACTCAAACAAAGCGCCGATGACTTTGTAGAATAATCAAAGACGCTTTTCAATACTGCTTAGCAGTACTTGTTTAGTGAGATAAGCTCACACTAAGTCATTTACACGCGACTTTACCCGTAACCGCTATTTACTCTGACTTTAACACATGGTCATTTGTGAATGTCTCTCTAACGTCTTATATATAGTATACAAGCCTGTTACTCGTTAACATTACTTAAACATTTACATAATATAAAGCAGAAATCAATGTTCGTTTTGTCCACGTTGTTCAAAGGGACATAATTTGAGTTATCGAACTTTGAAACAAAACTTACATTATGCAAATTTCCAAATAAACATTCAATCACAAGGACAAATTGTATATAAAAGCTGTCTTTGGTAGGTGGATGATGGGGAATTTTTCTAAGTCATTGAAAAGTAAAATAAGTGTGCTTGTTTAAATACAAGTAGAATTACACCATACTGCACTCTGCTGCAATACATTGCGATACATTGTGATGCCTGCCAAATTGCCCAATCAAAATTAACTTAGTCATTTTTTTCCTTAATTGAATTTAAAATCTGATTGAATACACACATTTTTTTTTCATTCTATGTTTAAAAAAAAAGGTTTCAAAAACAGACTAGAGAGCATTTCTTTTATTCTCATATTCTTAAATATTTGTTTTCTTTGATATGAATCAAAATTAACAATCAGTAATTAAATCAAAGGACTCTCGCAAAGTTACGTGTTATTGGTTTTTTTTAATCGAATGACTAGTTTGCGCAAAAGATCCAAAAGAAATGAACATTCCTTATTGACTGATGAGTGGATTTTTTTTCTTTGCAAGAGAATTTATACTGTTTACCATAATAAGAATTTAACAATTAATTGCAAGCTAGTTAATTTTGCTTTTAGATAAAAATATAACTGTCCTACATTACAATGCATTGTAATGCTTGATGTACTGTCTAATTAAAACATACTTGGTCAATTTTTATTATTAGGCAAAACAGTGAAAAAAATATATACTTTTCTGTTTGACAGATAAGTGAATGTTTTGAGACTCAAACAATGCGCCGATGACTTTGTAGAACAATCAAAGACGCTTTTCAATACTGCTTAGCAGTACTTGTTTAGTGAGATAAGCTCACACTAAGTCCTTTACACGCGGCATTACCCGTAACCGTTATTTACTCTGACTTTAACACATGGTCATTTGTGAATGTCTCTCTAACGTCTTATATATAGTATACAAGCCTGTTACTCGTTAGCATTGCTTAAACATTTACATAATATAAAGCAGAAATCAATGTTCGTTTTGCCCACGTTGTTCAAAGGGACATAATTTGAGTTATCAAACTTGAAACAAAACTTACATTATGCAAATTTCCAAATAAACATTCAATCACAAGGACAAATTGTATATAAAAGCTGTCTTTGGAGGGTGGATGGTGGGAAATATTTCTAATACATTGACAAGTAAAAATACAAGTAGAATTGCACCATACTGCACTCTGCTGCAATACATTGCGATACATTGTGATGCCTGCCAAATTGCCCAGTCAAAATTAACTTAGTCAATTTTTTTTTCTTAATTGAATTTAAAAACTGATTGAATACACACATTTTTTTTTCATTCTATGTTTTAAAAAAAGGTTTCAAAAACAGACTAGAGAGCATTTCTTTTATTCTCATATTCTTAAATATTTGTTTTCTTTGATATGAATCAAAATTAACAATCAGTAATTAAGTCGAAGGACTCTCGCAAAGTTACGTGTTATTGGTTTTTTTTTAATCGAATGACTAGTTTGAGTATGCGCAAAAGATCCAAAAGAAATGAACACTCCTTATTGACTGATGAGTGGATTTTTTTTCTTTGCAAGAGAATTTATACTGTTTACCATAATAAGAATTTAACTGCATTTTATTGCACTGCACTGCAATGCAATGTCAATCTATAAAATGAAGTCCATTTTTGTTTTACATTATGATATTGAAAATAAGGTGTAAATTAACATATTTTCTAATATATTTTTATTTTTAAAAAAGTTTTGAAAAACAGACTGGATGGAATATTTTCATTCACATTTTCTTATATGATTGTTCTCTTTCATACGAATCTAATTAACAGTGCAGTAATAATGTCCTAGGATTTTTCCGACAAATTTTTTTCATTGCTGTTTAGTTTGGGTATATGAAAGATTGAAAAAGAGAGAAATCTCGTGTTTGATTGATGAGTGTAAATTTTGAGAGTGATGCAGATAAGCGCCAGGAAGGATAAACACAATATATTTTGATAACAGTACTTAGAGCTAAGTTCTCATGAAAGAACAGTTATTTTTGCTGATTTTTTTTTTATTGAAAGACTGATATGGATTTATGCTAAACATCCCGAGGAAAATTGGAGTGTCGAGTGAAGTTCTTTAATTGCAAGCTAGTTAATATTGCTTTTAAATAAAAATATAACTGTCCTACATTACATTGCATTGTAATGCTTGATGTACTGTCTAATTAAAACATACTTGGTCAATTTTTATTATTAGGCAAAACAGTGAAAAAAATATATACTTTTCTGTTTGACAGATAAGTGAATGTTTTGAGACTCAAACAATGCGCCGATGACTTTGTAGAACAATCAAAGACGCTTTTCAATACTGCTTAGCAGTACTTGTTTAGTGAGATAAGCTCACACTAAGTCCATTACACGCGGCATTACCCGTAACCGTTATTTACTCTGACTTTAACACATGGTCATTTGTGAATATCTCTCTAACGTCTTATATATAGTATACAAGCCTGTTACTCGTTAGCATTGCTTAAACATTTACATAATATAAAGCAGAAATCAATGTTCGTTTTGTCCACGTTGTTCAAAGGGACATAATTTGAGTTATCAAACTTGAAACAAAACTTGCATTATGCAAATTTCCAAATAAACATTCAATCACAAGGACAAATTGTATATAAAAGCTGTCTTTGGAGGGTGGATGATGGGGAATATTTCTAATACATTGACAAGTAAAATAATTGTGCTTGTTAAAATACAAGTAGAATTGCACCATACTGCACTCTGCTGCAATACATTGCGATACATTGTGATCCTGCCAAATTGCCCAGTCAAAATTAACTTAGTCAATTTTTTTTTCTTAATTGAATTTAAAAACTGATTGAATACACACATTTTTTTTCATTCTATGTTTAAAAAAAAGGTTTCAAAAACAGACTAGAGAGCATTTCTTCTATTCTCATTTTCTTAAATATTTTTTTCTTTGATATGAATCAAAATTAACAATCAGTAATTAAGTCGAAGGACTCTCGCAAAGTTACGTGTTATTGGTTTTTTTTTAATCGAATGACTAGTTTGAGTATGCGCAAAAGATCCAAAAGAAATGAACACTCCTCTTTGACTGATGAGTGGATTTTGTTTTGTTTGCAAGAGAATTTATACTGTTTACCATAATAAGAATTTAACTGCATTTTATTGCACAGCAGTAAAATGCAATGTCAATCAATAAAATGAAGTCCATTTTTGTTTTACATTATGATATTGAAAATAAGGTGTAAATTAACATATTTTCTAATATATTTTTATTTTTAAAAAAGTTTTGAAAAACAGACTGGATGGAATATTTTCATTCACATTTTCTTATATGATTGTTCTCTTTCATACGAATCTAAATTAACAATGCAGAAATAATGTCCTAGGATTTTTCCGACAATTTTTTTTCATTGCTGTTTATTATTTTATGCAACACCTAGTTTGGGTATATGAAAGATTGAAAAAGAGAGAAATCTCGTGTTTGACTGATGAGTGTAAATTTTGAGAGTGATGAGTATTGTTTTTTGAATGATTGACAGGCGGTAAATTTTGTTTTGAACATATTTTATTGACAATGTGTCAAAGGGATTGGACACAAGTTCTAAAAACTTAGATAGTCCTCTCCCATACATAAAATCTTAATAGCCATACAACATTTACAAAGATTTACAATTTTACAATATTATACATGAACGTAGAAGAACAAAGACAATAGTTATTATTGCTAAGGAATATCAGTTGATATAATGATGATTATAATGACGTCAATAACCATATTAAAATAGTTTCAAAAGGTAGTAAATACAAGTACATGTAAGTGTTAATTGAAACGACCAGTATCCTGAATAAATTTTTGAACAATACCAAATATTTTTTCATTTTCCTGCAAAGATAATGATTCATCTCCCCATAGCAGTTTATGCACATTTAACATTTTTACATTATTAATTACAAGTAATGCATTCAACATTAAACGTCTAGCTTCAAGATATTTTCTACACACAAGGAAATAATGATGACTATCCTCCTTATATCCACAAGAACAATTTGGATTCGTTATAATGTTACATCTATACAAGTCATGATTTAAAATACAATTGTGCCTTAATCTTGTACGTAAAATGTTCAAATACCTTTTGCCGTATGATAGATACTTGGGAGGCTTGTCATTATTATTATTCAATTTTCTTTTAAAAATTCCTATTGAAGTTATTTCCCTTGTTTCGTTACTCAATGAATTCCATTTGCGAATAGTATCAGGGACAAATGACTTATTTAGTAATTCAAGCCTGCACTTCGGTAAAAAATAATTACTTGAATTACGAGTATTATAATTTGATTACACTGTTTCTAACTACTGGTACTATATTTTTTAAATAACCAGGAACTAGGTTATTGTGGATTTTAAACATTGTTAAAAGTTTAGCTGTATCCCTTCTTATTATAAGAGGTTCCCATCCTGTTTCAACATACAACGAATTTCTTGACGCTAATACTGACAGACCTGTCACAATTCTTGCAGCGCTCAACTGAACCTTTTCAAGTTTTTCAATATCTGCAAACGAACAGCCTGACCAAACTTCAGATGCATACTCAAGTTGTGGTCGAATAAAGGAAACGTAAATTTTGGATAGAGTATCTCTAGACACTGAAAATTTAAGTTTCTTTAGAAGTCCAAGTTTTTTGTAGCCTTTACTGACAATACTATCAATGTAATCAGTCCAGCCTAATTTAGATGAGAAAATAACACCAAGATGTTTATGTTGTGTTACATATTCTAGCTGACAGTTCCCAAAAAATAATGCAGGTAATTGATTTGTATTTTTTAAGCTGAAAAACACTACTTTTGTTTTACTTGGATTAAATTTTAATAGCCATTTTTTGAACCACTCATCCAGAATTTTTAAATCGTGATTTAGGTTATGTTCAATAAGGCGAACGTCACTTGAACTTTCTTGTAAAGAGTTATCGTCTGCAAATAGTCTGCAAACAGATGTCATATTTTCGGCAACATCATTCACGTATATTAGAAATAAAAGAGCAAATTTTGGGGGCGTTAACGTAAAATTGGGTGTTTAAGCATACAATGATACATCCTAATTTTTTAGGCATCTAACGATATTCATCATTGTTCATTTATATGCTATAAGGAATTTAATCTATGAAGAAACAAGCCCTCCTTTTCAATTTTTTTTATTTAAAAGCAAAAGGAAAGTTAAACCACTAAAATGTTTGATCCACTCCACGCGCATCTATAAATGTTTTCCTATGACATCGCGCCACTCTATTTATAGATTCACTGAAAACCGTACTTTCTTTTTCTATCGTTGGATTTGTCAGCTGATATAGGAAGGACAACAACGATAGCACAGCCTGTCGATTCTGTATGGAGGATTTCTACATTGAAGGTATTATTCATCATGAATCACCTGCATTCTAAGTTTCTTTTTCCTCATCCTCATGATATTTTGAAATCAAATCATGTATGTACTTAGGTACAGCTTATTTTTAGAATTGAACTTTGTTTACATCGAGACTCGAGAGTATTGCTGCGCGAAGTGCTTATTTCCATCTCGGTATATGTGCTTGCGATAGTATGAGTGTATTATATAAGTGTTATCAAACATGAAAAAAGCGACAGTTGAAAAGTGATTATAAATTTAAAATCAGTAGTTGACATTTTGAATTCCTTCAATACTTATATATATTATATATAGTGCATCTATTACGTAACAAAAATTCCGGAACTATAGATAAATTCCTAAGTGTACACTATTTATACTCCTATATTACCTGTGATGCTCATAATAACATGTATTTTATGAAAATGAAAAAAAAAATTGAAGCCATTCATCAAATTCAGTTGTATTTCCATATCTCATTGTTTGAATAGGAGATATATTGATCTTTTTGATATAAAGGCTGATAACATACCCCTCAAACACTTAACAAGTCAGATATTAATCATAATTGTGAAAGTAATTTATGATGTCTGATCCGCATTAAAAAGAATATTATTTCCACTTGTCCATAACTGTAAACTGGATTATATTCCGAGTCTTCTATATATAGCACAGGTCTACACCCTTTTCATTTCCTCGTCTATAATATATCGGATAGACATACCAGATCTCTGGTATGTTTGTTCGAATTTCTGTCCCAGAAAGCTACAATTATGAAGCTAATAGGGTGAGAGAATGAGAATTTGAGAACGAAAAAAGCGAGCTCGAGAGAGAGCAAAGGAGCAACATGTTGACCTCGCTCCCTCGCCTTCTCAATTTCGATCTCTCAACGCAAACCCATTCGATTCTCGCTCCTTCAGCGCCCTTTCCTCCTACGAGCACGATTGGTCCTTGCAATAGACCATAAGTAAGGCATGGCTGGAGGAGGGGGGCGGGGCGGGGGGCCGTGCCCCCAATAATTTTACCGATATATAGAATACTATAGAAAACATAGCTACTATATGCTTGTGTCCCCTCAATAGAAAAATTTAATAACTTTTTTTTTTGGCTTGTCAAGGATTTTTCGTAGTGTAGTTGTGCCCCCAACTGAAAATGTATGGCTGTGCCCCCCACAACTGAAATTGCTTCCTACGGACCTGTAAGGGTGTGAAAGGCCCTACTGCTTTTCCATGTATATTGTAAATCTGGTTGAATTTCGGGTATGTGTATAGGAGGGAGCGTCTCCTAATTGAAAATCTTTGCATCTGATATCCGAAAACCAAGTGACTTGTCTGTCCTCTCCAACTGATATTAATGAAACATGAAAAATGCACTCTGGAAAAAAGTTTAAATTACACGTAAATACGTAATGTACCCAACTAGCCAAAGTACTAGTAAACTCTCTCTCTCTCTCTCTCTCTCTCTCTCTCTCTCTCTCTCTCTCTGAGGGTGTGTGTGTCCAAGTCAATGTTATTTATTAAGTCAGATTTTTTCAATATTCAACAGGTCTGTTTCGGAATTGACAACCTCCATGTGTTGTACTTTTACCTATAAAGAAAAGACTACATTCTGGTAATCTGAACCATGTCCGATGATTGCCGGAGACGAATTATCCGTGACAACCTTGTTGAGTTGATAAGGCGCTTGCATCCCGCAGAGTTACTACCACACCTTACATGTCTTTCAATACAGGCAAAGGTTTGAATTACTGTTTCAACAATAAAACATACACTAGACAAAATTGCTAACGCACCACTTGTTATTCTTATTTATGAATGGAACATTTGCCTGATCGGTACTAGTATATAATATATGCCATCTTTTCTAAAACAATGGGATTGACAAAAGTCTTTGTATCATGACAAGACCTTTAAATGACTTTCTTGCCCGAAAACCAATTTCCCAACGTGCACTGCGCACAGTTTTTGCCTATATTTGGAGTTGGTGATTACCGATGGTGGTCCATAAGGTTGCAACAGAACTATTCTTCCAGTTAAAAATCAAATAATGTACAGCGATTGACTATCACATCGCCTAAAAGTCATCCAGTGCCATGGTGTCCATACCCTGTCCACCCAACTTCCGGTTGCCCAAATTTTGTGGAACAATCTTGAAATTGTCATGCGGTACTTATCTATAGTAAACATTTTTATGTTTGATAATCTATTTGCAACATTTTTTTTAATAGAGGAATGAATAATCTTTTATTGTTTTAATTTTTACAAATTTCTCCAAAGGAACCTGAATATACCGGTACAACATGTCAATCCAGTATTTTTAGCTATATCTTGAAAAGTTTTAGCGCCTGAATTGAAGTAAATTATTGAAATAATTCACAATTACTATGTTTCCATAAATGATTGCATCAAATTACTTTGCACATAATGGTGAATATTTTTTTAAAAGTTAAGACAAAAACAAGCGTTTATTATCATAATTTATCAATTCTTTTCAGCAAAAGATAAGGTGCAGATTAGAAAATGAGGGTCAAGTTTCAGCAAGCACTTTATTACTGGAGGAGCTGCCGAGGAAAGATAGATGGTGGGAACAGTTTATGGCAGCTTTACGACATCCGTTAGTTGACATGGATGATGTCGCTGATTTGTTAGAAGCAAATATCGAATCTCTCTCGGAAACGCACATAAACAAGAATTATCTTCATAATAAAGAAAAATATAGTAAGTCATATTACATTAATCTTTCCACTGTATCTTAAATGGATTATTATTTTGTTTCCTATTGTGATAAAAAAAAATTGACCGGCTTTTTTTTTTTTTTGCGAGAATACCGGTATTTTAAACCTTCGAAGTTTAAATAAATGGTTTACAAAACGTTCTATTAATAAAAGCATATTTATTTTTTAAACAGAAAGAAAAGAAAAGATTGATTGGTCAACTCCTCTCGATAAGTTGCCTTACACTGTTGTCCAAATTCTGAAGAAACTGGATGTGGACTCCAAGTGGAAAGATTTGGCAGCTCATTTAGGTACAGTAAATGTGTACCTTTATATGATTAAAAACTTTTATTCCATCACTTGATATACTCATCAATTAAACATGCCTTAGTTTGATGACACCTTTCCTTCTTTTGTCAGAGTACACTGTTGAGGAGGTGGGACGGTTTGAGGTATATACGGATAAAGACGGGAGTCATGTTACAAAATTTTACCATGACCTCGCAAAAAATCCAGCTTTTAATCTCGAACAACTCGTCTGTATTCTGAGAGAAATGGAAAGAAAAGATATTTTGGAAGATCTACGTCATATCAAGGAATTAAGACATCTAGACTGGGATAGTTATACCACGATGGCTTTTACAGAGAGTGCTTCACAGAGTCACCTCCTGTCGTATCCTCTTGAAGTCACAACCATTGCTAGACAAGAGAGTAGCCAGGGAGAGTCAGAACTGTACGTCGCTTCGAGGAATTCAAATAGTATACCTACTGACGTAAGTCCCGGTTCAAACGGAAGTCACGCAGAGAAAGATGAGAAAAATACCTCTGGCGTTACATTAGGAGGAACGCAGCTTATGTCAATGGATACTTCAGCTGCAATTGAAGGACCTGCGCAACTTCGTGGTGACACCGATAACTGTGCCGAAAGAATTGTTCCAAACAATGAGACTGATGACATGGGCAGTGTTGCTAAAACGCAGGGCGGTCATATCAATGAATACTTTGATAATAACAATTATCCCCCCAAGGGAAATACACAGCCTTTCCCAGAGGACTCTACAACAAATGAAGGTTCAACAAAGACAGGACTGTGCAGACGACAGGAAGTGGGAAATACTGTCCCGTTCAGCGCTCAATCCAGCAATCTGAACAAAACTGTTATTGGTATCGCGGCAACAGGATTAATTGCTTATCTTGTTCTTAATTTGAAACGCTAATTTTAGTTTGTTGCTGATTTTGGTGATATACGAATACATACATGTACATGCATGTCAATGTCTGTGATATATATGAGATTTGATAATTATTTTCACTGAATCCTTTTTCAGGGATAAGATTTCTTTATTGCTAATAAATTTGTATTAACTTATATACTACTTTGTTCATTACTGAGCATGTATTTAAAACCATGCAGTCATTCGTCATACATACGCGTATGGTCTTGCACCCAACTGCTGGAGCTAGAAAAGACATCACATCATTCATGTAATGGTAATTCTTGTTAAATTAACATAAACATGTACGTACTCTTACTGAAGTAATTTACATAAGCTAATAGCCGTTATTGAGAGTAATTAGCTTTTCTTGCAAATATCGTGAAAAATGAATTGAAAAGTTTTTATTTACATGTTATAACCATGCACCTTTAACCAAGTTCATAATCGGGTAGTCACTTTTTATGTTTATAAGAAGTTTACAGTCATGCAAAGATTGGTGTTGGTTAAAGGTGGTTATGACATAAAAAGAAGTTGCCTAACACACCCACCCTCTTGAGTTTTCCCATTACTCTAATGCTAATACGGACCGATAGTACATTACTTCGTGACCCTATACTATAACAAATCAAATACTATATAGCACCATTAACCAATCAATATTTATCATTAAATTGCATCATTAGCCTATAGCTACTGAATTACGCAATTTTCAAGGAAAAAATACTACTTGAAAATTTGAAGTCATTGTAGGCTGCGAAACGGCCTTATAGAAAATGTCCCTATATCTAATTTACAGTATACATGTACAACGGTTATCCGTAAAGTTCGTTTACTAAATATACAAGGCTTATCCGTTAAGTTCGTGGCCAGCCGCTATTTAACGACATTAACATCATAACATCAAATAAATGTGGATATTTTAGACATAAAATATCAATATTAGACCTCTCTACAAACCGATCTATCACTGTTTTATGCAAAATAAATTTATCATATAATTTTTGCGAAACAAATACTATAAATATTAAATATATGCATATTTACAATATAATATGTATCAAAATAGGCCTAGAGTAGGAAAAGTGCTCGCTCCGTGATCATCTCATCTCTTGCAAGGGGTCTAGACTATCTAAACTACAATCAACTGATGCTATTATTAATAATTCTTTATAATCTTTAATACCAGGCGCGTGGCTGCCTATACGCAAGTGTGTACACATCATTTTCCAAAAAAAAAAAAAAAAATTCCCCAAAAAAAAGAAAGAAAAGAAAAAAGAGAGAATTATTCGGAGAAAAAAATCTCAGTAACATCCAAGAAATATTTGTGTTTCAAATTGTTCTGTGTCATACTTTTCGATTTAAATTTTAAATAATCATGGCTGTATGATAAAATTTGAAATTCTATATTTAATCAATGCCAAATCCAAATAAATCATTCATTATTTTGTCATTGTTCTATCATACATTGATATCTTTTTTAAAGATCTTTGAGAAATTAAAATGTTAACCACATCGTTGAATGCTATGATCTACTAGTTTGATTTCATAGGCGTCGGAAGCAAATTGAAAGTGAGGTGGCTAATTGAAAGGGGGGGGGGGGGCTAAACCAACGAAAAAAAAAGGTAAGCCCCAATTTTCAATGCCTATATTAAGTCTATCTTTGCAAAAAATGATACTGCTGATGAGGGTCTAGAATTAAGCTCCTGAGTTTTACCAAATATTTCATTCATTTTCTTGCAAAATAAAAATTGGGCCATTTAGCTTTTGTTTAGGAAATAAAAGACGTTAGAAAATAAAAGACATAGTAATATTTATTGTTTTAACAAAGTTAAAACTTCCCTGGAAACTTATTGTACATGTAGTTGAGTCTTAAAATATAACAGATATATTGGTATCATATGATTTTTTTTAACGTTTAAAAACATGTATACTAAATTTTAATTATGAACAAAAAATATCGTATTGTAAATCATAGGGGTCGGAACCAGGGGGGCTGGGGGGGGGGGGCTTAGCCACTTTTTTTGCCCCCCCCCCCCCTGATACTATACTTTCCTGTATATTAATGGGCATCATGGAGATCAAAAAACGGATGGAGGAGAGAAGTAACTATGAAAATCTTAACTGTGAGATAATGGATAAAAGCTATTCCGCATTGTCCCATTTGTGGAATTCTTGTTATCTATTCAACTTCAAACGTAGGTAATTTTGGAAGCAGTAAAAGTATCATTTTATTTCAGATAATCATCGTATAAGGAGATATATTATCATTAACCCGCATGATGTAGGAACAGATGTCGATACTGGTCTACGAGAAGATGAGATCGAACATTACCACATCCCGAGGTGGATGTTAAGGGATTAAATCTAAGTCCAGATCTCGAAGTCCCAATTAGTCCTTGACTTTTAGAAACATCGATGTTTTTTTCTTGACAACGATGTTGAACTAGTTGGCTAGCTAGTCTTTTTTTCTAAAAAAAAAAAAAGAACTTTGACGGTTATCTTTGACAAAATAGGGGACTTATTCTTAAGGATCTTTTTTGCATGAATGAAACATTTTTATTCGTGCATGAAGTACAAGTGCTTACAGATTCTGATGATATTAGTTTTGTTAAAAATGTATATTGTCCGAAGAATCATTCATACTGGAGGTTACTATGCACAAAATGCATATGTTTATAGACTTAAAAGTTATTTTCTTTTGTATAAATTGTACAAATATATTGTTTATTGTATATATTGTTTACGAAAATAAAAGATCAAATGTCAAAAAAAAATGTCTTTCGTAAATTTTTTTTTTACATATATATATATCACATAATCTTCGGCAATTGGGGGGGGGGGGTTCAGGTAGAAAATTGTATTATATAGATTAATAGATTAATATGGTATTTCAGATTTGTTGGATTGTGTAAGAGTGGAGGGAAAAATTAGTAAATGAGCCATTTTTGATTTATCAATAGATCTCAATAGATTACAAATTCCCTGCTCAATATCATTTTACAGTACTGCTAATCCCCAACTATGAAATTCATTTTTAGCTCACCTGAGCTGAAGGCTCAAGTGAGCTTTTCTGATCACATTTTGTCCGACGTCCGTCTGTCTGTAAACTTTTCACATTTTCGACTTCTCAAGAACCACTTGGCCAATTTCAACCAAACTTGCCACACAGTATCCTTGGGTAAAGGGAATTTCAGTTTCTTCAAATGAAGAGTCACGCCCTCTTCCAATCAGAGACAATTAAAAGTTAGAGAAAAATTAATGACATCTTTTTAAAATCTTCTTCTCAAGAACCACTGGGCCAGGTAAGATAAAACCTAACATCCTCAGGTAGTATAGATTTAAGTTCGTTCAAATCATGACCCCCGGGGCTAGGGTTGGGCCACAATGGACGATCAAAGTTTTACATAGGAATACATGTATATACACTTGTAGGAAAAATATTTAAAATTCTTCTTCTCAAAAACAGCAAAGCCATGATTGGTCTTTAGTTATCTATATGGAAGCATCCTCAGGTAGTCTGGATTCAAACTGTTCAAATCATGACCCCCGGTGGTACACTGAGGCCACAATGGACAATCAAAGTTTCACGTAGATATATATAGGAAAATTCTTTAAAAATCTTCTTCTCGAGAACAGCAAAGCCATGATTGGCTAGATCCTCAGGTGGTGTAGATTCAAGATTGTTCAAATCATGACCCCCGGGGATAGGGTGGGGCCACAGTAGAAGATTAATGGTATCGGGAAAATTCTTGAAAAATCTTCTAAAGCCATGATTAGTTAAAGAAAATTAATATGGAAACATCTTCAGGTAGTATAGAAATCATCCCCTTTGACCACTTTCATGTATATATAGTTCAACTTTTCAGTACTAAACTGATTTCTGCTTTTTCTTATCTTAAGTGCTCAGGTGAGCGATATGGCCCATGGGCCTCTTGTTTTGTTACTGTCAACAATCTATCACTGTCGATTTTCAGTGTCTAGTAATAATTGATGCAAGTCCTTTCGTCTGAACCTTTATAAGAGAAAACCTTAAAAATACATGTATTGTGACTCTCTATCCGGTTTTTGCAGTGTTATTAAAATATGAAAGATTTTTTTGTGTTTAAACTTTTTGTCATCTGCCGTAAGGAAAGTACAAGAAATGAAGGTTTTCCAACAGCACACCTCGCTGAGGTACATGTAAGTTACATTTACATTCAAATTCTTTCTTATATTTTCCTACTCAGTACTGTGCTTTTGATCATCTCGACCATCATTTTACTTTTGGCCACCATTTCTTACATGAACAAAGTCCATGCTTGTAATCCTAATTTATAGCTTAAGACATTGTTTCTCTTTAGTCCCTTCATTCCAAAATATCTTAGAGGATGATTGGGTAACAACCATATCGTTCCCTGACGTCTCTACCCATGGAACCTCAGGATCGAAGTCAGGTCATGTTGAGAAGAAAGGGTGCTACCTGGCCCCAGGATCTTGAAACAGACTTGTAGACTTGAATCAAATTTTCAATCGACTGTTAATGATTTATTAATTATTGAATTAATCTCTAAATTCGCAGATAACAAGATTTTTATGAAGCAATATTGAAGCATATTTTATTGTTGGTTTGCTTGACCTCTAAAATATTCTAGTACAGCATAAAGATTTTGACTAAGGCTTAAGATATTTCATAATCTCGGGTCTGGACTCCTTTGGCTATTTACACATTCGTGTATACACTACATGTATATATAAGAAGATGAAAGATTCTGTGTTTTCTGTCAATCTTAGCTGTGTTCCAGGATTCACGATAGTACTGGGCCAAATATGAACTCCATGCATAGATTTTTTAAATAATTAATTTTATTACAAAGACCGAAGGACATACTCAAAATTAAGTTATCGTTAAAACTTCTTTTAAATTACATACAATGCATTTTGCGAAAATTAAAGCACAAACTAAGCACAATAAAGTCTTTACTATGTACTATTATATGAAATAGATGTTTGATTCAGTTAAAAAAAAAAATTAAAAGCATATCCCTCCCAAATAAAAAAAAGTTTATTCAGAGAAATACTTCGACAGAGAATATTTATTTATCATTATGTGGCAGTTCTCACTGGCGGATTTAAAGGGGGCGTGGGGGGCGCACGCCCCCCCCCCCTAAAATTTTCAAAGTATGATATGACTAATATTAATAATGCCATACTTTGGTATATAACTAACCGATAGCACGATTTTTGTGCCTGGTTTTACTCTTAAAATACACGAAAACCCAGGAGCTTCCGGGGGCTTCGCCCCCTGGGCCCCCTCTATTCAAAGTATGATATGACTAGTATTAATAATGCCAAACTTTGGTACATATAAACTAACCAATACCACTATTATTGTGCCTGGTTTTACTCTTAAAATACACGAAAACCTAGGAGCTTAATTCCGGGGGCTTCGCCCCCTGGGCCCCCACCAGGGCTTCGCCCTGGACCCCCAGACCCCCTGCCTGAACGAAGTTATCCACGCCCCCCCCCCCCCTAATCACAAATCCTGTATCCGCCCATGGTTCTAACTATTCATAGTTTTGATTTCATACTATTGTTTGCGGAAGAATACTTTACAGCATATTCAGTATACTTCGATTGACCGATTGTTGTTTTACATCCCTTGCGAGAATTTTTCACTCATATTAGAGTCATCAAATACCGGTGATAAGCTTCAAATTTATACCTTTTCTCGGCACTCAAACCCACTGAGCAGTGGGGGTTCTTTAGCATGCGAACGACTAACTCAGTATGATTTCTACAGATGGTAAAACTATCTTGGTATTGAATAGAGGTTGTTTCTTCGACCAGGAAAATTTTATACATTTTGAGGGAATTTTTAAAATAGTGTTTAGAGATTCACGATTATTTCAGTTACTCCCTGGCCTTAGTATTTATTCTGGTTTTATTCATTTTGATTAATATGTATCACGGATGATAAGCAATATAAGCTTATTAAAATTTGGAATATAGAAATGCTGCAATAATCTGACTCTAGGGTTGTTGTTCTTATATTTAGATGCAATTCCAACTTTATAAGCACCTATTTCTGTGTACGCAGAGAAATTTCATGTTCATGTTATTTCACAAATACGTACATAAGTGTTTATAATAAGCAAGTTTTCAATGAGAAATTCAAGTACATGAAGAATTATTCCACACACAAAATTGCATGGATTCCTTTCTACAAGTTTTTATCCAAATAAGTTACGATTTCCTTTAACGCTTTAAAAGAGTTCTTATAAAACTCGAGGAACAGAAATGGATGGTCCATTCCGCTCCAGTGACGATGCGTGACGTCAACATCCAGTTTACGCAATCTGTCTGCGAGGAAAAATGCATCGTCTCGTATGCAATCTATCTCCGTGGACAAAATGTACGTTTTTGGTAACTTTTTGAGAATTTCGTCATCAGCAAACAGAGGTGAGAACAAAGGATTCGGAAACTTGTCGTTCAACTTTCTTGCCAATCCGGAATCCGTTATCTTAGACATCGTCTTCTTAATCGTCGGTTTCTCCAAACTTTTCGGAAGGACATCACTACTAACGAGTTTTGGATAATAAGACTTCCTGATTTCGTCAGTCCAGTGGGCATTTTCCAGTAACTTCCCTATTTCAGAATTGTCAAGAGTCGCAAAACCAAGCGCATATGTGATCAAGAATTTTAACATAAACTCAGCATTCGGAAAAGTTGGAGCTTTATGATTGTCATAAATTTGATAAGACGGAGTCATAAAACTCAAAGCTTGAATAAATGGAACCAAGGCTATCTGAACTTTGAACTTTGGTAGATCGGGTACAGCTTCCGTTATCATTCTTGTCAACATATTCATGGTCAAATTTGCACCTGCACCATCCCCTATAAAAAAGTTTAAAATTAAAATATTTTCTTTTTATAGCGCTTATAAATGTACCGTAAGTGGTTTCTTTTTTCACAATGATTCTTAATCTGAAACTTAATTTGCACTAACTATCATGATGATCATATTTTATTCAAGAGAGAGATATTGTTTACCCATCAGGACAAGTTTTTCAGAATCCATATTAAGTTCTTCGGTATTTCTCTGTACGTATCGTGTTACAGCGAAACAATCGTCCACCGCAGCGGGAAATGGAAATTCCGGCGCCAGACGATATCTATACAAAGTAAATGTAAGAGAAGAAATATAGATGTAGAGATACTGGACGACTAAGATCTTTTGAAATGTGTATCAACTCCAATTTCTAGGCAAAAATTAAAAATATCATTTATCAACATAATTATTCCTTTATATTTTCTTATGGTAAACCTTTAGATGTGATATTTTGCTTCAGATGATATTAAAACTTGCAATTCGAGAAGCAATATTTTATCAAACAGTTCTCAGGACTTTTCAAATGCCCCTCGTAATTTTAATTAAAGGAAAAAAAAAATCATTTATGAATGTAAAAAAATCATTCATTTATATAATGTGAAAATTGCTGTTGAACAGAGGAAAATATATTAAATGCAAGTAAGTAGCATACTCTACCTCATGTAAACATAGTGAGTGGCATATAACCTATCTGACGAACATAGAAAGTAACATTACCAAACTTGAATGAACATAGTAAGTAGCACAACCTTCTTCAAGGAAACAGAGTGAAAATTATAACCTACTTCTCGTAAATATAGTGAAAAGCATAACTTACCTAGTGAGTAGAATAACCTTAAACATAGTGAGTAGCATAACCTCTAACTCACGTAAACATAGTACGTACCATTTCCTACCTCACGTAAGTATTCATACATAGAATAACCTACCTTATGTTGACACAGTAAGAAGTATAACCTTTGATAAACACAGAAAGGAGAATATCCTACCTCACGTAAACATAGTGAAAAGCACTACCTATCTGACGAACACAGTGAGTTGCATAACCTATCTCACAAAAAACATAGTGAGTAGCATAACCTATCTCACAAAAAACATAGTGAGTAGCATAACCTATCTCACAAAAAACATAGTGAGTAGCATAACCTGTCTCACAAAAAACAGTGAGTTGCATGCCCTACTTCATGTTAAAATATACATATACACTCAAGTAAACATAATGATTACCATGCCTAACACACAAAAAAACAAAAAACAAAAACAAAAAACAAAAAAAAAACAAAACAAAAAAAAACAACAACAGTAGAATAGCCTACCACATATCCTAAAAGAGAAACTGTGACGGTACATATTGTCGTTTTGTACATATTGTCGTCGGCGACAATATATACCTACCCTCACTGCACATATTGTCGTCCATTGGTACATATTGTCGCCGGCGACAATATGTACCGAGACGAGCATTATTTTCCTCCTGCATAATGGACGACAAAATGTACAGTCAAGCACAAGCACATATTGTCGTCGGCGACAATATGTACAGTCAAGGTCGGCATACATGTATATTGTCGTCCATGTATTGTTTTGACGAATATTTACTTGAGAAAAGAAAGAGAGATTGACCAACAAACACAAACGCACGGAGAGAGACAGACAGCATTACTTGCAATATTTTAGGGAGAATACTTTTTGGTCAGAAAATTGTGTCCAGGATTGATGTACAGCACTATAATATGTCAAGATACCGTAATTCTTGAGATATCTGATAAATCAGCCTATTCTTTTTTTCTTGTAATACATACTTGGAGATTGAATACTTGTATTAGTTTTTTTGTTCAGTAGTAATGATTATTTGGAATTTTTTATTTTGCGTTATTCTTATATTGGTGTTGGGGTTGACATTTTTAAATCACCTGAACTGGCAGTTCAAGTGAGCTTTTCTGATCATTTTGTCTGACAGTCCATCTGTCTGTAAACTTTTCATAATTTCAGCTTCTTCTCAAGAACTTCTGGGTCAATTTCAAGCAAACTTGTCACAAAGCATCCGTGGATAAAGGGGATTCAAGTTTGTTCAAATGAAGGGCCATGCCCTCTTTTAATGGAAGTAGTTAAAAATTAGCGAGAATTTAGTGGCATCTTTTAAAAATCTTCTCAAGAACCACCGTGTCAGAAAAGCTAAAATTGATGTGAAAGCTTCATTGTGAAGTGTAGAATCAGTTTTATTCAGATCATGTCCCTGATGGGAAAGGGTGTGGCTGCAATAGGTGATCAATATTTTTCATATACTATTTAGAAAAAAAAATCTTTCAAAGTCTTCTTTCAAGAACTACTGGGTCAGAAGAGATGATACTTATGTGAAAGCTTTCATACCGTACGTTCAATTTTGAAGTACAGGCATGAAAAAGATCCCTCACTGCTATGACTCTGAGTATCGAGTAAAGGTCTAAATTTGCGGCCCTCCACCGACAAGTGGTGACGTCTCCATGATTGAAAAATTCTCGAGAGGGACATTATAACAGCAAACATAAACAAGTTTGTTCAAATCATGACCCCAGGGGTAGGGTGAGGCCACAATGGGTGATCAAAGCTTTACCTAAGAATATATACAGAAAATCTTTAAAATCTTCTCAAAAATCAAAGACACATGTAGCACCGGCGCCCCCCCCCCCCCCCCCCCCCACTGGTTTGATTTTTTTTTGCTTTGGTAAATTCTGTTTGTTTAACTAGTATATACTCTCAATTTAGAACATAGGTTAAATTTTATAATTAGATTATTTACTTAGCATATACATTAAAACACCTTTACATACAAATGACTTTTTTTTTGCTTGCCAAAAAAAATCTGAACCGCAACCCCCTCCTCCCCCTCCCTTTCTGAAATTTCTGGATCCATCACTGAGGAACAGCGGTAGGGCCTGTGATAAGTAATGTTTACATGGAAGCATTATCAGGTAGCGCAGATTCAAATCAAACCTGGCCTAGGGTGGGGCCACAATGGATGATCTCAGTTTTACAATTTTAGGAATATATGGGAAACTTCTATTAAAACTATCTTCTCAAAAACAGCAAAGCAATGATTAGTCATATTTATATGGAACATTGCAGTGCATTGTCATGCGACATGTTCTGATGGACAACATATGCGCAGTGGGCGTAGGTACAAATTGTCGCCGGCGACAATATGAACAGGACGACAAAATGTACCGTCACAATCACGCTGCATGAAATAACATACGAGACACGTTAGTGTGATTCACACAGCAATTACATTTACAAAACTACCAAAAAACCACAAAAGAAATCTTTAAGCAACAATATCTGTGGGGCGACAATATGTACAGTGAGGGTGAGGTACATAATGTCGCCAGCGACAATATGTACATGTGTAACTTTTCAGCCGGCGACAAAATGTACCGGTGGACGACAATATGTGCAGTGAGGGTAGGTACATATTGTCGCCGACGACAATATGTACAAAACGACAATATGTACCGTCACAAGGTTTCTACTCCCTATGTTATTGTGAAATAAGATATGCTACTCACTATGTTTACGTGAGGTACATTATGCTACTAGCTTTATCAAGAAAGATGGGTTATGCTATACTCACAATGCACGAGGTCATTCAATAAGTAATGCAACACACATTTTATCATATTAAATGTAGAAGTATTTCATTTTATTTTTTAACAGTTGAAAAGTTCTATTACGGAACTAATCACAGAAAATCCCGTGCTTTTTCCCATTATCCTGCAAAGAAATTCCCTTTTAAGGTAACCATGGTCACTACACTGAGCTGAAAAGTGGAAACTGTTTAAAAATGATCTCTGCCAAGAACATGAAAATGACGTATGTAAAAAACACAAACAGAGGAAGAACCTATATTAAAGATATGAATTTGATTTGGAAAAACTACTTGTAGTCTTTAACGCTGTATAGTTTTCAGATGGATTCAGAAATTCAAAAGTAAAAAAGAGAGTTAAACTGGTCAATCGAAATTTGTAGGGACACAAACAATATCGTTGCAGTGAGCAATATGATATCTAAAAATGCCAGATTTATATTGACAGACATTTCTAAGACACTGAACATTTCATCATCACAACAGCTTATGGAGTTCTGATAAAGGAAATGATCTAACAAAAAATCTGTCAGATGGGTGCCTTATTTCCCTACAAATGCCTAAGAGAAAACACGCTTCAAATGTGCCAATGATCTTTTTAAAAATATACATTTATAAAAGAAAAAAAGATTTGATAAACTAGGGTGATGGATGACGAAACGTGGTTGCACTTTGTATAGCCATAAAAGAAGACCAATAATAAAATGTGGAGTCAGAGAGAAAGTTGTCGTCCTATTGCTGCAAAGAGTGCCAAGGGCTCCAAACATGTTTTATTAGTTTTCTTTTTATCAAGAGGTCCAGTAAAACATTTTCATACACCTTAAGGAAAGCCCATCAATGGTTACTTTTATGTTAAAATTGCACTAAAGAAAGTTAAACAGATTTCCTGTAAAGGAAGTCCAAATACCGGTCCCCAGTTTAATTTTCATGTACCTGACAATGCTACTGCAAATAAGCATAGAGAAATAAATAAAATTTTGAAGGAAGGAAAGTTTATGGAGCTTAACCATCCCTCCCCCCTCCCCCCCCCCCCCCCCATATTCACTAGATCTCAGCAATTGTGAGATCTATTTAATCCAAAAACGCAAGAATACAAAGGAAGACTTTAAAGTTTCAGATATGTCATGGGAAGTGCTATTCATCAGTGCCTTTTGGGCATTCTTAATGATGAATATGCCGAGGTTTTCCGGTGAAGTGTACAAAGACTTAAGACAAGTGTAAAGGATAACAGGAAATACTTTGAGTTTGAAAATATTAAGAATCTGCTTTACTTGTTTGTCTTAATTTTAGATGATCTTTTGCATTATTTATTGAACGACCCTGTGACGGTACATATTGTCGTTTTGTACATATTGTCGTCGGCGACAATATGTACCTAACCTCACTGCACATATTGTCGTCCATCGGTACATGTTGTCGCCGACTGAAAAGTTGGCGACAATGTACATATTGTCGCTGGCGACATTATGTGTCTCACCCTCACTGTACATATTGTCGCCCCACAGATATTGTTGCTTAAAGATTTCTTTCGTTGTTTTTTGGTAGTTTTGTGAATGTAATTGGTGTGTGAATCACACTGACGTGTCTCGTGTGCTATTTCATGCAGCGTGATTGTGACGGTACATTTTGTCGTCCTGTTTATATTGTCGTCGGCGACAATGTGTACCTACCCGCATATTGTCGTCCATCAGAACATGTCGTATGACTATGCACTGCAATGCTCCATATAAACATGACTAATCATTTTTTTGTTGTTTTTGAGAAGATAATTTTTAAAGAATTTTCACATATATTCCTATGTTAAACTTTGATCGCCCATTGTGGCCCCACCCTAGGCCCGGTTTGATTTGAACATATACTCGTACAAGTTAAATAAACAGAATTTACCAAAGCAAAAAAAAAAAAAATCAAACCGCTGGGAAGGGGGGGGGGGTGCTGGTGCTACATCTGTCTGGTTTATGAAAAGATTTTTAAAGATTTTCCGTATATATTCTATGTAAAATTTTGATCATCCATTGTGGCCAAACCCTACCCCTGGGGTTATGATTTGAACAAAATTGATTTTGTTTTTGTTTGTTTTTCTGCTAGAATGTCCATCCCGAGAATGTTTTATTTGTATGTATGCAAAGTTAGAACTATACTTGGCACTCATGGTCATTGAGCTGTGAGGGATCTTTTTCATGCCAGCACCTCAAAACTGAACGTACGCTATTTAATGAAACTTTCACATAAGTATCATCTCTTCTGACCCAGTAGTTCTTGAAAAAAAAGATTTTAAAAAGATTTTTTTTCTAAATATTTTATGAAAAACTTTGATCACCTATTGTTGCCACACCCTTTCCCCGAGGGGCATGATCTGATTATAACTGAATCTACACTTCATAATGAAGCTTTCACACAACTTTAAACTTTTCTGACACAGTGGTTCTTGAGAAAATTTTTAAAAGAAGTCACTAAATTTTCACTAATTCCCTTGAAAGAGGGCATGGCCCTTTATTTGAAACTTTAATCCCCTTTATCCACGGATGCGTTGTGGCAAGTTTGGTTGACTGACCCTAAGCAACGGTTTCAAAATTGGGGGGAAGGGCAACTTCCAAAAAAAAAAATTAAACTGACCAAAGAGGGGGGAGGGACAATTTCCCAAAATTATCTGACAAGCAAAAAAAAAAGATAATTTACTGTCCGAATCCTGAAATTTACTATAGCAAAATAGTATCCTCATAAAAATTGGGGCGGCGGACCATCTGCCCTCTCCCCATCCCGTGTTTTTCGGGCCTGGTTGAAATTGACCCAGTAGTTCTTGAGAAGAAGCTGAAATAGTGAAAACTTAACAGAAAAAGGAACGGTCAGACAAAATGTGATCAGAAACGTTCAGCTTAACTTCCAGTTCAGATGATCTAAAAATGCCAACCTCAACACCAATTACTAGTATAACGGCACATGATTGTATATAAGAATAATGCAAAAAAAATAATTTCCAAATAATCATTACTATTGAACAAGAAACCTAATACATGTATTCAATCTCCAAGTATATATTACAAGAAAATAGAATAGGCTGATTTATCAGATATCTCAAGATTTACGGTATCGTGACATATCATAGTGATATACATATGATCAATCCTTACACAATTTTCTGACTAGAAAAGTTTTCTCCCTACAGTATTGCGAGTAATGCTGTCTGTCTCCCTCCGTGCGTGTGTGTATGTTTGTTAATCTCTCTTTCTTTTCTCAAGTAAATATTCGTCAAAACAATATACATGTATATATATTTATTTATTATTCCAAATCGGGGCCCTTTTGAGCATATTACATACATGATTTTTAAACAGAACATATAAGTATAATAATTATTCACAAAATGTGATAATAGTAATATTCAGCATAATTATTCTTAATACATATACTTAGTCAATTTACTCATGGTTCATAAGTTGAGATAATTGCTAACATTTACAATTTAAAATACACATTGTAAAGTATAAACAAGTACCACCGTGTACCATAATGCAAAAAAGCCAGAGATATACATATACAAAAATATATACTGAATAAATATATTCCACTAAATTGCAAAAGATACCACGGGACAGTGCATTGGTACTTTATAAGTCACCATGTTTGCATATCTTATGACCAAACTAACATTTATTGAGTTTTAAAGTATGCAATTCTATATACACGTAGAAGACACATTATATTTCTCCCTTGATCAATTCACAAAGGGATTTAAGAACATCATAATTTTCACAATTCAATATCCATATTAATTTGTTCATGTTATCAAGAAGTAAAATTTGTTTACAATGTTGTTGTATACTTTCATACATATTTTGCCTAAGTAAATTATGTTTTGGGCATTCAAAGAGTAAATGAATTTCATCTCCAACTTGGTGAGAAGAACAATTTGTACAAGTTCTTAGTTGTCTGGGAATCCCTAAGTAACGACCTCGTTCTATTGGTAAATTATGTGCTGATGTCCGCAACCTTGTAAGTACTTTGCGTTTTTCAGGTGACAACAGTGCTAGGTAATTTTCAAAAACCAAATTAGTTTTAAATTTTATATATAAGTTTCAAGTTTTCCTTTTTGTAAATTTCTCATATTGTACCATTCATTATATCGACGACAATATATGCCGACCTTGACTGTACATATTGTCGACGACGGCAATATGTGCTTGTGCTTGACTGCACATTTTGTCGTCCATTATGCAGGAGGAATATAAGGCTCACCTTGGTACATATTGTCGCCGGCGACAATATGTACCAATGGACGACAATATGTGCAGTGAGGGTAGGTATATATTGTCGCCGACGACAATATGTACAAAACGACAGTATGTACCATCACAAACCTACCTCATGTTAGTATTGTTAGTAGCAAATAACCTACCTAAAGTATTCATATTAAGGGGCACAACTTAAATCACTTTAATATGTTGAGTTCCATAGCCTACTCACATTACCATAGTGACTATAGTGATTAGTATAACATTCTTCATGTATTTTGAGTAGCATAGCCTACCTTAAATAAACTTAGCGAATAGCATACCCTACCTCACGTAAACAAATATCATCCTCCTCAGTTTGAACATCCGTCTGATCATAACATCGTAGTAACCTATTTTCAAAATATAATGGAAGATGTTTAATTATATTTTAAAGCGAGTTTAGTTTATTGAGTTATAATTAAATCTGCGATATTAATGATCTCATTTTCATCCTCACTGCCGAAAATTACTTCTGCAATAATTTTTTACCAAATTCATCCGAACAGAAGCCCCCTCCATGAAGATAAATAACCCCTGGAAGCCTCTCTACATCTCTCATATCGGCCGGGCGATAGATACGAACAGGTACTCCTTCTATTGCTGTGTCTTCTGTCTATTTTAAAATATAAAGCACTGGTTTAGACAAATTCTTTTTTCATTTTAAAATATCTTTTTCACAATTCTTTCCTAAAGTTTCATTTACTACGCAACTATGCATGTAAAAGAAATGACGAAAGGTTGTGAATGACAAGTATAACATTGCCAATGGGACTTATCTTGAGGAATTGTGCTATACCATATATGAGGTCAATGCGATGATTTAGCCACCTGAGGAGTACAGCATTCACCGCGCCCAAAGGACGAGGTGAATGTTGTACTTCGAGAATGGCTAAAATATTGTATTGACTGAAAAAACCCAGCAATAATTGTTTTATAATAGGGTTTACTTTGAAAAAGAAAATACAGTGAAAACATATATATAGTGTGACATACTGAAATTCCTAAATCCGGTGGGTTGCTAGTGATTTCTGGGTAGATATTCCCACGAACGATCTGCATTTCATGTTCTTTCCCCCGCCAAACCTGCAATTTTTTCTGTTTAACAAAAAAAAAAAAAAAAAATAAATAACATATTCTATTCTTTTATAGTTTCAATCTGATTAAAATCAGATCCTTTGATCCGCTCACAAAGATCTATGTGAGCGGATCAAAGGATCTGATTTTAATCAGATTGGTTTAATATTATATTTAATAATCATTTTGTATTGGTATGCTAAATAAATTAATGTAAAAAAACAAAAGCGCTTCACACCCACATTATCAGTACTGTATCATCTACTATAGATATTTAATCATACCCAGAGATTACGGAGTCGTAATCCCGCCAAAAACTTCTGTCTTTGAAACTTTTCTTCGGCAGTAGCAGGCATAGGAACATACAAGTACTCAATAGCACAGGCGAGTGCTACGACCAACATGGACAGGCCTCCAACAATCGTATACCCTGCTCCAACAAGGCAAAAGGCGATCACAAATCCTGATCCGAAAATCACAGTTCCCATGGTCTATCAGCAAACAGAAAATGGAAAGAGAATGCGTTGAATGAAATGTTCCTTACTTTGCCTGAGGTGCATCTGTGGATATTACGTAAGATGTCATTGTATACGTATATCAGTGTCTTTTAAATTAACACATACTTACTTGAAAAACAGCTAGATTCGTAAGGAATCGCAATGGTTGTAATGCATAATTCAATGCATATGTGTTACTTTTTTTTGCTTTGCTTCTGCTGCTTATGATCATTAATCTACTGAAATATTAATTTTATTTTGTCCGTCTGTCTTACTAAAATACTACGTCAAGTCTCCCAGACATGCTATAATCAAGATATATGTCGCATTCTCAAAGCATGTACACAGTCAGTATTCATATACAATATTATAAGTAACTTTCTTTGGATACACATTAAATTCAGCAAGGAAACTCATTCTGAAAATTATTCAAAATTTTCAGTCCAAAAATTATTGACATAAAGCATGACACAGGTCCGTAGTAACGGTTTCAAAGGAGGGGGGGGGGGCTCCAAAAAAGTCTGAAAAGCAGAAAAAAAAATAATTCACTGTCCGAATCCTGGAATTTGCCAGTGCTCGACCTTACAGCAACAAAAAGTTGTTGGGGCGGGGGGGGGGGGGGAGGGGGGGGGACACAACCAGCATCTTAACGAAAAGTTACTATAGGAAAAATTCTATACTGGGTGAATTCAAAAAAATGACCACCAAACTGAATTTTTTTTGGCAAAATTCAACTACTTGTAACATATTTTTTCACTTATATCATCATATTGCAAATGCATTCTAGTTTAAAATCCTGAAGTGGCAATAGAATAGACAATTGGATTAAAAAGTTTCAGGATTTTTATTAGAAAAATTTCTTTTAAAAAAAAAAAATAATAAAATTACACCTTAAAAGACTTTCTAAAATACATAATCACAAGAAATTATAGTTTTTTATGCTTCAAAATGGTAAAAGGGGTATAAATGATTAAATCTAGACCTTGAATGAGTATCTTCTCTTGTACATGTGACAAAAAATTGGCTTTTTGATTGTTATTTTACATTATTTTTTTAATTCTGGTTTGAAAAGTTTTAATATGAAAAAAATATGAAGCAATAAAATTCCCTAAAATTCACTTTTTTGTCCGTTCAAGTCAATTCTTTAAATCAAAGCCAAAAAAGAATTGTTTTATACGAGTTCTCTTACAAAAAATACTAGATTTTGAAGTGACCCTATGTTACATTATTGTGTTGCACTCCTGACATCTGATATGTATTTTATTTAACATTGTTTTAAAAATTATAACACACAATAACCCATTCTTACTTTGTAAATCAGTTTGCCGTGTCGATATTTTTCATCGTTTACAGCAGGTTTTTCATATGTTGAAGACCTTAAAACATGATTATTTGCAAAGTGTAATATATATAAAATGTATTTAAAATATATGTGAAATGATGAAAACTATTCCCTGAATTGACTGTAAAATTTCTGTAATTTGTTGATAGACATAGTGTTTTGAACATCAAATAGTATCAAACATTTTTTTTTCAACTTATTTTTTAGTAAAGAGAGTTAAAAAGCATCGGTAATTATGAAGCAGTTTTGTTGCACTCCTGACTGCAGTAAAGTTTAAAATTAAAACCATAGAACACAAAAATTCATAAAGTGTTGGCAACATCAAGTGGTAATGAAATTGTGCAATACTTATAGTCCAATACTTCATAATTAAAACAGATGAAAGTATTAAAAATTCGCATTTTATCTGGAATTATACCCTATTTTATGCCCAAAATCTAGCTTAAATGTATATTTAGAAGATAAAATATATTTTAAAGCATATTTTCCTTTAGAAGACAAACACGGTAACCCACCAGAGAAATTCTACTCATCATTTTTTCTTTATTTTTATTCTTAGTGGATGATTTATAATTCTAACATATTTGTTGCACTCCTGACCAAAAGCATTGGGGCCTTTAAAGTAGAATTGTGAAGTGAAAATTACATAAGAACTTGTTCTGTTGTTTCAGTGAAGTTGAGGAGGAATTACTTGAATTTTATGACAATGTTTTAGTGTGTTTATTTTTAACGTTCATTAAAAAAATCACAAAAAGATAAAAACACAACTGAATTGATAAAATGGAAAAAGGAAGGATTTTAATAATAAAACTGTCAATAGTTTAGCATTAAATTATACAAAAAGATCCTTATTAATTAATGAATACTTCTAAGCATGAATAGAAGTCTTTTCGTCACACAACTTGAATCTTTTAAAAATGTGTTGCACTCCTGACCATAGAAATATGGATCTGAAGCACAGACAGATCCTGTAATTGATAAATCTATTTGGTAAAAATGTTCTTTGTGTCTTTATTTTCCAAAATAAAAATCAGAAAATCATATAATGATAATAGTTTTTTCATGCTTGGGAGCAAAACATCAAATGTTGCACTCCTGACATTTTGGGGTATGCACATATACATGTACTTGACTCTCATTAATGCTGCTTGTGATTTATATAACATTTTTAAGTTTTAAAATGTATATCAATTATTATTTTACACTTCCAAAATTCTTTTTTGTCTTAATTTTCTATCAGAACTTTACAATTGATGTTTTTTGGCAACACTACATTTTTTCTGTTGCACTCCTGACATGGTATAACATTTTTTTAAACATCAGTCATGACCACAACTTGATTAAACAAAAGTTATGACAGTCCACATTTAAAGCTCAATACTTTGAATATGAAGCATTATTTTTTATTTCACAGATCTCCAAAAAATATTGAAATTTCAAAATGTCACAAAAAGATGTTGCACTCCTGACAATTTTAGCATCATTTTTGGGCATGACTTTTTTGTTAATTGAGATATCAACGAGATATTTGGCAGGTATTTAAACACTATCTAAAGACATATGCTGAGACATAGAAATCTATTTTCATTGCCTGTATTTTTAGTGTGGGTTGATAAATATGCATTTGGTCATTTTTTTAAAATTCACCCTACTCAGAAAACAGTGGGGTTGGGGTTGGGGCCACCCCTCCCTCCCCCCCCCCCCCCGCGTTCTACGGGCCTGTGACAGAACCTTTCATTTTCTCATTGAATTATCATTAGACTGGGATAACTTCTGGGGCACTGACAATATATTGTTCAAAGTACTTTACCTGATCTTTACGGACGAAGTAAGCGTTCAACACTTACAAAATTAGGCTGCTGTAAATGTTGTTTGGAGTGCGATAATACTCATGTTATGGAAAGCCGTAGGGTACCCCAATATTATTTTTTTTACTTATATAAGTACACCAAAAATTATAGTTATCTCATCCAAAAATTAAAATCCTGCTTTTTTACAACATTTTTATTTTCCCAATAATGTGTGGGTACCCTACGGCTGTCCATAGTTCTAACGCATTCTTGAGTTTTTCAAAAATTAAAAAATGAATACGCTTTATAAAAGTTTAAAAAAAAAATGAATCTTAAAAATTGAAATACATTCACCTAGAATGTTTGAGCTCTGAGCAACTGCGCATTTATTGCTTCTACGTTACAACATCTCATTTCACCCTCCCAAGTCCTCAGTGAACGATACCAGATATTTAACAAAATTTTTAACAATTTTTTAACAAAAAACCCACACTGACCAAAAGTGGGGAACCAACTTCACAAAATAATCCGATAAGAAAAAAAGGTTAATTTACTGTCCAAATCCTGGAATTTGCCTGTGCTCGACCTTACATCAAAAAGTGGGGGGGGGGGGACCAGCATCCGAAGGAAAATTTACTATAGCATAAACTATACTCAGAAAAAAGGGGCGCGTTCTACGGGCCTGTCTATAATGTTATCTATAGTGCTTTTAACCTCAATTAACAAGGTCGAGGCATATAACGCAAACTTCCAATGACTTATTCTACATTGGGCTGAAACGTGACATATATGTAATATATATTATCTACTTGAAATCACATAAGCTAAGTTACACCCTCCCCACTTACAAGGAGGCATTTTAGTGGATGTATGCACGACTCTTCGTCAGTTGATTTTTTTGTGGGAATAAAATCGCATTCATGTCAAAGCCTTTAGAATTCTTGCACCAACAATACCCTTTTGACTTCATTTTCAGATTTTTCCGCTAGATGAGGTGCAATGCGCACTCAGTCATATTTAGTAGGCTTTGGCAACACCTTAAGAAACGAAAAGATTACCTAGGACGTGGGTCCGAAAACAAGAAACGAAAAGATTTGCTAGGACTTGGGCCTGAAAACAAACTGATCAGTCAACCATTAAATTATCGACTACGCAAAGTTGAAGATGTTCTTATTTTTACAATTCAAAATTGAATCCAATGTCTTATTTTTTCTGAAAATAAGATGTTGCATTTTTTATGCATGTCATTATAACATCAGAACTGAAACAATGAATTTCCTTTAAAATAAAACCAAACAATCAGCTACATCTTTTTGCTAACAAAATCTGCCTTACTTTACCTACAGGCACCCTAATTTAATTGTTTATATCTATCCATCTAAGCTTTTTTATTCATTTCAGAGTATAAGTAGTAGGGTTGGTTATGCTACTCATTAATCAAGCATACATGTATTTAGCTAGGAATTGTATACTTGTAAATTTATAATTTATGGCTATTAGCATATTGTTATATACTAGGGTTTGGTAACTGATTATATAATGATATATAATACAAGATTTTTTCAACATTTTAAATGTGGATATCCTAGATACTTTTCACTATCACCATATCATTTGTTAAGATAAATGTATGCATAAATTACTTTTGTCCCTTTAAGCATCCTCCACTAATAATTTACTTTCTGCTTTAAAAATTGTCACATTGGAGATAAATTTCTTTTCAGGATTTCATAAATAGTGTTCATAACAAAGCACTGATAGTGATAACATAATAAGTGTCCAAGAAATTATATTCTTTAAATAAATGAAACAAAATACAGATGTGTCAATTTAGCTCTTAATAAAATAAGTATACACATATGTTAAGAATCACAAATATGCTTAAGCTCATTAAAATATTAAAGCCTGGTCCACAAGCACATTGAAATTGTCAATATCATTAGCTTTGTTCATTCTAGGATAGTTTCTCAAAAATAATCAAAATATGTCTTGGAACACATCATAAAAGTATTCAATACATTTAAACAACAGTTGACTATCATTAAGTATACACTGCAATCATATCACACAAATTTACTCTGTTTAAGACAGGGATATGACATCATAAAAATAAAGCATATCATAAATGTAATACTGAACGTAAAAAGTTATATTGTTACTGTAAAACAATAATTATTAATATCACACATAGATTACCACTGGATCTTACACACTGAAAACAATAAATAACCTAGTCACATACATGTATATACTCTAACTACTCACATACATGTATATACTGGTACATTACATTTTCTATTATGCTTGCAAATATATTAAAAATGGTACAATTTACCTCATATAGCTTATATACACTGCTTTCATTCAACTTTTCTTAATCAAAGGACCAGTGCATGAAGCCTACAGAAATATGATACTGAAATTTCTTGTACTTTACCAGAAACAAATGAATTTATTGTCAAAATACATTCATATTAAACCAAAACAAAATTATCTTGACACTTCATGTGGCTTATCAAAATTATTTTTAGTCTTATCAGATTTTCAAACTAAAGAAAGGATTCAATAATCAATGTGAATATTCAACATAGATGTTGCATTTGCTTATAATAAATCTGATTTATTAAAATGTTAAACTCAGTAAGATTATAAATCTAAAAGAGTACAAAACAACATAACTTAATATCATTTCCATTTACCTGTATTTAACCAATGTTTAATTTTACCCTATATTTAAAATACATGTATATCAAACTACTAAAATTCACACTTTTTCCATGTCATCCTCTTTTTAAAAATCTCACCAAAACTCAAAACTTGCACCACTGTCACTCACTTCTACTCAATGTTTTTCTAACCAACATTTTAAATATCACAGGGCACTGAGTGCTAGTACTTTAGGCAATACCTCCTTCAACTCAATGCTTTAAATTAGTACCTAATCTAACTTCAGTTAACACTGCTTTTCTCCCTTGATTTCTCTAGGTACAACATGTGGTTCATGTGGAAGTTCCATGCGGCGAGGATAGAAAGTGTGGTCTATAGGATAATGAAGAAGATTGACAACATTGGACATGTAAAGGTCTGCAAAGCGAGCCAGCCTTCGAGAGAAATAAGTAGGATTGTGATATGTTCTGAATATGCTTCCAAACTGGGCGTTAAACAGAGACTTTGTATAATTCCTAAAACACAAAACAGTAACATTTGAATCACTTCTCACATACCTTTCAAAAATAAATTAATAAGCAAGTGGACCACAAGAGATCAAACTCAAATAAATCAAAGCCATTATAAACTTGATTTATAAATACATGTACATTTGAGTTTGGCAAAAGATGTCATATCCATAAAATATTCAAATGAATGATAAATTCGCCAAAATGGCTTGCCAAAACCTAGTTAAAGCACAAAACCTATTTGAGCATACATTTACTTAAAGCTCTTAAAATTGTTTACATGCAAGACAAATCGCATCTGCCATTTAATTTTTGTGATTAAATCATACACTCAATGAAAGAAATATGTCTGTAACTTTAAAAAATAATCAACAAATTGGTAAAGGCATCAATTATAATTTTACAAAATGAATTGTTAGAAGAGCACAAGTCCTTTTTTTTTCCTTTGGTCTCTAAAATACAGTCAAACCTCGTTATCTCGAACTCCATGGGACTGAGAAAAAACTTCTAGATATCCAATGATTCGAGATATCAAGGGTAAAATACTAAAAGAATATGTGGTTGGGATTTCCAAATCACTTTGACATATCCATAATATTAGAGATATTGGTGTTCATGATATCTAAGTTCAACTGTAACTCTTAATTAACAAATAGAAAAATAACATACTTTTAAGCTCACTGAATATTTTAGATACTGAAGATACAACTTTACCTGATTTTTTTTCTTTCATCTAACCAACACTGTCTGATCTGACTGGTGTCTTGTGTTCTATCCATCTGTAATGAGGAGAAATAACAACTGGACTTAATATTTCATGCTTTTTACATGTACATGTACAATAAAACAGAATAGATATATTAATCTGTACAATGTCAAAATGTGCTGAAACCCTCAGGGTTTCTTTTTCTCACTTTACCTGAGCATTTTCAATCAAATCTTGTAAAGTACACAACCATTTCACAGCTAGTTGGTATTCTAGATTATTGGACTTTATGATCTCAGCCTGAAAAGAAAGAAAATATGAGCTAATTGAAGTATCAAAGAGGATCCGAACTTATCTTATGTCTATATAATGTTCTCTCTAAAAACTGATTGACAATAATTTAGATAAATCATATATAAACTTGCACAATACAAACATGTATTTACATATATATTTGTCTCTACCTCTAACTCTGGTATAATGGCTCCTGTTCTCCAACCATGCTTCAGTGAAGGATCCTAAATAACACAGACAAAAAAAATATATACTGTCATGTATAACTACAAGTTCTATCAAATTTCTTTGAGTAATACTTGATATATTTCATTGTGCAGTGACACAATTAACCCAATATTCTCTTTCAAACCTAAGAATCTATTTTGTAATCTCTGCAGTGAGTCAAACAAACTTGAGATCTTAATTTCATGTGTTTAAGCAGCTTTACACATGCATTACACAAGGTTAAGGAAGGCAACTTACTGCCAAATCACTGTATACATGATCCCCAAAATATAAAACGTTGAATCCATACCATCCCGTCATACTCTGGAGCATGTAATAATTTCCCTAAAAAAAAAACAAACAGATTTTCAACAGTCTGAGAATGCATTATAGAGGTACAAATGACCTCTGATTTACATATATAGATGAACCAACATGTGATCAATAATCTTATTACAATTCCTGTAATTTCTTTTCCTATCCAGTAACACCACTCATTTTTATATCTTTTTCTCACCTGCTGGTAAATTTTTCCTTTGCTCAACTCTAAAACTCTGTCATAGGACTCATTCTGAGTTTCTGGGTCATAAATTCTGAAAGGTCTGGAAGAAAAAAATGGAAAAAAAAAATTACAAGTAAAGTTAAACAAAGAATGCTGGGGTACACCTGTGCCTAGATTCTTATAAACAGTTTCTAAAATCTATTACTGGAAGTTCTTACGAAAATAGCCTTGTAAGGATTTCAACAAATTAAGTGATAAAAATACATTCTGTTTATATTTACTGCAGCTTGAAGCAGCACTTTTACTAGTCTCATACCAGGAAAATAACTTTCATTGAGTGTCATTCTCATTGTGAGGTGTACACTTTTTGTTAATTTAGTGTCATAAAACTTGCTACAATGATTAAGCATCTAAAAGTTTCAGGGCTTAAGACAAAATTAAGTTTTAATGTAAAAGAATATTTACCTTTTACTTTCATTGAAAAATTTTGGTTTTCTAGCCTTGGTTATGATAACTTGAAACAGATCTCTCCAGTTATCTCCCACCATGAATTTCATTCCAGCGTCCCTGTTTGAAAACAAAATAAACAAGATGCGTAACACTGGTGCCCCCATATGGCATCTCAAAGCCAAGGCTGAAGTTTTTCAAATGTAGGTCAAACTCCAAGGTCAATGTCAAAGTTCAAAAATGTTGATACCCATAGAAAGGTCTTTACAAAAGGAATACACATGTGAAATATAATAGCCCTAGTACCAACCTATCAGAAAATATGGCCAAGGTTAAAGTTTTCAAAAAGTAGGTCATACTCCAAGGTCAATGTCATGAGGACACCATAGAAGGGTACAAAAGGAAAGGTCTTGTCACAAGAATTGCATAAGTGAAATAAGAAAGCCCTAGCAGCAACCATTCTGAAGTTATATGCAAGGTTAAAGGTTTTTTTCAAATGCAGGTCAACCTCCAAGGTCAAGGTCAAGAGATCGAAAATGTTGGTACCCAAAGAAAGGTCTTGTAACAAAGAATACACATGTGATGTATAAAAGTCCTAGCACTCATCATTCAAAAGTTATGGCACACTTTTTCTTTAATAAGAAATAAAATATTGTAGAGATACTTGAGCATTTTATTTCAATTTCAACTTACACAAAAGGGAAGCCACTGTTGGTGATCAGGAAGAGTTGTTTCCCTTTATTAACCAGAGTTTCAAGTAAAAGGTTAATACCTGTTTCTTTGTCCAAATATGTTTCTAAAAAATAAATCCAAATTCAGTGTATTAACATGATCTGCTAAATGTAATTAAGAAAATTTTCATACCTTCATGTTGAAAAAATCATTTTTTGCAAAACAATTCCTTGAAAAGAAAATACCTGGGTCATTTCAACTGAATGTTTGTTGATTCAACAAGCAAAAAGTTACTTTTACCAGCAACAAGTATTACCAAGCAAATAAAAAAAATGGATCTTTGTTTACTATATACCAGCATTAACCACTGAAAGTGATCAAAAAAGCTCACTAGAGCTTATAGCTCAGAAGAGATAAATACTGTGTATGTTTGTCAACATAAAAAGTTTCCTGTATTTAATTAAAGAATACAGTAAAAACACACTTGAAGCAAAGTGCCAAGAAAAAAAATTTGATTTATTATAAACGTAGTTCGTTACATCAGATAAGTACTATTACATTTTAAAACCAAAGGAATAAAAATCACTTCACTGTAAGCATAAATTTGTTATAACCGTGTTCACTTTAACCGTGTTTTACTGTAAATTGATAAAATAAATAGACATGATCTTACCTAGATCAGCCATTATCTGACTATGGAGTTGACCAGAATTGTGAACACTTTGCACAGCTGACTGAAAGTTTCAAATTTATTATTAATAAAATGTCTATTTCAGTTCATTACAACCCCATTTATTTTAGCTTTAAATACACCATGCAGAAATTAATAAGAACTACTTATGAGAAGAAAAACTTCCATTTTTCACACTCCTCATACAAATTCAGCAATATAAATTGAGCAATGTTTTAAATTACACAGGGACTGTACATATAGATACTTGCATAACTTTTCAATTTGAATTTTCATGACTGTTTCAAAGATGAAACTTAAGCAAGATCAAATCCTCGCAGATGGAATACCAATGACTGGATTGATCATTAATTGGAAAACTTTCAAGTACATGTATTATAATACATGCTGTCTTTAACCTGATGTCATAAAAATTTATAGTTATTGGCAATTCATACACCTACCCGGACATCATGGAACACATACTCTGGATCATATGGAATGCCGTTCTCCATGAAAAACTATAGTGAAAGAAAAAAGGTTGATTCTGGAATAATGGTTCAATTCATGAAGAAAACATTTCTGTAACGTTTTGTGCAAGAAAAATCACTATGAGAGAGAATATCAGATTTTCTTTAACTTAATCTTGCAATGAATATCCATTACAAATGAGTAGTTGATAATTATATAACAATAACATCCTCTTGCATTTTTAATTTTAAACGTGTCAAAGATTTTTCAACATTTATACATGTATAAATAATAATTTTAAAAAATTCTTTCAAGTAAAGTTTTAATTTTTTTAAATCCATGAAACTTACATCTGTAATATTGCATAAAAGTGTCATTTCTGGAGGTGCAAATAGGTCAACCAGCTGGTACATTGGTCCCTAAAAGCACAAATTAGTTACCAATAACATCAGCACATAATTATATAATTTATACTTAAAATTCTTTATAATATTAATTGTACACTGTAATCCCAAAAATTCAATACATGCATGTTCACATTTTTTTTAAACTTATATCTTACAGGTAGTTCATTTAAGATCAGCTGAGTCTTTGTCAATTTTTGAACAATTACTTAACTGTTCCATAAAATGTATTCATATCCTCCAAAGAGACATGTATCCCTCCATACAAGGTTTTCACTGCCTCATCACTGAGTCCTTTAGTACCTCTATAATGGAAAGGGGACACAACTCAAACACAAAACATGACAAAGTATATCTTTGGATCAACAAAACAACTGTTTAAAATATGTTGTAATGCATATAGATTTATTTAATACTAGCAGAGGCCTTCTATACTTTGATGTTTTGAACTATACATGTATATAGTAATTAACATTAGTGCCACTCATTTCATGCTAAAGTGCTTGTATGTTATTTTGTTGTATCATTTGTATTCATATACCCCAGTTGGGGTCTTTGTCTTAAATAAAAACTTGAAACTTGAACTCTATGGGACTGTTGTCAATATAGAAATATTCTCAACAAAACATGTATATTTCCAATAATAATTACCTGTATACAGTTCCTAATTGTATGTTATGGAAGGAATCAAGTTTTAGCAACAAGCCCTGAAAGTAAAGTGATCTTTGTCACGTCAGAACAGAGTCAATTTATTGTTATGATTTCTTTCTCTTTCAGACAGATAGTTTTAAGTTATAGAGTGATCAGCCCTTAAATGTAAGATAATAAAAAGAAATCTGCAGTGAATGACACATTAGACCAAGATACAAATGTAATTAAATATATTATTTGCATGTTTTAAGTTATAGAGTGATCAGCCCTTAAATGTAAGATAATAAAAAGAAATCTGCAGTGAATGACACATTAGACCAAGATACGAATGTAATTAAATATATTATTTGCATGTACACTCAAATCTCATTATCTTGAACTCAATGGGGCCCAAGAAAAAACTTCCAAGATATCCGAGGATTCAATATATCATGGGTGAAATACTTAAATATTAAGTGGTTGAGACTTCCAAATCACTTCAACATATCCATGGTATTCAAGATATCAGTGTTTGAGAAATCGAAGGTCAACTGCATTTCCCCAATGTAAGTGAGCAAGTGATTTAGAACTGTTCACTATAATATTTTGTCTTTGATCATTTTTTCTGGGGAAATATGGCAAGAACTCTATGTTGAAAATGCACTACAAAAACTCAATAATGAACACCTTTATATGATATAATTTTTTCAAAGTACAAAAAATATGCAGGGTTTAGAGCTTCCTTTAAGCAAAAGTATAAAACAAAATCTGCTTACCCAGTTCTTGGTCAATTAATAAACTGCTATACTTTTTCACTTTTATTCTGTATTATGCTGTTCATGCCAACAAAATGAAACAAGCTACCCAATTTTTTTTTTTTTTTTTTTTTTTTTTTTTGGCATATGCAAATGTGGATTGCAGTGTGTTTTCTTCTATTGTTAAGTTACATCATGTATATTGTATTGTTAAATGTAGAGCTATTCTGCTTGATAAAATTAAATTTTTCAAAATGTAATACTATACATAATTCACAGATCATGATAAACTATGCCACATGATTTTTATCATGCATTCTGCATGCTCAGTATCAGTGTATTCCTTTTGATAAAATGACACAACAATTAAGGCAGACACCAATGAGAACACTGTGCTTAACAAACACCTCTTGTTCAACTTCAGATAGCATACATGTATTGATACATGACCTAAACTCTCAAATTTTGGCCATGCAAGAAAATTTTTTTTCCCCTCCTTAATTTAGACTCTAAGTTTTTGACTAATAAAGGAATGAATGTCAAATGATTTGAAATTTTTTAAAAATCTAAATAATCAAAGACAATAACAATTCAACTTAACTAATTCTGTCTCAGCTGGTTCAAAGGTGCACAAATGATAATGGTGATTTTTCATTTTTCACTCATACTGATGTCTCAAACATTGCATTAACTTTTCCCAGTATCATTAGTTATCACCCCAGGAGTACCAATATAAATTAATTGTCTTACCTTTTTGACATCATAATGACACCCTCTTACTGCAAAATCTGGACAGTACTCTATGTTGACTAGCTGATCAGGGTACTTAAACATAAATGACAATTAACAATTATTAAGCATAGCTATTTTTATGAAATATTTTTAAAGAATAGGACAAATACACGTATTTATTTTTAAAACAAAATTTCGCAAATACTCAGTATTGTGATTACCTCATAGTTATCTTACTTACTGCAACTGTTTTGCAGCAAAGTCATTTGTTTATACTAATGGCAATTGAATGATTCGTACAATCAATATGCTAAAGGTACAATGTACATATTGCTAAGAGCTGAATTCCAAATAGTGGGTTGTCTAATTAGAACTGCTTAGAGTAGTTTATTAGCTTCAAATGTAACAACTATCAGAAAGAAATGGTATGTAATGGTTTGGGCCGTGGATATCGGCATGGGTAGCTCAGTCTGTAGAGCACCTGACTAGTGATGCAGGGGTCCCAGGTTCGATTCCCTGTCCAGCAATACCTTTTCTCCTTTCCTGTTACAGATTAAATTTAATTAGAAGTGTTGGCTAATTGAAAAGTATCAACAAAAACAGGAGGATTAAATTAGCTCCTCTCAAGTTTTATTAGATGCTTGAGTTAATGTTCAGCAAGATATTTCACCAGAACTTTCTTATTCTTATCTGTCCTTAAAAAATCCATAATGATCGATCTAACAGTTAACAGACATTTCCTACCTCCATAACGAAAGAGGTCTGTTAAGTAAATGCAATATCATGTATTTAGAGCCTAAAAAACTTGGATACTCATAAAATTCCTCATTGAGATTTTTCAAAAGTTGGCACTTATGATGGGTATGGGTACTACTTCCAGTTGGTTTAAAAAAAATTGACCTTGATAAGATCATGTAAGGTAAACAAGAAAATTTTGGGTAAAGTGATATACTTCCAGGAGAAGAGACATATTTACCCGATATTTTTGAATAAGTGCTTCTCGTCCCAGTTCAAAAATGAGATGGTGAAGTTCTGGCTTGTAACATGCCAATGTGTAGTCATAGTCAAAGCCATAAATGTCAATTTCACTTAAAGATGTCTCGTTGTTGGCAAATATAGCATGAGGGTTTATCTGCACAGGATCTTTGAAACTCTCTGAAATTTTTTTTTTTATATATGAACAAAAAGTGTGCATTTGGCATTGAGCCCACTCAGATCAATTTCTTCTTTCTTAACAACATTAATCACTGGAAAAGGGTTATCAATGAACTACATTTATAACTGGAATATGAATTTATTACCACCACATAAAAAAGACACCTCCCCCTCCCCATCTTTTCAGAAGCAAAGAAATTTGTTATCAGAATCAGTGCCCTGAGATGCACATAACGTATACACAGAGATATTTCACAGAATGAAAAAAAAACATGCCTATTTCACTCAACACGTGGTAGACGCATGATAAGGCATGCAAAATTCTCTAGACTTTACTTTGATATTGAATGTAAAAACCCATGAAAACAACGTATCGAAAGTTCAAGCTGACATTGATTTTACCCTCCAGTTTCTTCTTTTGTCTGTGATAAATCTCCCACCAATCCGTTGATTGTGTTGCACTGTTTGAAAAGACACGTTGTAATATAATGTATTTCTTAAAAGATTTGTGAAGAACGTTCGTGGTTTGAAAAAAACATTTGATAGCTTTGCAACCCGTCTGCATTTCCTATTTTTACGCGCGGGGTATTATACTAGGCAAAGTTGATACGGATAGGCATAAAGTTTCCGGATTGATTTTATTAAAAGCTACTTTTCGAACATCTTCGCTAGCCAAGGGTTTCTGATACGCTACTCTCCTCATAAGCCCTTGGCATACGGTGTTAAAAAAAGTTGGGATTTTTTTCTCAAGCTGTGATTGGAGTTGATCGACATCATTCGACCAATCAGCAATTGTTTTTTGTAAATGACGATTTTTGCGTTCGGGATATATCTTGACTCTTTAATATCGGGAATGAAAAACGCAAGTAAACAACGATCCGTAAGATAACATGCCATTCTATGAATAGCTATATGGTGTAATCCAATAACTTAAGCTACGTGCAAAATATGTGATTAAGAATCTATACTGAAGATGTAGATTTGCATTTTAACATGTTTAAATAACAAATTAACATAACTCAATACCTTCTTGTTAATTATTCTTTAAAAACATTATATTTTTAAATACGCTTTTTATTTCTGTCGATGACGCAATCTGTGACCTGGTAAGAAGCGTGATCACGTGACGAAAACAATCCCGTCTTTTGTCAGCACTGTATGCCAAGGGTTTATGAGGAGAGTAGCGTATCAGAAACCCTTGGCTAGCGAAGATGCTTTTCGAAAATATTTAAACTTTCATTTTATCTCTGAATGTTCAGGATACAAAGGAAATCATTATATTTTTTTTCTTTTTGTAATATTGAAAGTCTGTGTTATGTATTTTAGAATTGACATGTTATCTAAGTCTATTTACGGTACAAGTTCGCAAAGGAACGCCCCCACCCCACCCCTCAAACTTTTGTTTGGTATTATAATATATATATACCGCCTATCCACAATTGTACATGTCAAGTAAGAATATACAGAAAAGAATAATAAATACTGTTTCAGGGGCGGGTCCAGAAATTTTAATTTAGTTGGGGGTGAAAAATATTTTCAGAGGCCAGGGGGCCTGGGGAATGCCTTGGCCACCAGTAGGTCCAGGGCAAATCCCTGGTGGAGGTCCAGGGGACGAAACCCCCGGAAATTACTGAATTAGAGTAATAGAGTAATGTGTAACCTTAAAATGACTATATAGCAAATATCTTTAAGAAACTTAGCAGAAAATAGAAAATAATTGCATGCATAAAAAGATTTCTGTATTAAAGCACTGAACCAATTAAATCTCATACAGGCCCGTAGGAAGCAAATTCAGTTTGGAGGGGGGGGGGGGGGCACAGCCATACATTTTAAGTAGACAGTTGAGGGGGTACTACCAAAAATTTTCTGACAAGCAAAAAAAAAAAAAAAAAAAAAAAAAAAAAAAAAATCAGACTTTTTTTTGAGGGGGCACAAGCATATAGTATCTATGTTTCCTATAGTAATCTATATATCGGCAAAATTATTGGGGGGGGGCACGCCCCCCCGTGCCCCCCCCCCGGTTCCTACGGCCATGTTATATTTTATAAATGTATCTATTTTCAAACGTATTTTCAATAAAATGACAGATTTCCTTTTATTCTTTCCGTTTATTTATGAATTAGAAGCTCTTGGTACACATGTAATCTAATTTATGAAGAAATGGGGGGGGGGGGTAAAGCCCCTCTAAATCCGCCAGTGTATATTGAAATCTGCAGTAAAAATCAAAATTTACATTGAAAATATTGTAGTCTAATTAAAACCCTGCATGTTTAATCGGCTAGCTTTTCTCATGTGCAAATGATTTGCATATGTGTTAATATATACTCATGTAAGCATATTTCGCTGAATAAACGCACTGACATTTATCAGCTAAGCAAAAAATACTCCTAGATGTAGGCATATTTGCACCTAGTCAGGGGTACAGCAAATGTCTCTACTCATATAAAAAAAAAAAACCCAAACAACTATTGTGTGCTAAATGGTTCATCTATAGTGTTTCTTGATGGAAAAATCTTTCCAGCAAGCCTTCTATGGATGAAAAGTTCAGTCTCTTTCTTAATTCTAAAATCTTGAAATTCTCCAACCATCTTCCCGAACTAGATGCTTCACTGTGGTTTTCTTTTAATTTTACACCCAGAGAAGCATCATACCGTAATCCCATTGCTAATCAAATACATATGAAATAATTCTCTTTCTCCAGTATGACTGAGGCCCTTTTTTATGGAAATCATGCTAAAAAAATAATAAAATTGTAGAAAACATACGTATTTATTCACAGTACATGTACATACATGTAAAATCACAGAAGAACGCCTAATAAATTTAGGGGACGACCATTTGATTCTGAGAGGGGGGCTGGCAGATTTTGAAAATAAATAATCTGTCCTCGAAAATGTTGAAAATTAAATAATCTGTCCTCGACTGGGGCAAGAAAATGAATAATCTGTCCGTCCGTCCTTGATTAGTGCTAACCCCCCCCCCCCCCCGAGTTTTGGAGTTTGGCCCGTTTTCCCCCTTTTTTCTTATTGCTTGTCAATAAATAGAATAATGATCCTTGATTAAGTCTCTTTTTGTGGCAAGATTTTAATCAGACTAAAACTGTAGGAGGTGTAGCCTTTAGAAAGAATTTTACAGAAATTTCGATTTTAGTTACCATGGCAACATCATTCACCAAAATCGAAAAAACGATAAAGGCAATTATGTATCTCAGTGTAGTCTACTTGTATGCCACGTTATTATATTAAATTCAGACCAAACTGTATGAGGAGTAGCATTTTGAAAGTATTTCACAGAAATTTCTATTTATAGTAACCATGGCAACACCATTCATCAAAATCAAAAACCGATATATAGAATTATGTATCTTAGTATAGTCTACTTGTGTGCTAAGTTATATTGAATTCAGACCAAAACTGTAGGAGGGGTAGCGTTTTGAAAGTATTTTACAGGAATTTCTATTTTTAGTAACCATGGAAACATCGTTCATCGAAATCAAAAACCAATACACAGAATTATGTATTTTAGTGTAGTCTACTTGTGTGCTAAATTACATTGAAAGCAGACCAAAACTGTAGGAGGAGTAGCGTTTTGAAAGTATTTCACAAAAAATACTATTTTAGTAACCATGGCAACACTGTTCATCGAAATCAAAAACCAATAAAGAGAATTATATACCTTAGTGTAGTCTACTATTGTGCCAAGTTATATTGAAATCAGACCAAAAATGTAGGAGGAGTAGCGTTTTGAAAGTATTTCACAAAAAAATCTATTTTTAGTAACCATGGCAACACTGTTCATCGAAATCGAAAACCGATAAATAGAATTATGTATCTTAGTGTAGTCTACTTGTGTACCAAGTTATATTGAAATCGGACCAAAACTGTATCAGTAGCGTTTACAGACAGACAGGCAGACAGACGGACGACGGACACCTTACTATCGCATAAGCTCTTCTGATTTCTGACCAGTAGAGCTAAAAATGTTTATACATATATTTTAACACGTCCCCAATTTTATATACCGTTGTATATATAGCGTTAGATTTTACGAATGGGATCGCTTTTTGATGTACATGTATTTAAATTTCACAGTTTATATAATTGAATGACTTTTTATTGTTGTGTGGTGTGTTAATTTATACAAGTTTTGAAGCCTTGGTTATACATCCATGTAATTACCTTATTTAAATCCGTGCTAGTCACCTGTATAAGATTAAACAAGTTGCATGTCGCCTAGAAATCAAAAGCATGGAAATATTTTAAAATAAGACAGATCAGTGCAGCTTATGGAAGGCAAATCCATAAAAAATATTATCATGTTGTATAAACTTAAAATTTTGCATTATCCTCTCCTAGTAAATTCAAAATTTACAACATGATAATATTCTCGCATTTATTTTCTCACGTGCTCCTTCTGAACCATTCCAACTTGTTCAGTCTCATAAGAATGTTTTTTTTTTTGTTTGACAGGATATAGTACATCCAAACTAGGTTGTTTTCGTCGCATGTTGAATTTTTTTTAAAAAAATTGAATTATATTAAATTTTTAAATTTAATTATTCAAGGACATTTTCTTAAAGAAGATATTATGTGTATTTATAATTGTACATGACGTTCATATCAGTACATTTGTGTTTTTATAAAAAAAAAAATATACTGGAAAATGAAAATTGTAATGACGTTACATAAAATACGGTACTATTCAGTATATACATGTTTACCACGAGCAAAGATGTCCCGAGATCTAATGAAAAATCATCAGAGTAACCGGTTACTCGATCGGAAAAGTAAGCGAGTAACCGGTTACTAAAAATCGTCCGATTTGACAACACTAACATGAAGTAAAAGGTTCCCGGGCTGTCTTCGGCCTCACGGCCTCAGGCAAACATTTGGGTCTTGGCATGGGTCCGACAAAACGCATGTTGCCCTCGAACCCAGTCGATAAATGTACACATATGATGTATAATTATAATGACGGCGCATCGCGTTTAATTTAATTTTTTTTGGAGGGGGGGGGGCTCAAAAGTAAATAAAAGAGATGTATGAACTACCATGAAGTACTTAAGTAATATCGTTTCCGGTACACTTAAACTTGATATACTCCAGTAGGTTGTATACATGTAAGTATACAATATACAACTTCGAGCCCCCCCCCCCCCCCCAAAAAAAAAAAAAATCACCACAAAACCCGCCTAATAATGATTTCTTTAAATGCTTTAAAAAAACTCCATTGACTCTAATATAACATTTGGCCAGTTGATCATTTCACATATTCATTGACCCTTGCAGCGTGCATCGGTTCATGTCTAGTTTTATACATGTAATGTCACACTACATATTTCTCTGTATGAATAAAGCTAGGTCAAAAAAGGTCACTGACATTGTATAAAACGAACGACTGTAAAACATGTACACTTGACAAAGATTATTTCCTGTGATAAAATTTGTACAGTATTTCATACCTGTAGTATTCTACAATCTCCCATTTGTAATAAAAGTGAGCTACAAGTTAAAATCTTTTAGAAATGTCATATTGAGAAGAAGGTTTTAAAAACTCATCATAAAGAAATAGCCACAGCATATAATGTAAAACCACCTCTCATAATAAATACCCACAGCATATAATGCAAGTTCATAAATGAAGACCCATCACATTAGGCAGCTATGGCATTCCGTAGATGTGCTCTAATTTGCACAAAAATAAAATGGAGAACGGGCTTAGTTATATACGTTCACAAAAACCTATCAAGGCACCTTACACAACCATACCAAAACTTGTTAAAAAATGGGCATCTCTAAAGCCAGAAAATGAAGCTTGTGTTTTCTACAATCAAAACTTGACAAGGAAATCGATTACATACGGCCAGCTTTATGAGAATTCCATCAAACTAGCAAAAGGACTTGTACATAAAGGGATTGGACGAGACGATATTGTGGGTGTTGGAGGAAATAACACACCAGAATGGCTGGTGAGTACTTTTGCAGTACAGCTGGCAGGTGCCCGTCCAATTCACTTTCCCTTCTTAGACAAGTCAGGGAATGGAATAAAAGACTTGTTGAATAGCGTTGGGGGATGTTCAATGTTGATCTTTGACCCAGGACATGAGGATAGCCATTGGAAAACAATTCAGAATCTTGCTACAGTTGATCCAGAAACGGGCTCTGTAAAGAAATCAGAGATAATCTGTCTTAAGTGGATTGTACTAGAAAGTCCCCTGAGTGCGTCTGAAAAGTTCCTTACGATATCGGACCTGTTCTGCGACGAAGTAATCACTTTACCAGAAATAGACCCGGAAGATACCGCGAGCATTTTAATAACGTCAGGCAGTACAGGACTTCCAAAGGCAGTAGAATGCAGTCACTATTTCTTTATTCAAAATGCCCATAAGCTTGACGATCTCATGGACACTGCTGGAATATTAGAGAAGCAGGAAGTACCCATATACTTAAATGATCGGCCGTTCTTTTGGATTGGGGGGTATCCTTGCTGGTGCGCTGCCACAGGAGGAATACGTGTAACTCTTTCAAGTACGCTTGCGTTTTCATCGATAGCTGACATGGTTTATTTTTCTACCAAGATTGCAGTGAAAGAAAAGGCAAATATCGGATTCTTTATCGTTCCATTTCTTTTGGAAATGATTGCCATGGAAAATATTCCCTGGAAATTTCACTCTATTCTTACTGGTGCACAACCTATCCCAGCACATTGCTTGTTGGGAATAGGAAAAAATTTTGACGTTATTTCAGACGTATATGCAGCTTCTGAACTAGGGGTCATTGCACAAAATACATATCGTTCGTCGTCTGCTTCAGTCGGAAAATTTGCAGCTGAAGGAATGGAAATCAAGGTCGTAGGATCTGAAGAAAGGATGCTTCCCCTTGGAGAGAATGGCGAAATTCTAGTTCGTTCATCTCCTTCCTTTAGAGGATACCTTAAGAATGAAGAACGAACCAAGGAAGCACTGATTTCACTTGGATGGTATAAAACTGACGATTTTGGTCACATCACGAGAGATGGTCGATTGGAAATACTTGGTAGGGTATCTGACGTCATGCTGATTTCGGGGTTAAAGGTCTTGCCCTCTGCTATTGAATCGATCATTAAGAAACATCCAGATGTTAAGGAAGTTGTCGTTTTCCCCATTAAGGATGTTAAACACGCAGACGACATTCCTTGTGCTGCCATTGTTAGAAAGGACGGAGCGACGGTAACCGAAGAAGCTCTGCGCGAATTTGTCCGCAGGGATATGAACACTGACGAAGAGGCTGTTTTTCTCGAAAACATTTACGTTCCTAAATACATTGTTTTTCACCGCATTGGTTTACCAAAAACACAAACTGGAAAAATAGACAGAAGTGCAACAAGAAGGTTATCGATTCCTCTCATCAACAATGAATAATTATAAATATTGTTGTCTCCTGTGATGAAAATAGGCCGACATCTTTGGAAAAAAAAAAAAAACTATCTGCCATTCTTGATAAATCCCAATTTATATTTAAAATTCAGATGAGTTACTTTACGTGTAGAAGCAAAGAACTTTCTCTCGTGAAAAATAACATACGTATGTGTATCACAAAAAGAAGTGTCCATTTTTTAATGATCATTAATTTTGTATATCAATATTAAAATAATGATATTATTACTAGTAATATATAGTATATTTAAAAAAAAAAAAACTAGTACATATATAATTAATAAATTTAAATGCAAGCTTTTCTTTGGTTCTTAATTGAGATTTGAGAAAATCCTAGTTAGAATAATCTAACTGTGTCTCGGGACAGGCCCTCACCATCCGGGTCCTTAGGACATTTATCATTTTAACGATAGAACATTCTATCTAAGAAAATCCTACTGAAGCAATGACCGGAGCGGACATGTGAAGGAAAGAGATTTGTCTTTCATGCGAAGTGTCCAATCCCATCTCACCTCCAGCCTTAATAACGTTTTTGGCGTTTTAACCCCTTTTTGTGTTTAATCTTGTTTGTAATATTACCTTTGAATAACACGATTTCAAATATTTCTCGAAAAGACGCGAATTTTGTGACATAAAAGTATATTTATAAGGTGGAGTAAGTCCTTGCTCCTTGTTTTTGTCAAGAAAAAAAATTATATATTAATTTTTTAAGAACATTTTGAAGAGATACTTTCAAAAAATATGGAGATAGAAAAATTGTATTATTAGAACGAAGAAATGATAATTTTTGCCATGTTTTGGTGAGTGCATGCTATTTCATAGACGAATAATTTTATCACTTGTAAGATGACTGCAAATTTTGGAGATTTAACAAGAAGTGTGCACTGAAATACAAAAGAAAATTGTGTCTCAATTTAGATTTAATTTTTAACCTACTTATTTGTCGTACCATAGGCATTTTTGCCGCTATGTTTCCCATCTTCTTTTTCAAGTTTCCTTTGGCAAGTGGTACTGTGAAAATATACTTGAAGAGAACATTTTTCAAAGAATTCAGAAGTATCAAATTTTAATGTTAAGAATATATCAATTGAAGGTCAGAGCAAAATTTAGGATGTAATTATTGCTACATGGTGTTTCCAAAATATATTGTGGTTTTCTTTTAATTTTACACCCAGAGAAGCATCATACTGTAATCCCAATGCTAATCAAATACATATGAAATAATTCTCTTTCTCCAGTATGACTGAGGCCCTTTTTTATGGAAATCATGCTAAAAAAATAATAAAATTGTAGAAAACATACGTATTTATTCACAGTACATGTACATACATGTAAAATCACAGAAGAACGCCTAATAAATTTAGGAGACGACCATTTGATTCTGAGAGGGGGGCTGGCAGATTTTGAAAATAAATAATCTGTCCTCGACTGGGGCAAGAAAATGAATAATCTGTCCGTCCGTCCTTGATTAGTGCTAACCCCCCCCCCCCCGAGTTTTGGAGTTTGGCCCGTTTTCCCCCTTTTTTCTTATTGCTTGTCAATAAATAGAATAATGATCCTTGATTAAGTCTCTTTTTGTGGCAAGATTTTAATCAGACTAAAACTGTAGGAGGTGTAGCCTTTAGAAAGAATTTTACAGAAATTTCGATTTTAGTTACCATGGCAACATCATTCACCAAAATCGAAAAAACGATAAAGGCAATTATGTATCTCAGTGTAGTCTACTTGTATGCCACGTTATTATATTAAATTCAGACCAAACTGTATGAGGAGTAGCATTTTGAAAGTATTTCACAGAAATTTCTATTTATAGTAACCATGGCAACACCATTCATCAAAATCAAAAACCGATATATAGAATTATGTATCTTAGTATAGTCTACTTGTGTGCTAAGTTATATTGAATTCAGACCAAAACTGTAGGAGGGGTAGCGTTTTGAAAGTATTTTACAGGAATTTCTATTTTTAGTAACCATGGAAACATCGTTCATCGAAATCAAAAACCAATACACAGAATTATGTATTTTAGTGTAGTCTACTTGTGTGCTAAATTACATTGAAAGCAGACCAAAACTGTAGGAGGAGTAGCGTTTTGAAAGTATTTCACAAAAAATACTATTTTAGTAACCATGGCAACACTGTTCATCGAAATCAAAAACCAATAAAGAGAATTATATACCTTAGTGTAGTCTACTATTGTGCCAAGTTATATTGAAATCAGACCAAAAATGTAGGAGGAGTAGCGTTTTGAAAGTATTTCACAAAAAAATCTATTTTTAGTAACCATGGCAACACTGTTCATCGAAATCGAAAACCGATAAATAGAATTATGTATCTTAGTGTAGTCTACTTGTGTACCAAGTTATATTGAAATCGGACCAAAACTGCATCAGTAGCGTTTACAGACAGACAGGCAGACAGACGGACGACGGACACCTTACTATCGCATAAGCTCTTCTGATTTCTGACCAGTAGAGCTAAAAATGTTTATACATATATTTTAACACGTCCCCAATTTTATATACCGTTGTATATATAGCGTTAGATTTTACGAATGGGATCGCTTTTTGATGTACATGTATTTAAATTTCACAGTTTATATAATTGAATGACTTTTTATTGTTGTGTGGTGTGTTAATTTATACAAGTTTTGAAGCCTTGGTTATACATCCATGTAATTACCTTGTTTAAATCCGTGCTAGTCACCTGTATAAGATTAAACAAGTTGCATGTCGCCTAGAAATCAAAAGCATGGAAATATTTTAAAATAAGACAGATCAGTGCAGCTTATGGAAGGCAAATCCATAAAAAATATTATCATGTTGTATAAACTTAAAATTTTGCATTATCCTCTCCTAGTAAATTCAAAATTTACAACCTGATAATATTCTCGCATTTATTTTCTCACGTGCTCCTTCTGAACCATTCCAACTTGTTCAGTCTCATAAGAATGTTTTTTTTTTGTTTGACAGGATATAGTACATCCAAACTAGGTTGTTTTCGTCGCATGTTGAATTTTTTTTAAAAAATTGAATTATATTAAATTTTTAAATTTAATTATTCAAGGACATTTTCTTAAAGAAGATATTATGTGTATTTATAATTGTACATGACGTTCATATCAGTACATTTGTGTTTTTATAAAAAAAATATACTGGAAAATGAAAATTGTAATGACGTTACATAAAATACGGTACTATTCAGTATATACATGTTTACCACGAGCAAAGATGTCCCGAGATCTAATGAAAAATCATCAGAGTAACCGGTTACTCGATCGGAAAAGTAAGCGAGTAACCGGTTACTAAAAATCGTCCGATTTGACAACACTAACATGAAGTAAAAGGTTCCCGGGCTGTCTTCGGCCTCACGGCCTCAGGCAAACATTTGGGTCTTGGCATGGGTCCGACAAAACGCATGTTGCCCTCGAACCCAGTCGATAAATGTACACATATGATGTATAATTATAATGACGGCGCATCGCGTTTAATTTAATTTTTTTTGGAGGGGGGGGGGGCTCAAAAGTAAATAAAAGAGATGTATGAACTACCATGAAGTACTTAAGTAATATCGTTTCCGGTACACTTAAACTTGATATACTCCAGTAGGTTGTATACATGTAAGTATACAATATACAACTTCGAGCCCCCCCCCCCCCCAAAAAAAAATCACCACAAAACCCGCCTAATAATGATTTCTTTAAATGCTTTAAAAAAACTCCATTGACTCTAATATAACATTTGGCCAGTTGATCATTTCACATATTCATTGACCCTTGCAGCGTGCATCGGTTCATGTCTAGTTTTATACATGTAATGTCACACTACATATTTCTCTGTATGAATAAAGCTAGGTCAAAAAAGGTCACTGACATTGTATAAAACGAACGACTGTAAAACATGTACACTTGACAAAGATTATTTCCTGTGATAAAATTTGTACAGTATTTCATACCTGTAGTATTCTACAATCTCCCATTTGTAATAAAAGTGAGCTACAAGTTAAAATCTTTTAGAAATGTCATATTGAGAAGAAGGTTTTAAAAACTCATCATAAAGAAATAGCCACAGCATATAATGTAAAACCACCTCTCATAATAAATACCCACAGCATATAATGCAAGTTCATAAATGAAGACCCATCACATTAGGCAGCTATGGCATTCCGTAGATGTGCTCTAATTTGCACAAAAATAAAATGGAGAACGGGCTTAGTTATATACGTTCACAAAAACCTATCAAGGCACCTTACACAACCATACCAAAACTTGTTAAAAAATGGGCATCTCTAAAGCCAGAAAATGAAGCTTGTGTTTTCTACAATCAAAACTTGACAAGGAAATCGATTACATACGGCCAGCTTTATGAGAATTCCATCAAACTAGCAAAAGGACTTGTACATAAAGGGATTGGACGAGACGATATTGTGGGTGTTGGAGGAAATAACACACCAGAATGGCTGGTGAGTACTTTTGCAGTACAGCTGGCAGGTGCCCGTCCAATTCACTTTCCCTTCTTAGACAAGTCAGGGAATGGAATAAAAGACTTGTTGAATAGCGTTGGGGGATGTTCAATGTTGATCTTTGACCCAGGACATGAGGATAGCCATTGGAAAACAATTCAGAATCTTGCTACAGTTGATCCAGAAACGGGCTCTGTAAAGAAATCAGAGATAATCTGTCTTAAGTGGATTGTACTAGAAAGTCCCCTGAGTGCGTCTGAAAAGTTCCTTACGATATCGGACCTGTTCTGCGACGAAGTAATCACTTTACCAGAAATAGACCCGGAAGATACCGCGAGCATTTTAATAACGTCAGGCAGTACAGGACTTCCAAAGGCAGTAGAATGCAGTCACTATTTCTTTATTCAAAATGCCCATAAGCTTGACGATCTCATGGACACTGCTGGAATATTAGAGAAGCAGGAAGTACCCATATACTTAAATGATCGGCCGTTCTTTTGGATTGGGGGGTATCCTTGCTGGTGCGCTGCCACAGGAGGAATACGTGTAACTCTTTCAAGTACGCTTGCGTTTTCATCGATAGCTGACATGGTTTATTTTTCTACCAAGATTGCAGTGAAAGAAAAGGCAAATATCGGATTCTTTATCGTTCCATTTCTTTTGGAAATGATTGCCATGGAAAATATTCCCTGGAAATTTCACTCTATTCTTACTGGTGCACAACCTATCCCAGCACATTGCTTGTTGGGAATAGGAAAAAATTTTGACGTTATTTCAGACGTATATGCAGCTTCTGAACTAGGGGTCATTGCACAAAATACATATCGTTCGTCGTCTGCTTCAGTCGGAAAATTTGCAGCTGAAGGAATGGAAATCAAGGTCGTAGGATCTGAAGAAAGGATGCTTCCCCTTGGAGAGAATGGCGAAATTCTAGTTCGTTCATCTCCTTCCTTTAGAGGATACCTTAAGAATGAAGAACGAACCAAGGAAGCACTGATTTCACTTGGATGGTATAAAACTGACGATTTTGGTCACATCACGAGAGATGGTCGATTGGAAATACTTGGTAGGGTATCTGACGTCATGCTGATTTCGGGGTTAAAGGTCTTGCCCTCTGCTATTGAATCGATCATTAAGAAACATCCAGATGTTAAGGAAGTTGTCGTTTTCCCCATTAAGGATGTTAAACACGCAGACGACATTCCTTGTGCTGCCATTGTTAGAAAGGACGGAGCGACGGTAACCGAAGAAGCTCTGCGCGAATTTGTCCGCAGGGATATGAACACTGACGAAGAGGCTGTTTTTCTCGAAAACATTTACGTTCCTAAATACATTGTTTTTCACCGCATTGGTTTACCAAAAACACAAACTGGAAAAATAGACAGAAGTGCAACAAGAAGGTTATCGATTCCTCTCATCAACAATGAATAATTATAAATATTGTTGTCTCCTGTGATGAAAATAGGCCGACATCTTTGAAAAAAAAAACAAAAAAAAACTATCTGCCATTCTTGATAAATCCCAATTTATATTTAAAATTCAGATGAGTTACTTTACGTGTAGAAGCAAAGAACTTTCTCTCGTGAAAAATAACATACGTATGTGTATCACAAAAAGAAGTGTCCATTTTTTAATGATCATTAATTTTGTATATCAATATTAAAATAATGATATTATTACTAGTAATATATAGTATATTTAAAAAAAAAAAACTAGTACATATATAATTAATAAATTTAAATGCAAGCTTTTCTTTGGTTCTTAATTGAGATTTGAGAAAATCCTAGTTAGAATAATCTAACTGTGTCTCGGGACAGGCCCTCACCATCCGGGTCCTTAGGACATTTATCATTTTAACGATAGAACATTCTATCTAAGAAAATCCTACTGAAGCAATGACCGGAGCGGACATGTGAAGGAAAGAGATTTGTCTTTCATGCGAAGTGTCCAATCCCATCTCACCTCCAGCCTTAATAACGTTTTTGGCGTTTTAACCCCTTTTTGTGTTTAATCTTGTTTGTAATATTACCTTTGAATAACACGATTTCAAATATTTCTCGAAAAGACGCGAATTTTGTGACATAAAAGTATATTTATAAGGTGGAGTAAGTCCTTGCTCCTTGTTTTTGTCAAGAAAAAAAATTATATATTAATTTTTTAAGAACATTTTGAAGAGATACTTTCAAAAAATATGGAGATAGAAAAATTGTATTATTAGAACGAAGAAATGATAATTTTTGCCATGTTTTGGTGAGTGCATGCTATTTCATAGACGAATAATTTTATCACTTGTAAGATTACTGCAAATTTTGGAGATTTAACAAGAAGTGTGCACTGAAATACAAAAGAAAATTGTGTCTCAATTTAGATTTAATTTTTAACCTACTTATTTGTCGTACCATAGGCATTTTTGCCGCTATGTTTCCCATCTTCTTTTTCAAGTTTCCTTTGGCAAGTGGTACTGTGAAAATATACTTGAAGAGAACATTTTTCAAAGAATTCAGAAGTATCAAATTTTAATGTTAAGAATATATCAATTGAAGGTCAGAGCAAAATTTAGGATGTAATTATTGCTACATGGTGTTTCCAAAATATATTGTGGTTTTCTTTTAATTTTACACCCAGAGAAGCATCATACTGTAATCCCAATGCTAATCAAATACATATGAAATAATTCTCTTTCTCCAGTATGACTGAGGCCCTTTTTTATGGAAATCATGCTAAAAAAATAATAAAATTGTAGAAAACATACGTATTTATTCACAGTACATGTACATACATGTAAAATCACAGAAGAACGCCTAATAAATTTAGGGGACGACCATTTGATTCTGAGAGGGGGGCTGGCAGATTTTGAAAATAAATAATCTGTCCTCGAAAATGTTGAAAATTAAATAATCTGTCCTCGCCTGGGGCAAGAAAATGAATAATCTGTCCGTCCGTCCTTGATTAGTGCTAACCCCCCCCCCCCCCCCCGAGTTTTGGAGTTTGGCCCGTTTTCCCCCTTTTTTCTTATTGCTTGTCAATAAATAGAATAATGATCCTTGATTAAGTCTCTTTTTGTGGCAAGATTTTAATCAGACTAAAACTGTAGGAGGTGTAGCCTTTAGAAAGAATTTTACAGAAATTTCGATTTTAGTTACCATGGCAACATCATTCACCAAAATCGAAAAAACGATAAAGGCAATTATGTATCTCAGTGTAGTCTACTTGTATGCCACATTATTATATTAAATTCAGACCAAACTGTATGAGGAGTAGCATTTTGAAAGTATTTCACAGAAATTTCTATTTATAGTAACCATGGCAACACCATTCATCAAAATCAAAAACCGATATATAGAATTATGTATCTTAGTATAGTCTACTTGTGTGCTAAGTTATATTGAATTCAGACCAAAACTGTAGGAGGGGTAGCGTTTTGAAAGTATTTTACAGGAATTTCTATTTTTAGTAACCATGGAAACATCGTTCATCGAAATCAAAAACCAATACACAGAATTATGTATTTTAGTGTAGTCTACTTGTGTGCTAAATTACATTGAAAGCAGACCAAAACTGTAGGAGGAGTAGCGTTTTGAAAGTATTTCACAAAAAATACTATTTTAGTAACCATGGCAACACTGTTCATCGAAATCAAAAACCAATAAAGAGAATTATATACCTTAGTGTAGTCTACTATTGTGCCAAGTTATATTGAAATCAGACCAAAAATGTAGGAGGAGTAGCGTTTTGAAAGTATTTCACAAAAAAATCTATTTTTAGTAACCATGGCAACACTGTTCATCGAAATCGAAAACCGATAAATAGAATTATGTATCTTAGTGTAGTCTACTTGTGTACCAAGTTATATTGAAATCGGACCAAAACTGCATCAGTAGCGTTTACAGACAGACAGGCAGACAGACGGACGACGGACACCTTACTATCGCATAAGCTCTTCTGATTTCTGACCAGTAGAGCTAAAAATGTTTATACATATATTTTAACACGTCCCCAATTTTATATACCGTTGTATATATAGCGTTAGATTTTACGAATGGGATCGCTTTTTGATGTACATGTATTTAAATTTCACAGTTTATATAATTGAATGACTTTTTATTGTTGTGTGGTGTGTTAATTTATACAAGTTTTGAAGCCTTGGTTATACATCCATGTAATTACCTTATTTAAATCCGTGCTAGTCACCTGTATAAGATTAAACAAGTTGCATGTCGCCTAGAAATCAAAAGCATGGAAATATTTTAAAATAAGACAGATCAGTGCAGCTTATGGAAGGCAAATCCATAAAAAATATTATCATGTTGTATAAACTTAAAATTTTGCATTATCCTCTCCTAGTAAATTCAAAATTTACAACATGATAATATTCTCGCATTTATTTTCTCACGTGCTCCTTCTGAACCATTCCAACTTGTTCAGTCTCATAAGAATGTTTTTTTTTTTTTGTTTGACAGGATATAGTACATCCAAACTAGGTTGTTTTCGTCGCATGTTGAATTTTTTTTAAAAAATTGAATTATATTAAATTTTTAAATTTAATTATTCAAGGACATTTTCTTAAAGAAGATATTATGTGTATTTATAATTGTACATGACGTTCATATCAGTACATTTGTGTTTTTATAAAAAAAAATATACTGGAAAATGAAAATTGTAATGACGTTACATAAAATACGGTACTATTCAGTATATACATGTTTACCACGAGCAAAGATGTCCCGAGATCTAATGAAAAATCATCAGAGTAACCGGTTACTCGATCGGAAAAGTAAGCGAGTAACCGGTTACTAAAAATCGTCCGATTTGACAACACTAACATGAAGTAAAAGGTTCCCGGGCTGTCTTCGGCCTCACGGCCTCAGGCAAACATTTGGGTCTTGGCATGGGTCCGACAAAACGCATGTTGCCCTCGAACCCAGTCGATAAATGTACACATATGATGTATAATTATAATGACGGCGCATCGCGTTTAATTTAATTTTTTTTGGAGGGGGGGGGGCTCAAAAGTAAATAAAAGAGATGTATGAACTACCATGAAGTACTTAAGTAATATCGTTTCCGGTACACTTAAACTTGATATACTCCAGTAGGTTGTATACATGTAAGTATACAATATACAACTTCGAGCCCCCCCCCCCCCCCCAAAAAAAAAATCACCACAAAACCCGCCTAATAATGATTTCTTTAAATGCTTTAAAAAAACTCCATTGACTCTAATATAACATTTGGCCAGTTGATCAATTCACATATTCATTGACCCTTGCAGCGTGCATCGGTTCATGTCTAGTTTTATACATGTAATGTCACACTACATATTTCTCTGTATGAATAAAGCTAGGTCAAAAAAGGTCACTGACATTGTATAAAACGAACGACTGTAAAACATGTACACTTGACAAAGATTATTTCCTGTGATAAAATTTGTACAGTATTTCATACCTGTAGTATTCTACAATCTCCCATTTGTAATAAAAGTGAGCTACAAGTTAAAATCTTTTAGAAATGTCATATTGAGAAGAAGGTTTTAAAAACTCATCATAAAGAAATAGCCACAGCATATAATGTAAAACCACCTCTCATAATAAATACCCACAGCATATAATGCAAGTTCATAAATGAAGACCCATCACATTAGGCAGCTATGGCATTCCGTAGATGTGCTCTAATTTGCACAAAAATAAAATGGAGAACGGGCTTAGTTATATACGTTCACAAAAACCTATCAAGGCACCTTACACAACCATACCAAAACTTGTTAAAAAATGGGCATCTCTAAAGCCAGAAAATGAAGCTTGTGTTTTCTACAATCAAAACTTGACAAGGAAATCGATTACATACGGCCAGCTTTATGAGAATTCCATCAAACTAGCAAAAGGACTTGTACATAAAGGGATTGGACGAGACGATATTGTGGGTGTTGGAGGAAATAACACACCAGAATGGCTGGTGAGTACTTTTGCAGTACAGCTGGCAGGTGCCCGTCCAATTCACTTTCCCTTCTTAGACAAGTCAGGGAATGGAATAAAAGACTTGTTGAATAGCGTTGGGGGATGTTCAATGTTGATCTTTGACCCAGGACATGAGGATAGCCATTGGAAAACAATTCAGAATCTTGCTACAGTTGATCCAGAAACGGGCTCTGTAAAGAAATCAGAGATAATCTGTCTTAAGTGGATTGTACTAGAAAGTCCCCTGAGTGCGTCTGAAAAGTTCCTTACGATATCGGACCTGTTCTGCGACGAAGTAATCACTTTACCAGAAATAGACCCGGAAGATACCGCGAGCATTTTAATAACGTCAGGCAGTACAGGACTTCCAAAGGCAGTAGAATGCAGTCACTATTTCTTTATTCAAAATGCCCATAAGCTTGACGATCTCATGGACACTGCTGGAATATTAGAGAAGCAGGAAGTACCCATATACTTAAATGATCGGCCGTTCTTTTGGATTGGGGGGTATCCTTGCTGGTGCGCTGCCACAGGAGGAATACGTGTAACTCTTTCAAGTACGCTTGCGTTTTCATCGATAGCTGACATGGTTTATTTTTCTACCAAGATTGCAGTGAAAGAAAAGGCAAATATCGGATTCTTTATCGTTCCATTTCTTTTGGAAATGATTGCCATGGAAAATATTCCCTGGAAATTTCACTCTATTCTTACTGGTGCACAACCTATCCCAGCACATTGCTTGTTGGGAATAGGAAAAAATTTTGACGTTATTTCAGACGTATATGCAGCTTCTGAACTAGGGGTCATTGCACAAAATACATATCGTTCGTCGTCTGCTTCAGTCGGAAAATTTGCAGCTGAAGGAATGGAAATCAAGGTCGTAGGATCTGAAGAAAGGATGCTTCCCCTTGGAGAGAATGGCGAAATTCTAGTTCGTTCATCTCCTTCCTTTAGAGGATACCTTAAGAATGAAGAACGAACCAAGGAAGCACTGATTTCACTTGGATGGTATAAAACTGACGATTTTGGTCACATCACGAGAGATGGTCGATTGGAAATACTTGGTAGGGTATCTGACGTCATGCTGATTTCGGGGTTAAAGGTCTTGCCCTCTGCTATTGAATCGATCATTAAGAAACATCCAGATGTTAAGGAAGTTGTCGTTTTCCCCATTAAGGATGTTAAACACGCAGACGACATTCCTTGTGCTGCCATTGTTAGAAAGGACGGAGCGACGGAAACCGAAGAAGCTCTGCGCGAATTTGTCCGCAGGGATATGAACACTGACGAAGAGGCTGTTTTTCTCGAAAACATTTACGTTCCTAAATACATTGTTTTTCACCGCATTGGTTTACCAAAAACACAAACTGGAAAAATAGACAGAAGTGCAACAAGAAGGTTATCGATTCCTCTCATCAACAATGAATAATTATAAATATTGTTGTCTCCTGTGATGAAAATAGGCCGACATCTTTGAAAAAAAAAAACAAAAAAAACTATCTGCCATTCTTGATAAATCCCAATTTATATTTAAAATTCAGATGAGTTACTTTACGTGTAGAAGCAAAGAACTTTCTCTCGTGAAAAATAACATACGTATGTGTATCACAAAAAGAAGTGTCCATTTTTTAATGATCATTAATTTTGTATATCAATATTAAAATAATGATATTATTACTAGTAATATATAGTATATTTAAAAAAAAAAAAACTAGTACATATATAATTAATAAATTTAAATGCAAGCTTTTCTTTGGTTCTTAATTGAGATTTGAGAAAATCCTAGTTAGAATAATCTAACTGTGTCTCGGGACAGGCCCTCACCATCCGGGTCCTTAGGACATTTATCATTTTAACGATAGAACATTCTATCTAAGAAAATCCTACTGAAGCAATGACCGGAGCGGACATGTGAAGGAAAGAGATTTGTCTTTCATGCGAAGTGTCCAATTCCATCTCACCTCCAGCCTTAATAACGTTTTTGGCGTTTTAACCCCTTTTTGTGTTTAATCTTGTTTGTAATATTACCTTTGAATGACACGATTTCAAATATTTCTCGAAAAGACGCGAATTTTGTGACATAAAAGTATATTTATAAGGTGGGGTAAGTCCTTGCTCCTTGTTTTTGTCAAGAAAAAAAATTATATATTAATTTTTTAAGAACATTTTGAAGAGATACTTTCAAAAAATATGGAGATAGAAAAATTGTATTATTAGAACGAAGAAATGATAATTTTTGCCATGTTTTGGTGAGTGCATGCTATTTCATAGACGAATAATTTTATCACTTGTAAGATTACTGCAAATTTTGGAGATTTAACAAGAAGTGTGCACTGAAATACAAAAGAAAATTGTGTCTCAATTTAGATTTAATTTTTAACCTACTTATTTGTCGTACCATAGGCATTTTTGCCGCTATGTTTCCCATCTTCTTTTTCAAGTTTCCTTTGGCAAGTGGTACTGTGAAAATATACTTGAAGAGAACATTTTTCAAAGAATTCAGAAGTATCAAATTTTAATGTTAAGAATATATCAATTGAAGGTCAGAGCAAAATTTAGGATGTAATTATTGCTACATGGTGTTTCCAAAATATATTGTGGTTTTCTTTTAATTTTACACCCAGAGAAGCATCATACTGTAATCCCAATGCTAATCAAATACATATGAAATAATTCTCTTTCTCCAGTATGACTGAGGCCCTTTTTTATGGAAATCATGCTAAAAAAATAATAAAATTGTAGAAAACATACGTATTTATTCACAGTACATGTACATACATGTAAAATCACAGAAGAACGCCTAATAAATTTAGGGGACGACCATTTGATTCTGAGAGGGGGGCTGGCAGATTTTGAAAATAAATAATCTGTCCTCGAAAATGTTGAAAATTAAATAATCTGTCCTCGCCTGGGGCAAGAAAATGAATAATCTGTCCGTCCGTCCTTGATTAGTGCTAACCCCCCCCCCCCGAGTTTTGGAGTTTGGCCCGTTTTCCCCCTTTTTTCTTATTGCTTGTCAATAAATAGAATAATGATCCTTGATTAAGTCTCTTTTTGTGGCAAGATTTTAATCAGACTAAAACTGTAGGAGGTGTAGCCTTTAGAAAGAATTTTACAGAAATTTCGATTTTAGTTACCATGGCAACATCATTCACCAAAATCGAAAAAACGATAAAGGCAATTATGTATCTCAGTGTAGTCTACTTGTATGCCACGTTATTATATTAAATTCAGACCAAACTGTATGAGGAGTAGCATTTTGAAAGTATTTCACAGAAATTTCTATTTATAGTAACCATGGCAACACCATTCATCAAAATCAAAAACCGATATATAGAATTATGTATCTTAGTATAGTCTACTTGTGTGCTAAGTTATATTGAATTCAGACCAAAACTGTAGGAGGGGTAGCGTTTTGAAAGTATTTTACAGGAATTTCTATTTTTAGTAACCATGGAAACATCGTTCATCGAAATCAAAAACCAATACACAGAATTATGTATTTTAGTGTAGTCTACTTGTGTGCTAAATTACATTGAAAGCAGACCAAAACTGTAGGAGGAGTAGCGTTTTGAAAGTATTTCACAAAAAATACTATTTTAGTAACCATGGCAACACTGTTCATCGAAATCAAAAACCAATAAAGAGAATTATATACCTTAGTGTAGTCTACTATTGTGCCAAGTTATATTGAAATCAGACCAAAAATGTAGGAGGAGTAGCGTTTTGAAAGTATTTCACAAAAAAATCTATTTTTAGTAACCATGGCAACACTGTTCATCGAAATCGAAAACCGATAAATAGAATTATGTATCTTAGTGTAGTCTACTTGTGTACCAAGTTATATTGAAATCGGACCAAAACTGCATCAGTAGCGTTTACAGACAGACAGGCAGACAGACGGACGACGGACACCTTACTATCGCATAAGCTCTTCTGATTTCTGACCAGTAGAGCTAAAAATGTTTATACATATATTTTAACACGTCCCCAATTTTATATACCGTTGTATATATAGCGTTAGATTTTACGAATGGGATCGCTTTTTGATGTACATGTATTTAAATTTCACAGTTTATATAATTGAATGACTTTTTATTGTTGTGTGGTGTGTTAATTTATACAAGTTTTGAAGCCTTGGTTATACATCCATGTAATTACCTTATTTAAATCCGTGCTAGTCACCTGTATAAGATTAAACAAGTTGCATGTCGCCTAGAAATCAAAAGCATGGAAATATTTTAAAATAAGACAGATCAGTGCAGCTTATGGAAGGCAAATCCATAAAAAATATTATCATGTTGTATAAACTTAAAATTTTGCATTATCCTCTCCTAGTAAATTCAAAATTTACAACATGATAATATTCTCGCATTTATTTTCTCACGTGCTCCTTCTGAACCATTCCAACTTGTTCAGTCTCATAAGAATGTTTTTTTTTTGTTTGACAGGATATAGTACATCCAAACTAGGTTGTTTTCGTCGCATGTTGAATTTTTTTTAAAAAATTGAATTATATTAAATTTTTAAATTTAATTATTCAAGGACATTTTCTTAAAGAAGATATTATGTGTATTTATAATTGTACATGACGTTCATATCAGTACATTTGTGTTTTTATAAAAAAAAATATACTGGAAAATGAAAATTGTAATGACGTTACATAAAATACGGTACTATTCAGTATATACATGTTTACCACGAGCAAAGATGTCCCGAGATCTAATGAAAAATCATCAGAGTAACCGGTTACTCGATCGGAAAAGTAAGCGAGTAACCGGTTACTAAAAATCGTCCGATTTGACAACACTAACATGAAGTAAAAGGTTCCCGGGCTGTCTTCGGCCTCACGGCCTCAGGCAAACATTTGGGTCTTGGCATGGGTCCGACAAAACGCATGTTGCCCTCGAACCCAGTCGATAAATGTACACATATGATGTATAATTATAATGACGGCGCATCGCGTTTAATTTAATTTTTTTTGGAGGGGGGGGGGCTCAAAAGTAAATAAAAGAGATGTATGAACTACCATGAAGTACTTAAGTAATATCGTTTCCGGTACACTTAAACTTGATATACTCCAGTAGGTTGTATACATGTAAGTATACAATATACAACTTCGAGCCCCCCCCCCCCCCAAAAAAAAAAAAATCACCACAAAACCCGCCTAATAATGATTTCTTTAAATGCTTTAAAAAAACTCCATTGACTCTAATATAACATTTGGCCAGTTGATCAATTCACATATTCATTGACCCTTGCAGCGTGCATCGGTTCATGTCTAGTTTTATACATGTAATGTCACACTACATATTTCTCTGTATGAATAAAGCTAGGTCAAAAAAGGTCACTGACATTGTATAAAACGAACGACTGTAAAACATGTACACTTGACAAAGATTATTTCCTGTGATAAAATTTGTACAGTATTTCATACCTGTAGTATTCTACAATCTCCCATTTGTAATAAAAGTGAGCTACAAGTTAAAATCTTTTAGAAATGTCATATTGAGAAGAAGGTTTTAAAAACTCATCATAAAGAAATAGCCACAGCATATAATGTAAAACCACCTCTCATAATAAATACCCACAGCATATAATGCAAGTTCATAAATGAAGACCCATCACATTAGGCAGCTATGGCATTCCGTAGATGTGCTCTAATTTGCACAAAAATAAAATGGAGAACGGGCTTAGTTATATACGTTCACAAAAACCTATCAAGGCACCTTACACAACCATACCAAAACTTGTTAAAAAATGGGCATCTCTAAAGCCAGAAAATGAAGCTTGTGTTTTCTACAATCAAAACTTGACAAGGAAATCGATTACATACGGCCAGCTTTATGAGAATTCCATCAAACTAGCAAAAGGACTTGTACATAAAGGGATTGGACGAGACGATATTGTGGGTGTTGGAGGAAATAACACACCAGAATGGCTGGTGAGTACTTTTGCAGTACAGCTGGCAGGTGCCCGTCCAATTCACTTTCCCTTCTTAGACAAGTCAGGGAATGGAATAAAAGACTTGTTGAATAGCGTTGGGGGATGTTCAATGTTGATCTTTGACCCAGGACATGAGGATAGCCATTGGAAAACAATTCAGAATCTTGCTACAGTTGATCCAGAAACGGGCTCTGTAAAGAAATCAGAGATAATCTGTCTTAAGTGGATTGTACTAGAAAGTCCCCTGAGTGCGTCTGAAAAGTTCCTTACGATATCGGACCTGTTCTGCGACGAAGTAATCACTTTACCAGAAATAGACCCGGAAGATACCGCGAGCATTTTAATAACGTCAGGCAGTACAGGACTTCCAAAGGCAGTAGAATGCAGTCACTATTTCTTTATTCAAAATGCCCATAAGCTTGACGATCTCATGGACACTGCTGGAATATTAGAGAAGCAGGAAGTACCCATATACTTAAATGATCGGCCGTTCTTTTGGATTGGGGGGTATCCTTGCTGGTGCGCTGCCACAGGAGGAATACGTGTAACTCTTTCAAGTACGCTTGCGTTTTCATCGATAGCTGACATGGTTTATTTTTCTACCAAGATTGCAGTGAAAGAAAAGGCAAATATCGGATTCTTTATCGTTCCATTTCTTTTGGAAATGATTGCCATGGAAAATATTCCCTGGAAATTTCACTCTATTCTTACTGGTGCACAACCTATCCCAGCACATTGCTTGTTGGGAATAGGAAAAAATTTTGACGTTATTTCAGACGTATATGCAGCTTCTGAACTAGGGGTCATTGCACAAAATACATATCGTTCGTCGTCTGCTTCAGTCGGAAAATTTGCAGCTGAAGGAATGGAAATCAAGGTCGTAGGATCTGAAGAAAGGATGCTTCCCCTTGGAGAGAATGGCGAAATTCTAGTTCGTTCATCTCCTTCCTTTAGAGGATACCTTAAGAATGAAGAACGAACCAAGGAAGCACTGATTTCACTTGGATGGTATAAAACTGACGATTTTGGTCACATCACGAGAGATGGTCGATTGGAAATACTTGGTAGGGTATCTGACGTCATGCTGATTTCGGGGTTAAAGGTCTTGCCCTCTGCTATTGAATCGATCATTAAGAAACATCCAGATGTTAAGGAAGTTGTCGTTTTCCCCATTAAGGATGTTAAACACGCAGACGACATTCCTTGTGCTGCCATTGTTAGAAAGGACGGAGCGACGGTAACCGAAGAAGCTCTGCGCGAATTTGTCCGCAGGGATATGAACACTGACGAAGAGGCTGTTTTTCTCGAAAACATTTACGTTCCTAAATACATTGTTTTTCACCGCATTGGTTTACCAAAAACACAAACTGGAAAAATAGACAGAAGTGCAACAAGAAGGTTATCGATTCCTCTCATCAACAATGAATAATTATAAATATTGTTGTCTCCTGTGATGAAAATAGGCCGACATCTTTGAAAAAAAAAACAAAAAAAAACTATCTGCCATTCTTGATAAATCCCAATTTATATTTAAAATTCAGATGAGTTACTTTACGTGTAGAAGCAAAGAACTTTCTCTCGTGAAAAATAACATACGTATGTGTATCACAAAAAGAAGTGTCCATTTTTTAATGATCATTAATTTTGTATATCAATATTAAAATAATGATATTATTACTAGTAATATATAGTATATTTAAAAAAAAAAAACTAGTACATATATAATTAATAAATTTAAATGCAAGCTTTTCTTTGGTTCTTAATTGAGATTTGAGAAAATCCTAGTTAGAATAATCTAACTGTGTCTCGGGACAGGCCCTCACCACCCGGGTCCTTAGGACATTTATCATTTTAACGATAGAACATTCTATCTAAGAAAATCCTACTGAAGCAATGACCGGAGCGGACATGTGAAGGAAAGAGATTTGTCTTTCATGCGAAGTGTCCAATCCCATCTCACCTCCAGCCTTAATAACGTTTTTGGCGTTTTAACCCCTTTTTGTGTTTAATCTTGTTTGTAATATTACCTTTGAATGACACGATTTCAAATATTTCTCGAAAAGACGCGAATTTTGTGACATAAAAGTATATTTATAAGGTGGAGTAAGTCCTTGCTCCTTGTTTTTGTCAAGAAAAAAAATTATATATTAATTTTTTAAGAACATTTTGAAGAGATACTTTCAAAAAATATGGAGATAGAAAAATTGTATTATTAGAACGAAGAAATGATAATTTTTGCCATGTTTTGGTGAGTGCATGCTATTTCATAGACGAATAATTTTATCACTTGTAAGATGACTGCAAATTTTGGAGATTTAACAAGAAGTGTGCACTGAAATACAAAAGAAAATTGTGTCTCAATTTAGATTTAATTTTTAACCTACTTATTTGTCGTACCATAGGCATTTTTGCCGCTATGTTTCCCATCTTCTTTTTCAAGTTTCCTTTGGCAAGTGGTACTGTGAAAATATACTTGAAGAGAACATTTTTCAAAGAATTCAGAAGTATCAAATTTTAATGTTAAGAATATATCAATTGAAGGTCAGAGCAAAATTTAGGATGTAATTATTGCTACATGGTGTTTCCAAAATATATTGTATGACGAAAATAAATATCTTTGCTTCTTCTTACGATCCATTATGAAAAGGTGAAGATAAATATACATTTACATATATTATGGGTCTTTATTATATACAAACAAGTATTTACACAAGCAACCAGACGAATTTAAATTATATATGGCATTAAGATTGCGTAATAAGGGTAAAAACCCCTCGTTATAAGGAACACAAAATAACAAAAGTTTTTAAAAGAAATGTTGAAAATTTTAGCTTGATAAGTTGATTATATGCCAAATTATTATATAATAAAAAAGACATTATATGATCACTGGCGCTGTCGCCGTTTATAGTTTCTTGACGTTCGACAACGTCATTGTTTCTCAATGTCCGCTCTCTCTACCTAAGACACTTATCTTGATGAGATTCCCTGAAGTTAAGTAAGGACTTAAACCTGTCTTCTTTATATGGCTTGACAATGTCATAAGCAGCTGCTTTCAATGCACATAATATTGTAAATGGATCTATACATAGGGAACGACCCTCACTTGATTATGCCAGCATATTTTGCTTTGCTTTATCTACCACATGCACATGGTCAACGTCACTTTTCGACGTGACTGACTCTTGATCTCCTGACTACAAATTGACATTAACTGTGCATCTCTCATCTCTCTGAATCTTTTTTTGGCACTTAAAAATAAGGATAGATTTCATTTCTCTGTGGTCCGTTTAAACATTTCCTAGGTCTATATACAGTACCAGGGGCAAAACTTCATAGAATGTTAGAAAAAGAAACCCCTCCTCCTTTTTGACGTCATTTTCAAGCCCTTAATTGTTTGGACAGTCTATATGAAATAAACGATAAAGGATCACTTGTTTATAAATGTAGCTTGGACCTATTATTATTTTTTTTTTTAAATCATTACAGTTTGTCGATCGATTTCGTTACGGTCAATGACTTTAGACTACATGCATGTAATAATTCGTTTTCATTTTATTGTTTTTCATTTGATAACAGTATGTAGAGATAGGCGGAACCTTTCCATAGACATTTCTTACACAGCATGATTATATTGTCAACACATTTTGAGTTTGTTTTCTCAAAATGTTATTTGATTTGATTTTTTCCCTTACTTTCATTATGAATAATGGTAATGTCTATGTTCTTTTTTTTTCTTGATGTGTGTTTATTTTACAACACATTTCCTTTGATATAATAAAACATGCCATTTATGTATACAAATTATAAAAATTAAATTCAAGGGAGTGTAGATGCTGATATGTTATCCTACTGTTTGAAAACTTTAGATCTGAAATTTATTGACTCGGTACATGTATGTATTTCTAAATATATTTCTAAGCTCAGATAATATAAGCTGTACGTATACTTTCCAGTGCAATAAGGCAGACAAGAACTAGTAGCACAGACGGAATACGAGCAATGTAATACACTACATTGATTACATTCTAAGGAATTTATATAATATACAATAGAAATCCATCGCAGCTCATGCTCATCGCAGGCGAGAATATCTGTATCGAGTAACATAGAGTGAATAATTCTTGTCCTCGAAGAAAGTGTGCTATACTGATGCATGTGAGGTATAGTTCCGCTTGACTGTTTTAGTTACAATGGAATTTACGATCTGCTTTCTCTTTAGTTGCCTTCTATATCAAGAATGAACAGGCATAAAAGATAGATAATTGAAAGCAATTACACAAGGCGCTATAAAAAAAAAATAAAAAGTATATGAAAAGACAAGAATTTAAAAGCGTATAAAAGTGTGGCACCAGGTGGATTCGAACCACGACTCAAAAAAAGTATTTTCGGTGTTTATACCCAACTGTTTTATCGATCTCGCAATTCTGGCTTTGAAAATAGAATGTATAAATGCGAACTAGGTTTTTAAAATCAGGTTTCCTTATTTTTTATAGGTTTTTTGTGAATTTTGACCCTAGGGCAGGGGTGCCCCTAAAAAATTCCTTTCTTAAATTATACCTTTCATTACAACCTATCAAAATATCATATTTTTTTTAGGGGAGGCCTGCCCTAAAGGACCTCTAGGCCATAATTCATGCAAAAATCTGTTCTATAACAGACAAAATGCTGTTTTGGCCAACTTTGGAAGTTAATTGTTAAGTTAAATTTTAGGGTTCAAAATACAAATTTGAAAAATTTAGACTTATATACGTTAGTTAACAACTAATGAACATTGATTTTTGAAAGTGACTTTTTCCGGGAAATTGTTCTCTCCTATAGGTCAATTCTTTTCAAATAGTGAATACATCCTTGACAGAACTTAGAGAATTAGGTAAAAATTGCAAATTTTACGGAACAATTGTATCATACCACATGTCTAAAATAACAGGCTTTTTGGATGACAAATGCTCGTATCAAAAAGAGTTTTTCTCAGTTAAACTCAGGTAGAAAAAATGTCAGGTTCGAGGTTGCACCGACTGGAAATACCATTGCTCACAAAACATTAACAATTTATTAAATTATAAAACTTATGATTTGTGGTTTATTCTATAGATAGAAAAGATGACTCTAACTAATTGTGTTAAAATTCATTGATGTACCTAAAGCGGTTTTAATTTTATGGCACTTGTCCACGAACTTTTTGATAACCCCTCGTACATGTACATATATTATTTTAGAATCCCATATTATCATAGTGATAGTGTCAGGCTTCTTGAAATCAGCATGACAGATCACGTAAGCAAAGTTATAGTCCCATTTTTTCGTGAACTGGCATAATTTCAAGGTTATGTTTTCTAAAGTACAGAATGGACGAATTTATTATTTAGCGTGAACTGGCGTACGGAGAATCATGGAGTGAAGTAGTTGTGTCACTAGTACTAATGTACAACACTAGTGGTCCTGATCGAGACACACCTGTATGCTGCTTCGTAAACCTATATTATATATATGTTTCTTTCATACGCCTCCATAGATATTAGAAACTAAACTCTCCTTGTACCTTTATTCTACTTTGGAATCATTTAAAGGTTCATAAATCCTCTGCTCACTCATATAAAATGTTTCTTTAACTCTTACGATTTTCCGAAAGAAATGTATTTTTAAGTAAAATACAAATAATTATCGCATAGCTTGCAGTGCGAAATTGGACAAAAAGACACTTTAACTTGACAAATTTATTAAGGAATAATAGACATTTATGTCAAAAGTTATCCTCTTATCAGAGTATCGATGAACCTTAATTTGGGGTCAATGTTTGTAGGTTAGCAAAATTTTACTTGTTCAGGGCATAATTCCGTGTGTAACTCGTTTATAGAAGATTCAATTAATCGATACGTTAACAAAATCATTGATCATTCGTATGGACTGCAAGGTTTTCCAGATTTAAAAACTACTGCATTGTTAATCGAGTAAAATGTTTATTCGTGATTTATTACAAGATTCAATCAAATGACTTCACTAATTAAAATGTAAGACAAGCTAATGTCTAAAACTAACCACACATTACTACTGCATTGCCACAATAAACGTTATTAAGTTTCCATGGACAGGATAAATTAATAGATCAATTATGTTCATGAATAATATTACAGGTTGCTCAATTCTGTGAATGAGGTAGAGACCAGATGCTATTGAATCACACAGATTACATGGATTGGCTGTCAAAGCCTTCCCACTTTTTTCTGAGTATAGTAAGTTGCTATAGTAAATTTTCATTTAAATGCCCCCCTTCTGTTGCTGTAGGGTTGAGCACTGGCAAATTGCATGATTGGGGAGGATAAGGAGGTATCACTAAACATCGATAAATAAAACCATTCCATGTGAAATTTATTTTCGTATACAACGATATTTATGTTTAAAATAAGGAGATCCGCTCCCTAGAATCCGAATTCTCATTGGCTGTCCCAAAATAAGATCGATCAACGTCAGAAACATGGCGGATAAATTCAAGTTGTGATGTTGACATACACGAAAAATAACCGATATATGAATTGTTCTGTATATTTTTGGATCGATTTATGTCTTGCATAACTACATTTTTGGAGTTCAGGTAAGAAATGTTAGTGAATTAGCCATTTACTGACAATTTGAGCCGAAATCTGTGCGAGAGTGAATCACTCCCGCACTTGCAACATTACGGAGATCCTAAGGAGTTGTAGCCCCCCCCCAAAAAAAAAAAAAAAGGGAGAGGGCTACATTATTGCAGCTAAACCCCCCTCCCCCACACTTTTGAAACCGTTGCTACGGGCATGATATACATTTTACTTCAGAGATTCAAAACCTGAATACATTTTACTTCATGTATTGTTATGGATTTGCACTGGAAAACAACTGCGGAAGTGAGATCACGCTTACAGCGAAGTATCCGTTATATCCGATTCCGTATTTATATGCGGACTGAACGGATATAACGAATATCATTTATAATGAGTTAAAATTGTTGGCTAAAAGCGTGTTTTACTCTACTTGTATAGAGAGTATTGCATCGATATACAAGTATATGTATATGTACATAATGTTCCAACGGGGCGATGTTAAATGAATGATGACATTGATAATGTTTTCAAAATATTATGTGAAAAAAAGAAATGAAACAGACTGCCACAATTCTCCACTCCACTCCACTTAAAGAAATTATCCCAAGCCTATGTTCACAGGAGGCTTTGAAAATGGAAATCTGTTCAACGTATAAAAGATTTGGTTTTTAAAGGAAAACAACATTTGGGCGATGTTGAGATCAGTAACTAAATACCTATGATGCACAGGTAGCAGCAAGGGCGGATCAAGGTATTTGATTCATATTCTATATATCCAAAAAGACAAATTACTTGTATAACCTGAGTTGGAACAAATTTACACTTTTTTATAAACCGCTGTTAAAATTCACCTGAAAATGAATTTAATTTCAGATTTCGCTCTCGGTTGCATATATAACGAATAATACAAAACCTGTGTCCAGACATTTCGCCAGAAAACAGATTGGTCTGAGATCAGGCATGGAGAATGGACTAAGTTATGTTCGTTCAGATCAGACTTCCCAAGCACCTTACATAAAAGTACCAAATCTGTTGCAAAAATGGGCGTCTCTGAAACCAGATAAAGAAGCGTTCGTGTTTTACAATCAAGATTTAATACGGAGATCGATTACATAGGCAAACTCTATAATGAATCTGTTAAACTGGCAAAAGGACTTGTACGTAAAGGGATTGGAAGGGACGATATTGTGGGTGTTGGAGGAAATAACACACCAGAATGGCTGGTGGGTACTTTTGCAGTACAGCTAACGGGTGCCCGTCCAATTCACTTTCCCTTCTTGGACAAGTCAGGGAATGGAATAAAAGACTTGTCGAATAGCGTTGGAGGATGTTCCATGTTGATCTTTGACCCAGGACATGAGGATAGCCATTGGAAAACAATACAGAACATTACTACAGTTGATCCTGAAACAGGCTCTGTCAGAAAATCAGATATAGCCTCTCTTAAATGGGTAGTATTAGAAAGCCCCTTGAGTATATCGAAAAAATTCCTGACAATCTCAGACCTTTTCTGCGATGAGGAAATCAATTTGCCAAAAATAGACCCAGAAGATATCGGAGCTATTTTAACAACGTCGGGTAGCACTGGACGTCCAAAGCCAGTAGAATACAGCCATTATTACATTATACAGAACGGTCAAAGGATGGCCCAAGCAGTGGACGTAGATTACATAAGAGAAAAACAGGACTGTTTCAAATATTTTAATGACCGACCATTTTACTGGGCTGGAGGATATCCATGGAGCGCACTCAGGTATGGAGGAACACGTATAACACTTTCGAGTACACTTGCATTTTCGTCAATTTCCGACATGATCAATTTTTCATCCAAGATTATAGAGCGAGAAAAACCAATCGCTGGCTTCTTTATCGTTCCTTTTCTGCTAGAAATCATTTCGAGGGAATCTTTTCCGTGGAAATTTCATTCAGTCATTATCTCAGGCCAACCTGTTCCAGCAAAATGTTTGGATGGAATAGGAAAATTTTATGACGTCATTTGTGACTGTTATGGTTGCACAGACAACGGAATATTAGCAATGAATATTAATCGCTCGTCGTCTACTTCATCTGGGATGGTTCCAACTGAAGGAATGGAAATCAAAGTCGTAGGATCTGATGGCACGATGGTTCCCCTCGAAGAGAATGGTGAAATACTTGTACGTTCATGCCCCTCATTCAGAGGGTACTTAAAGAATGAGGAGCAAACCAAGAAAGTACTCACTTAGTCTGGATGGTATAAAACGGACGATCTTGGTCACATCACAAAAGATGGTCGATTGAAAATACTTGGAAGGGTATCTGATGTCATGCTAATATCGGGATCTAAGGTCTTACCCTCTGCCATTGAATCCATCATAAAGAAACATCCAGCAATAAAAGATGCTGTCGTTTTCCCCATTAAGGATGTAAAGCACGCAGACGACACTCCTTGTGCCGCCATTGTTAGAAAGGACGGAGCGTCGGTAACCGAAGAAGCACTGCGCGAATTTGTCCGCAGAGATATGAACATTGACGAAGAGGCTGTTTTTTTTAGAACATGTTTGTTCCCAAGTACATTGTTTTTCATAACAAGGATTTGCCAAAAACGCCAGCTGGAAAGATTGACAGAAAAAAAACTCGAGATTTATCTATTCCTTTAATCAAGGAAATTTGAATTATCATTAGCTTACCTGAGCCAAAGTTTCAAGGTAGTTTTTCTGATGGATAAGTTCTTTTAACCTTTTCTCTCGAACCACTGCACTAATTTCAACCAATCTTGCTGAAAAGCGTACTTCGATAAAGGGATTTTAACTAAGTTTGCTCAAAATTGCCACGCACGTCCTTTTTGAGGGAAGATAAGAAACGGTAAAAAGGATAGGTCGTCTAAAAGTCTTCATATCAAGAAATTGGGCAGAAAATGACGTCAGTTTACGGAATACTTACTTATTTATATAGTGTATATTCAATTTTGTTTTAATCATTGCCCCTGGAACCTAAGAATTGGTCGTTATAGAGGGTTAAAATTTTATAATGGAATTTGTAATTAACATCTTAATTTATCATCTCTTTGGTAACTAAAGGTCCATAATCCAAAACAAGTCTGGTGGCTTGCATTCCTGCATGAATCATCTATGCAAGCTTGGTCCAGGTAGGGCTCAAAGTTTCTTGGTAATGAACTTGCTCCAAAAATCTGGAAAATGTAGGTCTGATACAGCATCCAAAGCAAATCTGGTAGTGTACATCCCTAGATGCATCATACATGCAAGTTAAGCCACCATAAGGCATAAAGTTACTTGGTAATGGACCTGCTCCAAACTAAAACTTAGTTATTCATCCGGAAAATGAAGGTCAGATCCAGCATCCAAAGCATGTTTGGTAAATTTTATCCCTTCATGTATCATCCATGCAACTTCGGTCACCAAAGGGCTTATACATGTAACTGTAGAACGAACCTGCTCCAAAAACTTTAGTTTGGTCACTCATTCAAAAAATCTAGGCTAGATCCAGGATCTGTAGCAGGTCTGGTTAGTGTGCATTTCTAGATGCATAATAAATGCAACTGTGATCCAGGTGGCACTTAAAGTTACTATAGAATGAACCTACTCCAAAAACTTTAACCTGTTCACTCATCTGGAAATGTAGGTAAGATCCAGCATCTGAAGCAAATCTGGTAGTGTGCATCCCTATTTCCTAGATGCATCATACATGCAATATTGGTCACCATAGGGCTTATAGTTACTTAAGAATGAACTTGTTCCAAAAACTTAAACCTGTTAACTCATTGAAAAAAGTAGGTCAGATCCAGCATCTAAAGCAAGTCTGGTACATCCCTAGATGCATCACATCATCCTTGCAAGTTTAGTCCTGGTTGTGCTTATAGTTACTTGGAAATGAGACATGATCCAAAAACATTGGAAAATATTGGCAGAAATACAGCAATGTAAACCAGAATGGTACAATTAATCATAATAGATTATCATCCATGCAACTAGGATCAAAATAGGGCATAGAAAACTTGGAAAGAAAACTACTCCAGTAACTAACCTGGATGCCAATGCTGATATTATTCCATAAACTAACCCAGTTGAGCTAAAAATAACATTTTGGTTTTAATTTTGATTTTAAAAAACAAAATCACAGCAACACTATGCAATGTGGATTCAAATATTTGAACAAATCATGCTTTCTTTGGAGAGCTGGCCTTGATAGGGGGAAGGGAATTTATGAGGGAATAAACAAGGAAAGTCTTGGAAAAAAACAACAGAACAGCTGCGGTGACTCAGGTGAGTATTGTGGCTCATGAGCCTTTTTTCTGTATTTTGTGATGGTAATGAGAGAAATACTTAAAGTAAGATCTCACTGATGATTTTGTATTCAAGATCCACAGATGTATTTTGTACACGCAATAACCTAAAATGTTCCTTCGTTAATTAATTTATATTATATTATATTAAGGACATTGGCAAGTCAGGGCTATCCGGAGAAAAAAGGTTTAATACATGGGTTTTTTCACTTGTAAAATAGTGATTGAGAGTGATCTCCCGTGTAGAATTCTCTAAGCGGTGAAAACCAGTAAAGCGTATGTTATAGAGGTAAACAAAAGCACGTGCACTTCCTTCAACGGGTAGAATCATCTATACAACAAGATTGAAAAGTAGTAATTACGGAAGCGTATTAGGGCCGCAGCAGTATCTTTTATTAATTTGTTTTAACAAATTACTAATTTGTTATAACAGATTACTAATTTGTTATAACAGATTACTAATTTGTTATAACAGATTACTAATTTGTTATAACAAATTACTAATTTGTTATAACAAATTATCAATTTGTTAAAACAAATTACTAATTTGTTAAAACAAATTACTAATTTGTTATAACAGATTACTAATTTGTTATAACAGATTACTAATTTGTTAAAACAGATTACTAATTTGTTATAACAGATTACTAATTTGTTATAACAAATTACTAATTTGTTATAACAAATTATCAATTTATTAAAACAAATTACTAATTTGTTAAAACAAATTACTAATTTGTTATAACAGATTACTAATTTGTTATAACAGATTACTAATTTGTTAAAACAGATTACTAATTTGTTATAACAGATTATTAATTTGTTATAACAGATTACTAATTTGTTATAACAAATTACTAATTTGTTAAAACAAATTACTAATTTGTTAAAACAAATTACTAATTTGTTATAACAGATTACTAATTTGTTATAACAGATTACTAATTTGATATAACAAATTATCAATTTGATATAACAAATTAATAATTTGTTATAACAAATTAATAATTTGTTATAACAAATTAATAATTTGTTATAACAAATTAATAATTTGTTATAACAAATTATTAATTTGTTATAACAAATTATTAATTTGTTATAACAAATTGGTAATTTGTTATAACAAATTAATAATTTTGATAAAGTGAAAGTGCATACAGATCTATGGAAGCCAGATGAGATCAGAAATCTTTTTATAAGTTGGATTTGTGAAAATAATAAATGTACAAGCTCTGCAGCTACAGCTTTTGACCAATATGTTAATCTGGATTTACATCTTTTAGCATTTAGAGTTTTCACTGTCAAACATTATTGTTATAAAGATACAATGCATTAAATTCTTTGGTTACTTATTCTTAGGAGCTCTATTTGAATTTTGTCCTCCTCCCCCACCAGGGCTCCGTCCTTGACTCCCATTTACCAGGTCATTGCATCCCCGTTCGTATGCTAGGAAAAAATATCTTATCAAAGACATGTTATTTGGAGAGGGAATTTTTCCCACCCTGAATCAACATGTTCATTATAATATTTTTTTTTTCAATATGTCTTTTATTTTATTTCATTTTACCCCCCCCCCTCCCTCTCTCTCTCGATTCATTCTATACATGTACCAAATGATTTATGCCTACTGTTCAATCCAGTTTATGTATCATGAATAAAATATATTTTAAACTAAACCGCCGTTCCTAATGCAAAAACCTGAATCTGCTCCTCTGGATCCAGGGATTATGTAGAAGAAATACAGAATGTTGGATCCTTCGAGAAAAATTCGAAGTTCCGGACAATTAAATATGATTTCAACGTCGTCCATTCAAATCAACACTTTTTTCAATGTCAACACAGGGGTCAAAATGGGAGAAGACCTATTTTTTCCTTCTTTACACATGTGTAATATTTTGTGTGTATTGTTATAACAAATTATATTGCTTAACGATTTCTTGTAAAATATATGAGTAGTCCTATATGAGACAACCAGGATACAAATTACAAATGAATTTGAAGAAACAACTGTCAAAGTTTTCAGCCAATAATAAGTTATGAAGGCTTTAGTGGGACTTTGAGGGCTTTTCCAAAAGGCACGTATTTTGATTATAAAAATACATACATACATGAAAAAATTGCACAAGGTATCTAAATTCAAATTTTACGAAGTACTACCCACTCAAGAATATTGTTTATTTTCGTTTTCAGAAAAGGTTATTACAGAGTGTTTATCAATTTTTCTATGATAATTTATCTACAAATTCATTTTTTATCAATGTTGCCTTTATTGCCCCCAGCATAAATTGGGGCCAAGGAGGATAACCAGAGGAGCAGATTCAGGTTTTTGCATTAGGAACGGCGGTTTAGTTTAAAATATATTTTATTCATGATACATAAACTGGATTGAACAGTAGGCATAAATCATTTGGTACATGTATAGAATGAACCGAGAGAGAGAGGGAGGGGGGGGGTAAAATGAAATAAAATAAAAGACATATTGAAAAAAAAAATATTATAATGAACATGTTGATTCAGGGTGGGAAAAATTCCCTCTCCAAATAACATGTCTTTGATAAGATATTTTTTCCTAGCATACGAACGGGGATGCAATGACCTGGTAAATGGGAGTCAAGGACGGAGCCCTGGTGGGGGAGGAGGACAAAATTCAAATAGAGCTCCTAAGAATAAGTAACCAAAGAATTTAATGCATTGTATCTTTATAACAATAATGTTTGACAGTGAAAACTCTAAATGCTAAAAGATGTAAATCCAGATTAACATATTGGTCAAAAGCTGTAGCTGCAGAGCTTGCACATTTACTATTTTCACAAATCCAACTTATAAAAAGATTTCTGATCTCATCTGGCTTCCATAGATCTGTATACACTTTCACTTTATCAAAATTATTAATTTGTTATAACAAATTACCAATTTGTTATAACAAATTATTAATTTGTTATATCAAATTGATAATTTGTTATATCAAATTAGTAATCTGTTATAACAAATTAGTAATCTGTTATAACAAATTAGTAATCTGTTATAACAAATTAGTAATCTGTTTTAACAAATTGATAATTTGTTATAACAAATTAGTAATCTGTTATAACAAATTAGTAATCTGTTATAACAAATTAATAATTAAATTTTGTTATAACAAATTAGTAATTTGTTATAACAAATTAGTAATCTGTTATAACAAATTAATAATTTGTTATAACAAATTGATAATTTGTTATAACAATTTAGTAATTTGTTTTAACAAATTAGTAATTTGTTATAACAAATTGATAATTTGTTATAACAAATTAGTAATTTGTTATAACAAATTAGTAATCTGTTATAACAAATTAGTAATTTGTTTTAACAAATTAGTAATTTGTTTTAACAAATTGATAATTTGTTATAACAAATTAGTAATTTGTTATAACAAATTAGTAATCTGTTATAACAAATTAGTAATCTGTTATAACAAATTAGTAATTTGTTTTAACAAATTAGTAATTTGTTTTAACAAATTGATAATTTGTTATAATAAATTAGTAATCTGTTATAACAAATTAGTAATCTGTTATAACAAATTAGTAATTTGTTAAAACAAATTAATAAAAGATACTGCTGCGGCCCTAATACGCTTCCGTAAAGTAATGGCTTTGTTGTACATTGTATTCAGGGACAAAGAGCAAACAGGTCGTCATTTACCATAGTTATGCTCAGTATGCTGGGAAGGGCAAAGATGTGACATATGCTGAAAGGTAGGTCGACCATGCCGACTGAGAACAGGTCTTAGGTCGTGTGAAGGAATCAGCATTTAGTAATTACGAATAAAAGTTAAAAATAAATCCATGCCAATATTTTTATGACAACGTGTTTCAATCAATTCAGTCAATTACATGATAAAAACAATCAACCAGTCACTTGACCAATTTTAGCTGTTAAGGGACGCAACTCAAAAATGATGATCGGTGCCGGTGTATCCATGTCTTTTTTCTATATATACATTTTCAACCAAAATATCTAGAAGTCATAGGAAATGAAGTTACAATAATGTATATAATACAAAAACTGTATGAAATAAATGGGTTTTGAAAAAATATTATGGTAAAAAATTATGTAGGTCCCTTTTATCAACATTTTACATAGGAAATGCATTAAGAATTGTAAAAACACTAATTTGACAAAATCTTAAAAAGAATGCTGGATTGGTAGGTAAAACGATCCAGAATATAGCCTATTTAGTACATTTAAACCTACTCAAAAGTTCTTGAAAAATTCTATACAATAACCAGGAACCTTGCCAATGTCCTTAATTACAAATGTATATTATATGGAAGAGAAAAAAACCCTTGAAAAGATTATCAACCATTTACTTAGTATTACTTTCATTATAAGATTATGACACATATACATTGATATACAGAATTTGTGTTTAATTATTTTCATTGATTTCATTGAGTGAATATTTAATTAACCCCAACTAAGCTACAATGATTTATGATAAATTCATGTGTATGTTTTTTTCTGAGAAATATCTACTCAGACCAGTTATAATGTTTGATTTGTGAGTATTGATGTCTTTAAAACATGGGGCTACAATTTAAATTGTAAGCATATTCATATTTGTCCCCAAACTAATCAAAGACGGAGGTTATTTCCTTTACTATAGGATTTTGAATGAATAAATCCCTTCTTCAAGATTCACTGTTTCAATACAATTTCAACAGTAGAAAGGTTTTAGCTCACCTGAGTCGAAAGCTCTCGTGAGCTTTTCTGATCACATTTTGTCTGGTGTCCATCTGTCTGTCTGTCCATCCATCTGTAAACTTTTCACACTGTTAACTTCTCTTGAGCCAATGAGCCGGTTTCAACCAAACTTGCTATAAATCATCCTTGGGTAAAGGGGATTCAAGTTTGTTCAAATGAAGGTGCATGTCCTCTTTCAAGGGGAGATAATCAAGAATTAGTTAAATTTTAATGGCATCATTAAAAATATTCTTTTCAAGAACCACTGGCCAGAAAAGATAAAACTTATCTGTTAGCTTCCTGACGTAGTGTAGATTCAAGTTTGTCCATTTAAACCATTACCACATGTGTACAGGGGACTTTATGTGACCTATAAGCACTACTAGTGTTTGAAATAACCGTGCGCCCGACCGCCCGAGACGCACAAATTTTGCCATGGGCGAACAAATTTGCACGTATCGACGCCCGGCTGGACGTGTTAAAATTTCCCTTAAAAATTAAAATTCATATATTTGATAAATCTTTCTCAGATCAGTTTATAGTATCGGTAACAAAGTGTAATGGGTAAAAGGGGTAGAATTCGCTAGCCTATCCAGGCCTCTAAAATTAGGCGCTAGCTGGCGCCTTATCAAAAAGATTTAGTCGCCAATGCAAATTTTTAGTCGCCAGGCAATTTTTCTGAGGCGACAACTTTAAATGTTAATAGAATATAGAGACCCATGACGTGCGCATTCTTTTAAAATTCTTTTCGCTTTTTCAGAAAAAAATGTTAAAAATGAAAATTCCGGAATTCGACGATCGCCAACTCAATCTAAAATGGTTACCAAGGCGACTTATGGAAAAATTTTAGGCGCCAATAAAACATTTTAGGCGCCATGGCGACTAAATTAGTCGCCAATTAGAGCCCTGCTATAGATTCAGAATCGAAGTTATGGTGATCTGGCCCCATTCACATTATCGCTAAAAACAAATTTATATTATAAAGACCATTATTTTCTCGGGCTAGAGGATTTTTGGTAGGGCTGACAGCTTTCACCCCTGCATGTCTATAGCTTTACGATGAGTTTCAAACACTGGTCACTGGCACTAGTGTTTATAAAATCCCCTTAACTGACCTTGAGAATAAAGTCTTATTGCACATGATACATGTACTTTAGAAACGTGAAAACAAAAGAAAGGTTACATCCAATCATAGACCTAAAGCAAATAAAAAGAGACATTTTATCAGAAAAAATATATATAAGGCAAAGTTTTTTTTTCTTATGAATTAAAGGAATTGAGTACAATTTGTATTGACAAGCGTTAGGTCTGTGATTGGATATAACCTTTCTTTTGTTTTCACGTTTCTAAAGAAATTATAAATCTTTCGTTATGACCGTTAAGCTGCTGAGATTGTTCGATTAAATAATTCAAAGTCAAGTACTGGGTCAACATACTGTAAATGTATTATATTTTAGCGTGTACGATATTTTCCGGAATTTGATTTTTTAACAATTAAGATTAGCGCATTTTATGTGCGTGTATATATGTGCAAGACAATTAGCGTTTCACTTGAATTAGTTGAAGTTGCTATCCGCCAAAGCGCTAAAAAAAATACACATTCAAATGTAATATTAGTATACTTTTATGTAGATATACTGTATATAACATGAAGCGGTCACCCATCCAAGTATAATACAGGCACATGCTTGAAATCGAAACACATTAACTATGAAACTGAAATTTTTCTTCATACAGTCAAAATTAAATTGCTGTTCAAGACAAAAACAAGGAGGAGTGGGGGGGGGGGATTCTTTGGTGCTAAACATCTTCCCCATTTACAATTTTTAAGTGATTTGGTAATTAAGCCCCTGTCACATCAGGGCTGCGTTCCAACAGAGTTGGCGTTGTTAAATTCCTGGGATATCCGTGGAATATCAGGAAAATTCAATGAAATTTTCAAAATACGAGATGTCACGGCATCCTGACAACAACCAAAGCACTTCTAGGGAATTCCTGCGGCATGCTACTGCGCTCCCTCTGAGTGTTCCATGCGTGCGATGAGTTAACGGCGTACAGTGCGCCAACCGCGTGCACAAGACGTTCTTTTGACGCACTGGCATCTCAAAGGACTCCTACAAGTTTCTGTACTTCAGCTCGGTCGAAGATACCATTGCGTCCATACTGCCATCATGTGCGTCACTTGAGCGCGCCAACGGGCTCTTGTGGCGCTGTTGAAGACCTTACCGCGCTATTACGGTGACTATACGGCATTTCCATTGCGTGTATATCAGAACGCAGAGCCAAGCGCATACTGTATGCATGCTCAAAATGCGCGCCATCGCATTGCGTTCTAGGTGACCCAATCGCGTCACTTGGAAACCCCACCGAGTTCTTACAGCGCCGTAGGAGACTCTACTGCTAGCACTTCCGCGTTCTGCTTTTTTTTTTCCACAGATGCCGCGGGATCGCTTGAGGACGCAACCCTGGTGTGACAAGGGTTTTACACTGTATATTCGATAACACTTTCAAATTTTCTTTTTATTTACTTTGTACAGTAAAAGATGCTCCTTAAATGAGGAATGCATGCTCATGACAAATCATATTTTTCATTTACATAAAAAAGGTAATGACTTGATATAAAATACCGTACATATCATATAATGAATGATTGGTATAATAATCGTAACAAAGTTCCATGCTTTTTTTCAGAATATCTTTTTATATCCCATCCCAAATAAAATCTCTGTCTGTCCCTGTTGCTTCCTTAAAACAAATACGTGTAGTACTGGTGTCTTTTACAGTACATGGATCTATATCACAGTCTTAATGGCGGTACGCCCCTAAAAAATCAAGGAATTATTTGTAAGCAAGTAAAAACATTATGAAAAATAAATAATAGGGAAAAAAGCCACAATGTGTATTACTTAGTATTAATATGGTAATGACTGCAGGTGTGTATAAACAGTTGAGCCTACTGGTCACAACTATCCTCTAGTTGTGAGGAGTTCTTAGATTTACATAATTACAACCAAAAACAGATGTTACATCAACGCATCTAAACCTCTTCTGACAATTACCAGCCAACACACAGAATAACTGGCAAAGCTTAATTATCAAACAATTTGATGAGTACCCGTAGCTAAATACAGTAACATAGACTGGCGTACAGCTCTGCTGTGACCAACAGAGCCTAAAAGAAATAAGAAGTCACTCCTGATGCCAAAATAAAGATAAGGTACATATACAACTGATAAACTAATGACAAAAAAGTAACAAAATTGTGACAATACGTATGCTTGTGTTCTCAAGGAAATTAAGTCGATTAATGAAATCATAGAGTATGGAAATGAACATCTTTTATGATTAGTAGGTAGATATATGCAAATTTCATCTGGAAAGTGAATCGTCCAATTGATTACCATCCTGATTACTTAGGCTCAATTTCCTAACAGTAAATGTACAGAAATTATAATGTATATTTTATCCTCCAAATATATGAACAGGAGGTGCCAATAAAGTGTCTTTTTATAAGTCTTTACTCACTTTGCAAGCCATAATGGTCAGCAATTCCAGAAGCTCCTAAGCATTTCATGACACCAGAAAGCTGTACTACATGTATCTGTATATAGACACAAACCAACATTATAACTCATTTTTTTTCATTTATACTTTAGATCACCAAATTATCATGATACCTTATTTTTGTGAGATAGTTTAACTTTAATTTCTTCTTTCTTTTGTGAGTAAAACATACTGATAGCCTCAAGAATGCTTATTAAAGCTCAATATTTTTTGGTTTTCAAGAATTTACAGAATTTTAAGTTACCTTTTTCAATATTTTTGTAATATCTTTTAATGTTTGTAGCCCGAGGCATCTTCTGAAAGAATTATACATGTTAAAGTCATTAATATATGTAGTAAACAAGTGGTAAATAAATGCAATGTATGGGAGAGCAATATTGACTTCTGCAAAACATGTGTTTATCTTACAGATTTTTCTTGCATAATCTTTATAATGGTTACACATATATCACTATGTCAAACTTACAACTCATCTTGTTGCATTTTTTGTTTAAATTTCCATTACCATGCTGCATAACATATTCAAGATTTAAAAAAAAATTTACCTTTTCTATCAACATATTTAATGACACCTTCATGAATCTCTGGAAATGATTGATGATGAAAATATGGTAAAAACATCCATCTTGAACTTTTCACAATTTTCTCAAATCTTTTCTCTCCCAGCTGTGGGATCAGGTTTGCTGTTCCCCTTAATTGATGTACAACACGTGGACTGGGAGTTGTAAAAAACAAGCTGTGATAAATCAACAACCATAAGTCCACAACACTGGAAAATTTCAGGTTTTGGGAATCTTCTTCAAAAAAGTTTAATGGCTTGTTGGATTTCAAGAGATAGTCATGCACAGGGTCATAGACAGCAACTTCAAAGGAGTCACTTGTCATACCAAACACTGGCATGGCTGGGGCATAAGAACTGTCCTTTTTATTAGATTGTTCTTGGTACTTGCAAAGAGACATGGCTATCGCTTGCTTGCAGAGCTGTTTTTCATCAATTACATTTATTTCTGATTTGTATTCCCTATTAAGAATTTCTTCATCAAGTTTATAAACAGTGCTCTCATATTTATCCATCCATTCCTTGTTCACCAGACAATGATAATAAATATCATCAGTCTTCTTTCTTGCTGTGAATACTGCAGATTTAGTATAATTTTCTTCTGTAATAGAATGATTCTCTGCAGGTATGAGGACACCATCAACAAAACCGTGGAAAAGATGGGGACTTCCTGAAAGAGAAAATGCATTCAAAAATAGGTTAAACATTGAATTGTGTTACAGTATATGAAGGAATTATTGTTAAATCAATAAGATATAAATTCTGGAGGAGAGAGATGGATATTTATGATTTGCTGGCTAAAATATGAGAAAAGGAAGGAATAAAATGTGTTCACAAATATTTTGATATCTATTGCACTGTATCAATTTTTGTTCATTATTACAATTAACATATACTTAATTAAAATTGATATCATACCAGTCTTTGTGTCACAATGCTTATAAATATGTAAAAGATAAATGTATGCACTGCTTAACAAAAGTATGCATTTTACCCAGCAGTGTACTTCCAAAGTTAAGAGGCTGTCCACATCCACAAGGACACTTGTCCGTTGGACCTTTGGTATGAATATTATCCATAAAGTAGCTGGATGGGAAGGGGAGCAACTGGCAAATAAGATGCTGTGAAATGACTGCAGCAACCTGCTCTTCTGATGACAAATCTTTTAACATCATCAATCTATTTTCATGTTCCTCTGAAAATGAGATAATAAAACTATTTTCATGGTTTTATTTTATATACATACTTTTATGACATAAAGAACAAGATTCACTAAGGGCCTTTTTTGGCCCTGTGAATTTCTGAAAAACTGAAACTGCTTAGTTTTAGTTGATAATGCATTAAACTTCATTTAGACATTTGGCGATTGCGAATCTACCAAAAATGACGTGATTTTCTGGCTAGTCAATGCATTATGACGTCATGAAATGCGTCATTTTCCTCATATCCTGATCAATTCTACAAGAACAGCCAATTTTTAAAGATATTTTTCGATATTTAATATAGAGCGCAATCTCTGATCTAAAATATGCAATTATTTACTGATAGAACCGTTTCTGAGGATTACAAAACATGTTTTATTTTTTAGATCAGAGGGTGCGCTCATATTATTTTTCTTCTCTGAAAGTACTTAAATATACCTGTTTTCCTTAAAAGTCAAGAACATTGCAATTCCATAAAGCTTGTTTTCCAAGACCTGGACTTTAAGGAGAAAAATTCTAATAGGAAATGAAAGCACTAAGTCTCTACTTTATCTTGATGTTTAAAATGAAACATTAGGTGTTAGTCAATAAATTGGTATATCTACAGTGCCATTTTATGCATAAAGTGAACCTAGCTCTTTGGTTGTGTTGACAATAGTACTGGTACATTTAAGAACAGCTGTGTTAGAAATAATTCATTTCAGGGTAATAATATATATGGTATTTTGGGTGTACCAGACATACATGCATGTAAATAGCATTATTTAGGGAATAACCAACTTCTTTTTTGTTATTTGCAGCTCTTTATGCGAATTTTACAGTCAAACTGAGTTTTTATCAGCGGCTCTTTAGTGGAGCCAGTAAAATGGATGTTTGCAACTGTTAAACCTGCTTTACCAGTGCTTAATAAGAAACAAGAAGATACAACCATGTAGTTATTCCCATTCTAATGCAATTTATGTATTTTATTTGATGCTTACATCATATATAACTCATTTGGAGTATTATAAATTGACCCATTAAATACCAGAGGCATCATATATTAATACCATATTTAATTTTTATTTCTGTCCGTGAAAATATATTCATGACAAATACCGATAACAACATCATGCAGCTGAACTGACAGAACATAATAATTTCAAATCAATATTAACATCTGATAAGCATGCACAACAAAACCCTTTAATCTCTTCACCTTTGTTCACATAAAATTTCTTTAGTGCCCTGAATGCAGTATCCTCCTGTGAGTTTTGCAGCCCCCCCTTGGTTTTTAAGTAACGTTCAATCGCGTCATACCCTCTGGAAAACATTGTGGAGGATCGTGTCCCAAGATATTTAACAGTTTCTTCAAGGCAGTGTGAGTTACCAACATTTTCCTTTACTCTGTACAAAGCAAATCTCCAGAATGTAGTTTCACTGAATGTTTCGGATACCTCCAACTCCTCCAGGTCGTGGTTTCCATAAATTTTTACTGCGGCTAAACTGTATTTATGATCAGTTATATAATTTTTAAGATTATTTCTAAAGGAAGTATTTTGTAAATCATCTTTACGTATGTGCAAGTCATACTTAGTTAGAAATGAGGTCCTTCTGTTTAGTTTGAGCAAAGTGAAAGTTCTCTTTCGAAACATAGACGCCATTTTGAATGGGTGCAGGTTATTTCAACACCAGGATGTTTCGGCTCACAGCTAAATCATTCGCTTCTTAGAAATATGTACAATGTATATATTTTTGCATGTAAGCAGTTTTAAGAAAGTTATATAATTTACAAAAGTGTATGTTGGGATTTTTTCATTTCATACACAATTTGCAATCACATTTAAGTGATATACGGTATATAGCAAATATTAAACATTTATTTTAAATATTAATTTAATTCAATATTTTACGACTTGTTTTTTCTTCAAATGTTGATAAAGTAATTTTTTAAAAATTTAATCTAATTTGGGAACTTGCAGACTTTTCCATGTCGTATCAAACACATAAACAAGACCTTTGCTGAGGTCAGTAAGGTGAGGTCAAGGTTATAGAAAAGGTCAATTTCAAGATAGATCTTCAAGATTGTTAGAGAGAAACTCTGAACACTTATATCTCATACAATAATTTTGCATTATCTGAAGGTGTGTCAAGTCCTTGGCCAAGGTTACCTGTGGAAGTTCAAAAAAGATATCTAATATGTCCTGTTTATAACTTTGTAAATGAAAAACAATTGAACCCTATAAATATACTTGATTAATTGATTGCTTACAACCCGAGGGTGTTTCAAGACCTGAATCAAGGATGTTTAGGCAAGATCAAGGTCACTGACAGGGTAAGAGGAGGGCAGACATACTGGAAACACTTTTTCTCACTAGATAATAATTCTGTGGAATCACAATTTCTGTTCTATTGCGGGTAGAATATACTGTATATCACTTAAATGTGATTGCAAATTGTGTATGAAATGAAAAAATCCCAACATACACTTTGAGGCAAAATGCCAAATTTTACACCCTCCAAGAAAACCTGTTATTCCTACTGTATGTGTACTTAAAAAATCAGGCTTCATATTTTAGCTGGCTTTGGTGCAGACAACGATGAGCTAATTCATGAATACCGCTAAAAAATCATTTATAAATACAATATACGGCACGGACACGTAGAGCGCTAATTCATGATTTCGCCAACAACTCCATACCCAGTGATTACGCCATGTACACGTACAGTGTATCTGCAGACATAGTCAATTCATTTTGTGATTCATTACAGAGCATATCAATAATAAAACTGCATATTGAAAAAAAAAAGAATGATGTCAAAGAAACTCAAACATTTAATCATGTCAACAACATTTACAAACAAGCTATATAAACTAAGAAATGTGTGGAAAAAAATAGTCAAGGACATAATTTTATTTTTCAGAAATAATTATAATAATTGGGAAAACATTGTGATTCAAATGCTTTTGATGTAACAACTTAAAATATACTGTAGAATGTAGAAGCACAAATTTTTGTGGGAATAAAATTTTGTTGATTTGCCATCTAAAAGGGTTTCGTGGGCATTAAACTTCGTCATTGTAACCATACTCATTATATTTTCATATAAATTTTCATGTGGGATTAAATTTTGTTGATAATTGGTAACAACCAAATAAATGAAATAAAATCCCCAACGAATATTTCTGCTTTTACAATAATACAATAACATCTGCATTCATTATAATGAACTGTGACTTCCAAATGTCAACAACAATTCCGTCTTTGAAGTTAATTACATGTACCCTCTGTACCGATTTTGAGATTTTTCTCTCAATATTAAACAATGGAAATCATAGAAAGGGCGAAATAAAGACCCCTGGAAACACCAGAGATGTGATCAGGATAACGAAAAATACTAAAGTTGTTGTACTGTTAAAAGTTATCTAATATTCTTAACCCACAAGAGATTACTGACATTACATATTAACATTTCGTGCTCATCTTGAAGTAATATTACAATGTAATAAATGTAAAATGTAATCAATGAAATTTATCTTATAATATTTTGCATCATTATAAAATTTTGCATTGACAATACATGTATGAAATGTTTTTGTGACAAATGCCCAACTAGCAGTATGAAGTTAATAATTTTCTGTACAGTAACATTCTACAACAAATTGTGTAGTGTGTGCTCATAACCTGCAAGAGTTACATGAATTTAACATCAACAGAGATTTACAGAACTCGATCTGGACCCATACACTAACACAACTGAAACATATCATTAAAATTCATACATCTCTACAATTATTATGGCACAAAATTGTATCATGATTTATCACAAAGAAATGGAAGTGAAACAAGAGGCCCATGGGCCACAATGCTCACCTGAGTCACTATGGTCATGTTGCTCTTCATCAGCAGATTTTTATACCCCCCTATATTTCTATGTAAATTAAACTTTGATCACTTATTGTGGCCTCACTCTACCCAAAGGGGTAATGATTTAAATCAACTTAAATCTACACTACCTGGGGATGTTTCCATATAAATATGAGTAATCATGGTTTGGTGTTCTTGAAACAAGAAGATTTTAAGAGATTTTCCCCAAATACATGTATAACTAAGTAAAATTTCCATTGCCCATTGTGGCCCTACCCTACCCATGGAGGTCATGATTTGAACAAGCTTGAATCTACACATCAGAGGATGTTTCCATACAAATATGACTAACCATGGCTTTGCTGTTCTTCTTCAGATTTTAAAAGATTTTTCCTAAAAACTCTTATGTGAAACTTTGATTGCCCATTGTGGCCCCACCCTATCACTGGGGGGTCATGATTTGAAAAAAAATATCCATCTATACTACCTGAGGATGCTTCCATATGAATATGACAATTTTCACCATATCTTAATTGTCTCCTCTTGAAAGAGGCTGTGACTCCCTATAAAGTTGTTTTGTAGCAAGTTTGGTTGAAATTGGCTTAGTGGTTCTGGAGAAGAAGTCAAAAATGTAAAAAGTTAATAGATTGACTGATAGCTGGATGGATGGACAATGGACAAACTTTGATCAGGGAAGCTCATTAGCGCCCTTGGCTCAGGTAAGGTTAAAATAATACACATAGAAACATAATTTTGGGAAACATTTTGATTTTGAATACCCTATACTAAATACATGTTTTTTAATTCAGGCAATGGATTTTTTTTTCTTAAGCTTGTAACATATTTTGCAATAAGAATCTCTCATTAAAATAATAAAAATTGCTGAAATTACATGTATCTATCATCTTCCCTAGCTAAATGCTTCTGATCTGCTCAATTCCTCACAAACAGCATTTGGCCAGCAAAGAGATGGCTGTTAATATGAGTAGTTCTAACAAATGAGATCAAAAGTTACAGTACATGTACCTGTGTTGTGTGTAATACCAAACACAACAACAATAATAAAATGACAAATCTTTCAAGTTATCATGGCAGACATACAAATCTCTGCAAATGAGATTCAGTAAAAAAAGGACGCAAATTTACAATTACTGTAATTCTCTTGCATCCATTTCAACAGTAACAAAAAAGACAATTTATACAGAGTACCTGGTACAAAATTAGCAAACCACTTACCAGTAGTTAGTACCAGTACTTGAGGACATGCTTGTCCACCTTGACTTCATCTCATTTATAAAACAAATTAAATTAGGGTTCAAATAAGAAATCAACAAAAATATAACTAGAAATTCAACAGAAATATAACTTCATCTGCTGATTGTGATCATGCACTGCTTCAATTACACTAAAAAACACTTTACCAAACAAATTATTATGCAATATCTTCATTGTATTGCATTAAATATTCTCCAAAAGGAAAGACCAGAATTGGAAACACTCTGCCATTTAGCATGTGACATTTTATCCTCTGAGAACATCAACTTATTCTACAATAAATCATGGCTCAAAGCAACTGATTACAATATATGTGTTGCAAAAATACCGGTACACAAAAACACACATACATATCACAATAAATTGGGAATGAATGCAATTTTCTCATTATAGTATTTTAGTTTTGTGGCCTGCATCTTTCTTGAACAAAATCTGACAAAAAGAGACTGCTCTCTTTGGTAATATTAATTCTTCATCCAGCATGTACCAGTCTAGCCAGTAATTGTGAATTAAAAAAAAAAATCCTTAAAGTAACATCTGTACGTCATCATCATCCACTTCTGAAGCTGAAATCGGCATGTAGGAAAACAACATACGATTACGAGCTGCCGCTTGTCTTCTCTTTTTCAATCGCCAGACAACCAAGACAGCCACTGTGACGATAAGAACCAAGGCTCCTGCTGCAATTAGTCCTCCCACAAACAACCAATCAGTGCCCTTCTTACTTTGGACTTGGACTTTGTTATGAATAACCTTATCTAGTGCTGAGTCTGTGTCATTGTTGTCTTTGGGGATAATGATGGTGACATTTTCTGGAACAGGAATGCATAAATCTCCCGAGCAACAACAAACTTCTGTTTGTTCCCCTTTATCCTGTAAAAAATGGGTCATTTTAACAGTACATTTGTAAAAATTTCCAATTTGCTGTAATTCTTGAAACAATGGCAAATTTAATGAATAAGTTACTACCAGCAGGTTTGTATTTGTAAAAATTTATCATCATGGTTGAGAAATATTAAATATGGGTACAAAATCAATGCTTCCACTCCCCAAATTTCTAAATCAAGAAACTTTAAAAAACATTTTACATAAATATATTAAGCACATTTGCATTGTTACATGTATTTTAGATAGCAAATTAAAATTCAAATAATGTTATGGTTACCATGGGTTTTTCTTTAATTTGATTTGAATACATTCATTTTTATCTCTACAACACTGTGAACTAAACTACATTGCATTAATAGCAAGGATTACATTATCATTGCAAAAAAAAAAAAAACATAGGTAATCAAAAATTACAGAGCTCACCTCAATGAATGTTATCTTTAAGTAAGGCAAAGTCCCACACTAAACTAATCATCTACTAGTGTGCATCCCTAGAGGCAACATTTATGAAATTTTTGTCCATGAAGGCACAGGCCTTGATCAGTTTAATCCAATTGATAAAACTTCGAGGTATAAGAAACAAAAGGCCCATGGGCCACATCGCTCACCTGAGCACATTGGCTAGGCAAAAGCACAAATCAGTTCAGTAATTTAAAAGATTACAAGGGGGGGGGGGGGGGGGGGAGGCTTGAATTTCAAACTACCTGATGATGCTTGCATGTCAATATAACAAATGGCTTTGTTGTAAAAATTTGATCCCCAATTGTGGCTCCTCCCTATCCCAGGGGTCATCATTTGAACAAACTTGAATCTACACTACCTGAGGATGCTACCATATCAATATGACTAAACGTAGCTTTTCTGTTCTTGAGAAGAAATTTTTTTTCTATATGTTCTTATGTAAAACTTTCGATCCCCCATTGTGGCCCCACCCTACCCCCGGGGTAATCATTTGAACAAAATTGAATCTACACTACCTGAGGATACTTCCATATCAAAATGACTAAACATGATTTTCTGTTCTTGAAAAGAAGATATTTTCCTATATGTTCCTAGTACGTAAAATTTTTAATCCCCCATTGTGGCCCGACCCTATCCCCAGGGGTTATCATTTTAACAAACTTGAATCTACACTACCTGAGGATGCTTCCATATCAAAATGACTAATCATGGCTTTGCAGTTCTTCAGAAGAAGATATCTTCCTATATATTTCTATTTAAGACTTTGATCCTTCATTGTGGCCCCACCCTAACCCCAGGGGTCATGATTTGAACAAAATAAAATTTACACTACCTGAGGATGCTTCCACATAAATATGAATAATCAGGGCTTTCCTGTTCCTGAGAAGAAGATTTTTAAAGATTTTTCCTATATATTTCTTTGTAAAACATTGATCCTCCATTGTGGCCCCACCCTACCCCAGGGGGTCATGATTTGAATAAACTTGAATCTACACTACGTGAGGATGCTTCTATATAAATACGGCCAATCAGGGTTTTGCTGTTCTTGAGAAGAAGATTTTTAAAGATTTTTCCTATATATTTCTATCCATTGTGGCCCCGCCCTACCCCCGGGGGTCATTATTTGAACAAACTTGAATCTACACTGCCCGAGGATGTTTCCATACAAATATGACTCATTATGACTTTGCTGTTCTTGAGAAGAAGATTTTTAAAGATTTTCCCTATATATTTCTATGTAAAACTTTGATCCTCCATTGTGGCCCTGCCCTATCCCCGGGGGTCATGATTTGAACAAACTTGAATCTACACTACCTGAGGATGCTTCCATATAAATATGATTCATCATGGCTTTGCTGTTCCTGAGAAGAAGATTTTTAAAGATTTTTCTTATATATTTCTATGTAAAACTTTGATCCTCCATTGTGGCCCTGTCCTACCCCAGGGGGTCATGAATTGAACAAACTTGAATCTACACTACCTGAGGATGTTTCCACATGAGTTTCATCTTTCCTGGCCCTGTGGTTCTTGAGAAGAAGATTTTTAAAACATGCTATTAATTTTTCACTAATTCTTAATTATCTCCCCTTGAAAGAGGGTGTGGCCCTTCATTTGAACAAACTTGAACCCCCTTCACCCAAGGATGCTTTGTGGCAAGTTTGGTTGAAATTGGCCCAGTGGTTCTGGAGAAGAAGTCAAAAATGTGAAAAGTTTACAGACAGACGGACAGACAGACAGAAGGACTACAGACAAAATGTGATCAGAAAAGCTCACTTGAGCTTTCAGCTCAGGTGAGCTAAAGAAATCATACCCCATTTTTGTCAATCAGGTGAAAACAATCTAAAATCTTGTTGGTGCAGGTAGGGCTTGCAGTTAGTTGGGAATGGACTTGTCCTAAAAATCTTTAACTGGTCACCCATCCAGAGAATGCAGGTCAGATTTAACATACAAAGCAAGTAAGTTAGTGTGCATCCCTTGACACATCATCAATACATGTTTGGTCCAGGTAGGCCTTACAGTCACTTAGGAATGGACCTGCTCTAATAGCTGGTCAGTCATCCAGAAAGCATACTTCACATCCAGCATCCAGAGTAAGTCTGGTAGTATGCATCCCTTCACTTAAAATTATCATCTATACAAGTTTGCTTTATGAACATGATGAAGGACTTTAAATTAAATCAAAATAAACCTGCTCCAAAACCTTTAACTTGGTCACTCATCCAGAAACATACAAAGTAGGTTAAGTCCAGCATCTGAAGCAAGTCTGGTAGTGTGCATCCCTAGATGCATCATCCACCAAAGTTTGATCCAGGTAGGGCTTGAATTTATACTGGACTGAACCTGCTGCAAAAACTTTAACCTGGTCACTCTTCCAAAAAAACGGGTGGGGGGTTGAAATCCAGCATTCGAAGGAAGTCTAATAGTACACATCACTAGATGCAAAATCCATGCAAGCTTGGTTCAGATAGGGCTTGAAGATACACTGGAATGAGCCTGCTTCAAAATTTTAACTGGTCATTCATCCAGAAAATGAAGGTCAAATCCATCATCTGAAGCATGTCTTAAGTGTGTATCCCTTGAAGCATCATCCAAGTTTGGTCTAGGGAGGGCTTGAAGTTACCCTTGAATGAAACTGCTCTAAAAACTTTAACCTGGTCACTCATCCAGAAAATGTATGTCAATTCAGCATCTGAAGCAAGTCTGGCAGTGTGCATCAATAAATTTATCTTCAATGCATGATTGCCCAGCATAGGGCTAATAGTTACTTTGGAATGAACCTCCTCCAAAAACTTTAACCTGGTCACTCATCCAGAAAATGTAGGTTAAATCCAGCATCAGAAGCAAGTCCAGTGGTATGTATCCTTATATGTATCATTTTATGCAAGTCTGGTCAACATAGGATTTATAGTTACTTTAAAATAAACCTACTCAAAATACTTCAACCTGGTTGCTCATATGGAAAATGTAGATTAAATCCAGCATCCAAGCAGGTGTGTATCCTTAGATGTATCATCCATGCAAGTTTGGTCAACATTGGGCTTGTAGTTCCTTTAGAATGAACCTGCTCAAAAAACTTGAAACTGGTCTCTCATCCAGAAAATATAAGTCAGATCCAGCATCTGAAGCAAGTCTGGTAGTGTGCTTCCTTGGATGTATCATCCTGCAAATTTGGTCAATATAGGGCTTATAGTTGCTTGAAAATGAGACCTGCACCAAAAAAAACTTGAACCTGCTCCAAAAACATCATTTACCTGGTCATTCTTTGGCATCATCTCAAACTTGGACTGGTACAATGAAATACCAATACTAATAGTAATACTAAAAGCATCGTCCATGCATCTCTGATCAATATAGGGCATATAAACACTTGAAAAGAAATCTGCTCTAAAAACTTTAACCTGGGATGCTGATGCCAAGGGTATTACATAAGCTCCCCTAACTTTGTTGAGGTGAGCTAAAAATCATGTACTAGCTGAAACAAAATTTTTCCTTTTAAATACTTTGAAGGGAGGGGGATTTCAATTCATACCTCTTGTGTGTGACAGAGTTCTTCCTGAATATATGTTTTATTTGCTGCAGAACATTGTTGTTTACTCCCACACTGCAACTTTTGGTTCAAAATGGTTCCTTCTTTGTACACTGTGATGCTCATACACAAATCATCGGAACCGGAACAAGTTTCTTTGTAATGTCCTGTTTTAAAGACGTGGAATATATACAATTATATATGTCTGAATCTAAGAGTTGACGGGGAAAAGAATATCAGTAGCACAAGTAATACTTTTTACATTTTAGAATTAATACCTTCCAAGTACCGGTAGTAAATATAAAATACTGTAAAAATACTAATTTCAGTGGTAAATTATATATTTTAAATTAGCACCTTTTGAGCTGCTTCTTGTCCACTAATTCATGTACACCCTAATACATTTTGTTCTCATTAAGACTCAAAAGTGCTCATTTAGGATTAATTGCACTAAACAAATGTAGCAGAAAATTAAGCTAAATTTTAAGTGCACTAATTTATGTATGCAGTTTACTATAATAAACAATATAATACAGGTAACTCTTGATGGCTCAAACTTCGATCTCTCGAAGTTCTTGATCGCTCGAAGTGAGTCTCCGGTCCCGAATTTTTCTCCTATATAACTAAGCAAATTTACTCTTGATATCTCGAACTCTTGATCTCTCGAAACCCTTGATCCCTCGAAGTCAAAATGCAGTCCCGCTATGCATATTCTGTAAGAATTTACCCTCAATACCTCGAAGTGGCTATGTGTACACCAGGTTACATAATTAACACCTTTACCTGGACATTTAAATGGCCCCAGGCAGAAGACGCGGGTCTCGAGGAAGGGGATGTTTATTCAGGTGACACTTATGCTGCAAGGTGATAATTGATTTATAATAAGTCATATTTTGCCTATATGCTATTAAAATAATTATCATCGACTGTCTTACGATAATTTAGAGACGCAGTGTCCGTGAAAAGTAGTAATTGATTACAAGACGAAACAATAATTTAATTTTTATTTTGAGTCAGTGTCAAAGTTAAACGAAATATGAAAAATCAGAAACAGCCACAATGTCAATATGACGACTATTATTGGACAAATACTTACAGAACTGCATTCAATGATAATGTTTGGAATAGTCAATGCTATATGTACGACGCTGTAAAATGTCGTTTTCATGTAACGAATGCGCAGTATGATGTCCGTATTACAAAGAATAAATAAATAATTATACATGAAGTGACGATATACATTTTTTTTGCTTTACTTAGTTTAATGAAATATTCATCTAAATCACTTAAAAATATTGTTGTTTTATAAAATCCACGTGTAAACAGTCTAGCCGAACTCCAAAAACAGCGTGAACTCCGAAAACGAAGTCTTTGGCTCCATCATGCATTGCGCCAAAATGGCGTCCAGTGTAAACAAACGATGGATTATCGTTCGCTTTCTCCAAATATACGGCTGCATAATGGCTGTATTTAGTGCAATATTACTTCATTTTATTTTTTGTTGAATGGATAATTGCATTTATTAAATTATTTTGTTAATATTGACTTATTTATCGCTTCAAACTCTTGCATATTAGTGAATTGGATATACGGCATCAAATTCAATACTGCCGGTAAGAAATATTTTCTTATTAAATTTATTGTCTCCTTGATTTAAATTTTATGTCGTTCCTACACTAAAGGTGCTTTTATTTGTTTTTGAAGACACCCAACTTGTATTTATTTTAATCAGAAAATGTGCATTTTTCACCACGGAGCAGATGTATTAACAGGTTCATTTTTAGAAGACATGTTGTGCCCTTAATATCTAGAAGAGTGGGTTTTAAAGTCTTCATATTGATAGATAATAGTTTTAAAAATGTGTTCATAATAATATCTGTTCGTATATGGTAAAAAATCGGTAAATAACGATGGTAAAAACTTACGCGTCCAATTCAGATGTCGTACACAAATAAAAAACCGGAATGCTAATTTATGTGTAAAATTCAGTCAAGTTTTTAACAGTTACAATATATATTGCCCCATTTTGCAGATATATCCCTTTTTTATGCATATTTACTTCTCAAAACGTATCATTTTCTCTATAATTGATCTGACTTGAAACGTTAACTTTGAAAGTAAATATCTCATTTTTTGCAAATAAAATCAAAAATCTGACAAATACGATCTCTTCCGAAGTCTTTTATTTAGCATTTCTGAGTACTGGTATAATTGCCATACTTTCCAAAACTTTGCACGGACAGTTTTTGTAGACCCATTATTTTTGCCGAAAAATCGCCATTTTTTGTGTGTGTGCGCATGCGCGGACTCTTTTTTCGGAGTCTTTTTCAGTCTCAATTTCTTACTTCCGGAAACGCTGTTTTTGGAGTTCGTCTAGACTGGTAAAAGTTAGCACTGCATGAAAATCATTACATCCGGTAAGACTAATTTTAAAACCTGTTAACAAACCCGGAAAATTCCAGACTCTTGAAAACTCGAACTCTTGATATCTCAAAGTTTTCGTTCGGTCCCGCGGACTTCGAGGTATCGAGAGTTACCTGTATGTATGTAAGACTCAAATTAAATAACTAACTTTCTTCTGTATATGACTAAATTTTCCCAAGGAAAGAAAAATTGTGAAAGGTTATCTGCATTAATGTCCTTCATTTTCTTACACGAGAAAGGGACAATAAAATTGTGATTAAAAAATCAATGTGTTTATGTTCATGTGTCAAAATTCAGTGTTTTCAATAAGAGCTGGCAACCGGCAAAATTAACTGCCTGTACGAGAAATTTTGCCGGCTATGAAATTTCCGTAATTGGGATTTTTTGGGGGTTGGTACGCGAAATCTGTAGATTTTATCGCGACTATCTATATTTCTAGAGTAACTTCCCTTGAGTGCGCTCTTTTTCATTGAAGTTTGATTTGATCCAATATGTACTACAACTACTGAACAAGGCAGTTCAAGGCTACAACTCGCGAGAGCAACGTTTGAAGAATAAATTTTTAACGAATAATTCCAACCTCATATAAAATTCACAACTCAACGATCGGGATTTAACTTTAGCTATACAAGATATGATCAAGATTATTGGGAATTTGGCGCTTCATTGACGCAAGTGTCAGGTATCTACGGCCTAAAATGTCGAACAGGAAAATATGTTGTTTTTTTTTTAACATTCACTGTCACTTCACAAGCTAGGTCAAGATTATTACAACAGCAAATATTTATATCTAGACCGATAAAATTGTAAGACCTTACAAATAAAAGTCATTTTTTTAATCGTGACTGAGACATGGGACAAAGGAATTCTTACAGAATTTCCTCAAATTGAAAATGTAAATTTGTATTCTCGTTTATTTGTGTTAGCTCTCTTGAAGTACAGGAACAGTTTAACTTTTCACAAGAAGGTTTTTATGTACTAGTAATTTGTATTTGTATCCATTTTCTTAATTATTTCGTTCTGACAATCTGTACAAAATAGTAAGTAAATTTAAAGATTTATGATATTTTAGTCTGCAGATTACAGAATGCAGAATATTTCATTTGGGGGGGGGGGGGGGGGGGGGGTTGTACGTCACTACGTGTTAAAAAGTTTATTTTTAAATAAATTATTTCCTTAATTTTGAATAATTTTCCTGACTGGTTAATGTGAAAGGGACTAATTATGCAGCATGAGTATGAAATGAAATTCTAGCACAAACAATTGTCTGTCAGTCTGTTAAAAGTCCATATAACAAATCAGTGAAAGGGTACAAATTGTTTTCTAAATGGCTTTAATAGGTAAAATTTGGTATATAGTGACAGAAATGTGAAAAATTTATTGGCCTAAGAGGTAAGAAAAATGAGTCAAAAATGCCAATTTCCGTTTTCGGCCAAGGGGCTTTGCCCATCCCCCCCCCCCCCCCCCCCGGGCCCCCTACCAGGGCTCTGCCCTGGGCATGAGGCGGCCCCCAGACCCCTCGCCGAGATTGGTTTCCTTCTGTTCCATATATATTTCCTTCTATTGAAAATCTTATTGAAAACACTGCAAAATTGTCATTTTAGAATTTTGATGCCTGATTAGCAAATGGAATTTTATATCTTAATTGCATATCTATAATGTCAAACTTCATATATTTTATACAATTCTGGTAAAGCAATTAGAAGCGAAGAAAATCAAATATAATTTTTTTTTATTATGATACACAAAACCTAAATAAGTGCTTTTAAAAATATTCAGTACATACTGTAAACCCTTAGGTAATTTATAATGATTTTCATAACTAATCCATTGAAATACACACACCTTAATAAACTAGAGTTTACATAGATATCAAGGGCAATTTTCAATAGTAACCTTTTGTAGAGAAATTTAAAAATATACTAATCAGCTGTCAAAACTTAAAAGTTCAAAATTTACTTCAAGTTGCAAATATCATCATCTAACCCTTAATAAATTTCAGATTCCTGTGTTTTGTTAAGATCACAGAATCATGATCAATGCCTTCAATTAACCATAACATACCCATGGCCACTGTTCCATTAGACTGAAGATTATTACAAACAGGCTTTATCACCGGCAAAACATCAGGGTTATGATTACAGTTGTCTCCCTTACAGCATATAAGTATAACTTCAATATCATTTACTGTTGTCTACAAAAAAAATGTGCTATATCAATGCTGTTCTCTAATTTGAATCTTTCTTAAGATTTATACAAAATTAATGTACTTTTTCTATGTCCATCCATGATAAAAAGCAAATGATAAGCTGATAATCATAAAAGAAGGTAGTCACATGTTTGATGGTACTCATACTTAATACCTATTCTTTTATATGAACAAGATGTAAATACAGTCAAACCTTGTTATCTCGAACTTGATGGGACCGAGAAAAAACTTCAAGATATCCAAGGGTTCGAGATATCCAAGGGTTCGAGATATCAAGGGTAAAATACTTAAGAAATATGTGGCAAGGACTTCCCAATCAATTCGACATATCCATGGTATTTGAGATATCCAAGTTCGAAATACCAAAGTTCAACTGTACCAATAATTTTCAACAAAATATAAATAGTGTTCAAGACTGAAATGAAGTATCATTTTAACTACTGGTGGTATACTTTTGATATGAGATTCCTCTTACACAAATGCCCTCCCTTATTATTTGGATGTTACCATGTGTTTATATAGATACGTCCATTAAAATCCACTAGTGATGTCACTCTTTTGTTTGAGGGCTCCATTATTTTTCAGGAATGGACAGTTGCAAATTACACTGAAAATGGTATTTGCTATGTTCAAATTCTTCTTCCCATACCTCTACCAAAGAAAGAACTTAGAAAATTTCATTAACTAAAGTTTATTTTCATACTAAGAAAAAATCATAATGGTACCGCTGATAATCGAACCCTGGTACCCTCACCAAGATAGACATTTGAATTTCATCTCACTACGCCATCGAAGCTGTAGTGATGGGATATCGGTTAATTTTCATAATCGATCATCGGTTGGAATCGGTTACTGCTTCCGATGCGATTTTACCGATTATAATTGGATGTCATAGTTTTGTGTATAAAAAGCAGACTATTACAAATATTTTATATTTCTTTAACATGAATATATTAAATATATAATATATAGTTTTCTTTGTTGTTTTGCTTCTTTTACACTTTCTATATATGCACCTTTTGGTTCTTAATCACCTCTGCTTTGTGTTAGTTGGCTTTGTAATGGCCATTTTCTTTCATTACAAAGAAATAAATTTCAAACTGAGAATGTATAATTCCAGAATGCATTTAAAAGAAGTACGTTTCCAATGATCGATTATGAAAAATAATAATCGATGATCGAAATCGGTAGCATTTTTTTGTCGACAATCGATGTTTTCTGATTATCGGTACAACACTAGTTGACAGATTGGATTTAAATTACTTAATAACACTTTACTTGCCTTCCTCTCCCTATATATATATATATATATATATATATATATATATATATATATATATATATATATATATATATATATATATATGTATATATATATATGTATATATATATATTAAATACTGTGTATCTTTTATATATTTTTCATTAATATATATTAACAAACAATAATTACAAGCATTTAAAACAGTGGATTTTAAGCGGGTTAATGTACAAGTAGTGCTCCATTCCTTAAAAGATATGGGCCTCGGCCCCTTCAGGGCCTCAGCTCCATTACTTTTAAGGAATGGAGCGCTACTTGTACATTAACCTAAACGTAACATCCTAGTACTGTATTACGATGTACATCTAAATTACTTAAAAAAATTCAATGAATTTTCATATGAAAAGTGAAATAGTAATTTCCAAACCTTTACATGTGTTCCCACAATACTATCATTACAGAGTCCAAGGAAATCACACGAGGCATTCCTGTGAGCTGTTCTTGCAGAAACTGGGTCAGACTCAAAGTTTAATGATGTGGAATTGTCATGATAAATAAGCTCATAGCAGAAGGACACAACCTGATCACCATCTTTATTTTGAATTGTGGTATTGTCTGGGGCAGCTGTTGTCGTATTATTTTCTATGGTACATGACTGATTTGATATTGTTGATTTATCATGTCCACTCCAACAATACAGATCCATGCCACTGCAAAATTATAACAAAAGGTCAATAGCCACTATTTCCGTATGGCGCTAGTACACTTTTTACAAAGGTTTCAAAATGAATTTAACAATATGGCCATGTTCATGAAAGTTCATCAGATTTTAAATTGATGATGCCTGACAATTTAACATGTTCGAACACAATGTCCTAATTAACACAAAACATGCTACTTTACGAATTTAGTATTCACAGAGTTAACTGAGGTTAAGGAAATCACATGGTGATTAATATTCAATATTAATTGAATAATATATATACATGTACATGTATTGTAATATTCAAATTGAATGTCACAACCCTTGCTTACAACAGAGAGAGAGAAATGTAAGAAGAATTATTTTTTTCTCTTGTAAACCATGACTGCATGTTTGTCTTTTATCTATGCAAATATACAACTACCGTTAAACAGAGAACAATAGAAAAACATGCACTGATGATGTATAAAGTCAGTAAAACAATGGAAGTCTTCATTATTGTATGGAGATTCAAGAAATTGTGATTTAACTTCCGTCTGTGAAAACAGATTCATACTTCATAAATACATACTTTTACTTAATGTATTTACGTAAATTTGTAAATTGGATGTTGACCATTCTTGCACTTATAAGAAAAATGCTCATTTTGAAAGTTTATATGCATGTCCTACAGTGTATTCATCCTCTAAGGTCTCCTTCATCATTTTGAAATCTGATTTATTGATTATGTTACAATGACTGTTTTGTTTTTCTACACAAACAATCTTTATACAATAATCACTGCATTAAATTACTTCAAACGTAATTCTCTTTTGAAAAGTAATGAACAGACACAGCCTTCATCAATGCCTCAATGAAAGCTATGTGTATTCACTGACTATCAAAAAATGTATGAATAATACATATACTACAAACACACACACATACCTAATTATTATAAAATCAAATTGTAGTGGTCGTATTACATTTATCAGAAACAAAAGATACTGCACCCTTCACCAATATATTGTCTCTCAAAAATATTGTCTAATACATCCTTTACTTCAAAATGGAAATTCTAGTTTCATAGTTTGACGACAAAATGATCAAATTTAGGAAATAGTATGAAAAAAAGGTAAGCCTAAACAAACGAATGAAAAAAGAGATAATACATGTATTTACATCATCTTTTTTTAAAGCTTGATTTAACTTTGTACTTCTATTTGTAGCTTTGTACAGAGAAAGTAAAGCCTAGCAAACAGCTTACATGCATTTACTTTAATTGAATTATCACAAAATATGTCTGGTGGATCTAGTAGTAGTTTCAGTGGGTGTGTTTGAAAAAGGGGGAGGGGAGTATTCAACATTATTGTACACCGAATGATTTTGTTTGTTTGTTTGTTTGTATGTAGTTTAACGTCCCTCTTGAGAATTTTTCACTCATATGGAGACGACACCACTTGCCGGTGGAGAACTGCATATTTTGTCCTATACTCGGCACTTACGGCCATTGAGCAGTGAGGGATCTTTTTCGTGCAAGCACCTACTGCGACACGGGACCTCGGTTTATACTGTCTCATCCGAAGGACCGGTCTCCACGTCCCACAGTGGGATTCGAACCCGCGACGTAAGGATCAACTCCTTACGCCGCGACTCTAGAGCAGACGCTCTAACCACTGCACCACGCGGGCAACCACCGAATGATTAAATTCAGCACTGAATTGTAAATTTTTAACCTACATTGTATCATAACAAGGACTGCTGTGCTGATAAATTGGATAATGAATCTTAGCGCATTATGAAAATTTGTCTGCACATCCATCCATGTTAATGACACAATGTACATAAAGAATTTACAATTCAGTGCTTATATATTTACATTTATAGATTTCATGGTAAATTGATTAAGTATCACTTCTTTTCATTAGTACACACTGCAATTGTATAACTAAATATTTATAATGAACTATTGTCATAGCACCAATTTTCAACAGTAGAAATTGTGACAGTCTTTGTATCAATATCTCCTTTGTAGCCAACAAAATGGATGGAGGGGAGGTTACCATTACAACAACAATGACTTTCAAATTTCAACATGGTACATTAAGTAAGTGAACTTTTTTCCTTATATAGAGTTCTAGTATATTATGAATTAGGTAAAAATGTTATTTACATGTTTAAGTAATTCAGAACTGATTTTAAGTGCAACTTTGGAGCATTTAAGGTTTTATTCCAATGACATTCTACTATAAATAATGATAAATGGTATATATTTGAACTGCTTTACCATTGTAACAGGAAAATGTGATGCACCAGACCAGGATTCAAACCGGAGCCCCCTGAATTACTAGTTAGTTCTATCAACAGAGCTATCTGGCCACTGGTGATCGAACCTGCCTGACCACCACATTATACTTTGGGACAGATTGGGTACACTTTGTGGTCATGCACAGACAAACTAGTTCCTCTTACACCACATTAGAAGTATTAAATGTCTGCAACTCTTTGATTACCCTCTAGTTATCATTGCTTGAAAGCTTTTTTACTGGAAACTTTTTATAAGTCACACGTACATTCTTAGCATTGATGCTTACATCATATTAAATAATCATGATCATTAAGAACCAAACATATTGATGATTTAATAACTTTGCTAGTCTTTAAACATCTTTTCTAAAGTTATTCCCCTTTTGAATCAAGCAACATTTCAATTCTTAAATACCACATGGGATTACAGAGAAATATACTACAGGAGTGGTCCATTTCCTTTCATCAACCTGAAGTTTATTAATGAAGGTCTATGCCACTTACTCAACAGTGCACTGTATTTAATCAAACAAAATGAGAGCAAAATCAAACCTTGATCATCTTGCAGTAATATACGTACTACATATATGTAGTCCTTTGTTCAATAAAATTCCCATAATAACAGTATATTCATACTCATAGTCATTTCTATTTTAATTAAAAACTTCAAATACTTAACAATGACACTTGAGAAAATACAAAGAAAAATAACCAGTAGAACATTATAAACACTTACTTTGTTAAAGAAACCCCGAATAACGCTATGAAAGTAAATAAGTAACTATTCATTTTGAAGTCGTTCATTGTAATTTCTTCATTTTCTGGAAATCGAAACTAATGACGTAATTAATTGACTCGCGTGCCCGAACTTATATTTCACATGCAGTCGCATTCTCTTTCACTAAATACGAACAAAAAAGAAAATCGATGCTATTTAAAATTTTCTTAATTATGAAATGATAGGAAATGTATTTTAACAGTTCAGCTGTTTATAGAACAGAACATGATTATGCTGTCTATCGGGATCGAGTTTCTTAAAAAAAGAAAAAATTGGCGGGAATTCGGAGAAGCAGGCTCTGTAGCCAGGGACGTTTAAAGGAGAAATGAGAATAACAATAAAATATGCAGTAAAACTAAAAGCGATATTGTCACTATCGTTTTTAGTTTTACTGCATATTTGCTGAAATGAGATCGAAGATGATTGAACTAGCTGGTATAAATGCTATCAATTATAGATGATGGGCGAAATGTTCACCAGTGTTCACACAGCAATCTAGAATCCAGGCGCGGATCCAGGATTTGAAGTTAGGGGAGCGCAAAAAGTAGGCAGGGGGTCTGGGGGCCGCCTTGAGGCGGGGGCCTGGGTGCGAAGCCCCCGGAAGCTACTGGATTCTAGAGGTTTTGTAGGGTAAAAATGAGGTCTACCGAGTAGACATTTTTACGTTTTCTAGACGAAACTATGATTTACGCTTACTTTGACAGTTGGGGGGGGGGGGGGGGGCTGGGTGTGACCCCTTAAATCCTCCACTGGAATCTGTTGTTTCCCTTAAGTGTTGACCCTAAATGTTGACATCTGTAAGTGCATACAAGCGCAGAAATTAATGTCCAAACTAGAAAGAGGTTTCGTTTAAAATTTGCACTACTTATGTATGGGTAAAAAGGCAGAGTGAGCAGTGGCGGATCTAGAGTGGGGGGGGGGGGTGACCCTGATTTTAGTTTTAAAAAAGAAGAAAAAAAATGGAAGTGATTATAAAGAGAGAATTGTCTTCACATGTAAATAGAATTCTAAGATTTATCCTGACCTAGCTTTTTTATTGAAACAATGATTTATGTGTTTTGTAGTAAAAAGTTCAGTCTTTCAAAATGTCATGAATCTTCTGAGATTTTTCCAACTGGACCTGAACTAATTTGGCTTCATTTGCCCTGGACCCATTGGGAGCCTCAAAGCGACCCCAGACCTCTTGCCTAATTCGCATGAACATTATACTTAATTAGGCTGGTTATGCCACTGATGTATTATCGATGTAATATAGTTTTTACTAGGGCCGTCATTAAAATTTTTTTATTTGATGTACTCCGACCCACATTTTTCAAGGTGGGTAGGTAGGTATGTATAAGGTAGTTTTTTTAATTAAATATTTTCTAACATTTTGTCAATTGCCTATAAACCACTGTGAGACTTAGAAATTTTCATTATAGACACCTGACAGCTAAACAAATTATATAAATTATCTATTTCTTTAAAGTCTTTTAATCTAAAAAGTATCTTAGAAAATTGAAATTGATAGACCTTAGGTATTCCATCCCTAATAACCTCAGATTCAATAAATTTGAATATTACATAACATATGTGTACGGGTGGAATACTCGGTATATTTAGACATAATTACTATTTATTACTATTAGCATGTAAGAATGGAATGTTGTCCTAATTTATGACCTGGACCTTGTTGAAGAGATATAGATCTCCCTTTTTTTTTTTTTTTAAGTTATAAAAATCAATTTTTAAAAATCTATATGGTAAAAAAAAAAATGTTTTCAATTGTCATTCTATTTGTGTTGATTTAATGCATCTTTCCACCCCAGTATTTATTGATATTATTTTAATTTTTATTTTAAAAAAATTATTTGTGTCCATAGATTTCAATGCAATTTCTGTTAATTAATTACTGCGTAGTTAATTACATTTTTGAAACTTTCTCTTGGCAAATTCTTTTTCTACTGTAAAATGCTTTGAATTAATATCAGAGTATTATGTACGTGATGGATATTTAAGGATAGAGAATTAGATCCTATTAGAGATGGAAAACAAGCAATACAGATAATCTATTTTAAAAAAGAGAAAAGAATTTGACATACTGAAAAAATTGATTGGGTAGGGGCAATTTTAATGGGTTAGTCAGAGTACATCAAACAGATCATTTTTTGTTGTTGACCTAATTTCTTATAGTAAATGTGTGTCAGTAAATTTCTTTAAATACAATGAGTTTTTTTGGTTCTACGTTTGGTCGTACAAGTATTCCTATCAGAGCCCGGTTTTGGGGTTGTACATGTAAACGTTTGTTAATGTATAAACATTAAAAAATTAAAATTGGGATCCTTGCCTGAAAAGTGACCTCATTTTGGAGTGAAACAGAAGTATAAGTATTGAATTATCCTTCCTAGTGGCATGGGTTTCTGATCCGAAATCTATGTTGTCGAGTAGATTTCAGATTGGAAATCCTTGGCTAGCAAAAGTGTCCCAATGGTAGTCTCTTAAGTTTTTTTCCCCCAGGCTTTGATTATTTTTTGATCTATTGTAAAAACAATGTTGTAGGCTTTCACCTTCATCTATTCCTTCTTGATACAGTGGGCAACAGAGGGTGAACTCTTTAACCAATTCAGGACGAAAAGTCAGGTAGGCAGTATATGTATATGCATGGATTGGGTTGTCATGCCTTTATGTTGTACCTCAGCTTTTCCATCCTTCTTTACTCTTAGAACACCACTTTATGTTAAACCCCCCCCCCAAAAAAAAAAAAATTCAATCTTAATTAATGCTAGGAGCAATTTTTTATGTATAATTTCTTACCATAACCAATCTGTATGACCTGACCTTATCTTCCTTTGTGTGTTTCCTTCAGCTCAATTTCGAAGAAATTGTTCAAGTTCAATAAAAATGTTTTAATCAAATCTGATATTCATGCAGTTGTATTAACAGTTGACTATAATTCTGTTTAAAGCAAATCTTGGGTAATGGGGAGATAACTTGGGAAAGAAAAAGTGATGAATATATCAAATATGTATTTTGGTAAAAAAATCTTCTTGTTAAGAACCACAGGGCAGCTAGATTTTAATTAAATTTCTATGAGTGTAAGGATGAGAATATATTGTTTAATAAAATTTTTCATGGCATTACTAAACTGTAAAAGGCTTTGTATAAAAGAATACTTTGTTAAAATTTAGATACAGTTGAACTTCATTATCTCGAACAATGATATCTCAAATACCATGAATATGTCAAAGTGATTTGGAAGTGCCAACCACTTATTCTTTAACTGTTTCACCCCTGATATCTCCAATACTTGGATATCTCGGAAGTTTTTCTCGGTCCCATCAAGTTCAAGATAACATTTTGCACTCATCAAATCGTAAAAATTGATGCATTTAGGGGCCTCAGGCATGACAACCAAAAGAATGCTATGATGTCTTGATTTTGAAATTGTCTGACATTTATTTTCAGATTGGTTGAGAATGCATAATTTGGACACTGTAAAGTTTATTATCATCAAACCTTTTCAACAAATGCATGTTGGGGCATCAGGGTGAGCCTATGAAAAGTAGGTCACAGTAAAGTGCTTTTCTGAATTTTTACCCAATCCATTTTCAATTTTTATCGCTAAAGAAATTATACTATTGGGTGTAGAATCATTTAACTTTGTAAATCAATTCATATTTGGGACTCACTAATTGATACATAAAAAGAATTTTTAGCTATGCATATTTTGAACACTATAAGATTTGGTTGCAGACTGTCAGTCGTGAAGCAGAAGGATGTTGTGCCTTTCAGTGGAGGTAGGATGCTGAAGATTTGTGGGGCAGTCCATGTGGGGGGCTTTACAGCAGGGTCATTGGAGTAACTGCGGGTATCAGAAAAGCGTGAAGAGTAGTGAAAAGTGTAACATTAGTAACATTAGTAACGTTTTGTGTATGGACATTTTTGTAACCATATCCTGTGTGTTGAAGCAGAGACATCATAAACAACATGAAGAAGGGCGGAAAGCTGAGTGGTTTCAGACTGGGACTTGAATGCCCTAGTCAGGGCACCTTTGGAGGTTGTAGTGGACATGCAATGCCTAAACAGCCCATGATGGGACCATGAAGCATCTGTACAACATGTATACAGGTTTGTAAAAATAAATATGTATTTTCATGAAAACTGAACCTCTTAAATGAAATCATTAACATGATGAAGCTAATCAATTGTTAATTAATCAACAGAAATCACTAATCAACCTGTATCTATATAGATGTTAAAATATATATATGATATATTATTACTTATATAAATAACATTTGTGATTTGTGCATAACAAATATATGTGCAGTTACAATCTAGGCCAAACTTTTAAAGAATCACATCTCAACAACTAAGTTGAATCCATTGAACATTTTGACCATTTTAGATACATGTCACTGTGAAATTCCATTGACTTGTATATGATAACAGTTATTATAATTAATGTTTGGTCACATACTACATGAACAAATTGTAGAGAGTGAGAAAAAAAAAAGGTTTTAAATTTTATCACTTGTCGATAATAAATCCCTGTAGTAACTAAGAAATGGGATATGCCTTTGGGATGTTAATTTGAATAAATAAAAACAAGAGTTGCTTCAGTGCTTTTTGGTTAGATTTAATTGTGCATACCTTGTACATGTTATAGTTTTATTGATTGTTCCTGAATAATGTGGTATAAAGTTGCTGATTATATTTAGCAGGAAGTAGAGTCAACTAAAGTTGAGGCAATAAAGTTCACATATTTAAAAGACGAAATTGCATTATCTGTCTTTGGAATGTTTACCTGTCTTTGTAACCACTGAGTAAAAAGAGACCACTTTATCTTGTTTTGAATGCAAATATGTTTTGACAAAATTATCTTTTGCTTTGACACTCTCTGGCCAGTGGTAACGAAATAGCATTCTCTTGGCACTTTCCAGTGCCCTAACCATTTAAATCTGAGACAGATTGAAAGGGAGGATTTAATTGGCACCTAAAGTTGTGGAATAATACACCGTTTTTACAATCTTTCAATATTTTCTCGGGCTTATTCATGGAATTACAGGTGTGATTTTATTGAGCGTGATTAAGATATACAGTGATCAGTGGTGATTTCAGGCTTTTTCTGCGTATTTCTAAACTGATTTTGTTGTGGAGTTAAAATTATATTGAATTTCCCATGGATTTATCATGTTTAATAAAAATTTAGAGGTAAGTTTAAAATGAAAAAATTATTACCTGTCTGTAAAGTACAATTTAAATGTACTTTTAATGTTTCTTGGAATTTTAAGTCAAAAGATCCTAAACCAACTTCTATTTTTTTTTTTTAATTCCTTTTTGATGATTACAATATTTTGAGTGTAAAAAATATTTTGTAATGTTAACATATTTTAAAAGTTATGAATTGAATTAAATACACTAGACAGGACAAGGCAATATATTCTCATTTGTATTATGCATAAATTATAGATAAATTGTTTAAAAAAAAAAATTACAATGAAGACCAAAAATAAATAAATAAATAAACAAATATTTTTTTTTCACTTTTATTGAAGTGTATATTTCTTCATCTGTTTTGACATTTGATTCCTTTGTTTTAATTTGAACAAAACTTTGTAAAAGTGCAGAAAAATAGAGAATACATTATTTCTCTTTTTTATTGATTTAATCCCTTCACAAGTCACAACAGAATTGCAAGCAGATAATGTAACTGGCCCGTACCTGCAACACTAAAATTGCCTTGGACACGATAATGTGGAGTATAATTGATCTTTTAGCTGCACACTTAATTGCGACTGAGGTAGAAAACAGCCATCGTTGCATGCATATAAATTTCTTTGAGGGGGAAAAATCAAAGTGGATGTCTTGTTAGGAATAGATGTCTCCATCATTACCTATATTAGGAACATGATTAAATGTACATGTATATATATTTTAATAGAGGAGAGAGAAAGAGAGTAGAGTTTGACATTTCAAACTAGTACTTGATACAGAGATGCAGAGATAGGAAAAAGTGAATCAATTCCGAGGTCAGGGTCAAAGTAAACAAATGTTGTGGGGTCAAGTGAAAGTGCCACAAACTTGACCTTTCAATCTTCTACTTGTAACATTACATGTTGGCTGGAGGAGATTTTGATTTCAGTTCAAAAGGTGAAATGTTTCCATGGTTACTAGAATTTTTTTTTAACTTGATACTTCTTTCCATGTAATTAGAGGATAAAAATAGTTGATTTTTAAAGGGGGGAGGGGGGGGGGATTAATTAGTCCTGGTTTACATTTTCTATCAGAGTGGTCAAACCAATAGGCTAACTAAAGACTTAAGTTTAAGCAAGCAGAGTTTTGACAAGTAAGTTCTAGTTATAATTTTTTTTTTTATAATCTTTTGAAGTAATACATGTATGTTCAAATAAAGTATACTTTCCTGTTCAGAAAATATACATGTAATCAGGTGATTTTTAATTTCTCTTTTTTTATTTTTATTATGTAAAAACAGAAGTTAAGAGACATGTTTAAACATATACATTGACGAATCTATTTGATCACATAGGAATATGTACAAACAAACAAAAAAAACCAAACCATTGCTTCATACATATTAAGATGTTAAAACAAGGACCTATATACCATAGGTCATTGATTAATGGGTGATAAAGAATACATTTTGAACATTTTGAAGATTCTGAAAATTTGAAGTGCTTTGATAAGCTGCACAGCTGTGAAAATGATAGGCATTTTTACATTGTTGTAACATAAATCTCTTTCAATCTTTTAAAAATTTAATTTGTTGGGGTTTTATTTTGTGTCAGTAATTTAAATGAATTTCATTCACTGTAATTTCTTAAAGAGGATTAAATTTGATAGTCTATATAAAATTTAGAAATCAAATTAGGCCTGTTTACTGACATATTTATGCAGTAACGTAAACATGCATTATAGAGGCAGATTAAGGAATACCTTTAATGTGTGTATGCCCCCCCCCCCCTTCATTTAAACCATATCAAGATAGAAAAGAAAATAACAAGGTTAATAAAAATTGGCCTAATTATCTTGGTACATGTAGTTGTACATGTGAGGGAAGGGGGGGGGGGGCATGGTGGTTGTATGCACTACAAATGTTGATACATGTATTCATGTTTTAGGGTTGAGGGTATTTATTCTAAATGTAACTATATTTATATGCAAGAAATGATCTTTTTGCCATGTCATGTACACCTTCCAGCTAATTCCTTTGTTTTATTTTCAATAGTTTTACAAAAGGGGTGTCAATTTGCAGGTTTAGATAATTATTCTCTCACAAGAATGGTAGGGCTACATGTATACATTGTGAAAGAAGATATGCAGCTCTGCAGTAGAATAGTTGAAATTGTGACTTTTTGCTCTGTTTAATAATTGTTTAGGGCCACACAGCTTCATACATGCAAAGTTGGAACTCTGTGACTGTGTACTTAGTGTGACAGAGGGACTTCTTGCTGGAATATTAACAGATTTTAAAAAGTCGTTTTAATGATGTTAATTAAATAAATCTTGGATCCCTCTAGTCGCGTTTTACTTCCCTAGATGTAAAATATTGATTATAGGTAAATATCTATCACATCTAAAGAAATATTCACCTACCAATATCTATCATATCTATAGATTTTTTTCTTTGGCATACCCTGGTTGTTAAGTCTGTACAAAATTTATAAGGTCAAAATGCTTCAGTTTGAAAAACAATCTGTAGCAAAACTTCCTTCACCAGATCTCAAAGATCACAAAATTTACTGAATTTTTGAGCTTTCTGAAATCAGACTAGAAACACAATTTTGATCTAAATAATGAAAATCCAGGGGAGACTATGCATTACTGTTTACATACTTTTAGTGATTAATGTTTTACAAGGTTGCTAAAATAGAATTGTGAATCATATAGCCATGAGGGAGAGAAGAGTTATTTGACTGATACATGTGATAATATCAGAGCTGTTTACTTTTAAGGAAATTCTATATTAATCCCGGATTTCTGTTCTGAAATAAAATTTAAAATATGGACTATGGGTTGGCCTCCAAAAATTATGCTTCTTGGTTATGCTCCAAATTTCAGTTCTTTTTATGTTGTATTTAATTTAATACATCAGCGATGATATGGTTTCACTTAAAAAACTTAATAACACTGATATAAGTTTGGATTGCTAGTATGCATGATACATGCTGACAAAATGGATATCAACTAGAACTTAGTAAGGATCATTCTCATCTAAATGCTATGAAATATACATTAGAAAATTTAGACAATGTATTGCCAACATCAAATTACAAATGTAAAGCACAGATTACAGACAAAAACCATTTAAGTCACAGAAAACTGCAGAATAAGGGTGAACAGCTCTGCAATATACTTTCTCATATTGATTTTTACAAGAGTAGAGTAAATTTTTTTTTTCTTTTTTATTTATTTTTTTTTTTTTACTTTAACAGAGCTTCCCCATGAAAAATGTATTGATTTCTCTTTAGTTTTTTTTTTTAATCCCAGGTAACATTTCTCAAACTTATTTAATTTGTACATTTGAAGAAAGAGCAGGTTTAGGACATTGTGATAGAATTTCCTAATTATCAAGAATAACGTCTGGGCTACGTAGAATGAGCTATCAAAAAGCAGTAACAGTAATGCATTAAATGTAATCAAAGTAATGCAGATCTGAAAATCTTTCCAAATATAAATTATATTGGTACTTTTCATGATTTTTTGGTTTTGTGAAAAAAAAAAAAAAAGTTTAAATATAGTACTTTATAGGTTAAAAAATGATGTGATCTTAATTTGAACTTTTCATATTTAAATTAACCAGCCCTAAGCTATTGTAAAAGAAGTACAAATGCAGCAATAGTGTGAATTGTCATTTATTGAAATGACAAAGATTTTATCAATACAAGAAAAGGGGAGATCACAAGATGATAAATTGGTGTTTGAATAGACATAAATGATATAAGTTACAGACTGGGTTTATTTTCACCATTAAATCCCATGTTAAATAGAAATTTTGAAGTACTTTCATCTTCAATGAGAACAGGACATTCATGTTCTTTGATTCATCAGGTTTATTCATGAAAAATTTAATGCACGTATTACAAGTACTGCCTGTTCTGGATTTTAAAGATTAACAAACCATTTTAAGAAGCCTTGAAAATTTTGGCTAATGCTTTTTTTTTTTTTCAAGCAAAAGCTGACCTTTATAATTAATATATTCCTCAGCGTTACTATTTTGTCTATCAAAGCTAGCGTGATGAATTTAGATTACATGTACCACTGTGTGTATTAAAAAAAGTAAACAGGTTTTAATTTTGTCAACTCAGATAGAAGCAATTATTTTGACTTGCACATTAACTGCCAATACAAAATTAAGGTAATTTGATTTCTTTTAAAACAGAATTTTACTGTATTGCCATTTTATTGACAGTGTGTTGTGTATCAGGAAAAAGGACTAAAAAATTGGCCAGACTTTTAAATAAATCTGGCGTGCTAAGAATTGAAAAAAAGTTGATAAAACAAGGTATGAGGGGGTCTCTATTAAGGATAATAAAATGACTTATCAAGATTTACCATCTAATATTGCACCCTGTGTACCATTATGTTCTGTACTTTACATGGGTCTTGATCATGCTGTCAAATGATCAGAAGGATATATGGTTTGATAAATAATATTTAGGTCCTTGCTCCTACATGCGATACCTAGGCATGTACAGGCATCTTGCATTTTGGGAAGTTAGAAACTGGATATTTTAATTTAAATTTCTTCTTTATTCAATTGCATCCTTCCAAATATTTAAACTTGTTGATATTTTTTCATCCCATGAAGTTTTTTCAAAATTTAAAGTTTTAATGGTTAACTGTCAACCAATAACAGTGAGTTTACCACAATCTTTATTTAAAATAGAAATAGAACTAAGTAAAAAATGAAGGATTTTAATTATAGAGAAATTTAACATAATATTGATGGGTTGAAAGTTGACAAAGAGCAAGATTCAGTTAGGGCCTTTCTTGGCCATGTTTGAATTTCTGAAAAGTCAAAACTACTCAGTTTTAGTTGACAATGCATTAAATATCACTTGCATTCTTGGTGACTGCATATCTGTTAAAATGACACAATTTTCTTGCCACTCAGTGCATTATGAAGTCATGAATTGCATCTTTTTAGCTCACCTGAGCTGAAAGCTCAAGTGAGCTTTTCTGATCACCCGTTGTCCGTCGTCCGTCCTTCTGTCCGTCTGTAAACTTTTCACATTTTCAACTTCTTCTCAAGAACCATTGGGCCAATTTTAACCAAACTTGGTACAAAGCATCCTTGGGTGAAGGGGAGTTTAAATTGTTAAAATAAAGGGCCAAGCCCCCTTCCAAGGGGAGATAATCAAGAAAAGACAAAAATAGGGTGGGGTCATTAAAAAATCTTCTTCTCAAGAACCACTGGGCCAGAAAAGCTGAAACTTATGTGAAAGCATCCTGGGGTAGTGTAGATTCTAAATTATTCAAATCATGACCCCCGGGGGTAGGGCGGGGCCACAATAGGGAATCCAAGTTTTACATTGAAAAATGTAGAAAAAATCTTTAAAAATCTTCTTCTCAAGAACCAGTGGGCCAGAAAAGCTGAAACTTATGTGGAAGCATCCTGGGGTAGTGTAGATTCTAAATTGTTCAAATCATGACCCCCGGGGGTAGGGCGGGGCCACAATAGGGAATCCAAGTTTTACATTGAAAAATGTAGAAAAAAATCTTTAAAAATCTTCTTCTCAAGAACCACTGGGCCAGAAAAGCTGAAACTTATGTGGAAGCATCCTGGGGTAGTGTAGATTCTAAATTGTTCAAATCATGACCCCCGGGGGTAGGGCGGGGCCACAATAGGGAATCCAAGTTTTACATTGAAATATGTAGAAAAAATCTTTAAAAATTTTCTTCTCAAGAACCACCTGGCCAGAAAAGCTGAAACTTATGTGGAAGCATCCTGGGGTAGTGTAGATTCTAAATTGTTCAAATCATGACCCCCGGGGGTAGGGCGGGGCCACAATAGGGAATCCAAGTTTTACATTGAAATATGTAGAAAAAATCTTTAAAAATTTTCTTCTCAAGAACCACCTGGCCAGAAAAGCTGAAACTTATGTGGAAGCATCCTGGGGTAGTGTAGATTCTAAATTGTTCAAATCATGACCCCCAGGGGTAGGGCGGGGCCACAACAGGGAATCCAAGTTTTACATTGAAATATGAAGAAAAAATCTTTAAAAATCTTCTTCTCAAGAACCAGTGGGCCAGAAAAGCTGAAACTTATGTGGAAGCATCCTGGGGTAGTGTAGATTCTAAATTGTAAAAACCATGACCCCCAGGGGTAGGGCGGGGCCACAATAGGGAATCCAAGTTTTACATTGAAATATGTAGAAAATATCTTTAAAAATCTTGTTCTCAAGAACCACTGGGCCAGAAAAGCTGAAACGTATGTGGAAGCATCCTGGGGTAGTGTAGATTCTAAATTGTTCAAATCATGACCCCTGGGGTAGGGCGGGGCCACAATAGGTATTACAAGGGGGAAATCGGGTGAAAAACAGCAAGGCCAAAGTTACTCAGGTGAGGGTTGTGGCCCATGGGCCTCTTGTTTAACATATCTTGAAAATATCTTCAAAATTAAGTGACCTGTCTTTCAAAAATTCATACAGAGCACAATCTCTGATCCAAAATGTGCAATTAAATAATGATAGGACCATCTCTGTAGATATTAAAATATGCTTTATTTTTTGGACTTTGCTCATCCTTTAATACTTTGATGATGATGATACTCAATGTCTGCAGTATTTGGTTCTTGATGTCATTGCCAAAGGTTGATACAGATGTTTTATATTTATCAAGTTTGAACACTCAAAATAGAATCATTGAGCTTTTCTTTTTAAACAATTCCACATTTAAGTGTCCTCCAAGTGAGTTACTGTATTTTTTGAGTGGTTTAAAGCTTTCAGTACTTCATTTCTTTCCACAAAAAGATTGTGAGGTTAATAACCTTGACACAATTAAACATAAATGTTTCTCAAACTTTAAAAAAAAACTATTTTTCTTAGGGATTTAACTTTTTCTTGATTTATATGCTCCTTGTTAAGTCCTCAAACAGCTCTATTGATCCAGTAAGAGTGGTTCTCCAGTGTGACGACTTAATTATTAATTATTCTGTAGAATTCAAAATTCACCTTTGTGGGCTGGTATACTTAAGTCATTTCTGTGAACATGACAATAAAAATTGTTTGGTTTATTGGCTCCTTCAAACATAGTTGTAGAAACAGTGCATATATTATCTAGCATTCACTCTCATGGACTCGCTATGTGTCGAGCATATGGGATAATAAAATGTCTGTCGTCTGTCTAGCTGTCTGTCTGTAAACAATTTTTCAAAATGCTACTGCTCCTACAGTTTTGATCCGATTTTAGTATAACTTGGCAAGTAGACTACACTATGATACATAATTCTTTGTATCATTTTTAGCTCACCTGAGCAGAAAGCTCAAGTGAGCTTTTTTGATCACCTGTTGTCTGTCCATCCATCTGTTTGTCCATCCGTCCATCTGTAAACTTTTCACATTTTCAACTTCTTCTCAAGAACCACTGGGTCAATTTTGACCAAAATTGGTACAAAGCATCCTTGGGTGAAGGGGAGTTTAAATTGTTAAAATGAAGGGCCAAGCCCCCTTACAAGGGGAAATAATCAAGAAACGACAAAAATAGGGTGGGGTCATTAAAAATCTTCTTCTCAAGAACCACTGGGCCAGAAAAGCTGAAACTTACTTGGAAGCATCCTGAGGTAGTGTAGATTCTAAATTGTTCAAATCATGACCCCTTGCAGTAGGGTAGGGCCACAATGGGGAAACAAAGTTTTACATTGAAATATAGAGGAAAAATCTTTAAAAATCTTCTTCCCAAGAACCAGTGGGCCAGAAAAGCTGAAACTTACATGGAAGCATTCTGGGGTAGTGCAGATTCTAAATTTTACAAATTATGACCCCTGGGGGTCGGGTGTGGCCACAATGGAGAATCCAAGTTTTACATTGAAATATATAGAAAAAAATCTTTAAAAATCTTCTTCTCAAGAACCAGTGGGCCAGAAAAGCTGAAACTGACATGGAAGCATTCTTGGGTAGTGTAGATTGTAATTGTTCAACAGGGTTCGACACTAACATTTTTTAGGCTTTAGTCCAACCGGACTAGTGCTTCTTTACTTTAACTAGTCCGCACGCGATTTTATGAGTCCGTTAAAAAAAAAAATCAATGTTTTGTAAGGGATAATTTAAAAATAAACATTGCAATGTACTTTTTATAATAAACAAAGCATTATTTAAGTGAAATGTTTTATTCCAGGTTTCATTGAAATCTCGCGATCAGGAATTACGGTCTTATTCCCGATTTCGTTCGTTTTTTCTCTATACATTACACCCAAACATCTGACATCTATCTTTATGTGTCATATTAAATTATGATCGCTAAAATGTTTAATATCATACCAATCGGTCCTAAAATTAAGTGCCGAATTGACTCGGAATTACCTAACTTCCCACCAAAGCTACAAAGCTAAAAATACATGCGGAGTTTCCAAGTGAAAGTTGTCGAGAATCGAACATCAGTAATTTATTGATTTTTTTCCAGAAATTTTTATTAGTCCATTCGGACTAATTAGCCACAGATTTTATAAGTTCGAATTAAAATGTATTAGTCTGAGACTAACGGACTAACGTTAATGTCAAACCTTGTTCAAATCATGACCCCCGGGGTAGGGGTGCAACGATACACTAACCTCACGATACGATTTGTATCACGGTATTCAGTTCACGATATGATACGTATCAGAATACATGACAAGGTTAAAAAGTCTTTCAAGTTTGTATCATATTTTTTTTAAACCTTGACAGGGTTATATAAAATGTTCATAAATTTTAATAATAGTTAAAATAAAATTTTGTTAACTTGAATTGGATTGTTAGGTAGATCTTTGAGTTTTGACAATTTTCTAAACCAATGATGAACATTTACAGGGAACTACGGGGACCTTTCCTAATAATCTTCCTTTTAAATTGGAATGAAAAAGGAAGACATTCATTCTTTTATTCATTTTATTTCCGTAGAAAACCAGTTGTCATATTTCTCATGTTAACATGTTTTAGTCAACAAGACAGTGAATTTTCATCGAAATACACAGGTGATGACATATCATGTATTACCAAAGAATACGTTTAGATCTAAAGGGTTTATCATTTGTCTTAACATCTATAACTTATAATCACATTAAGTCCTTCTCCGTGTTAAATCTGAGGTCTGTAAGATGCTGGAGATGAGTTTAACTTCCGTTAAGGCGTTATCGGCGACCTCACATTTTGCGCGGAAGCCATTTTGAAATTGTAAAAAAGGAAACAAAACGGACGATTCGGATAATTCTGGACCGATTGAACCGAACCGCGATATCAGTTTAGCGTATCGTGAATTGAACCGTGGAAAAATATACCGCGATATACCGTCAAACGGTTTATCGTTGCACCCTTACCCCGGGGATAGGGTGGGACCACAATGGGGAATCAAAGTTTTACATTGAAATATATAGGAAAAATCTTTAAAAATCTTTTTCTCAAGAACCAGTCTGCAAGAAAAGCTGAAACTTACAAGGAAGCATCCTGGAGTAGTGAAGATTCTAAATTATTCAAATCTTGACCCCCGGGGATAGGGTGGGGCCACAATACCTATTACAATGGGAAAATCTGGTGAAGAACAGCAGGGCCAAATTTACTCAGGTGAGCATTGTGGCCCACGGGCCTCTTATTTGATTTTGATGAACAGTGTTGCCATGTTACTAAAAATAGAAATTATATGTGAAATATACTTTCAAAATGCTACTCCTACAGTTTTGGTCTAACTTCAATATTAATACTTGAGATACAAATATAAGACTACACTTAGATACATAATTCTTCATATCAGTTTTTGATTTTGATGAAAGATGTTGCCATGGTTACTAAAAAATAAAAATTTCTGTGAAATACATTCGAAGTGGTGCTACTCATACAGTTTTGGTGTGTTTTCAATATAACTTGGCACACAAGTAGATTACACTGAAATACATAATTCTCTTTATCAGATTTTGATTTCCATAAACTGTGTTGCCATGTTATTCAAAATAGGAATTTCTGTGAAATAATTTCAAAACACTCCTTCTACAGTTTTGGTTTGATTTCAATATAACTTGGCACACAAGTAGATTACACTGAGGTACATGATTCTATGCACCAGTGTTTGATTTAGATGAATGATGTTGCCATGGTTACTAAAATCAAAATTTCTATAAAATTCTTTTAAAAGGCTACTCCTCCTACAGTTTGAGTCTGAATGCAATAAATCTTTTCACAAAAAGAGACTAAACCAAGGATCATTACTTTATTTATTGCTGTTGCAAGGTTTAAAGTCCAAGTGCTGCTTTTCTCCTCATTTTTGATAAGTACAAACCAGTAGACCTACGGTCTTGTCAGAGATTTCTGGTTTCATTTGCCAGTATTTGCTTATTGCAAGATTTCAAATGATGAATTTTGCAATTAACTTGCATATCATAATTCAGCATAAGAAGCTTATATATAAGGAGCAAAAAATAGGTACAATCTTCTGTGATATGACATGATCAAAGGACAAGGTGTAGAAAATGCCAAATTTTCAGTACAGTAAAGAATGCTTATACAACAAACATGCTTATAATGAATTCAATCTTACAGTGAAGCTGTTTTCCTTCCCCATGGTTTTAAAATATATTGTGAATTGAACGGTTATAAAGAATTAAAAGTTTATAATGAAGTAAATTTGTCTGTATGTGGCACTTGGCTATGAGCATGTTTTACTGTAATGAGTTTGATTTGCAGCATTGATATCTATAGAGTCAAAGACCACAAAATGGTGAATTTTAATAAATACCTTTGCTTTGGAAACCATAGATTAAAAGTAAATCTATCCTTGATGGTATTTATAATATGTTTTCAGGTGAGCAGTGTATAAAAAAAGGAAAAATGTGGTAGATGCATGATGTAGCTTGTACTTGATGTTTCCAGAAGCAGAGTACCTTTAAATTAGAAAAAAATTGCATGTGGAAAATTACAAATTTGAGCAAAAATTAAAAACCTTCCCATACCCGTTTGTTTAGCTATAACATATAAAAAAAAGGGGGGGGGGGTTACTGTGAACTTTTACAATACTAACTGCAGGTCATTAAAAAGGCTTCCTAAACCATGCAACCTTTTTCTTTGGTTTCAATATTTGGGACTTTATGCTGCAGCATGTTCACATGCTACTTGTAAATTGCATAAAATTTTGTCTCTAATTGAATTGATGACAGGATTGAAATAAAAAAAAAAAACTTGTCAAATTATTTTCAGTTCATGTAACTACAACAGACAGTTGTTACCAAGGAGATGGTATCCTATGGTTACCTGTCCCTCATCCTGTTGGTTGGTGCAGTTGAGGGGACATGGATGGGGGCTACCTACTGGAATGATAGATATGGTACTCTAGGCATCAACTATGCCAGTAAGTAAACAGATTACAGGTCTAATAAAAATTAGACTAGTAAGTAAGTGACTTTTATTTAGAGTCAGACTATTTTCAGACATGTACAACAGAAACATGAGCCTAAGCTGACAAAAACATAAAAGCGTCTGTTATACTCATAAAACATACTTGTTACATATCAACAGAAGACATAAATATCTATTATAAAATGCAAGTTAAGCACACAAGTTGAACTTTGTTATCTCAAACATGGATATCTCGAGTACCATGGATAAGTCAAAGTTTGATATCCGAACAACCTTTACTTTAATTATGTATTTTAACCTCAATATCTTGAATCTTCAGATATCTCAAAAATTTCTCTCAGTCCCATTGAATTCAAGATAATGAGGTTTGACTGTATATCATATTATCAAATATTTCATTGCTCTCTAGCTTTCTCATGAGACAGCAAAGTAATGTTAGCTCACATGACTGCCATGGGCTGAAGTACATTCTAATAGTTCCTGACTGGCCTGTCTTACCTTGAGGGTGCACTTCATAATTGTTGAAATCATGGTCTTCATGTCAATAATGAGACATTTCATTTATCTAGATGGTTGCCACTCAGGTGAGCATTGTGTCTCAAGGGCCTTGTGTCTTTGATTTACTATTGATGTTGGAGTGTGAAAAATCCAGTATACAGGGCAGAGCAATAGGCAAATTTTCTATTTTAACATAACGATTAACTGTACAGTTGTCAAATGTTTGCTTTGAATTTTTCCTTTGGTCAGATCCTGAGCAAGCAAATTTGCATAGGTATGTTTGTTTACCAATTATCTAATAAATATTAACAGATCGTTTACTTTGTATTATGAAAGAAAGTCAAATCTGTCTGTATACAAACATGTTGACAGTTATAGTTTGCAGATTCATACAAGGGCCAATATTATAGAAAAGAATTTACTTATTAACTTAGGGCTTTTTAACATCAACATGGAAACACACCACAGATTTATTATCAGACATATACTCAAAATTAACTGAATATCCCTAATGTTTTGTGTATATCTTTATTTTTACTAAACAAAGCAACATTAACATAAATCATGTATAAATTTATTTAATTTTTGCAATCCTTCATATGATGAGTAATGAATTATTTTTTTTTTAATTCACAGAATCTTTTAATGCAGAGACAATTTCTTGCCCCCCCCCCCCCCCAAAAAAAAATGCAAAACTTGTAAAAAAAAAAAAAAAAAAAAGAAAAAGAAAAAAAAGAAAGTGCTTGCAAAATAAAGCAATATCATTTACTGTTTATGCAGAGATCAAAGTCTATACTTTCATGAGAAGATTTATGAGAAAGAGGTCAGACTGCAGGACCTAAATTTTTCATGTTAATGTTTTAAATAGAATTTGAATGCGCCTTACCCGAGAACTATTACAGAACTGAACAAACTTTACATTCTGCTTGAGATACAATTTCTACAGATTTAGAGTTGAGATGTATAGCAGTTTGGGCTTGTATGATGTATCTGTATGTCTGTGTCTAGTGAGAAGTAAAAATCATGGCAAATCTTCACAAAGTAATAAATTTAATCCCATTAAAGAAATTGTTAACCCATGTGAATATAATACATTTGTACTACAAAACGTTTATGTATCTACTTAGATAAATGCTTTATGCAGAGGAAACAATGCCAAGGTCTATAAGGAACTGTGTAAAATTGAATTGCATGCAATTATGTTATGATATTCTGCTCTTTTTTTCTGTTATCTGTCATTTGATTTCTTATTTTGACAGTATGCCAACTTGGTGATGTCAGTAAACTGAATTGAATTGAATTTATGTCCATGCACCACTGATATAAATTTATTCCAATATTTTTGGGGTATAATGTCATTATAAGCTCACCTGAAACACAGGCTAGTGTGAGGTTTTCTGATCAAAATTTTGTCCCTTGTCTGTTGTTGTTCTGATCAAAATTTGTCCCTTGTCCGTCGTCAATGTCATAAACTTTTCACAATGTCATTATCTTCTGTATAACCAATGGGCCAATTTCAACCAAGCTTGTGCCAAAGTACCTTAGAGTGCAGGGGATTCAAATTTGTTCATATTATAAAGAATAAGAGCCTCTGAAAAGGGGAAAGAATTAAGGAAAGGCAAATTATAGGGTAGCTATAGGTGTCAAGAAATCTTAATTCTTCTCAAGAACCACTGGGCCAAAAAAAAAAAAAATTAATGAAACTCCTGATGTAGTGTACTTGTAGATTCAAGTTTGCTCAAATCATGGCCCCATGGGTAGGTTGGGACCCCAAAAAGGGATCAAAGTGTAGATATGTAAAGTTAGCTACTAGTAACTGGCTACTAGTAGCTGGCTATGACAAGTGGGTAAAGTTGGCTACTAGTAACTGGCTACTAGTATGCTACTAGTAACTGGCTACTAGTAGCTAGTTACGACAAGTTGGTAAAGTTAGCTACTAGTAATTGGCTACGATAAGTGGGTAAAGTTAGCTACTAGTAACTGGCTACTAGTACATGTATCTGACTTAAAATGTGAATGAAGCTAGCTATTATTAACTGGCTACGACATGTGAGTAAAGCTAGCTACTAGTAACTGGCTACTAGTAGCTGGCTACGACAAGTGGGTAAAGTTGGCTACTAGTAACTGGCTACTAGTATGCTACTAGTAACTGGCTACTAGTAGCTAGTTACGACAAGTTGGTAAAGTTAGCTACTAGTAATTGGCTACGATAAGTGGGTAAAGTTAGCTACTAGTAACTGGCTACTAGTACATGTATCTGACTTAAAATGTGAATGAAGCTAGCTATTATTAACTGGCTACGACATGTGAGTAAAGCTAGCTACTAGTAACTGGCTTGCAATGTGAGTAAAGGTACGTAGCTTCTAGTAACTGGCTTAAAATTACAAATATTAATTTGAAGAAAATGAAAGTAATGTATTGAATGCATTTAAAAAAAAATTTTTTCGCTAGTCAAATAATCTTATATTAAAATATGCTACTTTTAATCTCTACTTGCAGTTTAATACTATCATTGCGTATGCATTTTGCATTAGTCATATCTTAGAAAAACTGTTAGTGTGCCGTTTCTTTTATAAATTTCGAAGACATCTATTCCGTCCGATGATCTGGCACTGAAGTCACGAAGATATCTGTAGTGATATACTCAGCTACTCGTACTTTTTATGTAATATAATGCAAGTTTGGGATACAAATGTTGATATCATTGAAGTAACAGGATTCTTATTTAGCTAATATCTAATATCTTATATTGTTGATATAAACTTCCTGTTTGGTTCTCCACATGATCTTGCACTGAAGTTGCCAAGATATCTGTAGTGATATCTTCAGCTACTAGTGCGTTTTGTGAAATGTGAAGTTACTTCAATGATGTTAATATTTGTATCGCAAACTTTACGTATGTCTCACAAAAATTCTCTAGCAGCTGAAGAGATATTAAAAGATAAATATAAATCATTAGTAATATGTCATGTTGAGAACTTTGAAGAATTTTTTTATCAGCTGTATCAGTATATATATCTGCTGTCTAAATATCTACCTGCTTGGGGGATGTTAACTTTATGTACAAATTTACTCTGCAAAGCACATTTATGTATATTATGAAACTGTACTAAACAAATTTACGTTTTTAAATCCATTGTATTTATTGACTATGTTATACTAAATTTTATATGTTTTGATCAGAATATAATTTTATTTTGATCAATAAACTTTTTAAACAACTTGTGACAAAATAATTAAAGTTTGTGAAATCAAAAAAAGAAGTAGAAGGCTGTTCTGACGGAAGTTAGGTCTTTGTAATATATAAAAGAAATTGAACACTTACGATTTTTCTAAGATATGACTAACTGAAAATGCATACGCAACAATAGTATTAAACTGCAAGTATAGATCAAAAGTAGCATATTTTAATATAAGATATTTTGACTAGCGAAACAAAATTACAAGATTCTTATTTATTTTTTTTTAAAGGCATTCAATACATTATTTTTTTTCCTTTAAATTAATATTTGTAATGTAACCAGATACTAGAACTACATTTAAATTCAGTTTCTAGTAGCCAGCTACTAGAAGCTAGCTTTATTGACATGTTTTAGCCAGTTACTAGTAGCTAGCTTTACCCACTTGTCGTAGCTAGTTACTAGTAGCTAGCTTTATTCTCATTTTAAGTCAGTTACTAGTAGCCGGTTACTAGTAGCTAACTTTACCGACTTGTCGTAGCCAGTTACTAGTAGCTAACTTTACATATCTTCAAAGTGTATAGGAAATTTCTTTAAAATTCTTCTTCTCAAGTACAGCAGCTAGGACAATGATTGTGATATGCAAGCATCCCTGGGTAGTGTACTTTCTGCACTTTCAAGTTTGTTCAAATCAGGTGGGGGTAGGGTGGGGCCCCGAGAGGATCAAAGTTTTAATAGGAATAAATAGGAAAGTTTAATAGTTTAAAAATCTTTTTCTCAAGATCAACAGGACCATGATTATTAGTGATATTAATATGCAAGCATCCCCTGCAGGTAGTGCAGATTCAGGTTTGCTCTTAATATCAGGTTTTGGGGGGAAAATAAGGAGATAATAGTTTGTTTTTGGTAAGAGATATGTACATTTAATTTAAAACTAGTTTGGAAAGTAATTTTCCTGACACTGTATCTAGTGCAATAAATATTTAATTACTCTGGGAACCTTGTGTTTCTTATCAAAGATTAAATCCTACTGAGGTGTGAGAAAAAAGGGTAATGTCAGTTTGTTGTGATAATTGGATGCAACACATAAAGTTTTATTGATTTTGTCACAAAGATGATCTTAAATCAACAGCACTGTGTGTTGGTATAAACATGTTTAAACACCATAAAAGGTTGTTGATTAAATTTTAAACAAAAACATATTCATTAATGGATGTAGGATGGGTCAGATGTTGGATATATGATATGTAATGATTGATCTATTACCGAATTATGATGTAATTTGCTCCTGTGATTTAAAAATGTATGGACCTTTTGGGACCTTGTCTAATCAAAAAAGTATTAATTGACAAGTATTCATATACCATGTGTACATGCATATGTAGATTTTATTTAAAGATCTTGAGAACTAATAAAATTGTACAACTAACTTGGCACTTTTATGTGATCAAGTGTCTAATTTATATCCATTTTATTAGATGATTAAAAAGACAACTTCGATTTTGATTTTGGCTGTCAATGCAAACAATTCCACAAATGTGTATTGCATGACCATAAATAGTAAAGTTTCTGGCATGCCTCGATCTGTCTGTACATTTTCAAGTATGAATTTTTTTTTTTCGAAGTGTTACTTGGGTTTTAATAAGATCCAATGTGTAATAACATAAATCTGTTACCTACTGATAATTTTTCAAGATATTCTTAATTTAAGATTATAGTGCCATCAGATGCTCGTAGACAAAAAATCAGCATGCATTACCAGGGGTTTTGAAAAGATATCAGTTGATGAAAATTCATGTATATTAATTCAGAGAAAAATACACAAAAATTACTAAACATATATTCTAGGTGTTTTGTTTATCCAAACTTGTTTTAGAAGAGGTGTACAACAGCATATATATATAGACATAAAAATGTAGCACACAGTTCCTTCAAGTATTGGAACTCTTCAACTCCAGGGGAAAAGACAATAAAGTTCAAACTATGTTGCGTATGTCCTTAAGTAAAAAAAAAATCTATAATGTGTTATAAAAATATTTCATCTTGCTGTTCCTAATTTTCATTTGATATAAAGGAAGAAGTCTGCACAGATTTTTAATTTTCACTACCCTATATATGTAAGTCCAGAGGAACTGAAATGAGGATATAATAATATTGAGCTATATACACATAAATTTCGGCATTTTTGTATTTGTTTTCTAGCTACAAACTCCTTTGAGGGACTGTGGAGTGACAGTCCAGGTGTGATAGACCATTACTTCCTGTCGACGGGGTCTGACTCGGGGAGGCAGTGTAGTGGGGGGTGTAACTGTGACGAGACGAAGCGAATCGTGACAGGATGTAGTGGTCCCACAGTGTAAGTTCTGATGTTGCAAACAAATTAAGTGCTATACACTGTTTAGTAATCCAATATTTATTTCTTTAACTTGTTTAAAATTGTCATTGAGAATTCTACTAAACAAAAAATGTAGCATGTATTTAAGGAATCACTGTCTAGTTAGTAGAGTATGCCAGGGCATCAACGATAGTTGGAAACGTGGGATAATTTGCATAACGGGCGAAGCCCGTTATGCATTAATTATCCCACGTTTCCAACTATCGTTGATGTCCCTGGCATACTCTACTAACTAGACAGTGATTCCTTATATTTCCATTTCATTGTGAAATAAAATTGTAAATTTAGATTTTAAAAAATGTAGACTAATAGATTTAAATTACACGAGGCCTCACATGTCAATATCAATAGTCCCTGCCCACTGACGTCAAACACAAAGACAGCCACACGAGAATTACATGCATATTAGGCCTCCTTAGAGTCAGAAACAAAGACAGCCGCACGAGAATTACATGCATATTAGGCCTTCTTAGCTCCTGACCTTTCGCTTGGCGAAATTTGCATTCCGGTAGAAATCAACTCTCCTAACTTTCAAAGAGTTATCACAGAGAAAACAAATAGAAATATAAATATTAATTAATCAACAATGTATGCAAGTACATAGGGACAAGATGCACCAGCAAGTATATACTATGAATCACTTTTTATTCGTGAGAACATTAATTTTTAGCATAATTACAATGAGACCTGGTTGTGAAAATTTTCATTCTCATATATTTGCATTAAAAAGATTATATAGACAATAATCAAAAGTTGTGAAAATTTTGTCTCGCTTATAAATACCAAATAACTCTCTCATGAAAAGAAGGTTTTGCCAAAATTTGGTGATCTACAACAATCAAGGACATTTGCAGAATGTGTAGACATCTCTTGCACATTAGAAATTGTTGGTCTACTGTAACTCAAAGATTTATTCATGCTACTTGTATGGAGATTAATAAATTTCAATCATGTTTTGAACATATACCAGATAGGTATTAGATAAACACATTTGGAACTCAGATTTGATTATAATTAACTTTGTTAATACAGAATGTGTTTATTTTTTCAGTGTTATAAAGGGGTACACCTTTGATAACCTGACTGTGAATTCATTCACTTCATCTGTAACAAAAATGTGAGTATCAATGAACAGTAACAGAAGTTCAAGTCTCATTTGTCAGAGTCGCACAAATTCCTGCATTAGTGCAGAGGGTTCTGCAAATAAACAGTATCTACTGAGTTTTGTAGTACGACGTATTTTGAAATATTGATGCTTCACAGAACTGATGAACATTTAGTTAAGAGATGCTTACATAATACAAATATTTATTTGATTACATACAAATGAAAGCTGGAATATTTTTGTAGATAAATTGGTTCCACCTTTGTATGTCACTTGGCTTTGAAGTGATTATATCATTATATAAACATTAAATTTTGCTCTCATTTTAGAACCATCATAAATGCCATGTCTTTCAAGTACTTTGACAATGCCACATTTGTTCATCTGACCAATCTGCAAGAATTGTAAGAGATATAGATTATTGCATTAATACAGCTTATTACTATATATATTTAATTTCCTAAACCATATGTTTATACATGTAACTGTTGCAAGTTTTATGAAACAGAACATTGGAAACTGTTAAAAAAAGTTCACCAGCCAAAAGATTAGAAACTTTTAATTCAATAATTTGCCAGTACTCCCAGAAGATCATTAACTGTATAGTAGTATACTGAAACAAGCACGATTCTATTGCTGTTTGTAGGACCATCTATAAAACCAGTCTAGTGCAGTTCCCAGATATTTCTACAACCAGCATGCAAAGAATGTATGTATAATTTTATTAGGAGAAAGTAAATTCATGCAAGTATAATAAAAGAAAATATGCTTCTTTTAAATAGAAACCAAAGTTATCTCCCTTAAAATGTGTTTTTTTTTTTGGTAATTATGATATCTAAGTCATAATGCATGATAAAAGAAAGATAAACAAAAACTGTCTGTTCAAACCTGACATGCACTTTTTTGTGCCCTTGGTGGTTTTCCTATAACAATTGTTATAGTCTCAGTTTTATTTTCTGTTATTGTTTTTTTTTTTTGACAGGATGCTCTGTGATAACAAGATCAAGTTTTTCCCTCACAACCACACCAATCCAACGTGGCCATCAAGTTTAACTATGATGTATGCAGAATGAAATCTTTCATACCATCTACAATAAAGTTTAGGGGTTATATGGGTCACCATGTTTGGCTGTCTTTCTGTCCTGATGACAAAATATTTTTTTGCATATATTTTCTTCAAAGCTATTGCATATGTTTGTTTCAAAGTTTGTAGAAATAGATCTATTTGAAATATGCAATTGCATATTTCGGATCAATTGATTTGGTATGGTATTTTCAGGTCAATTGATTTGTCAAAATTTTAAAGAAGTAGGAATATTAAAGAAGAGTAAATTCTTGTCCGCATACATGTATCTGAAACCAAAAAAAAAATCTGGAAATTCTTACTTGATACAAAAATAAGGTTGTTACCAGAGGTGTGACTTAAATTGACCTTAGGCCAAAGTTTTTTTTTCAATTGGTTTACGATTCCGCCGACCCTAATTTTCACCAATCATGAAAATAAAAATAATGTCTTTTTCCGAAATATTTTTCCGGATTTTTCTCAGCTGAACTGGTGGGTTTTAAACTTTAGAATGCATCTTAGTCAAATAAGCGCTTATAAATATATGAGCCCTTTACAAACATTTAGGTGACCGTAAATAAACACATGTGCAAACCAAAAATGGCGGTTCTGTCATGTAACAAGGTAATTCCTCACTGAAAGCAATGACACACACTTAAAGGACTTTTTCTGCATGGAAAAGTGAATAAAATCTTGGATGCATGATCCCTTTCTCTAATTGCGATGTCTCAATTGGCTAAATTCATACTGTAATATTGGAGAGTGTATGCCCAACCCTGATCGACCTAGCAGACACGGATACACCTATAGATAACAGGGATTTATCAGTGCCTTCTCATGGGCCGAAATTCGGCCTCATTCCCAATTGAAAATGAGTTCAGTTTTTTCCAATTTGGCAGTATTTTTTTCCCAATTGGTGAACAATGCTTTTATTTTTAATTATCTTTGGAAAAAAGTAAAATTGTCAGATTGTCTGTAATTTTCATCTATTTGACTCATTTAGCAAAGCTACAGTCATAACACATGTTTAAAAACACTGAAAAAACATCGCCAACTTTTAATCCGAATTTCCTCCGTTTTTCTAAAAATGATGATATTGTGTAATTATATAGATTTATTAAGTTATTTCCACCTACTCTATTGATCTGCAGGTGAAGAGGACTTTTAGAAAATGTGTACTTAGTATAATTTTTGCAGGAGGTTTATAATCTCCAGAAACAGATACTATAATGACTTAAATTGAAATCTCATACACACATGTACATGTACTACCCTAATTTGTAAAAATACTTTATACTCATTGAAGTCCATTTTACCTTTATTAGTCTATTATTCATAATTGATCTTGTATCATTGTATGATGAAGATGGATCATATTTAATTGTCGTTTGGTTGCCCAAATTAGAGTTCATGCTGAAATGTTAAATGAATTACCCCTGAATACATGATTTAAGCAACATTTTAAAAAATTTTCCAATTTCATCAAATAGCCGATAATTTTTTCCCAATTCCCCAAAAATGGTGTTTCCCAAAATCATAGGCTGATAAATCCATGGATAATAGTGAAGCCAATTTAGTGTTGAGAGATACATCTTAGTTGAAGTAAAGCTGACTGGTATTTCACTGGATAAATTCAAATGTGTATAAAACATTTTGTTAATTTATAGAAGTAATTTTAATATACAAATCTTTGCAAATTTGATACTCAATTGAGATCAGAGCCCTCTGAATTACTATAAAGTAAATAATGAGCATTGCCTACTGTGCAGGTACATGACAAAATTTAAAGAAGGACTTGATTGAGAAATTATTGGAACATTAAATTTGATAGCTGCATTATCAAATTATTATAACTTTTATTTCAACGTTAATTACTTTCAATATTGTTAAACAATTAAATTGTATTTTTCTTCAATCTAAATTTAACTTAAATTTGGATCCTTATTTTTAGTTTGTGGGGATACTGAGGTTTATAACACATCACATATCACTGAAGAGCACAAAAAGAATTTGAACATCATGAACCAAGCACTGATTGATAAACAAAAATCAGAACTAAATGAAAATGACATTCAGTCTAAAGTTAGAAATGAATTAAAATTAAATAAAAAGAGTTATGTGATCTAGACAATAAAACTTAAAAGTACTATTGACGTGTATTATTTTCAATAAAATAAACATTGCTGGTATTTTAAAATGAAATTGTTGAATCCTAAATTATTTTTATTTTTATTTTTCGACCACCCAATGCATTTTTTGGAGACAGAAAATCGTAAACCAAAAAAAATAAAAACTTTGGCCTTATACAAAGGTTATTTGGAAGAGAGTAGGGACACAGGGTACAAAAGTATTGAATTATTGTTTGTTCTACCCACAACTTTGAAATGGAGAAATTTTAAATGCTTACACTTGCAACAAAGGTTGCTTGTGACTTAAGGTTACATCTTAACCTTAACCCAGGGTAATATGGACAAGGTCATAAGCTTAGAAGTGTATAATAGTCTTTTTCTAAATTTGGATAGTTTTCTGTTTCTCTATGTTTACATTTGTTGGGTTTTTTTTCACTGAATCAGATATAGGTTTATCTATTATGTTTCAGTTAGAAACTATTTTATGGCATTTTGTTATACATTTCAAATTATATCTACAGAACGCTCATCAAAAATGACATTGAATGGGTTCCAGACAATCTGTTTTCTGGAAGTAATTTGGAATACATGTAAGTTGCTGCCAATGGAGAAAAGTTAAGAAAACATTTTTTGAAATCCTGTATAATATCAATGAAATATGTTTTCAAATAGTTGTAATTTCTATTTTTTTCATTACAGTGGTCTTAGCAGAAATAGCATTCGATATTTTCCTGGAAAAGCCCTCCAAAATGCAAACAAAGTACAGTTTCTGTAAGTTTCAATTTTACCTGAAGCTTTGTACCAAAAAGTTTGATAGGTCTCAAGTCCTCCCATTCATAAATAAACAGCTTACTGTGAAGAAGTTACAGTTCAATAACTTGATTAGAGTTGCTTTAAAAAAAAAATACATGGAATCTTTGTGTATTTTTAGGAGTGTAGATGATAACCAGATTCAAACAGTATCCAAAGCCCACCTGGCATATTTGGTCAACTCTGATTTAAAACACCTGTAAGTTGTTTTTTTCCATATTGTCATTAAAAATACAATATTTACATTTGCTATGTTTTTCTACTAAGCCAACTGTAAAATTGATTTGAATGCCATTTTCATGTATACTCATGCGTAGAAATATGCATGGAGAAACTAAGGTGATGTCACAAAGAGCTACAGCTAGAGACGTACGTTAATAAATAATGTAAGGTATAGGGCAGCAAATGATTCAAAAACTGAATATATTTTTGGTGCTTTTAAACATATAAAATGTAGATATAAGGAATGTTTTTAGTTTAGTGTGAATTATTGGTGTGTAAATCACACAGACTTGCACTTAGGCATATTTCTCAAGAAGTGCTTCATGAAATATGCCTATGTGACAAGTCTGTGTGATTTACACACCAATAATTCACACAAAACTTAAAAACATTCCTTAATTGTACAACTTGCATATTATTTTCTTGCATTCTTTTAGCCCACTTTAAGATTTATTTGTTGCCAAAATTTATTTCTAATATAATTATGTATTAATGCAAGGGTTTACAAATTTTTTTGCAGAAATCTTAGTAACAACCAGATCAATTACATACAACCAGGGTCTTTCTCTCAGTTACAGAAACTGCTCATTCTGTGAGTATCATGTAATTGGACTGTCCTTACAATAATATATTCAGTAGCAAAAAGTATTGATAGCTAAAGTGATCAATTTTGGGAAACTTGCTTAAATTCAGAAATTAATGTTTTCCCCTCGCTTTTTATTGTTAGAGAGTTGCATGATAATGACTTGGCCACGGTGGCAGAAGGTGTATTTGGAAACATACCTAATTTGTTGCACTTGTAAGTACAAAGTATCACCCCTTTACAATCGCAAAAATGAAATGGAAATGGAAAACAAAAGGCATAAAATCTTGTACAATATCCAGTTTGTTTTACTCTTGACAGGGATTTAGTGAGAAACAACCTACAGATCTTAAAGAGTAAATACTTCACAAACATGCCCACTCTTAGGACACTGAGACTTCACTCCCAGAAAACGAAGATGACCAACATCTACTTTGATGCCTTTGAGAACATCAACGACAACCTGACCAATCTGTATGTGTTACTTCTTACAAATGTCCTAATTCTGTTCCTTGTTTAGTTAGCTGGACTACAGAATTTAAATTTTTGTACTACTGTGTGTCATTTGATAAAAAATGTTGCTCACTTCAGTGTGTCAAAGCAGTGAACATCTTTTAGCTCACTGACTCTTTTAAGTGTTGCTTTTTTTTTTTTAAATATTGTACATGTCTACTTCCCAGCTAAAAAGAAACACCATATTTGTCTTATATTGCACCCATCTGTCTGTCAAATTGATCTATATTAGTAAAGCATGTTCTAACAAAACTAATGATGATTCTTACTTGGGCTGGTCATTTTCAAGACCAAAGGGAATTTAAAAATAGTCCTGTAAAGAGCTTAAAATATTGATGTAATGGTCAAATAGAATAAAGTCCATTTGCATCTTCGGATACACATGGGTGATCTTGTCTTTAAGACAAGATCAGCTTTTAAAGACGAGATCAGCTGTGGGTATCTGATGGTTCATTTGTAATTTTTTGGCATATGAAGTAAGAAGGATTCTAAAAATGTACTAATTCAATGCTATCTAGTGTTTTACACATGACTTTTGCTAGTGTCCTGCTAGGATAGCTAGACTGCTCCTGAAGGAATACAGATTTGGTTTTGTTTTATTATTGTAGGTGGGTCAGTGACAATGCCTTAACAAGTTTTCCTCACCAAGTTTTGTCTGAGCAAACTTACACCTCTCTGAAGGAAGTGTAAGTATTAAATTGTAACCAACAATTAAGATATCTGTTGATTGATATTTTATGTAGTGTGCACATAAAAAAAAAATAATCATATATTTGAACTAGTGATATTCTGCTCATTTAAAAAGCAATGATTGAGAAGCAGTTGATCTATATTTGTGATTTTAAACGTGCAACAAACAGTATTTGAAATGTTCGATAATTTTTTTGTTTTCATCTTTAAGAGAAAAAGTTCAAGAAAAAAAAAGAATGCTAAATGTCAGATGTGTTTGAGTTTTGAATTTCCTTCCAGGTATGCAGACACTAACCAAATCACCAACCCTATAGAGTACACCCTAGATGCATTTAGTCTGAGCATGACCTCAACCTTTAATGCCAAGTCAGGAGCCTTCAAAGTATGGACCAAATCGCCAAATATTGAGAAACTGTAAGTTGTTTATCAGGTAAAGCTTGAATGAAAGGGCACATTTAGAGAAGCAAAAAATTAGGCCATAAAAAATTATTTAATAGTTTCTCAGGCCAAAAATTTCAAAATTCAATGCGGCAGGCAGGTTTTTTTTTTTTTTTTTTTTTTTTTTAAAGCAGGTATCTTTTTTTTCATGTCAGTCTTTCAACAAAATGATATTAACTGATCCTCACTTTTTTGTTCTATTAATATACTAATTATAATGTACTCAACTTTAAATTATGCTATTCTAGACTAAACATTTCTTTAAAAGTTAATTTATAAAGGACTGTATAGACTAGAAGAATATTGTTTATCTAATAAAAACGTCTATCTATTATTGTTATGAAAAGGGAAATAACTCAATTTTCTTTTTTTCAACTTGGAAAAATAGAAAATTGAGTTATTTCCCTTTCCAAAATGTCAATAAAATTGATCAATGCGGCCGTTTTTGACCTGATGCGGCCGTGCCTGAGAAACTATTTATTAATTTTTTTTGGCCTTAGTCTGACATTCAATCAGCTTCAGTTTGAATTAACTGGAGGGGCAGAGTTACATACATTCTTTGGTATTCTATGTGTAGCTGATAATATGTATCTGTGAAAAGATACTTATATAAAAAGATAGTGTTTTTTTTTTTTTGGCAAACCAATTTTTAGCTTTTAATTAGATCTCTTTTTCTAAAAAGTATTATCATTTATTTCTTGATAAAGTGCCAGTATCTTTTAGTGTGATATGATGCTCAATTTGTAAAAGGTTTTTCTTCTTTGGGTCTTGCCTTTTTGTCACCTACAGTGTTTTATTGTTATCTAAGAGAATAATATCCTTTCTAACTTCTACAAAATTCCTTTTCATAATTATTGTATGACATTTTTTTTATTTTGTCTTTACAGTGAGTTATCCGCTAACAAGATTGCTGAGGTGAAGTCGGACTACTTCTGTGTCCTGATTAGTCTGACCTATCTGTACCTGGACAGTAATCTCCTTACAGATGAGAAGTTCCCTAATGATGCGCTGGACTGTCTGTCCAAACTGTTTTACCTGTGTGTACAATTTTCTTATATTTTACCATTCAAGTGAAAGTACATGTATGTACAGTAAAACACGATTGAAAAAAATTGCCAGGGACTGAGGATTTTGCTTCGTTATAAGCATAATTCACTATAACCGTTAAGTTCACAATAAATTTTAAAGCCACGGGGAATGAAAATCACTTCGCTGTAAGCATCAATTCATTAGAAGCATGTTCGCTATAAGCATGTTTTACTGTATAGGATTTTAACTTTACCATTCAAGTGAAAGTACATGTTTATGTATAGGATTTTTACTACAAAGTGATGAATTGCCATGCAATCAATTTATACTCAGAACCAATTTTTATTTGCATGTGAGAAATATCCATGAGATGCAACTTTCTTTTACCTACAAATATTTCTCACTGCGGATTATTTGTTTAATTGTTTTCATAGAATATTCTTCAATTGCTAAAAATTATAGCTGCAGATGGTATTCAATCGGACAAATTGCGAGTAAATAGTTGGTTAGCAGTATTCAGTTATTTAACTTTTTTTTTTACAGGGAGCTATCATCTAATAGTTTTAAGTATGTCCCCCAGACTGTTAGAAGCTCTGCCAACTTGACCAGTCTCAGACAGCTGTATCTGGGATCCAATGACATCACTTTCCTGGAGGCGGACACCTTCACTAACGCCAACCTTACTGTTCTGTAAGCCATCTTCATGAAAGTGTTGAAAATAATTTTCTCATCATTGAGCAAGAATAAATTACTAGGCCAGCTATAAAACCAATTGTCATCCTGTTTGTGTAATTTATTCAGTACATGTAGATGTTTTTTTAAGCATAGAGCTGAATTAGCTATAAGCAATAGTAAACTGTCTTTCAAGTTACCATTCTCTTGCTTTAATGATTCCCATGAGAGCAAAATATTGTGTCATTAGTTTTATTATTGAAACTCGCTAAATACTTTTGTAATGTATTGAGATTGAAGATTTTATTACATTTTACAGAGGACTTCAGTATAATGGGATTCTTGCAGTGGAAGACAATACCTTTTGCAAAACTCTGAGATACATGTAAGACTAGTGTTTAATAATATTTTAGAGTTTGTCCATTCTAAGATTTACTGAGTATATATAAGGAATATTTATATCAAATTAATACAAAAATAACTATGCTTATTTTCAGATATCTTCATGGAAATGATTTTAGATTTACCCACAAGAACCCTTTTAAAGATATGTCAAATCTGGTTCATCTCCAATTAAACAACAATGAAATTGATTATATCCCAGATGATGCATTTGATGGATGTACCTCTTTAGCAACTTTGTAAGTTTCTCATTTCCTTCAGCACTATATATATAGGGATATTAATTATCTAGATTCAATCAAGGGTGTATTTCCTTTGGCCTCAGGGTGTTTGGAATACAACCTGTGGTAAATCCCCATACACCCTTGATTTGACCTGGATAACAAATTTATTTTCTATGTAACCAAATAAATTCTTTGTTGCAATCAGTCAAGTTCAAAATATGGATATAAGATTAACTACATGCTGCAATGCATCGTGACATAATTGTGATAGCTTGTGATAGAGAAACTGTGCACTGTGACGTTATGTTATTGGCCCCCAGCTAAAGCAGGGTGTATTTTTGACAGAGTTATGCAACTTGGACTTAGAAAAATTCCATTTATTGGGGGGGGGGGGGGTTTATAAGTGTTTCACAAACATCTCTTGTTTTTTATGTAATTTAACCTCAATATGTAGAATCATCAGATATCTGGAAGTTTTTTTGTAGGTTTCTTGAGTTTTGACTGTAATACATTTTACTTATTTCACTTTCATCTTTATATCTAACTTCAACTTTAAGTGTGACATTTTCCTTAATATCTATGAAAGATGTTCAATATTTAGTCATGTGGAAGTCACAAATACATGTATTTTGAAATCAAATACAAATGAACCATTATTTAAAAAAATGCATTTTCAGGAATGCTTTGTTTCTATTTTCTTTCTTCAGGTACCTGAACAACAACAAACTAGGATGGTTAAAGGTTACCATGTTTGAGGACAATGTACTTACAGATTTTAGAGCAGCGAGCAATGAAATTGCCTACATTGAGGATGGCACTTTCAAAAATTTTACAACTATGAACTATTTGTAAGTACATGTATACACTTGTGTATTTTGTACTGTAGTTGATTTTGAAATGTGCTAAATACAGACCATTGTCCAATTTTTATGCTACTCACTTTTTGACTAGAGTTTATGGAAGAATGAGAATGATAAAATAAGATACAATCACAGCTGAATTTCGATATGTTGATTACCATGGATATGTTGAAATTATTTGAAGGTTCAAGCTACTTATTCTTTAAGTATTTTACCCTCGATAGCTCAAATTTTTTAAGTTTTTCTCGGTCCCATTGAGTTTGAGATAGCGAGGTTTGACTGCAGTATGAAATGGTAACTACATAAAGGTTATTCTAGTTTAAAAAAAAAAAACTTCAATTTTCTTTTACCTACACGTAAGCGTTATTTATCAATTTTCATATAAGCATACAGATTGAAATACATTAAAACGAATTTAACTTTTGGATACATTTCCAAGCTGAGTTGCACTGGGGTGAGGAAAATCTGACAAGATTTTAATACCTCAGGATCCATTTTATAAGCCTTCTGGGTTACGATATTTGTTTTTCTCTATATTAAAGCTCATTATCAAGCTTTTAGCTCACCACACAGAGAGGCTCAAGTCTTTTCCAGGCAGCCTTTGTTGTGTGGCATCTTAACTTTTTGCATTTTTGACGTAATTTACAGGTACCTGGGTAATAATGAGCTGACGAAACTACCAACAGGGGGAGATTTCTCAGATAAAACAATCACACACCTCCAGCTCCAGAATAACCGAATCACGGAAATCAACACAGGAGTCTTCAATAATCTGAATGTGGCCTACCTGTATGTATACTTGATAAATGAATAGTGTAAACTGATAGGTATACTCCCCTAAATATACTCTATATAAATATATTTATGTAAATAAAACTAGTAGAAAGTTTAATTAGAATAAAAGGCTGATATTTTTGAGTATCACTAAGTATATTTGTCTATAAATCTTTGACAACTAGTGAACTATGATTTTTTTATTTTAATTTTCAGTTTTTACAGTAAAATGAATAAGACATTAATATTTTTTTATGAGGATCTTTGTATCTCTGCACGTTCTTACAGTTAAAACATTGTCTGAATCTTGATTGTATTTCGATCTTCGTACTAGATCAGTCAATCATGAACTTCAAGTAGCTGCAGAACTATAGCTCTCCGAAAAAAAAAAATTGATGGACTGGAGAGCTACAGTGCCAAAAAACTGTATATTTATTGTGTTCAAAAAGTTGCGCTCGGTTCTGGATTTATTTCTCAAAATTCTTACCTCAACTGCACAAAAGCTCGATTTCAAAAAATTCCTTAGACCTCTATCAACTACTACTGAACTACTCTTGTGGTTGACATCTTTACGAAGCGCGTTTGGCCGAATTGTCTAGCCACCCAAAATGGCAGTATTAATAGGCGAAATTTTGGATGGTCTCAATTTCAGGCCCAGAAGGGCTATTAACAACAGTTATAGGAAATGTTTTGATGTGGGAATAGTGAAAAAATGTGTTAGGAACACACGGTCAGTAATATACAGTTTTTTCTGTGGGTGGCACTGTAGCTCTCTGGTCCGTCATTTTTTTTTTTTCGGAGAGCTACAGTTCTGCAGCTAGAACTTCCAAGATGCTCCTCATTCCCCCTCCCCCCCCCCCCCAACCAACTGAAGAGATATTGTATTGAAATAGCCTTTTATTTTTAATAGGTCTCTTCAGAATAATGAGATTTCAGTCATTGGATCTGAGGGTTTTAAGGGAGTGAGTGTTTCCCAATCTCTGTCCATGACAGGAAATGTCCTGAAGAAGCTGGAGTCTCGAGCCTTTGTGGATGTAAACATTGATCAGCTGTGAGTATACCAAACAAATACCTGCATGTATCTGGAGATAATAGAGAAATAATCGTAATAGATTCATAGGTGAAACAGGATATATGAAAACTGGTAAACAGTCAGCTTTTTTTTCCTTTTATAACTGGTACCAATAAACGGTACCATTCCCAGTGCCAAAAATATTAAACGTTAATTTTTCCCAATATCAAGACTAAAAATTCTCCATTTAACTACCAAGCAACAGACTACGATGACATTGTGTTTCTTTTTACATGAAACGTTGCACAAGTTAACTAATTGTTTCACTTCCACTTAAATCGAAAGTAGAGATAAGTCGTAATATGGTGGGACCTGTGGTGTAGACAGCTTAGTGTCATACATTTTGACAAATTGAAAGCATGAAAATGCGGAAACAAGGGACATTGATATGAAAAACAATAAATACTTGTTGTTTTTTCTTTAAAACACAGAGTAATAAGTAATTAGGTTGGAATAAATGGAAAAAACGTTCCATTTGTTTAATGACAGAAAATTCTTCTTTGTTCTACTTCGATGCTATTTTTCCCAATTGAACCGGTACCGGACCCTTTCCCAATGGGTAGAAAAAAATCGCTGACAGTTCCTGGTTTTAGCCAGACTATATGTTCTGACTTTTATCTTATCAGGAGCCTCAGTGGGATGCAGTTGACCTACCTCCTAAAGGATTCTTTTGTGAATGTTCAAGCCAGAGACATCTTTCTTCAGAACAATCAAATCGATTACATTGAAGAAGGGACCTTTGACACCATCTCTATCAGTGATGATCTGTGAGTTTTTGAAATTCATGTTCTCGTAAATATTATGTTAAAGTGGTTGATTGATTGTTTCAAGATATAAGGAGGTTTATTCCAAAGAATGAAAAAAGTCTATCAGAATCTTTGAGAAGAAAATAAATCAAATGCTAGAAGACAAAGGAAATTGAATTTCAGCTGGACTATCAAACCATTAGATTTAGTTAATGGACTGCATAGCATATTTCTTTGCTCTCTTTTAGACTTGTTAGAGATTGTTAGACTTGTAAGAGATTATTAATGGATCTTTTTCAGACATCTGTATGGGAATGGCATGACCTCACTTCAAGGAAACATCTTTGCCAACAGCTCTGTCATCTCGGATTCCTTGTTTTTATACAGTAACAACATCTCATCAATACCCATCAATGCATTTGATAACCTGTCAGTTAGAAAAGTGTAGGTTTTATTAATGTATAGATCTAGGTCTTACAATAATTGTTATGTAGGCTATAATAACCTGTTGCTGAGATTTACTTGTTAAAGACATACACCTGTATGTTTAAAATATTGGTCCTGTCTGTTTCAGATACCTCCAAGACAATGTGATAACTGACTACCCAACAGATGCTCTGTCTAACAAAGCAACACTCACTACTGTGTAAGTATCTCAATATTCTGACCTCCTCTTCCCCCCCCCCCCCCCCCCAAAAAAAAAAAACTATTTAAACTCATTAAGTAATTTAAGTAAATTCTAAGTATTTATTTAGAAATGCATAATTTAATAATTTAACTTTCTAGTTACAAGTATATTGTATTATTTGGACATGCAGTTTTACCTTGGAGTTTTAATGTTTCTGTAAAGCTGTTAGATTCTATGAAATATATACTGTAATATTACATGTATTTAATTAACTTTTTCACAAATTTTAATCAAATAACCTGGCTATGAACTAGTTTGTTGAATGAATTAACATTTGGATGTTTTATGTGTAAAAGTAATACTTGGTTTTACTCCGTGTATTTCTGGTGTGATGAAATGTTGAAATATTTCTAACAGTGACCTGACCAACAACAAGATATCCTCTGTCACGTCCTCCACTTTCCTCAATCAGGCATCACTTACTGACCTTGACCTCGACAATAACCTTTTGACTTCAATATCCAAAGATGTATTTACTCCACTGATCTACCTGCAAAATCTGTAAGTATGATTTTTTGGAAGTAGGTGAGATTTGCCCCTGATGTGTTGATGTTTATCTCGTATTCACTTTGTCAATGTCTAGACTACATGAATGATGCCTATTAAGATGATTTCTATCAAAAGCTTTTGACTGAATAAACTTGTGCTAAAATGTTATCTGTTATATTGTGTGCATTAATAGGAACATTGTACTTTTATTCCTTGATATTGTCTCTACAGATTAAGAAGTTGAATATTACAACAAATATCTGTTACGACTTTGAGGTATTGAGGGTAGATTACAATAGAATATGCATTACAGGACTGCATTTTGATTTGGAGAGGTCAAAGGTTTTGAGAGTGTGAGAAATCAAGAATATATTTGCTTAGTTATATAGGACTAAAAATCAGGATCAGAGATCACTGAGAGATCAAGAGATTGAAGTTTGAGCCATCAAGAGTAACCTATATGTAATTTTATGTCCAAAATATTAAAAAGCTCAATTTTCCATCTCTAACAGGGACCTGAGTGGAAATTCCATCGGTTATGTGGAGCCTCTATCCTTCAGTTCCTTGACCGCCTTACAGACACTGGACATCTCATCCAATCAGCTGATCTTCTTCCCTAAGCTACCAAACATGACCAGTCTGAGATCTGTAGACATTTCCCAGAATCAATTACAGTCCATTGAGTATCAGGCGTTCGATGACTTTGAAGGCAGCAAAATCTTCAAAACTCTGTGAGTGAATAGTGTTCAGCTTATCTAGGATACAAAGATTTTGATATTTTTGATGGAAAGAATAGATCATTAAACTAGTGTATATGTACATTCATTGTTCTCCCAGCTGATTACGTGTAATAGTGTTATTCTGGGCAGTCAATATGACTGATACTTGTCAGTTTTTGATTCATGTTCATAGTAAATTGTTAGCTTGGTAATTTACATGTGGGAGGTTATTGATGATAAGTATACAGAGGATAGTCCCTGCATAAGTTTTCCCTCCGGAAGAATTTCATTTCAAATGCAAATCCCTATGTTTCAGGAATGTAATTTCCATGTCAGTATGATACAATTTACTTTTTTCTGCGATTTCTGACACAGTACTGTAAAGTCGCTTGTATTGGCCGCACTTTTTTTCTTCAGAAAATTGTTTAAAATTACGGATGCGCTTAATACATCGGAACAAAATACAACCCCCTTTTTTCCAGGTCACTTTCTCAGTGCCGAGGACCATTTTCCCGGATCATTTGAATTGATTACTCTTTGTAACCAATTACGTCAAAGTTTATTATTATTACTCTAATTTCAGAGAGTCATATGCATCAGCCTTACCTGTTGTAGTCATATATATCTACCCTATGGTTGAAAAAAAGATGATCGTTTCATAAATAAAATCACAATGAAAAACGATCTTTGTTTTTGTTTTATTTCCATTGTATATTCCACCATTTTGAACTACCGACGCCTATATCATATACAAGAACTGCATGTCGCTTAAGACATAACTGTTAGATATATTAATTCCTATAAATGAGTCAACAACTATAATCTTTGTGATATATTCTAAATTATCCTTAATTCTATATCTTATTATACCCCACGCAACAAGTTGCGTGAGGTATAATGTTTTTGACCCGTCCGTCAGTCAGTCAGTCAGTCAGTGTGTCAGTCAGTCAGTCAGTCCGTCAGTCCTGTTTTTTTGTCAGCGCAACTTCTCATAAACCGCTGCACAGAATTTGGTCAAACTTTGCAGATATTTAGTACACAGTGTGTAGATGTGCATATTACCAGGAAATTCCGATTCCATTATTTTTCTGGGAATTTCGGCACTTTTCAACTTAGGTTTTTGGCCATATCTTGAATATAGGGGTGAACAGTTTGTCAGCACAACTCCTATTAAACCGCTGCATAGAATTTGGTCAAACTTTGCAGATATTTAGCACACAATGTATAGATGTGCATATTACCAGGAAATTCCGATTCCTTTATATTTTCTGGGAATTTCGGCACTTTTCAACTTAGATTTTTGGCCATATCTTGAATATAAAGATGAACAGTTTGTCTGCGCAACTCCTCTTAAACCCCAGCACAGAATTTGGTCAATCTCTGCAGATATTTAGTACACAGTGTGTAGATGTGCATATTACCAGGAAATTCTGATTCCATTATTTTTTCTGGGAATTTCAGCACTTTTCAACTTAGGTTTTTGGCCATATCTTGAATATAGAGATGAACAGTTTGTCAGCACAACTCCTCTTAAACCGCTGCACAGAATTTGGACAAACTTTGTAGATATTTAGTACACAGTGTGTAGATGTGCATATTACCAGGAAATTCCGATTCCATTATTTTTGCCTTAAGAGTTTTGCCTTTTATTGAAGAAACTTTCCAGCTAGGTAATAAGAAACTCCACTGGAATCAGCTTTTTATAATGAAATTCTATGTGAAATATTTTATGACCTTAAAAGACCCCTATTGATTTTGAGATCAAAATATTAATGGTTTAACACAAACACACACTCACACACACACCATCTTCGATAGTTCTCTCCCCCCCCCCCCCCCCCCCCCCCCCCCCCCCCTTCAAATTGGTGTGCTTTGCCTTAAATAATTTCATAAGTACAGTATATAAACAGATTCATATGAATGACTACATCATAATTTTGTTTCCATCAATTATTTAAATGTGTAAACTGTCATGTGTTGGACATGGACTTACACTCATTAACAAATCGAAATCACTGAGGAATTTAAATAACAGTTTGTCAGCATAATTCCGGCACTGAATTTCCTGAAACTTTGTAGGTATTTCAGAATAATGTATAGATTTGTATATTACCAAGAAATTTTGATTCCATTATTTATCTAGAAACTTCAGCCCAGTTAAATTTGTAACATACAAAGATTTGAATGTCCTTATATGCAAGAAGTTTTGATGTGATGATTTTTTGCAAGTAATGCCCCTTTTTTGAATTATACTGTGTATTTAAAATGCACTGTGCCATTCATTACGTGTTGCATTGTCGAGTTTTGGGGAAGCGTGGGGTATGTGAGCTTGCTCACTTTTTCTTTCATTTTTATTTTTTTTAAATTTCAGATATGCAATTAGAGGTACAAAATCGTTAGGGATTCTATTGTCGCGTCATTGCTATATATAACTTCAGTCTATGTTGTCACATAGGATATGACCATTGTTTATTTAACAATTATCACCTCAACACCTGCAATGAAAGCGACACGTTTTTTAAAAGAATTTTATTAAAACATATTTCAGTCAGAAGCACATATAAAAACATATTTGTAAAATACAATCAAGCACATTTAAGAAAATATTCATAAGACATAAATATTAAAATGTTCATTTAGCACGTCATCATGGTCACAGCACTGATTGTTCATTGCACTAGCTAACTAAAATAATTATCGATGGATACCAAGAACTGTTTAATTACCCAAAGCCAAACCTTTGACACTAATACTGCTTGGGTATGATTTTTGTTTATGTAAATACCGACTTGCGCTTGTTATGCATTATACATGTACCAGTAAGCATAACTTCATAACACGCTTGGAATTAATTTGAAAAGAAGATAAACAGGTTTGTCTTTTATTATCTCTGGTTAGATAATTATTAAAAAGATTAAATTTAAATGTTAACACATGCACACTTATAATACATAGAGTAAAAAAGCTGACTTGATACTTTCGTTTGAGATTCGTAAGTTTTCCTATTTTTACCTTAAGTTACTGTACTAGAAAAATTAAAGCCACATCCAATTTCTGCGTTTTTTTTTTTGGATGCGCACTTTACATAGGACCTGCGTTTTTTTTTTAGGATTTTCACCCCAACTTTGGGGGTGCGTCTTTTACACCATTGCGGCCAATACACGCGACTTTACAGTATTCATTGCCAAAAAACAAAACAAAAAACCAAAAAAAATTGGCAGCATTCAGTGCTTAAATCATTTTTTGCCAAAGCAGAGAGACATTGAAATAACCTAGTTGATGTTTACTCTTCTTCAGGAAGCTTGATGAGAACTTACAGATGGGGTGTGATTGTTACTTGTATGAGACCCTCCTTGCTGTACAGAGTACCATCAGTGGGGGTCAGTGTGGGACCCCAGCCTCCGTCGCAGGAGTTCTGTTTGGATACTCCAATAAAACCTCCCCCATGTATTTTGAAAACCAACAGCTCACAAAGTTTCTATGCTGTAAGTAAATGTATTTCAGAAGTCTTTACACACAACAAGAATTTTTTTCACTAAGCATCCAACAATAATTATTTTACTAGAGATCCAAGTTAAGGAAAAGATAGAGGGATGCCTTCAGATTTCTGACATTCTTATTATGAAAAAGACACCTTTTTTCAATTTTAAGGCAATAAATTTTTTTGAGGTTACATTTTAATTGAGCAACATAACAAAAAAAATGTTTTCAAAATGATATACGTATTCTGAAATTTTCAAAAAACTGTTTTCCCAAAGATTTATATATTAACATGAAAAATGACACCAGTAATTTTGAAAAGGGAATTACCAAATATAGGTGGATAATTTTTTTAAAGCAAGATTTAAATATTTTAAGCAAGATTTAAATATTTCATGATAGTTTGCATAACAATGTTTTTTATTGAATTAACTTAATTTCATTTGAGAAATTTGTATTACAGCCCCAGTGAACCTAGTGGCATCGTCCCCCTCATCAACCCAGCTGACCGTGTCCTGGACACGCCCGAATAACACTGTGTCCTCCAGTACCTACATTGCTGATGCTGTGGCTAGTGGCTGGTATTTACTGATCAAATTTCCCATACTTTTGTTTTGGATGAAAGCTTGTGTATATGAACTATAAAAATTACAATCATGCAAGTACAATACATGTATCTTGTAGAAGCCTTGACCCTCAAAGTCAACATAGGGTGACAAAAAGGTTCAGATTTTATACAGGACTATATAGACTTTTTAAAAATGTATACAGGTAAACTTTGGTATCTCGAACACCGATATGTCAAATACCACGGATATCTTGAAGTATCTCGAACACGGAAATCTTGAATACCTCGCTTATCTCGAAGTAGATTTACGGTCTCAAGTGCTATAAACACATGCATTATCTCGAAGTCCAACAAATTTCTCGCTCAGCTGAATTCACACCTTAATACACAATAATCCCATTATGCTAATTTTACGGTCTGTTGAACATTTCGGTTAGGTCTAGCACAGGCTTCATGAGACTATTGCTGATAATCACACCTTATTAGCCCCAAACTGTTGTTTTTGGTAGTTAAATTTAATTATGCAGGCCAGGTGATTTGGAGATGTTAATTAAATGCACACTCAGAGATATGATGACACGATAATGAAACAGCGGCTTGGGAATGATTACTGTAATAGGAATTAAAATTTATCGAAAATACATGCTTATACATATTATTACATATCAAAGTAAACACTGAACACATCAAAGTGATATTGAACTCAAGAAATTAAACAATTAAAGACATTATTTTGAGTATAAAAGTCAGTACCAAAAATCTAAATCTTCAGTACACATCATGTCTGATAAGGCAATCTAACGAAGGACCCGGTAGCTAGCCCGGGGGATAGTTAGATTATCTGACCGTGGTGTAATAAAGAAAACTTAAAGTTCATACAATCGAAACAAAGTTTGCTTTTGTTTATGCATATTGGCAATTTTAATAAATTATTGTAGATCAATAATTCATGTTTCCGTCTTAATCCTTACTACAGTGATCGGTTTATCATTTACAAAGCGTAACACATATACGGGTATCAGAAATCCTGAAACCAGCATGATTATCACTATTGAAAGCGATCAAAATTTGTAAAAATTAAATGTAAGTGTTGCAGTATTGAATATAATAATATATGCGTTAGAAGTGTATATGTAAATGTATTTTTAAAAAGATATCACTAAGTACGAACTGAAACATTTACCGCTTAAATTATGCACGTGGTGGAGGGGGGGGGGGGGTAATTTCCTGTGAATAGAACATGTAACATAACAATATCGGTACCAAATTCATCAACTTCGATATCTCGAACACTCGGATATCTCAAAGTTTTTCCTCAGTCCCGCCAAGTTCGAGATATCAAAGTTTACCTGTATATAAATGAGTAGGCAATTTAAATTTAGGACTGATCACCACAATCAAAGAATCATTTTATTGAATTGTAAATGCTTTGTATTGTGCACTTTGTCCATGTCTTTAACCTCGTAAGAGAATGGGTAAATGGGTAGCCAAAGGGAATGCTCAGTATATTTGACAAACATTTATCCATTGTCGCTAATTAAATTAAGTAGGTACACGTATGACTTTGTAGGCAATACAGATTGACGTGTACTAGCAATCCAGGAGGAGTGGTTTCTCAGGCTTCTGTAAATGGCACCACGCATACCTTTACATCAGCTGACGGAATCACTGCAGGCACCACCTACGTGTGTACAGCGGCTCTGGTAATGTCTAATGCAACTAGTGCCGAGAGTCAACCAGTAGTGATCACTACACAGGCTGCTGCTGGTAAGATTTAGACTGGCATATATCTGTAAATTATGTTTGATTTTAATACTGATCAAAGACTAGAGAAATGTGCATGCTGTTAAGGTATCTGACGTCCGTAGGAATTTTGATAAAGTGTTGCCTCGGTTGTTTCACATAGCAAATTAGTTTTTAAAAGCTACTTTTACTATTCCCTCTTTTTTCTACAGCCACTAGTCCTAATGTAACAGTTGGAGCCACAGACTGGATATTGCCCATCATTTACTATGATTATAGGTTTGTTGAGACATTGCAGATATTTTTGCATACAAATGAAATTCAATGCTCCAAAGTGAGACATGTCAAATTGTTCAAGAGAAAAGAATTCAAGTGCTATAATTCCTTACAGGTAAATGATGATGTTATTTAGCACAATTTTGTTCTATTACAGTGTAACAAATTCAGATTTTAATGGATTCTCGAATGCCATCATTTCTAAGCCGACATATGTTCCAAGTCCGTATGGGTCCTGGCTGTCGCGATCATCTAATCCAAAATCTGACACCTTCTCCGGCTGGTTCGTGGATCAGACAGGAACCTCGGTGAATTATGTATATAAAGACAATATCACATTGACGCTTATCTCTTCTTCCTCCCCAGTAACACACAGGTAAGGGGTGGTTTCTGGACACTGCAAGGATATATTTGACGTGTAACTTTGGAATGAGAAATTTACAGCATTTGTATGTATTTAATCCACATTTGTGCCAGAGTTGCAACAAATATAAGAGCATGTTTGATATGTTGAATTGACAGTGTTTACGTGTCATTCTGTAGGTTTACTGCCCAGAACAGCTACTTCCCTGTGGACAACATGGGATTCGGTAACCAGGACAAGGACTGCTATGGTGTGGAGCACAATTTTGGGTACTGTTTTCCCTTACTGTAGATCACCAAAATTTTTGAGACCTTATTTTCGATACTTGGTATTTATAAGTGAGACAACATTTTTAAGGATTTTGGTTATTGCTGTATATAATCTATACTTGTATAACTATACTCAAAAACAAAACTAACGCTTAGGCTAGCAATCATTCTCGCAAAATTACATGAAAATATAGTTCTCGTGAATAAAAAGTGATCTTAATAGAGTATGCTGGTCATGATCTCATTTATGGTAAAAATTATCCTACAAATCTGGATCCCTACCCAATATCTTCTGTACATAGAGAAATCCAGGTGTGACTCTCTGTGTTTCATTATATAAACTTGGAGTAAGTTTGATATATGTGTGTGTAATTAATCTGAAGATTGTCATTACAGATTCACCTCAGCCATCAGATCTGGATTTGTTTTCCAAGGAACAGAGTCTATCACTATTGGAGGAGGGGATGATCTGTGGCTGTACCTCAATGGGAAGTTTGTGATGGAGATCAGCTCCAGAAACACAGGGACTAATGTACCCTGTAAAAAGATCAGTCTCAGTACAGCTAGTACCCCAGGTAGCATACTGGAGTTCAAAAAATGGAAATTTTAAAGAAAGTAGATACAGTAAAACTCGGTTATAATGGAGTCACTGGGACCTGTGAAATTACTTTGTTATATCTGTAATTCGTTATACCCGTATAAGGAATTCGTAAGATTTATATAGCTGGGGATCCAAGAAAACTTCGCTACGTCCTTGAATTCGCTATATCCGTGTTCGTACTAAATGAGTTTTACTGTAGTGTAAAGAGAATAGTTGCACAAACATTGATTATTTGTAATTTTAGGTGGAAGCTACATCATACCACAGTATGGTCTGGTGTCTCCCACAACGAGCTTGTGTGTAGTCACCGGTACCTTGCCAGCAGAGCAAGTGCATGTTGAACTGGAGGTAATGAAAAAAAAGTAAAACTACATATATTTCCAAATCTCAAGCCTTCACAATTAAATCTGAATTCATAATTTATAATTTCCTGTACATTTACCAGGTAGGGGAGAGGTACCACTTCTCAATTTTCCATGTGGAACGTCTGTCCTGTGCCTCCAGTCTATACATTCAGACGGAAGACTTCCAGTTCATTGTGGATCCTGCTGAGGAACCACCCAGAGACTACATTGTTACAGTCGCGGAAGACTTCCACCAAAATGGTATCGTAGCTGAAGTTGTATTGGCTGATATCTTCTCAGTGGGACCTCCGTTTACCATTAATGTTCTCAGAGGTTAGTTAGGAGTTAAGAAAATTGTAGAAACTTTGAAAATTATGATCCTTGTGTATGCTTTGAATTTGATGAACTGTAGTTTTAATAAAAAAGATTGTTATTTTAGGAAATGAGGCAAGACATTTCACTTTGAAGGACAAGACAACAGCTAATGTGAATGCAGCAGTGGCTCCACCTACAGTTGCCCCAAGTTATACCACCATTAATGGTCATACTTTTGTTGGTATGTGTCTTATAAATGCCGCTTGGATCTCCATTGAAAGTGACAAAATTAAGTTTAAACTATGCTAAAATCTGTCATATTAATATGTATGTGTTATCACTAATGATGAAGCTGTTATATTCTTTGCATTCAAAACTTACAACAGAAATTTTTGTAAGCTTGACCAAAACATTGAACTTGAATTTTTACTTGAATTCTTAATTTTAGAATGTGCCACCCCATCTACAATAACCCCTGAAAGCTATGATGGTTCAGTAGAAACCTTTACGATGAACACAGAAACAGCACTATTTACACTGGACTCGAGTCTAGACTATGAGGTCAACACCACATACAGTGTTGTGATGGAGGTTGTGGATACAGGCAAAACTCCACCTTCCACTGGCACAATCACTGTTAAGGTAAAACCACACATAGTGGACAGAATCACTGACATGTATATTGGCACAATCACTGTCAAAGTAAATACAGTCTAATCTGTTTTAAGGAGTAGCCATTGATTTCAAGGTGCCTCTAAGACAGTTTTGACTGTAAACCCATAGTGGAAAGAATCAATGTGATTTAAAAGAATCTATACCCTCCACTGGCACAAATGCTGTCAAAAGTACATGTAGCTCTATAGTTACATGTACCTGGCACAGGTTATTAGTAATAAATAGCAATGTTACCCAGGTGGGAACTATTACCCGTGACTCATGTTTCCCTGATCCTAAGGATTATGATTTGCTTGGCTTTGCAGGTTAAGGTGTCTGATGTCAATGACAACTGTCCAGAGTTAACACAGACTCTGTACAAGCTCAATGCTATCCCTGCTCTCAAGTCGTCAGCTCTAGCTGATCTGAATGCTACAGACATTGACAGTGGAAATAACTCAGCTCTCTCCTTCTACATCTCTACCATCACAGAGGAGTAAGTCAGACTATCACTCAGGATTCAAAAAAGCACTTCTAGATGTATGTCACAATGTTGCAAAATTTATTGTTGATGGTTCTAATTTTGGAGTCATATTCATTCCAGTCCCCCTATCTCCATTTTCAATGACACCATGGACCTATACAAAGAGGTTTATGAAGCCAATACACTGTTGAAGTTTACAGTGATTGTGGTGGATGGTGGTAGCCCCACGCGTGGAGCCACCGCCTCTGTGGAGGTGGACATTGACAACTCATGTCTTATTGATGTGGAGTACAAAGCCATTCCCTATACCATGACTGTTAATGTCTCCACCGGGGAAATTTACCACAGACTTCCAGGATATTACTATTATGAATACAGTATGTGTACCCAATTTCTTGATTCCTTCTTGATAATGTATGTGTGTTTGTTTGTGACTTTTATAGTGTCTGTTAAAAAGAAGACTTTGATTTTTGCACTGAATTAACAAAAAGCAAAAAAAAAAAAAATGTTCAAATAAAACCTAAGAGTTCATGAGGAGTTTTCACTGTAAGCTAGTGATTACATTTTGTACATGTTATTTTTTTTGTGTGTGTGTGTACAGCCTGTGATGATGCGCTGGGAATGGAGAGTGGAGTCATTCTAGACAAGTACATCACTGTGTCGTCTACTTCCTCTACCAGTGGAGGTGAAAGAGGCAGACTCAACATGACACAACTGCCTGGTAAAATATGACTAAGGTTTTCTCTTTTAAAAATAGCTTGTCAGAAGGTTCAGATAAATCTTATGCAATTTGTAATCCAAACATATACACTGTACGTCTTGTTCAAGGTTATTTTGACAAAGTCACTTGAATATGCCTAGCAAATTTGGAAATTTCAATCCTGAAATTGGGAAAAATACTGATATCTGATATTGGAAATGGTGTCATTTTTCAATACTTGCAAAAAAAGCAAAAGGAAAAAAAAATCTGTTTTTGTATACTGTAAATATAATGATGATGAAACTGCAGTGATAATCTTGATAATGTTGTATTATGTAGTATTTATGATAGTATAATTTAACCATTGTCTAAACTTTATCATACTACATATAGTACATGTAGTATTAATTGTGATTGCATTATAATTGCATTGCATTATAATCATGATGCTTTTTCTTCCAGCCAACTTGGGGTCTTTGACAGGAGGCTGGGTCCCCTCTGTCATTGATACCAGCCAGTACATAGAGGTCAACCTAACAGAAGCTACCTTTATCCACGTGGTACAGATACAAGGTCAGGATTCTGTGGACAATTGGGTGACTAGTTTTGCTGTACAGTACAGTGCTGATGGAGTCAGCTGGAACACTTACACAAACTCTTCAGGAGCATCGGTATGTCATATTAACACAGCCCTTGGGATTAGACAAGGAGGTACTCTTCTCCATCCTTATTATATGGTACATCTATTTGTAAATGTATGTAACCTGCTTGGTCAACTGCAGGTATTTTAGAAAAATTCTGACAACAACACAGTAGTGAGTGTGATATTTGTCATTATATAGTTTCTTTATCTGTATGTTTTTGAGTGTGAACATCTGACAGGAATATAATATTCAGACAGTGTTTTATATTACCTGTTGTAGGTGTTGCTCTATGTATCTATATCTGACTTGTCTGTAAGTTCCCTATCTGTTTGTAGGTTTTTGAGGGAGCCATTGACAGGGACACAGTAGTAAGTGTCCCTATGGTGCCTGCTGTGTATGGAACCTACATCAGGATTAACCCACGCACCTGGAACAATGCCATTGGTGTAAGACTGGAATTTAAAGGATGTTCTTATGCCAAATATCAGTATTGTAAGTAGGGTTCTTTATTATGTTATTAAGTTCCAGGAGATGAAAATATTCAACAGTAATTGACTTGAATATGAGCTGTTGCTTTGTAGACCGCACAACCTGTCAAAGATGTTTAACCTCGTGGTACTGTGAGGGAGACTCCACCATCAAGCCCTGTGGGCGCTGTGACCCCCCAGTCTCTGGCTCCACCTGTGGTCGCTCACCCACAGAGCACAGTTTTGGGGCAGCAGCATCCTGTACCACATGTCCTGAGGGCTGGGTGAGTTACAGTAGTTATTAAAGTGTGTAATATACCAGAAATGATTATATGAGAAATCACTTCAGTATTTTCATTTAAAAAAAAGACCTTCAGATTTTAGTGCCTGTATGTTAATTAATGACTTCATTATTAATTCCTGATTTTAAAAAAGGGGGTGGGGGGGGGGGGTGTCACAAAATTGAAATCAGTTAATATGTTCAGTCTTTTCAATGTCTGATATAACATGACTAAATTTTTATTGTCATGTTACTTTCAATATTTTTTTCCATTACAGATTTGTAAGGATGGGTATGCCACCCCATGTCCAGACTTCCACTACGTGACCTGTAATGACACCTACTGCCCCACCTCCTGTACTCAGTGTGAGCTAGGCTACGCCTGTAGAGGAGGGAAAAGGTACCAGTGTCAGACAGGAACTTACTCCGATGGAAATGTCAGTGAGTGGAATTCTCATTTCTGATTTATCAGTGTTTTCAGTGTGAAAGGTAGTGTGTAGTGTTAGAGTTATTAACTAAACAATGGATCAAATGAAAAGCAAAGAGGTGTTGCATCATAATAAATACAGTCAAACCTTTTTATCTTGAACTCAATGGGACCAAGAAAAAACTGAGAGATATCCAAGGATTCGAGAAACTGATGGTAAAATACTTAAAGAATAAGTGGTTGGGACTTCTTAATCACTTCGACATATCCGTGGCGTCTGAGATATCAGTGTTTAAGATACTGAAGTTCAATTGTACGTGTACATTGTATAGGTAGTTCATGAAAAATGCTAATTGTTAATTTTGGTGTTTAGCTTTTGAATTGAATACAACCAGCAGGCTACTGTATGTACATGTATTTGAATACGAAGAAATGAAAAAAAAAAAAATTTGAAAGGGTAGAGTAATAAGATTGGATGCATATTTGATATGTGACTTAAACCTGTCATTACATTAATTCTAAATTTTGATCCTGTTTTTCAGAGTTCTGTACAATGTGTTCCCCTGGTAAATATCAAGATGAGGTAGGACAAAGTACATGTAAGAATTGTCCTGCTGGTTACTACAGCTCAGCTAGTAAGGACCGCTGTGACCCGTGTGAGGCGGGGACGTACGCTGCCTCTGATGGCAGTGGATGTAACTCGTGTGGCTCCACCACCCAGTGTCCCTGTCTGGGCAGCACCACACTGTGTTACCACCCTGATCTCTGCTATAATATGGATGGTAGTCATGGATGTCTCTCTTGTCCCACAGGATATACAGGCAATGGAGTAACATGTACAGATGTGGATGAGGTAATTTTCCGGCTACAAAAGACCTTACTACTTATAGTAAATATATATGTGAAGTAAGTTAAATTTCATTTGTGTGTTATCAAGTGAAGAGACATGTATATTAAGTAATTGGTATCAAAAACTATAGGAAATGTTGCAGTTTTGACCTTTCTATCTACAGTGTACCACCATTACTCCACCACCCTGTTTTATGCAGCGCTGTAGAAACACAGAGCCTGGGTTCCAGTGTCTGGCCTGTCCTCTGGGGTATGTAGGCACCTATGAGGATGGGCTTTCTCTCAATATAAGCAGGAGGACGTTCCAGCTGTACAATAATGTGTTAGATCCTACACAGTACCAGACCTGCTCTGATGTCAATGAGTGTCTATCCAACAATGGAGGCTGTGATCCAAATGCTTACTGTACAAATACACAAGTAAGTTTGAACAAATTCAAATCAGCTGGAGTGTGTTAAGTGAAAGAAAGATCTGAATTACCTGAAAAAAGTAGGGGGTTGGTGGGGATGGAGCATGAGAGAAATTATATTTTTTGTGCATTATGATTTCTTCATAGAGGACAATTATAGTTTCTAAACAGTCATTAATGTTTCCATATTTGTTTGAAAATGAGACTAATGACACATAGAAGTTGTATACACGTAGACAGGACTTCTAAATTCGAAATTATTAACATGTAGGTGGGAAGGAGAATAATTGAAAATATCCATTGTGAATGTAAGACAGTTGATTATTCTTAGAAAATAGTGAAATCAGTTTTAATGTTTGATTGTTTAAATTTCAGGGTAGTTACAGTTGTGGATTCTGTAAGGAGGGATATGTAGGTAATAGCGTGACCGGCTGTGAGTTGGCCGACTACTGTCTCTCAGGTAAACACACCTGTGATGCCAATGCCACGTGTTACTACACAGGACCTCAGGAATACAAGTGTGTGGTAAGAAGAACTGCCAATTAGTCATTTGGATATGAAGAGTTAATTTTGAGACTTGCACATTTAGATAGACATTATATTTTTGTCATGGGGAGGGGGATTTAGAGAACTAAATTTTTGTTGTATTCTAAGATATTGCATCATATTTTGTCACGGTTTGTAAAAGAAAAAACAGTTTTGTATAGCAAATACATGTACTACAGAAAATTCTTGGGCATTTTTGTAAGGTTTGTTGAAGAAATTTATTATCTGTTTTTATTTAAGTGTAACAATGGATGGGCAGGTAATGGTTACCTTTGTGGAGATGATCCAGATCAAGATGGAGTCCCTACACTAGGACTGCCCTGCTCTGAAGACAGCTGTAACTCAGTAAGGAACAGTCTGAATGATTCATTCTACTTATTTAATACAGCTTAAATTACCTGTAAACTTACATGTTTACAGTATATAATGGCTGTAAATTAATGCAAATTTAAATTACAAAATGACTGGAATCATGATACTGTCGCTGAATTGGAGCAAGTAATAAGAATATCTACTAATGATCTTGTTGAAACAATACTTAAAAAATTTATTGTCTTCAGGATAATTGTCCATCAGATCCCAACAGTGGGCAGGAGGATGCTGACACAGATGGTGTGGGAGATGCTTGTGATGATGATGATGACAATGATGTCATCTACGATAGTCAGGTATGATGTCACCTCGCAGGTATGTCACCTCACAGGTATGATGTCACGTCACAGGTGTGATGTCATGTCACAGGTATGATGTCATGTCAAAGGCATGATGTCATGTTACAGGTATGATGTCATGTCACAGGTATGATGTCACCTCATAGGTATGATGTCACCTCACAGTATGATGTCACTCACACATATGATGTCACGCCACAGGTATGATGTCACATCACAGGTATGATGTCACATCACAGGTATGATGTCACTTCAGATTAGTTGTTAAGGTGTTAGTATGAGATTTTGTTGCAAAAGTCATCGAGAGTTGAAGAATATAGGGATCAGGAAAATGAGTTTAGGAGAAATATTACAAGGATTATGAAAAATTCTCTATATAGCTTTCAAGAACTTTGTTGGAGAAAACTTCTATTTTTTGGAAGGAACTTTTCACTTTTATGTTCTTTCACTTACCAAGCCAGTACACATGCACTGTAAAACAACTATTATAAGCGTGAGTTTTTATTTGTGATTCTCAGTTTGACATCTATGACTGTTCATTTGTGCAACTGAGGAAACATTCTATGAAATGTATGGTTTGATGAAAGAAGTGTATTTGAGAAAAAGAATGTCATGAAACTCCAGAATATTTTCCTCTTGGAAATATTTACATTTGCTGTGTTTTTCTACTAAGCCAAGTGTGAAATTGATTTGAAAGTCATTTTTGTGTATACTCACGCGTAGAAATAGACACGGTGAAACTTGCGCTAAAGTGACGTCACAATGAGGCTATAGAGACGTAAATAAAAATGTAATGATATAGGGCAGCAAGAAATTCAAATATTGAGTATATTATTGGTGCTTTTAAACTAGTCTTGTAAAATGTAAATATAAGGAATATTTTTAAGTTTAGTGTGAATTATTGGTGTGTAAATCACACAGACTTGCACTTAGGCATATTTTTCATGAAGCACTAGCGCACTTCATGAAATATGCGTACATGACAAGTCTGTGTGATTTACACACCAATAACTCACACAAAACTTAAAAACATTTCTTAAATGTAAGTTCCCAGTATTCTCTGTTGTGTTTGATTACAGTAGTCCCATTTTTACTTCCCACAGGATAACTGTCTGTATGTGGCCAATTATGATCAGAATGATACTGACTCTGATGGTGTTGGTGACCGCTGTGATAACTGTCCAAATGTAGCCAATCCTGACCAGTCTGATGTCAATGGGGACGGAGTGGGGGATGTCTGTCACACGGACAATGATAAGGATGGCGATGGATTTCTGGACCCTGTTGACATCTGTCCACTTGTGGCTACCACTGGTAAATATTTTTGTTAATCTTGTCAACATAGGGTATTGCAGATGAATTTATTTTAATGCAATTGAAAATATCTTCTCTTTCAAGTTGCTATCCCTATGTAAATTTCTTAGGGCATATAGATTAACTACACATCATTGATAAGGACATACTGGTAGATACTGTACATACATATGCATATTGAAAATCTAGTAGAGTCAGCTGTTCAGTAATGGAATTAACTTTTGTAGCCCAGACTGACACAGATGGGGATGGTGTAGGAGATGAGTGTGATAACTGTCCACAAGTCAGTAATGCTGCCCAGACAGATTCTAACTTTAATGGAGTGGGTGACAGTTGTGATGGACAAGACAAGTAAGTTGTAAAATCTACTACATCTGCACATTTTGAACTTTCTTTCCAGACGTGATTCTTGAGAAAGCAACTGTTACATTTTCTAACATGTGAATTATGTTACAGATGTGTTTGAAACAGTTTTATGAATTTTTTTATTGTTTTTAAGAGAAACAAAAATGATTGAATAAATAAGATATTGGGTAAACATTATGATGTAGTACATACATTGTAATAAACATGTACCGTACATAAAGCCGATGTTGTTTGTCTCTAGAAGCTATTTTCATTCAAAGAGGTTAATGTACTTATCCAGCCATTATGTTCTGAATATATTTTAAAAGTTATTAAAAAAGATCAATTTTTACTACCATTTAATTGCTGTTTTAAGTTAGAGGCTTCTTCATCTGTGGTATTCGGGTTAGAACAATTTATGGGATTATCTTTGGAAAATAAGGCATATCAGTGGCAGCTAATGAACATAGTGGAATGCACCTACATTCATTTTTCCAGCTAGCATATTCAGTGTTATAAAACTTGTATTTTCTACAGAGATGGTGATGGCATACCAGACTTTAAGGATAATTGTCCTGAAGTTCCAAACTCCCAGCAGACTGACACTGACAGGGATGGAACTGGAGATTTCTGTGACTCGGACATTGACAATGATGGAGTCCTCAATACAGTGGACAACTGTGTATATGTCTCCAATGCAGACCAAGCTGATGCCAATGGTATTTGTGATCCGGGCCTTTAGAAATTTTTCAGAAATTGAAAATATATTTATATTCATATTTCTCCACAAAATAACAGTGATGCCTCATCTTGATACGTAAAAGCTTTATTTCAACAGTTTGAATTTCATATTAAAACTTAATTTATAGGCAGTGAAATTCTACATGTACATATCACATTTTTTTTGTAAAGGAAATAGAGTTGGTGATGTTTGTGAAAGTGACCTTGACCAGGACAGTGTTGTGAACAACCTTGATGCCTGTCCCAAAAACAAGGACATCAGCTCCATAAACTTCACAGACTACACTTCTATTGACCTTAACCCGTCCTTGACCTCAGAGAAGGCACCTGTTTGGCATATCATGGACAAGGGGAGAGAAGTCAGGCAAACTGAGACTACTCTCAAACCAGCTGCTTATATAGGTGTTTTTTTTTAAATTCATATCTCCCTGAAATGTCATTAAAATTAGATTTTTTTATTACAATTTAATAAGCATTTCAAAGGTCTCAGGGGTAAAATGAAATCATTTTATAACAATAAAAAATATGAAACAAAAAGATGTGTGTCTTCATTGCACTTTGTTAATATGAATGGAAAATTTGAATTGGGCTTCTTGAATAAGAATTATATTTCTTTCAGCTAACAGATTAATATTTTCTTGCTGTTTTTTTTTCCTAGGGAATCATTACTTTGATCACATGGAATATTCTGTTACTACATATGCCCAGAGTGATGAGTGCTATGGTTACATAGGGTTTATTTTTGGCTATCACTCCACCCAGGAATACTACATAACACTGTGGAGACATGTCCATCTAAATTACAACATATATGGAGGTATCAAAGGGGTACAGCTTAGGGTGAGTCTCGTATTGATGCAGTGGTATGGTACAGTGTATTGAAGAGTAATAAGATCGCAAACAGAAGAATTAGATGAAAGATGTGATACTGAATTAGTAAACACATTCATTCTTGATTTATAAAGATTTTCTTGTTAGTATTATTTGTCTGACAATCACTCTTTCAATGACCCACTTTCTATTGTAAATACATGAAAGGCAACATCAGACACCATTTTTTTAATCACATTGGAGGCAAAAAAAATGGGAGCATCGTGTGTACATTTGTAGGTTATGCAGACAACTAACAACGTAGGACAGAATTATGCTAATGCATTATATCAGAGTTATGATGTGACGTCATACTCCCGATTGTTGTGGCAGGACCCCACACTGACAGGCTGGAAGTGTAGAACTAGTTATAGGTGGACCATACAACACACTCCATCAAGGGGAATTCTCAGGTTATCTGCTTACTTCTCTTAATGTGCTTAAATGTACATGTTTAGAGGAAATGTTGAATGTGCTCTTAAAGTTAACCAAACTGAATAAATGTTTCTTCATAAATTGAATATATTTAAATATAAAATTCTGTATCAACAACACAAATTCTAAGTTAATAAAATTTGTTACAGATAGATGATTATTACAGCTTGTTTATAAATATTCATGCAATTGATTTTAAGTTCTTCCTCTGTTACCATTGTGTTTTGTTCACACAGATTGTACGTGAAGGAGGGGGACACCATGATTGCTGATTCCGGTACCCTCTATGATGTTTCCATTCCTGGAGGAAGGATTGGGGTGTTCTCTTACAACCAGACAGGGGTCATATGGTCAGACATGAGATTTGAATGCAAGGACAGGTCAGTTACAGAATCAGAACAGGCAGTTAAATCCCCCCTCCCACTGTTAGGTATGAAATACTTAGTGTAATGTTACATTATCTTACAGAACCAACAAGGCTTTATCTTTGGATGGATCTACATATGGCATTATTGGGAATATGAGCGGGCTGAGAATAGAGAAAAGGTAGTGCCTCTAGAAATTTTATCATTAGAACCCACATTTATTAAAAACATGATACATTACGTTGATTAATTAGCATACCGTATATACTCGCCTATAAGTCGGTCCGCCTGTAAGTCGGTTGCATTTTAAAGCTTCAATTATAGGGATTGACCTGCTTAAATACCATTCTTTTTTATAACTCGCGTATAAGTCGGATGAAGAGTTTTGGACCCAAAGTTAACTCCCAAAAAACCGACTTATAGGCGAGTATATACGGTATTTAAAATAAAATCATCAGTTCACATATCTTAAGCTGAGTATATAAGAGCCACTGATGGGATCATATAGGATTGAAAATTGCAAGTGTTGGGATCGACATTTAGTGCACATTACATGGTGAAAGAAATATTTTTTGGGAACAAAGAGACATTAAAATGAGATGGTTTACTTTCAGTTTTACCATGGAAGCTTGGGTGAACCTTCCTACAGGATACCCTTCCACCAAGATCCCGATACTCTGTACAAACGGAAGTGATCTCTGCCTTTTTGTGGAGGGAGGGGTTTTCAAAAGCCAGGTTAAGACGTCCAGCGTGACAGGAACAACTTCCCTCACAGACAACAGATATAATCATGTGTTGATGAGATACAATGCACAAGGTAAATTCATAACTCTCCTAACAGTGTCAGGAATTATTTAAATGATGGAGATGTACATGTACCTGTAAAAAAAAATGTGCACAAAATTAATACATGTAAAAGTTTCGTTAAACTTTCTTTTATAGCTGCTACTCTGTCTCTTTTTGTCAATGGGACCAAAGAAGTGGAATCTACAGGCCTTGAAGAAATTACTTGGGTAGGATGTTGTTTTCAATTTAATGATTGTGATGTGAAATGTGGAAATAAAGATTCCAAAGGGGAAAGTAAAACTTTGAAATGTTGTCACTTATAAATTTACTTGTACAGTATCTTTATGTACACAATTGATTCCATGTACATGTGTTTATATTTGTAGGCATCAGACTTGGTGTTGTACATAGGATTTGATGGAAGTAATTATTTAACAGGAATACTGGATGATGTAAGTGGATAACACCCTTGGATTAAGTAGTAATAGGATTTTTTGTTATGATTGGTATATGGCATCCCTAATACCTTGTAAAATCTCCTGTATTTCACAGAAAGGTTTTGCAAGATGTTTCCTGAGGGTTTATTGATTTATAAACCAATTTAATGTTTTGGAAATTAAATCAAGAAAAGAATTTACTGTATATTCCTTTGCATATTGAATTGCAGATAAGGATATACAATGTCCAGATACCAGATGCAGATGTCAGCAAATTCTGGCAAAAAGTAGGGATGGAGAGAGATTACAACAAGTATACATTGTCAGCTCACTACACCATGGATGATAATCCCAGTAAGTCATTCATAAACTTCAAAAGAAAAGGAAATCTTTAAATATAAGCACATTTTTTAAAAAGTCCAAACTTCTATTGCTTTTAGAAATGAGATTTGTAGGGAAGCTGAAACTCAATATCTAACATTCTGTAACACAGAAGAAGATGTGTTGCATCATAATAGATAGTGTATTTACCTTTGTTGAGTAACAAATGATTTATAGAATTTAAAATGTATATTTTTCTAAAGAAGAGATAATTAAGTGGGTATAGTGCTGAGTTTTCATAAAACAAATATGTACATGTATATGACGTACTGCACATTAAAAATTTTGCACCATTGTTCTTTATTTCCCTCAAGTATGAGCTCACAGTAGACAAATTCAAGATATTTATAGCAGTTAAATAAATCTTCTTCCCTTGTATTTTACATGTTTGTCTGTTACCAGGTTCCACTATTTTGATGGACCAGTCTCCACACAATAGGGATGTGTCATTTTCAGGGACCCCCTCCTTTGTAGATGTAAGTATAACGGTAACTTATATTGTTAGGATGAAGTAAAACTTTCATATAAAATAGCGAGGACAAAAATGATCGTTTTACATCTCTGAGCTTTAACTCTTAACAAAACCAAAAAAAAAATCATGCAAGATAAAAGTTTTAACGTGAAATGTGAACTACATACTTAGACTGGCCTACTTCAAATAAAAAAATGAATTCTATATTATACATTTTTCTGTGCTTTGCATGGTCATGTTTGTAATTTTTGTGACACACAAGTGCATGTATGTTTCAAATTGAAATGTTATCTGTATAAAAGCTATAATTAGGTAAGGAGGAAAATACTTGTATCTCCCTGCAGGTCAATTTCAGTGCATTGGATCCCCTAGTATATATGTTACATTGTTTCAAATTCCCTTCATGCAAATTATATCTTCCATAAAATTTTGTGTAAATAACAGCACATATTTGAAACATTAAAATGATAATGTAACTGTTTTGTATGTTCTGTAGAGTACCTCAGACTTTGACAGATACTCCCTGACCAATGCTTAGACTGTTGTGGAATCAATTGTGAGACTTGGATATGTGACAAGTTGTATAGAAAATGTCTTCCACAGTCAGAGTGAACGGAAAACTCTCTCTCTCAAAAAAAATAGACACCAACAATCAAATGGATTAAACTGGTGATAATACATGTACATATTTGTATTTACCTGTAAATGAGATTTTATTTTTAAAATTTTACCCGTCCATCTAAGCTGCTTAGCACTTGTTAATTAGCACCACTTGATTATACATTGATGTGTATAAATAAGTTATGTATATTTGAAATGTTATATAGTAAGAAATTAAAAGTGTAAATAAAGTAGTTGATTAAAATTCAAAACTAGAGAGCTTTATAAAATACATGTACATGTCACAAGGCATACTAATTTTTTTTTTTTTTTTTTTGAAATACACATGTAAATGAAAATTAGGGAGATTTAAATGAAGTGCATTGAATATGTATTGCAGTGAATACATATTTCATTTTCCCTTTTTCATGTTTGATTCCTTTGTTTGGTAATATGTACATTTACATTAATTTTATTTATTAATTTTTTTCTAATGAAAACATATATCTACATGTATATACAGTAAAACATGCTTATAGTGAGCATGCTTATAATGAATTGGCACTTAAAGTAAAGGGATTTTCATTCCCCTTAGCTTTTAAATATATTGTGAATTTAACAGATATAGCAAATTTCTTTATAATGAAACAAAATCGTCTGTCCCTAGCACTTCGTTATAAGTTTGTTTTACTGTAGGTCACTGCTGGTCATGACCTTTAAGACTGTGATGCTCATATCTGTGATATGTAAGGAGTAGCTAATAGATCCTACATTTTCAGCAATATTTTATACTTGTTGCAATATTCTGAGGCTTTTATTTTATCTTTTTTCTCCTTCTTTTTTTAATGTTCTTTATTATTAATATTTTCAAGACTTGTTTTGGAGAGGATGTAATAAAACATCAAAACAAATATATCACTTGTTACTTATCATTTGAGTAGGTTTAATTATAGATTCTTACTTGTTGTTACTAGTTGTGTGTTTATTATTAGAGTAAAATAAAACATGACCAGTCTTAAATTGTAAGACATTGTATTTTAACCACACCTGAATAGCACAATGGGTATTAAACCCTTTTTAGAAAGGAAATTTGAAAATATCAAAGTAACTTTAATTTCTGTTCAGTAATGAGCTTTGTTTTAAAAATTGGAAGTTTATTGTATCAGGTCCTAGAAGTTTAAGATGTTAATTTTCACCATTGATGAATATCGGGGGTATAATATTTTATTTACCAAGACATTGAACTTACTGGTATGACAATACTTCATCAAAGTACATGTAGGTTCACATATCAAAGCATGAAACAAGTTGATTTTCTAGGTGAAAAACTTATTGAGAAATGAAATTTCACCTGCATTCGCTTTCAAAGCAATTGAAATACCACTTCATGTGTAAGACATTGGTCAGTTGAACTTCGGTATCTTGAACACAGATATCTCGAACATCATGGATATGTCAAGTGATTTGAAAGTCCCAAGTTCTTTTTCTATAAGTATTTTTCCCTCGATATCTCGAATCCTCGGATATCTTGAAGTTTTTTCTCGGTCCCATCGAGTTCGAGATAACGAAGTTTGACTGTATATTTGTGCTCATTTTAACTATGAAATTTAATGTATTTTATAGTACTGTTTGTTTCATATATATTTGCATTGCTCCCCTCATCGTCTCAAGCCACGGTCCGGAGTCCGCATTTAGCTCTCTCCAGAATGGGAGAGGATCGTACATTTTGGCCGTGGTTTGCGACGATGCCCCCTACCCCCATTCTATGTATGTATTTACTCTAGAAGATAGTTAATACATTTTTCCTGAGAATGTGATAGAAATTTTATACACAATATTATAAGAAATTGGACACCTGAAATTTTTTGAAATTTTTTGAAAATGATTGGTCCAACCATGATTATTGAGCTCCATGGACTATTAAAACAGTAATGGTGTGTTTCATACTTGTTACATTGTCACAGTATCTCTGTCAATGAAAAAAAAAAGAGGAAGAGATATGCATTGAATTTTATTACAACAAAATTAAATACTTCATATTTTAACATCACAGATATGACTCGGTAACAGATATGCTTTAGATATCAAATTGAACACGTTTCCTTTTCTGGTCAATTGGAGGGTTGGGGAGGTAACCGTTACTCTGCTCTGCCTCCCTGCGCCACACTCTTTGTCTCCCCTGACTCTGACAGGAAGTGTCCTTTTCTTCATATTCCTTTGGCTGGAATTTTTCCTTTGAAGTTTTACATATTTTACTTGACACAGTATTTTCCTTTAAAGGTGTGTCGTTCTTTGGATTTTCATTATTCTTATTCCATTGCGATTGTGTTAGCTCTGATGTTTGTTTGGTATGTCGAGGAGAGAATTCTTTTGTGCCCCTCTTACAGAATTTATCATTCATCATATTGGCACTGCAGCAAGTTGACTGTGGTAAGCTAGCTTTAGGAGGGGCATCCAATCTTCCTTTCCTCGCTATCTTTTGTTTTGAATAATCTTGTTCAATATACTCCCTGGAAACTTCTATTCTGGCATTGGCAATGATTCGGATAGTCAGCAACTTTGCCACATGGTAATACGATTCATCACTGATATCATCGTGGCCCTTCCTTGTCATTATGTTTTCCCCTCTGTTTTGGAGGTACCTATCAAAGTCAAATCTCCTGGGAGATTTGTCTTCTTTTGTGCTGTTAGTTTGTTTAGGATCCTCCTCCATTACGGTAAGACGCAGCTTTTGGTTTCCAGCTCGAGATTTGTTGGCCTCCTGCGACATGCGGTAAGTTATTCTTGGTACTTTTGATCCACTGTTTTCAAAAATTTTGCATAATCTAGCCACTTTACTCTGTGTACGCCAGCTATTTTCATCAATATAAACAATTCTGCCATCTTGGATAATCCTCTTGGAATGCTTGGTAATTGGAAATGGGCCTTGATCTTCAGGAATCCTTGTAGGTGTCAATGATAGATCCTGTTTCTGCTCGTCAGGTAAGCCTGTATTGGCTTCATCTTGATGAGTGTATTCTAGTCTAATTGTACTTTCCTCGGACTCGTATTGCAACTTGAGTGTGTTTTCTCTTTGTCCGTCGCCTACTTTTACCTCTTGACAAGTTCCCTGCCCATTCTTTGTGTTCTTATTAGATTCCGGTACTAACCATGGGTTTGCTTTCACGAATTTATATGCATCAGAGTTCAACGATACCGACTCATAATTTCCTGGTATAACGGAAGGGTTTGGAATTGCAAAAGGTTGTGTTGCCAGATGGAATCTATCGGCGGGTATGTACCTTCTGTCTTGGATAGTGTACTCCTGCTGGAGATGCACCGTCTTGCCACTGCAGATTTTCTCAATTTTGCCAAGGACTTCCGATATGTTTCGTACGTTTAAAAGCTCTGCCCTAGTTTCTTGTGGCTTTTCTTGTGTCATTCTGGATCGACGTTTCTGTGTGTATTTTGACACTGGACCACACAATTCCTCTGTGGTGTGTTGTGTAGTTTTCCCATTCCTCATTCCTTTAGTATTGCTAAAACTCTGTCCGTCCCCTTTTTGTGTCTCAAACAATGTTTTCTGTAGAGACGCCAGAGTATGATTGTACCCTTTATCTGCAATTCTATGAAAATTGTTTTGCAGAGGACCTAGTTGCTCTGGTTTATCCTGACTTGTCCTTGTTTGATGTAGAGGAAAAGATTCAACTTGTAATTGTTCCTTAGCAGGTACAATTTTTCCATACCTCATTTCCTTGGTATTCCTAAAACTCTGTTCATCCCCTTTTTGTGACTCAAACAAAGTTTTCTGTAAAGATGCCAGAGTACGATTGTTCTCTTTATCTACAATTCTGAAAGGAGTGTTTTGCAGAGGATCCAAGTGATTTAGTTTTTCCTGATTTGTCTTTTCTTGTAAAAAAAGGGGATATCCAACTTGTTTCTGTATAGTTTTTAAGCTATCTTCTTCAGCATGTACATTTTTTCCGTCCTTCATTCCCTTGGTATTCCTAAAACTCAGCTCATCCACTTTTTGTGACTCGAACAAAGTTTTCTGTAGAGATGCCAGAGTACGATTGTTCTCTTTATCTGCAATTCCGCAAGGAGTGTTTTGCAGAGGACCCAGTTGCTCTTGTTTATCCTGACTTGTCTTTTCTTGCTGTAAAGGGAGAAGTGGATAATCGTCTTGTTCCTGTGTAAGTTTTAGGCAATCTTCCTCAACAGGAACAATTTGTCCCAATTCATTCCACTCCATTTCTTGTTCCTCTCGGATGTATTCTTGCACAGGAGCGGAAGTATAGTTCACTTGATCTAGAATTATTTTGAATACACTATGTGTGCTATATTCTTGTTTTTGTTGTTCAGTACTATACCTTACAGAAGTATCTTTCTTGACAGAAGCTGGCGTTTTGCCGAGTGTTGCAGACTTCAAGGCAATGTTTTCTGCAAAAATGTTGCTTTGGTCATTGTGTTTTTCTAAAGCATTGCAAACTGGTGTAAATGTTCCAATAATCACTTGTGGTGGAATTTGCAAAGTGGTACCTGCGACAGGTACCATTTGACCTTGTTTACGCCATACGCCTTCTTCCGTGTCGTTCTGTATATTCCCTTTTTCTATCGTAGCAATGTCCATAGATGTGTGCGCATCGCTTTGTTCAAAATATTTCTCCTTTATTTGAATTGGCATTTCAGGAGGCAAAATAATTTTTTCCTGGGTATAGAAAATGCTTTTGACGATTTCTTCTCCTTTGCAATTCATTTGTGCATGAATTGTAATTGTTGTTGACTGATCTTCAGTTTTTGTAGCTCTCAATGCCATTTTCAACTTTTCATCATTGGTGTCTTGACCAAGTCGAACCATCTCTTCCTCTATGTTCAAATACTTTGTTCTGTTGATTAATTGGCTTTGATCTTCTTCAGAGGTGGATGTCTTCACCCCTCCACAATAAGGCATAACTTGTCCAGAGTTCATGAATGACAAATCACACTGGGACTCCAGTTCTAGTTCATGGAAACTCTCCTGTATAATGCGTTCGCTTAACTTTCGAAAGACATGAAAACATTCATCTGTGAAATCTTCTTCACATTGGATTATGTATGTAGAAACCGTTTCCTCTGCATTTGTTTCGAAGTTCTTTTCAGACCTTTTAACCAATTCAGATTCAACTTTCAAATGTGCCTTATCCTCCTTTTTAATTTTTGGATACGAAGTTTTAGAGCCCTCTTCTTCAGCTTTGATCAAACTCTCAAAAGATTCCACAAGGCTTCTAACATCGTGTTTTGTAACCTCATTTTCCGTTTCTTCGCTAATCGGTTTGAAAATTTGACACCACGAAGGCATAAATTCCTTTGGCTCTGACTCACGAACATGTTCCAGATTATTTTCCATATCTGACTCTGAAATGTCTACTAGACGATACCGCATCACACTTTTGTCGTTCTGTTCATTTACCATTGACTGTAAATCCGAAAAGTTCATGAACTCGTAATCATCGAAATCAGATAGAAATGACGATGACTCTGACGCATCGCAAAGTAGATCTTCTGTCTCTTTATATAGCCAACTGGAATTTCCTTCTGAAAACGGTTTCTTCTTCTCCGTCTTTGTGGTAATGAAAATTCGGGGCTCGTTGTTTTTATCTGTAACTGAGATATTTAGGCAGAGATTCAAACTAGAGAACTCCGCATCAAAATGCCGCCTTTCTTTTCTTTCCTCGTCGTCAGAATCTGAATCAAAACAACTGAAATAATCAGTCAAGGAAGATGTTGCGGATAAGAGTTCAGCTGAGTTTTCTTTACGTGGCATATTCTGTTTGAATGGTTTCCAGATTGTTGTTTGCAGAGAGGATGAATTTTGATCTTGTAACAAATTCTGTCCATCTCCATTTGGATAATCCGTTTTATAATTACACCCCATCCCACTGATGTCAGCCCAGTAGAAATCATCAACTTTTTCTGCATGACATATGATGTCATAATTTTCATCCGCAAAACAGTCCCATTCTAAGGATGTATCCTCAATGGATTCTTCTGTAAAATGATCTGAAAAGGAAAGGGCTATGGAAATGCGGTTTCATTTACACATTAACTGTAATTTGATTAATGGGTCGTAACATTTGAATTCGAAAATATATACATGTACAGGAAGATTCAAGGATTTCCAAGTAGTGGTGGGGATGGGGGCAAACTTTTAAAAAGTTCAAATGACATTAGAAACTCACAATACTTGTAGTTAATGTGAGTATAGCATAAGTTTCATGAATACTCGATTGAAAATCATAAAATTTTTTGGTTCAAAATACAAGGGAGTGAATTCAGAGTGCTTTCCTTTTTCATCCGATATATCTGCCTTTTTGTTGGGATCTTTTTTTCATACAAAAACAAACGAACTATTTTTTCTTTCTTTCTAGCTCAATGCACTGGCACCCCCCCCCCCCCTCTTTCCAGTGAAATCACTATTTGAACGCGAACATGTTACACCCCCTTCCAATGAATATTGATTCCTGATAGGAAAACAAAATAGGGTCAATTGAATTTTAAGAAAAATGCAAACGACTCCTACACCCACTCCACCTACTGCCACCCTTACTTACTTAGGGTGTATGAACAGTAAAAAAAAAATGGTTCAAATGTCAACACAAATAAACACAGCCCAGAGTGATTTTATAATATGTAAATATATCAAGTGTGAAATCAAGTAAATGATATGTTAACTTTATAATTTTTGGTGCATATTGTATTATATGATTAGCAAGATGTATTTACCTCCAATAACATCTGTGTTGGTTTCTTTTGATGCCGATTCCTGATCCTGGCTAGCCATGATTTTTAAGACAACACTCAGCATGCACTTCGATCGTCTTTCGTTGCAACTGAAAAAGAAGGAGACGCTCGTCTTAGATTTTACAAAAGTGGTGTTCGTCTGAATTGGTATCGCTTTGGTCATCAGAGCCTAATACAGTCTTACCTGAGTATTCAACGTAGGAACTATGAAAACATAGTTGCGCATGACGTCAGTTCATTATTTCGTTATATCTCTATGACGTCATGAACATGTATGCATACGTGTATCGCCAGAAACAATTTGAGATTTATAAATAGCCTTTAGGCCTGCATAAAGCGTAGTGCTACATTTATTTTATTTTTTTATTTTAATTTTATTTTTTTTAATATTTGGGAAAAGATGACTTTCAGAATGCAACAAAACTATGGATGTCAAATTTGTTAATAATTCATATTCGATTATTCATTAATTGACAGTATTTGAATATATTCGAATATTCGATAAAATAAATAAGTTCTGATTTACTTCATATTTGCATCGTCCGATTATATATCATTTTAAACAATTACTTGTATATGCCTAATAAAAAATATAATTGTAACCTTTGTTTTCTTAATTAACTCATTTTCCAATATAATGATTTTCAAAACTTGGGAATATGTAGTCTGAAATAATCAAGTAATTCATGCAACATCAAATCAGAATGATACTATAAAACATGTATGATTTAAGATCAATGAATTTTAGACCGATAGGTACACTCTTCATATCTTTTACATAGTCTAAAAAGGGCCATTTTGTTGACATCGATACTAGATCTGGTCACATTATACAAGACGGGAATTCACTGAGTGTTCTTATAAATCACTGAAAATCCAGTACTAACCCCCCAACCCCCCCTTTTTAAAGATCGCCAAACATTTGATAATTTTTTTTGAAGAACAAAGCTGAAGCACTCAAGTTTTAAAATTAAGTAGATCTATATTCAGAAAGTAGTAGAAGAAATAGGATGATCAAAGTTGATCGCCAATAAGTAAATGAGGGATAATTCCACTGTGACAACTGTTCCAATTAAATTCATCATATAGTTATATCATTTTGTGTATTCTAAAAAAAAAAATAATAACCCGAATATTCGAATCATAAAGTCACGTTTGAATATCAAAAATATTCAAATATCCGTTGACATCTCTAATTATGCAAATTCCATCAAAATTGTACAAGTGTACCCATTTGTAAAGATTTTTTTTCTGATTTAGGAGGGTTCCCTTCCCAGACCCTCTCCACCCCCACCCCCTTCAAAAAAACCTGGTGAGGGCTCTGACGCATGATCTCCCTATATATACATGTATCTTTTAATACACTTTATGTACTCTATTCAGTCAATACGTAGAAACTGTAAAACAAGCATATTTTTCACCACTTATTACCGACTGAAATGTATTGGTGTGACTAATGTTAACTAATTGGTATTCTGGTTTTTAATCTGTAATTAAGTTGGTAATAAGAATTACCAAACATACATGTAATAGTTCATATAAGGAATTAATGTATATATACTGGAAAACCACCTATGTTCATTCAACAGCAATGTTCATTATAATTTTACTATAAAGTCTTGCAGGAGAATAAATAATTAATCAATAAAATTCTTGACTGGATCATGAGGACTACCACATCAGGCAGGAACAATGGTATACAGTGGACACTCCTGACGCAACTTGACGATCTAGACTTTGCCGATGACCTGGCTCTCCTTTCGCACAACCACAGTCGGATGCAGGATAAAACAACTCGCCTTGCAACAACATCAGCAGGAACAGGACTCAAAATCAACTTGAAGAAAACAGAATTGATGAAAATAAACACCACTGCCCAAACACCAGTCACAGTTGGTGGTGAGCCCATCAAAGAAGTTGAGTCTTTCATCTACCTGGGGAGTGTGGTGGACAGACAGGGTGGCACAGACCGTGACATCAGGTCAACAATTGGCAAGGCAAGAACTGCATTTACCATGCTAAAGAACATCTGGGCCTCAAAGAACATCCGCATTACCACCAAACTGCGGATCCTCAACTCTAATGTAAAGTCCATCCTATTGTATGGTGCAGAGACGTGGAGATCGACCAAAGCAACCCTGCAGAAGATCCAGACATTCTACAACACCTGTCTCAGGCGCATCTTCAACATCCGATGGCCTGAAAGGATCTCAAATGAAGAACTATGGAAAAGAGCAGGACAGGAATCAATGGACGTACAAATCAGACAGAGGAAGTGGGGCTGGATTGGACACACGCTAAGGAAGCCACCATCCAGTATCACACGCCAGGCCCTGACTTGGAATCCACAGGGCAAAAGAAAAAGGGGACGTCCAAGAAACACCTGGAGGCGTGACTCAGAGTCAGAGCTAAAGACACAGGACATGACCTGGCAAGATGCAGTAAAAGCAGCCCAGAATCGAGTTCATTGGAGGACTGTCGTCGATGGTTTATGTTCCTCACGGAACGACAGGCCTAAGTAAGTAAGTAAGTAAAATTCTACCGTTATTGATGCTATTTACTATAGAATTCTATATATGATCATGTTCTATCTTTTCAAGTGTTCGAATTTCTTATACAGTAGTTATTTTGGGATTAAAAAAGTTGGATATATTTTTCGATCTAAATCGATATATTTTTTGTATGAAAAAAAAGCAAAGTTTAAAATACTTCATAAAGCAACCTTTCATTTTTAAATGGACGTTTTTTTTCCCGTAATTTTAATGAAAAGTGTCCTCCTACAAATTTTTCCTCGAAAATATTTTTCTTTTTTCTTTTCTTTTCTTTTTTTGTATTGTGATATAAAATGTGTTTACCCGCTCTAAGCACTTTGGACTGTAAGCATATCAGGAAAATTTATACAATCAATGATAAAAATAAACACGGTTGGTTTTTTCCGAATAATATATGAATTGTGAATACGAAAGTTTCTCTGAACCCCACAACGGAGTTGTCGTTCCTAGTTGTCTATAAATAGCTGAAGTGACTTTTAAGACGCCATTTTGACAACAAACTTCTCGTAAACAGAACACACGAAAATGACGATTTATAAAGTTAACAACCAAGAGAAGAATGAGAAGAAGGATATTTTGGAACAGAAGCTCCTTGCAGCTGTTGTGGTAGGTATCTTTTATTGAAATGATGAAAAATATTTTATAAAAATGGGAATTGAAGTATTTACTTTGAACAAGGGACTTGTTTCGTTTTATCTAGATTATCAGCTGACAAGCAAATTTACTGTACATAAAACAGTTTTTCTTTACAAATTTTAAGTAATGTGAGTTCCACTGACAACAGTTTATTAAGATATGGTATAAAAAGCTCTCTGAAGTTTTTTTTTAGCATTGAGTATGCCCCCCCCCCCCGCAAATAGGTTATATAACAACCCCCTCCCCAAATTTTATATCATGTACTGTTTCGAAGTAAGACTTATTTAAATATCCAATGGGGGATATTGTCATTATCAATATATTCTGCCCATTTTCTGTAATTGTATAAAAATGGGGGGGGGGGGGGAACTAACAAAGATGTTTTGATATGTTAAACACTGTTTATAAACACACACGCATGAACGCCATATTTATGCCATCATAGGCTCTTGGTAATGTTTTTGAAGTGAAAAAAGAATTATTTGCTATGTGTTTTGAAGACTGAACCAGAAGTCCCTGCAGAAGTGGATGTGGTCCCTCCACGTAGACGCCACTCCAAGGCCTGGCTCAACCTCTTTCTGATTTTGGTGGCCATTCTTGTCCTGGCAGCGGGAATTACTGGTGGTGTTCTTCTCTACAGGAGACTCTCTCACAAGGTAAAGAATTAAGCCAGGCTTCAATCATTTAGTTGAGTTACCACATTCGGCAATAGATGGAGCATTTCAGGGAGATAATGCTCTACACACAAATATCTTGAATTACTTATAGGGAAAAATACATGATGTGTGTACTTTTATATACATGATATTATCACATGAACATTAATTTATGTTTTGTTTGTGCTAGATAGACTACACTAATTATGTCTTGTATAGAATGCACAAGATAATATGAGGGTTGAATAAATCAGTGTACAGTGGATTATCCGATAACAGTTTATATCTGCATAAACAATGAATAATAACGAGCTTGTAGCAGATCTCTCTCTCTCACTCTCTAGTCTTACCCCAGATTTAAGGCTTAGTATGCTTGTAACAGTACATACATTTTACTTCCGTATGAAAATCTAGTGTTATACGACAATAAGTCTTTTCTTTTTTTTTTTGTAGACTTATAAAAATGTCAAAGGGGTGAGTAAGAGATTTGTACATATTTAAAGATCAAATACTTTTAAAAGTTAAAATACTCAATACTCAATTCCCCCCCCCCCCCCCCCCCAATAAATCTACACATGACATTATAATGCATGTAGATAGCTTGCTCTATTCTAACTATTTTCCTTTTTTTCACAACTTGATCCCCCCCCCCTCCACACACACACACCATCTATCAATGTTTTAAAGCAGAAGACCTGATCATGTTGACCAAACAATGTTTTCAAGAATTTTACACTCATTTTGAATTTATGACTGAGAATAATTGGATGAATTAACTTGTTGGAAAGCCTTCAAAATTCTTGGGAAATTAACCCAAAATTTCAAGGGGAAAATGCCTTCAATATGTAGTTGTAAAAATCATATCTGAAAGAGGAGTGGGGGCAAGCAGATTGACTAGATGATAAGATATGAAAAAAAATCCTTTTTTTATATCAGGCTTTTGAAAGTAATAGTATTCAAACTAATATTTAAACAAGCTAAATGTGACAATTACAAGTATATATAAGTCTATATCAGAGAAACAAACTGTCACATAGACATGATAGGTATTGAAAGAGAAAAAGGTACACATACATGTATATTTAAAAGAAAAATGCAGGGAGTAATTTCTAAAGCTGGGTCTAAGTGCTTCATTTCTGCCTCATCTCCCTTTTTCCTTTCCGAGCAAAATATTTAGTAATACACCATCACTAAAATCTACCGATAAAACCTTTAGTCTGAGTTTCATTTCTGCGGCTATGGTACCTTATATCTCACTTTCAAACAGGTGTTCAAAGTTAATGGACAGGTTATAATTTTTATATTATTGGTGAACTAAATAACATGATAAATGCTATAGAATTCTAATTTTAGATACTATTTGTAAAAAAATATTTTGCTTGAGTCATTACAAATGCTTTAAAAGTATAAATATTTGTTAATTGTGTAATTCATGGGTAACGTGATTTCCTGATGTTCATGACATTGTCAAATAGGGTGCTTTTATGCAGATGTATTGAGGAAGTATTTTGCTTTGAAAATGGTTTGAACAATTTTACGTCACAAAACCAAACCAAAAAACTAATCAACTGAAGTTGTAATTTTGATTAGAAGTTCCAAGTGTACTTTACATAAATGAAAACTAAATTCTCTTCAGTAATTTTCATTAAGTGGTTGAATTTGTTGATAATTCTAGATATTTATTGTTAGCTTTAATGCCAGGACATTTTGGGAAAAAAATTAAAATCAAAAACAAAAATTAAAAATGATCAAAGTCAAAAATTTGTAATTTAAAAACCCTTTATCAATACAAACTCATAAAAATACACACACACAAACACACAAAAAAAAAAAATGAAAAAACTAAACAAAACAAAAAATCAGTTAAATTTGAGTTTCCCTCTGACAGAAGATGAAACAATTTATCATTTCATCTACATCCCGTTATACTAATTGCCCACAAGTACTTTCTTACTTCAGAGACAGGAGACTGAAAGACTAGTCATCTTCCTGTATAAAGTCTCATACGAATTTCTAAATAAAGGACAAAAATCTGTCTAGGTGGGTTTAATGATACAATAATGTTGGAGGTTTTCAGTTACAATATGGTGTGGTTTATTATGAAGAAAATTGTCAGGGGCTAATTAGATGTAGGTGTAACGTTACTGAGAGTGACGTCGACATCTTAATAATAATCTGTGAAATAAGGATGTTGGCATTAAGAAGGAAAATCTATCTTTGTATTTGTTATTCAGTCGAAATATATCTTGACATCACTCCATGAAATTATGTTTGATTGCTGTGAACAGTTGTCCAGGATTAGTGTACGTAAATTATTTAAACAGCAGATTAAATTTAATTATCAGGTTAGAAAAATTATATGTGGTATGTAGGAAGTAAGATGAAATAAAATGAACCCACACCACTGTGTCAGTTTCCTTGTTTATGAATTTCTCATCAGTTAACAAGTGGATGTACAGGGTACTTTCAGTACATGTCATTTTCTGCTCTTTTCTCGAGTTTGCGATGTTGACACATAAGTTTTTAGATCTTCCTAATATAGAGAGTTGACAAATAGCCAATGAAAAGAAGTTTTGTTCACATCTGTGATATTTTTAGGGTGATTGTTCATAAAGTACTTGAGTTTATGTGTTCATCAGATTTTTACACTCCGACCGTCTTGTCATGCTGACAAGATTGAAAAGATTATTATATAACTTCCACATGAGTATGAGACAAATACATGTTTGCACAATTGTGTATGTTTTATATACATTAAAATATGCTTACACAAAATGCCAGGGACAACCTATTTTGAATCATTATAAACATAATTCATTACATCAGTTGAGTTCATAATATGTTTTAAAACTGCAAGGAATGAAACTCACTTAGCTATAGGCATGAATTTATTATAAATTAAAAATTTATTGTTCACTGTAACCGTGTTTTAATGTTTTATCTTCAAACTCCAAAGTCACTATGAAGCAGTTACAACAATTCTAAAATTAATTGCTCAGTCTTATTAAAATCGGACTTCTTAGATCTACGTCCTATACACTCTGCTTAAGATCACACAGTGTTTATGGCATGGATCTAAGAAGTCTGATTTTAATTAGATTGATTAATTACACTGATCACACTAATAAAAGAAATGAAATCTTTATAATTGCCATTTAATAAGGTTTAAAAGAAAAAGCTGCAAATCTGAAAAGTGATAATTTTCCAAGTTGGAAGAGTAGACTGTTATTCGGCTTAAAATACCTGTAAGAAGGTTATGAAACATAGCCCCTACAGTGCTAATGAATCAATACATGTAAATATCGGGAAAAATGCTTCTGTGTGATGAATTCAGGTGTTCCTCATAATGACAATCCAATTAGTTCAGTAGTAGAAGTATAAAAAAGTACTAATATATTGCTGGATAGATGTAAAAATTAAGATTTTAAAGTTCACCAGATGGTTTATAAATATTGAAGCACCATGTAATATTATCTAAATGTAAGTAACCATAATGATGACAATATATGTAAATGATACAAATTATACATTATGTTACAAAAAGTGTTATTCTGCTGCAAATTTCTATGGAAGAAGTTTTAAAATACTTTTGAAAAGGTTTTGATTTCTCATTGAGGAACTTTGTATTTATGCATTGATGTACACGTACAGAGTTATCAAGAATTGCCTAATTTCCCTGCAGATAACTCGAGGAAGGTGCGGATTCAGAGCTGACCTACAGGTTGATTACCAAGGCATGCAAAACAATGGCATCAAGACTGAGGAACCAGTTGACGAACCCCATTTCTCCCCCAACTTCCAGTCCAACCAGCAATCGAATGAAGGAAAGACAATGAAGCCACACCGAAGGCCAAACAAACACCACAGACATCACGAACACCACCACATGGTGCCCTATGACCTTTCTGAGGATGTCCAGGTTATTGATGACCAGATTGAGAGAATCCACATGCCAAGTTTCAGGGACTTCCGTGATACTATGATTCTTCATGATTTCCAGAAGGTATGTAAATTTAACTCCTAAAGAATATTTAAAACAACTTATTGTTGTAGTTTGCATTAGATGGAGAAAAGCAAGATAAAAGAATGGGTAAATTTGGAAAATTGCACAAAATGGTGAACACCCAAGTCTTTATGATAACACATATATAATCTGACACCATATTTCTCTTTTTATGCAGAATTACACAGCCATTGTTGACTATGACAAGAGGTCTTGTTACATAATGAAACTGGACAGAAGTAAAGTGACTCCTCCAAAGGACTGGATTGATCTCATTCAAAAATTTGCAGTATGTATATTATTTTGATAAAAAAGATAGGTGAAGCATTCACCATACCCTTAAAAAGATTTTTTGGGATAATCAAACCTATGTCAAGCTCAATTTTACAGTCATAATGAAAGAAACGGAGGGAAAACAAATTTTAACTAAAAAGCCTATGAAATTCATGTACTGTTACATTTATATACTGAAACGCAAAAGAAACGCAACATCCTATTTTAGGGGGAAATATTATATATAGGATAAAATTTTGTATCTAAAAAGTAAGGACATTTTCAACTTTGTAAATATCGGTAATTTAACGGTCGAATGATTTTCATACCATTACCCGGAAGTTAAGTTTGAGTCCGCTTAACAAAAATAAAAAATTGCATGTTTAACAAAATATTTGGCAATAATATGGGGTTTTAAGAATTTGTATCTGTTTATCATAAGTAATGAAGCAATGTTACGAAAAATAAATTCTCCTTTCTTTTCCGTAAGAGATGCCAAGGCTTCCTAAAAATGACTTAAGTACGCATTTCCATTGCTCTAGCTGAAAAATATCAAAATAAAGGTGATGGAGAGTTAGAGATGCAAATATGCAACAAATCACGCCTCAACAGGCTCTTACGTATCATTAGTATGAATAACAGTCCTTGGACCGGAAGTCCAAGGGTTACTACACTAGCTGCACTTGGCTAGAGAAAATTCGACCTCATCATCTGAAAAACAGGCATTTAAAAATGGCAAATATTTCTTTCGCACAGATCCCGAGATTGATGAACCTACTGCATCGTAGAAATCAAGCTGCAACTGTTGTACATGGCAGTCTTGCACGCTGAAATTGAATGGCCGGGGTGGGGGGTGTTTTAACATTCACGTGTTACTTTCTAAAGTAAAAAGATTATAATTTAACATTTTTATCAAATCTCTGATGTTTATAAATCGAGTTTTACCTTACTGTATTCTTTTTTGAAAATCATTTGATAAAAAATTCAAATATTTGTAGATTACTGCTTGTTGCGTTTCTTTTGCGTTTCAGTATATTAACGCTGCATTCTTTCTTGTTTAGAGTTTACATAATTTTAGATATGTTTGTGAATATTGTATTCTTTTTAAATGTTGACATGATAACATTTTACAGACTGGTTACTACATGCCCAGAGCTGAGGTTCTAAGAAAACAGTACCGTGTGACCTTGCCAGCTCTTAAGGACATTTCATTCCTTGGACGTTACATTGAGAAGGAGTGCTCCTACTTCCAGACCTACACCATGGAGAGAATGGTTGGAGATCATTGTAAGTACTGGTTTGACAATTGAGTCAAATTATTATCACTCAAAATCAATAATTGCTACTTAACTCAATGAAATGAAAAACACTTAGATCTGTGGTTGTACTGAATTTTTTCAATCCAGAGTTAAAAGAGGGAAAGGGCCCAGAAGGGTAAATTTGTCAGTGTTTATTATTATTACTGTATACAGTGAGATCTTTTCGCCCCTTAGCGCAAACAATTTTGCCCCACTTTAAATTCACCCATTCAAAGTTTTGCTTCAGAGATTATGCGGTCCTTTTTGAATTCGCCCTGTTTTTAATTTGCCCACTAGCAAAAAGGGGGCGAAAATATCCCTGTATACAGTATATGTATATGTGAATGAATTAAAAATTTTAAAAAGTAGTTATCCAAACTTAAAATGTATACATTGTCATTTCTTTGCTGTTTTTACCTTTCTGTCAATGTTCAAAGGGGAATGACTCAAAAAATGGCAAAACAAAATTGGCAATGACTTTCTTGTCAAAATAGCTAAAAGATACATTTATCAAAATTAATAATCAGAGAAAAACAAATGAATTACTGTAAACACACTTTTTCCATGGGGTCATAATTCTGCGGAATCTCAATTTCTGTTCAGTCCATGGGTAGAAAATTATGTGGATTCTTTGATTGAAATTGTACGTCTTAAATGCTCTCTAAGTACTCTGTGACAAATATCTGCAGAAAATTTGTGACCACGTACATAGTATAAATTAATCCCACATGAAAAAAGTAATCTACAGTTTTTCTTTTTGTAATGGTCCATTGTCTTATGAAGCACACTTGATAACTCTGTGTTTTTGATGGAGTTGGATGGAAATGACAAGGTTATGATCCACAAAATATATATTGTCAAACTTCATCACATTTTGTGTTTTTGTCCTCTTAGGCTTTATTCTTAAAAAAAATTCAAAAAATTCACGTACTCTATGATGTCACATTAGACAAAATAGTCAGCTGTTATTCAAAATTGCTTCATATTTTGCAAAGGAGATTTCTTTTAAATAGTACATATAATTATGCATTTGGTTTCTTTTATGCAGTTTGCATAAAAATGGGGGGGGGGGAACTTAAACAGACATAATAACAGGTGTTTGATTAATTTGTATTGCATTAATTTTTTCTGAGAGACAACCTATCAAATGAAGGGATGTAAAGGGGCTTTAATTTTACATTGTACCTTGGTCTTTGTGGTCAGTTATTTTGATAATGTTTTTTTGACAGTCATTGCTAAGCGAGCTGCAGGGGAAAAGAAAGCAATGTACAGCTATTTTGAGCCCAAGAGCAACAACTTCATCGAGATGGAGCTGATTTAAAGTAATTTAAAAAAGCTGTGCTAATGAGTGTAGGAACTAACTAGCAACTTCTGATGTGAGAAAGAGAAGTTTTTGGATCTCTTGATAAACAATGCACTTCAGGGGATTCAGTCCCACCTAGTTTCTACAAAGAAACTTTATTGTATATATGGTACTTGTATATTATTTGGAACTCATACATGCGTATTTCAAAAATGTTAAAACGTGTTTAAGAAGGCTCTGTAGTCATTTCCAAGTAAGTTTTTATCTTAATCAGTTATTTATAAAGTTACCCTAGGCTAAAAAAAAAAGACAGAGCCTTCTTAAAGATTTTTTTTTATTTCTCGAGTTTTGTTATTTTCACAAATTGTTGAGCGTATGAAATATGCTTTATAATATTTAGTTTCCTGTAGTTTATTAATGCATATGTTGTATATTTTTAGTGTACCTGTCATTTTTTCCAGCATTAAAATGCATCTTGTTGGAACATCATACACTCAAATGAAAAGGTTTATTCAATACAAAAAAAAGTATTTCACAAAGAAAAAAAATGTTATACAGTGAAAAAAAAACATATTGTATGGCTTGACGTTTGTTTGTTTAAGTCTTTTTATATATATGTATATAATTTTGAAAAAAAAAGGAGAAATGGCAAAAGACAAAGGTCAGTAGAATTTTTTAATACTGAACCTTTATTTTCCTTGTAAACAGTTTCAGTAGAATTTCCAAGGCAGACAAAAGTTGTTGATGTTTTTGATGATTTGTTCAGCAGATCTTATAATTTCTTCCAATATTCATTCTGTTTGAAACATCTGGAAAAAGAGATGTTTGAAGAATCCCACTTTCATTTCAAAGTTAACATTTTGTTTTTTGGTTTTTTTTTTTGTGTTAAAGTATAATTCTGAAAAACAAAATTTCACTTAATTAAATAATGGCCCACCTAATATGATTCAGTTGGGGAAAAAATGATAGAGACCAATATTAGAGAGTTCAGAGGACCCGCTACTGGCCGCTAGATTTGGGGATTCTCGGAGAAGTAGGATATTAATGAAGATGATTCAAAACTGGAAATCTTGTGTCTCTCTTTTGAATGTTTATAAATGAAGTGCCTTTAGGGCCTATTTGTTCTTGTTTTGGTTATATTTATTTGTTTTTTTAACTGGAAGAAGTACAAACACCATAGAAAGATTGTAAAAGTTTTCTATTGGTGCAAATTTGTTCTTTTATGTTAAAGATTATTTGCATATAAATTTTTTTACTTAACAAATGTTAAGGTGGGTGAAAAGAACTCTGTTATATTTCTATATTTTAAATGTTTAATATTTGTGTCATCTATTAAAGTAAATTATAAAATTTATTCATTAACTTTCAAACTGTCTGTTTTCTTAACAGTTACATTATTTACATTATTGTTTGTTTATATTATGACATGTATCTTTGGAATCATTAAAACTTTGTAAAAAAAAATGCCATAGTACTGTTGTAATTCTTCAAATGTATAGGACATTAACATGCACCTAGGTCACATTTAAGCCGATGGTCATGCGACCAAATTTTTCTCGTATCGTCGGCTGAAAAACATGATCGACCGACAGTAGTATCGGGCGACGCGGAGCAGTCACATTAATTTCTAAGAACACCGATAATTTTCAAAAATTGAATAATTTTAAGTCGGCCAGCAGTCGCCGGATCATCATTCGCTAAGCCGCAGTTTGATTTTCACTGTCGGCCGACATTTACGAAAACCCGACCGACCACCGAATTCGGACGATGATCGAAAGTTGGTCGACGGACTATTCAACGACTGCTTCATTTGAAGCGACGCAGAAAAAATTATAACTTGGCCCGATGGATAAAAAATGGTCGGCCGACGAAAAAAGACGTCAAAATCGGGCAAGACAACGGCCGATGAACTCCCGACGTCACCAGAAGAATCCTTTTTTTTTTTGCCTCAAAATCCTTCGGCCGTTGGTCGTTTTTGGAAACGTGATGGGGGTTTAAATCATACATATTGACTTGCACATAAATATAGAGTCAATATACATATATTTCCTCTTTCTGCAGAAATGTCTCTCAGTGTGTTGTGGTACTACAGTGTAGTGTTCTTTAAAAGAAGTTTAAATTAACTCTGATATGTTCGAAAGGAACCCTATTTGGCCCCAACCTTGTCATGGGAAGTGTTGACTAAAAATGTGCAAGTAATACAAGGAAGCTGTTGTTAGTGGTTTATTTGTGACCTAGTTTACCAGGAAAATTCAGCCGCGAGGATTATATAAGTGACCTTTTGCTATCTATCTTTTCATATTTGTGTCTTTTTTCATAATCATGGAGCAGTTTGCAACCAAACTTTCCGCAAATCCTTTAGTGGTAAAGATTTTAATATCTTTAAAATGAAGGTCCACGACCTTTTTGATAAAGAAGTCTTTATCTTCCTCGGCAGAAAATGTTTGCAAACTGACTAAAGCATATTATAAAGAAGATTTGTGTTTGTTCAAACCACGTACGTTTTGTAAAAACGTGTAGAAGTACTGAGTATATGGAAATATCTTTGGATAAAAGTCTTTACAAGGCTACAAATCATTAAACTTTGTTTCGTAGACACAAAGAAGGGAGTGTCCAAAAGTAGGAAATATAGCTCAATGGTTTAAAATTCAAGATTGGCCAAAGCATTCCAGAAACAGGGATGAAAGCACACAGAAGATCCTAAGTTTCAAACAGGAAAAAACCTATGAAACTTTCTCAAAACAATAGAGTTTTGTACATGTAACAATGAAATGAGGAACAAGTATTTCTTTTAAAGAAAGTGATCGGGAAGTGAAATATTCAGATGAAATACTTGTAGCTTACGTCATGGCACAGAATGTACAGAAGAGTCAATTACATAATAAAAGAAGAAACTAAATGCCCGAGTTAGACTTACTCGAAACACCAATTACTCTACAGGGAAAAGGTGTACTTCCGCTTTGGAAGTGATGAAAAGCTCCTTAGTACTTTTAAATTTGTTATGATAAATTTACATGAAGCTGTCAGTGAATAGTAAACAAAGAAGTCCGTCGCGTCATGTATGCGCAAATGGTTACATTGCTGGATGCCTCTTATGGAAACAACTGCGATTAGCCAAAGCCGATCACAAAAATGTAATGAACTGCATTGATATTATAAAACTTTGCGTGGAGATCAACTCAGTATTTTTTAACGCAAAATGTAATAATCCCTTTTTTCCCCCAAAATTTTCAAAAACTACCATTTACATGTAGCAATTATCTTTTTTCCCCCTACATTTGATGTTTTATTTCACGGTATTTTAAAAATGGCAGACACTGTTGTGTGCTTATAAAAAGATTAGTATTTGTACATTTTATGTTATTATATTCTATGTAAAAATCAACCAAAAATGTAATACTGTATACATGGAAAATTTTTCCCCCATTTAATTTCGCCTCTTTCGCCCTCATCGGAAGTGGGCGAATTTAACATGGGGCGAATTCAAATATTACTGCATTGTTTGGGTGAATTTAAGATAGGGCAAACTTGTAAGCAAGTGTGAAAGGTGAAAATTGCTGGGAACATGAGATGTTTCTATATTTCACAAAAGCTACATGTTATGCCTATCTTTAGAAATTACGTATTTTGGAAAAGGAATCGTATTCCAATAGGAATAACAATTTATCGAAAAGAAATGACAAATTATCGAGTAGGAATCCTAATCACAATTTTTCGAATAGGAATAAGAAATTATCTAATTGGAATTCTGAATTCTTTGAATAACAGAAAAGTATAATAATACAACGTTATACACGCCGTAAATGATGCTTTGCGACCTGTTGAGCAATCTGCCAACTGGTTCTTGTGACATTCCATTTCGTAACATCACTTTAGCGCCCTTTCGGTTTCCCGTACATTAAGACACCGTCTTTGTGGCACTTGTAATCCATATGTTCATACGAGATTTTAAATTGTCCGGTATTATTGTATGCATTAAGTTTTGACAGAAAATAGTTGTTCATACAAACATAATTACCAAATCTCAGCATGCAATATTGACTAGGATGAAGACCTTCCTTTGGCTTTGGATACGAATAACAATATGTCAGTGAAGTGAAACAAATAAAATTTTAGTGCTTGGATGATCATACCAATCATTTTTTAAATTAGAATTCAAGATTTATTTTTTTTTATATCTATATAACCCTTTAACTTTTTGGTTGAGTATACATACAGATACCTATTAAATTGATACCCCCCCCCCCCCATGTTTATGTTGTGCAAAACCATTTGGTAAACAGGGTAGAAGAGAATCCTTGACTGTGTATATATTGATTAGATTAATTATAAAATATGTATTTGGTTATTGTAATGCAAATAGTAAGTAATGCGTTAAAAAGAAATATGGAGATAACGAACAGTATTCAAGCTCAAAGTCCTATAAACAATACAAACCGGGAACAGAGCAAACACAGACCCACGAAACATCCGAGGTGTGATCAAGTGTCACGGAGGAGTAAGCATCCCCTGCCTACCGGTCACACCCTCCGTGTGCTCCTTGTCAAGATAGAAAAAAACCCGGAAAATCCGTAGACAATTCAGTGTGTAAATATTGATCTAACAATTTGTATGAAAATGTCAGTCAGCATATGACTTATATATATAATGAAAAGTTGTATTTACTGACAAGGTCATTGTTTCGACCATAAAACTTGATGATGACTTCAAACGAGACTGTTGATATCCTTGTTTCATCAACTTGGTTGTCAATAGCTTGCCTCGTTTTAGAAATTGCTCATACGTAGAGCATGCTCTTGCGTATCGAATTAAATGAGAGACCAACCCCTATAAGCAGGTGATAAAAGTATATTGCTACAAAAGTAAAGGAAGTTGACGATTGAAAAATTGAAGTCATCACGTTTATCATAAAACTTTGTTGTTAGGTAACCATTAAATTCCTTTTCTAGTAAATTATCCAAATATGAAACAGATGTGTCAGACTCTGTGGTATCTTTTATTTCAAACGTACTGGGAAATATGGAATCGACATATGAATGGAAGTAACTATTGTTAATTGATAATACGTCGTCGATATATCTAATTGTCGAGTTGAAGGCCACATCAAGTGTTTCCTTCTTCTCATGTAGAAGTTTTTGAATAAATTCTGGTTCATATGAATACAAAAATAGGTCTGCTAATAAGGGGCGCAATTGGTAGCCATGGAAATTCCAACTGAACTCCAAAAAATATATAGATATCATAAATCAGAAACTCAATCATCTTTTTAATATCAACTTCGGAGTACTTGTGTGTACAGAATCAGAATGTTTTTAACAAAATAAGTTTGCAAATGACTAATGACAAGGTAAGTATATTTACGAGTTTTATTTTTATTGAAAAAGCAGCTGTCTATGATGTCAAAAAGCCAGGACTTTAATTGATCGTGGGGAATGGTTGTATAAAGTGTTGCAAAGTCGTGCGTTTTGATGTTATTGATTTTGCTAAAATTTTGTGATTTCAAATTTTCTTTAAGTTCCTTGGAGTTTTAAATTATCCACATTTGATTTACACCACTTCTCAAATATACTGTTGCACAGTACTCCTAAAGTTTCTCCTTCACTGCTGTAAATATTTTAGTGAGGAGTAAAGAAAGAAGTTTGGTAGAGTATTTACTATCGAGTTTTGGAATCCAGTATAGGTAAGATAATTCAAATTCATTTTGATTTTTAGGAATATTAAAAATATTTGAAACAAACATATGGTTTTGAAGAATCTCCTCCTTAGAAAGGGAGCTATGGATATAAGATGGATTACTACTCTCAGAATTGAATCCTAGTTTCTCTAAAATAGAATTCAAATAAAGAGCCTTACAAACAAAGACAATGTAGTTACCTGCATATATAGGTGACCAGTATATACTGATCGCGTAATCTATTTAATTCTTGTTTCACTTCTGCATTGTCGAAGCCGGAAGGATAGATGGTTTTTATATTGCCCCTCAATCGCTTAATGTGCGTTTTCAACATCCATCTGATACATTAAATCCATACTGACAAAGTGTCAAGGTCTCCTTTTTCATATTTGGCCCATCGTCTGGCATAATCTTCCACTGAATTCATATTATTTATTAAATTATGACCCCAGTTGAAAGATCGAGGTTCCCTAAACTTTGACCCTCTTATAAAAATTTAAGGTCCTCATTATTAACTCTATTTAGGTCACCAGTAATGACGTGTCCAGCAGGACTATAGTTGTAGGGTAAAGAAGAACATGAACACGTTGGAAGATTATCTTTCAGATGCTTTTTCAATAAAAATGGAACTCGTAAATTTACTTACCTTGTCATTGGTCATTTACAAAATTATTTGTTAAAAAACAATCTGATTGTACACAGAAGTAATCTGAAGTTGACATTAAAAAGATGCTCGAGTTTCTGATTGACACTATCTATGTGGTTTTGGAGACCAGGTCTTCCAACAATCTATTGGAATTCCCATGGTTACCAACTGCGCCCCGTTATTAGCAGATCTATTTTTGTATTCACATGAAGCAGAATTTGTTCAAAATCTTTTACGTGAAAAGAAGAAAACACGTGCAGTGGCCTTCAACTCGACATTTAGATATATCTACGACGTATTGTCAATTAACAATGGTTATTTCCATTCTTATGTCGACACGATATATCCCGGTGAGCTAGAGATAAAAGATACCACAGAGTCTGACATATCTGTTTCATATTTAGATATTTTATTAGATAAACACATAAATGGAAATCTAACAACAAAACTTTATGATAAACGTGATGACTTTAACTTTTTAATCGTCAACTTTCCTTACTTATGCAGCAATATACCCTTATCACCTGCATACGGGGTTAATTTATATCTCTCAGTTGATTCGAAATACGCCAGAGCATGCTCTGCTTATGAACAATTTCTAAAACGAGAAAAGTTATTGACAAACAAGTTGATGAAACAAGAATATCAGCAGTCTCGTTTAAAGTCATCATTTCGTAAGTTCTATGGTCGATACAATGACCTTGTCAGCAAATACAATCTATCATTAATTCAAATGCTGACTGACTTTTTTCATATACTAATTGTTAGACCATTATTTACACATACACTGAATTGTCGACGGATTTTTCCGTTATTTCTCGATCATGACAAGGAGCACACGGCGGGTGCGACCGGTCGGCAGGGGATGCTCACTCCTCCATGGCACCTGATCCCACATCTGATGTTTTGGAGGTCCATATTCCCACACATATATTCCCTTCACATATTTCATGCTCGATATCTAGGCAGTGTAGAGTTTTTTATAGTTAAAAAGTTTAAAAGCAATTGTCGATGTATATTTGTAAGAAATACAATGTGTGGATTTCATCTTAAAATAACGTGGAATACAAGACTGGACCATTTTGTGATTAAGAATATTACTTATATTAACTGTGTCAATTCCTTTGTTGGTATATTGAAGTTTAAGGAACAAACGGGCTGTTTGGGCGTGATTTTCTTCCGCCAAACGCGGCGGTTTAAGAACCTATGAGTTGCAATATCCACAGATCGGAGCCTGCATTCTGGTGTCGAAGAATCCAAATATGGACTTCCCTTGACTTTTACAAATAGACTATTCAAACTTTCAGAGGGACAGAGTAAAGTTTGGGCGAATGTAATGAAGGCCTAACTGCTTATTTACATAAGGTAGTCGTGAATCAAAGGAGACAACGTGTATAATAGGTTTATTGGAAGACCCATGTCCATGACTATGCTCATGTCTCTGTGTACTGTTAAAAAGTCCCAACTCATTCATATTGCTTTGCATATAGTCCAGAAAAAGTAATACTGTATATTCAGAATATAATTCCGTAAAGGTTATAGACCTCAAACTGTCCATTCTGTGGAGAGAACTATTGGAAGGCCGTTAGGCCCGACAATAGTTCTTTCTTCTCACAGAAAGAACAGTTTGAGGCCTATAATCTACTTAAAACATTTACCTCTATTGTGTTCATAATGTTCTCTCTTAGACCTGTATCTAATCCATTGTATTAAGTAAGCATTGTCTACTTAGTGGACTGGCTCAGGTAAAGGTTGTTTACAAATACAACCAAAAGAAACTTTCATTCCTTGTAATTGTTAACTTAGAGAATAGTTACAGGTAAGTGCTATTTTAAAATGTTACTGAATAAAGAATATTTAATCACATAGCAAAAGATTCGAACACCATTTTCTTGTGATTGTGGATGTTGAAAGCATGACTTCTTCCAACGGAGAAAGCATATTTCTGATGCAAAACGAATTCAGATATTATGAGCAATCTAGTAATAATACAGATGTCATTCTCAAGTGATATTTTGGATTTTGAGCTTTAAAGATTGTCAAGATAATGAACTTTGAATTCAAAGTGGATATTCTTTTAAAAATTTTTTCATTTTTTGGGCAAGACTATTCAAGGATGCAGAAAAACAAAGGGAAATGGAGAAAGTTTTCATTAATTAAATCACCAATATTTAGATGATTTAGAAGAGACTTGTCGCAGAAAAAGTAGCAGAAATCTAAATGGGCAGTGACTGTGTTCTTTAATAGACAGAGAGAATTAATGTTACACAGTGAGATCACGATGCTGGGTGATAAAGAAATCAACCAAATTATAAGCCCTTTTGTCGCTAAGTTAGAAACAAATCGGTCGAAGACTATTGACCAAACCACAGGGAATTGGGGGCTGGACCCCTCCACTCCCTTTCCATTTTTTTCTTTTAAAGGTCAGACGACACGTTCCTCGAAAATATATATTTTTTCCCAAGAATTTGTCATTGAAGTATAGCTACTCAAATTTCCTCACCAAAATTGAGATACCTTACCAGGCATTTTGGCAAGACACCAGAGGGTGATATTTCTTATATAATCTTTTTGGGTAATGTTTTGAATTGCCAATGTCACAATATTTGATGAACTTATATTATTAAAACATATTGAAAACAATTTAGAAATCACAAGAGAATGACAATATGAATAATTTTTTATATAATACCAAGGTATGTAAAACATATTTTTGAGAAACATGTCGTCTTACCTTAAATCTGGGATCGACACACCTTTTTCCTATATTTGTATTCCAATATGCACTATATGTGCTTCTGTCCATTATTTTTAATAATGGAAATATTTGTAAACTTACTGGACAGTTAGGTGACTTTTTGGACTGTCTTGGGCCTTTCAAGAAATAGAAAGTATTAAAAGAACAAAAGATGATGTCATGCTGATGTTTTAAAGTGATTTTAATTATTGCTGGAAAGTATAGTGTTCTCTGCAGGTTCTGACATTTATACATTTAAATATACAAGAGCAAATTAAAGCAAAACAATATTTTTTAACGGACTAATATACTAGTAGGATATTGCCTTTAGGGTGAATTAAAAAAAAATGACCAAATGCATATTTATCAACCCACAGTAAAAATACAGGCAATGAAAATAGATTTCTATACCTCAGCATATGTCTTTAGATAGTGTCTAAATACCTGCCAAATATCTCGTTGATATCTCAATTAACATAAAAGTTATGCCCAAAAATGATGCTAAAATTGTCAGGAGTGCAACACCTTTTTGTGACATTTTGAAATTTCAATATTTTTTGGAGATCTGTGAAATAAAATATAATGCTTCATGTTGAAAATAAAGACTTTCCTGATAATATTCAAAGTATTTAGCTTTATATGTGGACTGTCATAACTTTTGTTTAATCAAGTTGTGGTCATGACTGATGTTTAAAAAAATGTTATACCATGTCAGGAGTGCAACAGAAAAAATATAGTGTTGCCAAGAAAACAATAATTGTAAAATTCTGATAGAAAATTAAGACAAAAAAGAATTTTGGAAGTGTAAAATAATAACTGATATACATTTTAAAACTTAAAAATGTTATATAAATCACAAGCAGCATTAATGAGAGTCAAGTATATGTGCATACCCAAAAATGTCAGGAGTTTGATGTTTTGCTCCCAAGCATGAAAAAACTATTATCATTATATGATTTTCTGATTTTTATTTTGGAAAATAAAGACACAAAGAACATTTTTACCAAATAGATTTATCAATTACAGGATCTGTCTGTGCTTCAGATCCATATTTCTATGGTCAGGAGTGCAACACATTTTTTAAAGATTCAAGTTGTTTGACGAAAAGATTTCTATTCATGCTTAGAAGTATTCATTTATTAATAATGATCTTTTTGTATAATTTAATGCTAAATTATTGACAGTTTTATTATTAAAATCCTTCTTTTTCAATTTTATCAATTCAGATGTGTTTTTATCTTTTTTGTGATTTTTTTAATGAACGTTAAAAATAAACACACTAAAACATTGTCATTAAATTCAAGTAATTCCTCCTCAACTTCACTGAAACAACAGAACAAGTTCTTATGTAATTTTCACTTCACAATTCTACTTTAAAGGCCCCAATGCTTTTGGTCAGGAGTGCAACAAATATGTTAGAATTATAAATCATCCAATAACAATAAAAATAAAGAAAAAATGATGAGTAGAATTTTTCTGGTGGGTTACTGTGTTTTTCTTATAAAGGAAAATATGCTTTAAAATATATTTTATCTTCTAAATATACATTTAAGCTAGTTTTTTGGCATACAATAGGTATAATTCCAGATAAAATGTGAATTTTAAATACTTTCATCTGTTTTAATTATGAAGTATTGGACTATAAGTATTGCACAATTTCATTACCAGTTGATGTTGCCAACACTTTGTGAATTTTTGTGTTCTATGGTTTTAATTTTAAACTTTACTGCAGTCAGGAGTGCAACAAAACTGCTTCATAATTACCGATGCTTTTTAACTATCTTTACTAAAAAATAAGTTGAAAAAAATGCTTGATACTATTTGATGTTCAAAACACTACGTCTATCAACAAATTACAGAAATTTTACAGTCAATTCAGGGAATAGTTTTCATCATTTCACATATTTTTAAATACAATTTATGTATGTTATACTTTGCAAATAATCATGTTTTAAGGTCTTCAAAATATGAAAAACCTGCTGTAAACGATGAAAAATATCAACATGACAAATTGATTTACAAAGTAAGAATGGGTTATTGTGTGTTATAATTTTTAAAACAATGTTAAATAAAATACATATCAGATGTCAGGAGTGCAACACAATAATGTAACATAGGGTCACTTCAAAATCTAGTATTTTTTGTAAGAGAACTTGTATATAACAATTCTTTTTTGGCTTAGATTTAAAGAATTGACTTGAACGGACAAAAAAGTGAATTTTGGGAAATTTTATTGCTTCATATTTTTTTCATATTAAAACTTTTCAAACCAGAATTGAAAAAATAATGTAAAATAACAATCAAAAAGCCAATTTTTTGTCACATGTACAAGAAAAGATACTCATTCAAGGTCTAGATTTAATCATTTATACCCCTTTTACCATTTTGAAGCATAAAAACTATAATTTCTTGTGATTTTGTATTTTAGAAAGTCTTTTAAGGTGTAATGATATTTTCTTTTTTCAAAAGAAATTTTACTAATAAAAATTCTGAAACTTTTTAATCCAATTGTCTATTCTATTGCCACTTCAGGATTTTAAACTAGAATGCATTTGCAATATGATGATATAAGTGAAAAATATGTTACAAGTAGTTGAATTTTGCCAAAAAAATTCAGTTTGGTGGTCATTTTTTTTTAATTCACCCTTTAGCATTTACTTCGCTTGTGAATGCTTTGTGTTGGTCATCAATTGCTAAGATAAAAGAGGATTTTTACTACTAAGTTTGTTCTATTAATTAATAATAAATTGCTTACCAGTATATTTTGAAAGGCCAAACTTTTCTCTTCTCTTAATTCCTTTTTAATAAAATATAGATTATTCATCACTGAATGAGAAATATATCACCATTTGTATATTTACAATTGGTAATGATCTTCTTTGCTCCCTTTTACAACTTTTATTGAGATCTTTTGTATATAAATGTAAAATCCGGAGTTTCATATGTCAAATTATTTGAATTGTAATTATAAAATTATAACGTTTGCAATTTTTCATGGTCAGAGCGAATAACAATGATAACACTACTGCAAAAATAAGGTTAAATTGGAAGGGGGAAGGGGGATTACAGTTACTATAATTGTAAATTTACTAGTATCATTTAAATGAATGTAAAACAGTGAATGATCTCTTATAGATCGATTCTTTAGGTCAGACAAATTACTCAGATGTTATTTCGATGTCATTGTCCTGTAACATTGGTGTATCTGTACTAAGACAATATTTAAAACAAGAGGCCCATGGGCCACATCGCTCACCTGAGCACATTGGCTAGAATAATAAGCAAAAATCAGTTCAGTATTGAAAAGTTTACGGGGGGTGGGGGTGGGGGGTTGAATTTTAAACTACCTAATGATGCTTTAATATCACTATAACAAATGGCTTTGCTGTTCTTGAGCAGCAGATTTTTCCCCATGTATTCATTTGTAAAACTATGATCCCCCATTGTGGCCCGATCCTACCTCCTGGGGCCCTCATTTGAACAAATGAACAAATTTCATTCTACACTCCCAAGGATGCCTCCATATTAATTTGACTAATCATGGCTTTTCTGTTCTTGAGAAAAAGATTTTTTCCTATATAATCCTCTGTAAACTTTGATCCCCCATTGTGACCCCATACTATCCGGGGGGGGGGGATGTCATGACTTGAACAAACTTGAATCTACACAACCTGAGGATGCTTCCATATAAATATGACCAATCATGGCTTTGCTGTTCTTAAGAAGAAGATTTTTAAAGATATTTTCCTATATATTTCTATGTAAAACTTTGATCCCCCATTGTGGCCCCACCCGACCCCCGGGGGTCAGGATTTGAACAAACTTGAATCTACACTTCCTGAGGATGCTTCCATATAAATATGACCAATCATGGCTTTGCTGTTCTTAAGAAGAAGATTTTTAAAGATATTTTCCTATATATTTCTATGTAAAACTTTGATCCCCCATTGTGGCCCCACCCTACCCCTGGGGGTCATGATTTGAACAAATTTGAATCTACACTACCTGAGGATGTTTCAACATAAGTTTCATCTTTCCTGGCCCAGTGGTTCTGAGAAGAAGATTTTTAAATGATGCCATGATTTTTCACTAATTCCTAATTATCTCCCCTTGAAAGAGGGCGTGGCCCTCCATTTGAACAAACTTGAATACCCTTTACCCAAGGATGCTTCATGGCAAGTTTGGTTGAAATTGGCCCAGTGGTTTTGGAGAAGAAGTCAAAAATGTGAAAAGTTTACAGACGGACGGACGGACAGACGGACGACGGACAAAATGTGATCAGAAAAGCTCACTTGAGTTTTCAGCTCAGGTGAGCTAAAAAGGAAGAAATATATTTGGGTAAAGGAATAAAAAAATGATTTCATTGTAACCTCCCATCCAATTTCAGAAAAATGTATGCCCTCTAAAAAGTTAAAGTACCAGAATAAATTAAATATTTTTCAGTTTGATTATGCCTTTATAAAGAATAAAAAGAATAAATTAGCAATTATCCTTTTCACTAAAGAAATGATAAGAAATTCCAAACTCTCGACAAATCTGACTGTGTAAGCAGTGCAAAGGCTAAGAGAAGTAAACATGTACATATGAACAAAATCACACTCTATTTTAAATATAATGTTCTTTAATGTTCTTTAATATTTGTTTGTTTTGCTAAAGCGCCAGAGAGAGAGAGAGAGAGAGAGAGAGAGAGAGAGAGAGAGAGAGAGAAATCATACAAATATAAATCAAAGTAATTGAAAATAAACTAAATTTTCTTCACATGGTTATTTACAAATTAGTAGCTAACAATTGTAGGGGAAAAAACACAACAATCACCAGCAGTTTCTCAAGTATATTTTAAGAAATTCTACAACAATTTCAAGCAACATGAAGGAACATACATACACGAACATACATACACGAACAGAATTGTTGAAACTATGGCCTATAATACCTCTCCATTTTGTGCTTCTCCATAAAATACGTGAAAAAAAAAATCAATTGTTGTAAGATGAATATTTCTAAGGAAAATCCGAAGAAAGTTATCTTAATTCTAAGATAATAAATAAATATAAATAACATAATTTATAAACTTTGAAATCGGAGATACATTGCTAGGATAAATTAATGAAATGATGAAAACTTCGTCGAGCACTGTAACCTCGTGGTTCTTTCGGTATTTCCCGCCAGAGTTCCAAGTTTAATGAATATCGTTGATCCAAACATGGGTAAACGTCATTGCTGAATAAAGAAAAGATGGTTCAAAAGTTATCATAAAAGAAGATATACATATGGAATGTGAGGTCAAAAGTCTGTTGTTTTCAAGACTATAATTTGCAAACTTTTTCCGGGTTTTTCCAAATACTTGACTGTACTCGTGAAAAAAATATGGACACTTTCAAATTTTTCTCTGGTATGTCTGGTATTCTCTGGTATGTATGTACATAGATCTAGAGCAAATTCTATGGTATGTATTATGAAGTAGTGGTTCTTTTTGAAGAATTCTTCAGCAATTGGTTTTAAGGACATTCGAGTAAAACAAATAAAAAAAAAAATTCAGACACATGACAGTTTACAATAGGCCCCTTTTTTTGAAAGCTTTAAGATATTTGAAAATCGTTAAACCTTGCCCTTAAGTAAGATGAATGCAGTGGAAAGCTTAAGTACCAAGAATATATCCCATTTATATATATAATGTAAATATGAATACATGCTTACAGTGAAGTGATTCTCATTCCCTGTGGTTTTAAATCGTATTAACTAATCAGATAGTGTTCGTCTCTGGCACTTCGACATAAGCTTGTCTAACTGTACATGACATATGGTTTCTTTTGTGCACCAGCTGAGAGGTCCCGAAATTGTTAGATTGTCTTTCAATATTATTAAATTTTTGCTCAAGGTAAATGGTCCAAAATTTGGGATTGCAGAATATTGACTTACCGTGGGCTGGGTGGTGAAAAAACGAATTTCTGGATTTCTTTAATTTTTGTATTATCGCATACAACTCGTGAGAGTTTTATCTTCTTTATTTCATTCAATTGGGCTGTCAAAATAAAAAAAAAAGACTCATGAAGCATAGTGTATTTAACACAAATTCTATTATCCAATGTTTGAAAAGCTGTAAAACAGTCTTCAAAGTGTTCAAATCTGACAATATGTCATAACAGAGAGAGAGAGAGAGAATAATTTTCTTTCAGAACAATGTTCTTAGCGTAACAACTTTGTTTAGGAAATATGATTCATTTATTTACTGAGAATTTTAAAAAGTGAAGATATCAAACTAATTTTTTTCATAAATCCTGTAGATAATACAAATCGAGAACAGGACAAAAACAAGGACTGCTGAAAAACAAGAGCTAGAGTCATGTGCCTAGGAAGAGATAGTTCCTCATGTCGAACGGTCAAACACGGTGTGGGGTCTACTGAATTGATCCGGTAAACAGAGTAATAGATATAGTAATCATTACTTCGAAAACAATGGTCCGACAATTGGAATAAAACATATCAGTCAAACGGCAATCGGAAGTTCGAAACTTATTCACTATTCATTATTAACTATTCGAAAAGCGAACCGTATATTCTGTGGTGGTTTCACGATTATGGTATTTTATCGAGTCTATCTAGTTTCTTGAAAAATATTTATTAGGACACTTACGGTAATTTGAATCGTGAACCCTACACAGATTACGGTTCCCTATTCAAATAGTGAATAATGAAAAGTGAGTAAGCTTCTAACTTCTGATTGCCCAGTCAAACTTCCACTCATTGATAGGCAGTATTCAAAAGACTTTAGAATAAGCAAAATGATGACTTTAAATGAAACTGTTGAAACCCTTGTAATACCAATTTATTTGTCAGTTGCCCGCTTCGGTTTAAACATTAATCTACACAGAGATAAATGTACATACGGAAGCCATTTGGAAACAAAAACATTATATGTAGGTGATAATGGAATATTCCAACATCAATGAGAGGTTGACGATGACAAAACTGAACTCATCTTGACAGATTTTTTTTAGTTGTTAGTTTGCTATTACCTCCTTTATTATGTAAAAATAACATCAAAATATGAAACAGACGTGGCAGAACTGAGAAAACATACCTCTGTTGAATCCTATTGATAAGAATTCGTTTTCATACCAGAACCTATCACCGGTTTTTAAGTGATTAAACTGTTTTGCTACTATACAGGAAAACGTTGGCCCGAGAAGTCCTCCCGTTAAATGGCGCTCTGACAAAGCTGCAGGATATAAATCCATGTCATCTGGATGTCTATTGAAAAAAAATGTTGGGAAGAGGTTGGTATCAGTTTTCAACTCAGAGAAAATTGATATAATAATGTTATAGTAAAACAGAAAGTGTATGAGAGGACAGCTGTAAAGGAACCCTTTGCTTTTCTTAGAGATATTTTAATTGTGGATGTGAATTATTTGCTAGAACAATTCAACACAAATTGTTAAAAAGAAGTCCATCATGTTATACCTGGCAATAGCTCTATATTTACTTTATACCTGTACAGCGAGTGAAATATTGCAGCGTCTCCCTGATCATGGTCAACCATACCACCTGGACCAGGTCCAAAATGAACGACAGGTTTCAAACCACAAAATTTTCTCCAGTCATTATAACCAGGAATGCCGTGGTCCCGTCCTCTTTGAATATTCAATGCTGCCAAGTCAAAACTTTTATATTCTTTATCTAAAAACAACTTGTTTCTTACACCATCTTCTAAACACTTGTCGTCTGCAGACATTAAATCACTGACCAACCATCGTCCAATTCCGTCATATCCTCTCCCATGTCTATTATGGCTTAATGTCATGGAAGGTCGATTGAAAGTTTTCTCAATAGGTTTAACTTGAATGGGTGTGTGTGTTGCTGAAAATAGTACCTGATGGTTTGGGATTTGTGAGTGTCCAAATCGGAAGGCTGCTACTCCAAATACATTTGAAATCGATGGATTAACTTTGGGGTTATATACTGTACTGTGGCCCTCTATATTTGGTGTAAGACCGTATTTGGAACGAATGTCTTTGGGAAGTAGAAAGGTTAAATATTCTTTATACGTGATATGTTGTATCATGGCGATTACTATCTTTCTTGTCTGTTGATACAAAGTTTCATCGCTCCAATGTGGATTTATTGCTGAGAGTTCACTTGTTATTCGGTTATGTTCACGGACGAATAATAAATGTAGGTATGTCAAAGATGGCACAACCATACTTCTCTTATCTCCTGAAAAATTTGCATATTCATTTTTTTTTCATTTTTTGCATATAAAAACACAATATAAGGAAAATTTTTTCTAGAAATATTTGCTTATGTATAACACGATTTCTCTTAAGTAAACGCCTTTCGAGAATATCGGATAAAAAAGAATTTTTTATCGAGGATTCAATTTTGGCATTTTTAGCAAGAATGATAACATTATTAAAATTGAAAATTGCCAATATTTACACACTGAATTGTCGACGGATTTTTCCGTTATTTCCCGATCATGACAAGGAGCACACGGCGGATGTGACCGGTCGGCAGGGGATGCTCACTCCTCCATGGCACCTGATCCCACCTCTAATGTTCTAGAGGTCCGTGTTGCTCTGCTCCTGATTTGTATTGTTTGAATGGACTTTTGAGCTCGAATACTGTTCGTTATCTCCATATTTCATGCTAAAAATTTATTCCACATTGCAAGTAAGCTTTATTTTTCCTGGTATCCTAAACTCGTTAAAAATACTTCTTGCTAAAACTATTTAAAGACAAATTACTTAATTTCCCTCTCACTAAAAACTTCACCTCTACGATATTTCACTTTATGACAATTTCAACAATATTACATATATACTGGCGCGATTATGGGTATGACTTTTCCTCATTCTTTGCTAATTTGCATAGCAATGAAATTTGATAGTTGTTCACATCATTGATTCTTTTAACTTAAGTGCTGTATCTGCAAATTTTGAATTGATGTCTCGATGTTAAAAATAAGCTTTCACCTATTCCATGATTCATTTATCATTATTTCCAAATATATAGAAAAAGAATATTGTCCGTAAATTTAAAATTTTGTTATTCAAAATTTATACATGTCGTGTTCAAATTTAGAATATCAAAATCTAAATTTAGTAAAGAACAATACTTGACGAACCTGCCTGGAAGCAGTAATCAGACCTTTTCTGTATTATGCAATCACTCTTCTTTGCCTCTGGTAACATTTCATCTTCTGTAACCTTTAGAAGACCTATTTTTAGGGAACACAAAGGGGGGATGGAGATTAGAGAAATGTTTTCTAAATTTTATAGACAAAAATTGCACAGGAAAGTAAAAAAAAATGAAAATTTTACATAGATATTTTTCTTTCATAAAGGTGGATGCGAGTTTTTATAAGTATGTCTTTATTCATCAGATGATCTAAATATGTATTTAAGAACATATTGTTCTCGTCTTGTGTTTTTAATTAGTCTTTGGAGATTCTTAATATCATGCATACAATTCATTATCTTCACCTTTCACATACTTAAAGCACTAACTGTCTTTATAAATTTAAAATATATCTCGATTTATTGAAGAATATATTTGTAAAAGATACATAGAAAAGATTTCAAATACCGTCATAACCAGCACGCATAGATCTGGCGTCCTTGGCCGTAGCGCCATACACCATAGAACCATCTATAAAGGATGTGTGCTGATTAATCTGGTTTCGCCACTCTGCAAACAGAAGAGAACATACGTATATATACTTCTAGTGCAAAAGAATTAAATAATGAAAATATTTTTCGACTAGACAAAAATTCTTTGTATTCTCACGTATTTTTTCATATCTTTCAGAAGTTAAAGAGATTATTTCTTACAGAATTAAGTTCAGTTATCAATACAAGTATTGCACAAACCTATTCAGAACGGTTCTTTGTGATCATGCAAGGTATTAAACAAAAGTAATATAATTCAGGACATCATTGTGAATTTTTAAAACATATTTTGTGACCGTCCCTCCGCTTAAAAATAATATATTTACATCCACTGAATATTATTTCCTTTATGTCTTATAAAAACCATTGCAATTAATCAGTCCATAAACAACACTGAGCAAGTCACCTGCATAGATTTCTTAAGCAACGACTGTTCCATCAATTATGCATATAATGACATACACATCTATAATACAATATTTAACATATTGAATTTGCTTTGATTTTCTTTTTAATAAAGATATAAATATAAACAATAAAATGTCTTTCTTTCATTGTTAGTACGGGAATTAACTCGGGTTATGTATTTTTTCTGCAACAGCTCTGACATTAATTCCCGTACTAACAACCGAAGAAAGCATTTTATTGTTTAAATACATATATAAAATACATGTACTAAGTCTAGTATTCACCTGGCACGCAGTTATCAATTGGAGCCGCTGATGACCGAACAAACTCCATGCACTGGTATTTAAAATATGGGTCATCACTGGGGATTTTTATTGGAAAACAAGACTCCCTTCAATATTGAAAAAGAAGTGTGAATTCAAACAATATTTTTTTTTCATTGTAGAAATAGTACTGATTTTTTAAAATTGAAAAAACCTTTTTTATTTGAAGATGTCTTTTTTGGAAATTATTTTTTTTTACCTCTGGACTAATGTAGTTGGACTTAACTTGCAACACAAAATAGTGGAATCATTGAATCCTGCAATACATTTCAATATTAATAAGATCATAAACGCCAAAACTAGCAGTTATTTCCTTTAAGTTCATAAAATAGAATATCAGTTAATCAATGTCGCAATTTTAGATACATGTATATTTAACTCATTAAAAAGGTTCTTATCTTAGACACAAATGCCATACACATTTAAACAGTGCATCGAATTAATTAACTAAGATATTTTGAACTTGAGAGAATGTCGTCGACATGTACACCTTTTCTCTGCAAAAGATATTATGCCAATTATATAATTTATCGAATCGCCAAGACTAAACCAATTGTTAAAATAGATTAAGATTGTGAAAATGCAGTAGTTAATCAACCTTTAGTCATGGGTGTTCCGATAAAGTCATGATCCAAAAACTGTCCCCATGACATGAACATCATGGTAAGAAATCGGTCAGATGACTGGCATTTTTCCGCGCTGTGAATGGCGTTACTTATATGGCGTGCACTCGGTAACAAGTCCCCTGTGACACTTTTTAGACGAGGCCTGTTAATACCTGTAAAATAAATGATCCCTCTTTAATCTGTTAATAGAATTTTGATTTTTTTATAAAAGTGCAGTTCTGAAGAAAAAACTATATCTAACATTACTTTCTTATGTAACAAAACTATTGTTGTATTGCTTTTCTGTTTTTAAGGTTAGTTAAGATGGAAAAATATGAAATTTTCAAATGATGATTGACAGATATCTTGAACAAGAAAAAGTTCTTTGTTAACCACAATTATACATGTTTGAGTAGCAATACCAAAAATCATAGTCTCACTTTCCCAAGACTCTCGCTCTCGAGACTTTGCATAGTCTCTAGAGCGAGAGTCTGGGGAAAGCGAGACTACAAAATTCACGAAATAGTTCAGATTGCCAAGAAATTATCGCCAGAGGAACAATACAAACCGTCATGATAGGCAGGTGGGAGGTATCTTAACTGAGGGATAAAGGAGGATCCCCATTTGGGATTTTTCACGTTATTGCAAGTGCCATCCGCTGTCCGATAGTGAGCACGGCGATTACACTTTGGTTTTGGACAATTACAATGTGGGGATATAGCTTTTCGCCAAATCTTTTTGAGTCCGTTGTCTCCTTTTAGCTCCTTGAGCGAGATTCCAGACCTGCCAGATAAAAGAATTTAACCTGAGTGCAACGTCGTTTGTTTTTGTTTATTGTTTACACATCTCTCTCGAGAACTTTTCACTCATATGCATATTTGCAAAGCTGCAAATTTTGACTTATACTCGGCACTAAAGGCCATTGAGCAGCGAGGGATCTTTTTCGTGCCAACACCTACTGCGACACGGGGCCTCGGTTTATACGGTCTCATCCGAAGGACTGGTCTACACGTCCCACAGTGGGATTCGAACCCGCGACGTAAGGATCAACTCTTTACTCTGCGCCTCTAGAGCAAACGCTCTAACCACTGCGCCGCGCGGGCGACGAGTGCAACGTCGTGCGAATTTGCTGAAATTTCTGTATAAAAAAAGACATAAAAACAATCTCCAATTTAATTTTTTAGGAATTTTCAAGTTTTCGATCATTCTTTATTTAAAAAAAAAAAAAAACAAGTAATGTGTTAAAGATAAGTGGACATAATAAATACGTACGTACATTTGTTCAAAATATTTGATGGCTCTCAGGACAATAGAGGCTTTTTTGTTCAGCAGTTGTATTTTGTCTGGATCCTCGATTCCCATAAATTTGGAATGATGCCAACTGAAAGCCCCATTCTCAGGAAAACAATCGTTGCCTGTCAAGGGTAGTTACTTAGTAAATGATCATTTGTTCTCTTGGTATATATATATATATATATATATATATATATATATATATATATATATATATATATATATATATATATATATATATATATATATATATATATATATATATATATATATATCAATTAAAAAAAATATGACCGTTCAATGCCATTAAGGAACCAAGGAACCACAACAACCTTAAAAAAATTATCGATCACAGATTTTGCAACTATAAATGAAATAATTACATGTATATTAAGGTCTAATCACAAGTATAACACACGTAGATGTAAAACTGCTCGTGAATTAAAAGTGATGAACTTTGTGGCTTTTGGGCGCTACTGGACACCTGCGTATCAAATTTCTCTGGGACAGACTAGTGTAGTTAAGGATACATAACACAAACAAAATTTGATGAATGTATGACATGTCAAACGTTGCAATATTCGATCTTTTTCATTTGCATTGTATGAATTTTCAATTTTATTGCATACTTTTCAATTTGTATTATATAATTTTTTATTTGTTTTCTATAATTTTCCATTTGTATTGTATTAATTTCAATTTGTATTGTATAATTTTTATTTGTATTCTATAATTTTCCATTAGTACTGTATAATTTTTTGAATTGCATTGCATAATTTTTATGTGTATTCTATAATTTATCATTTGTATTGTAAAAAAAATCATTTGAATTGTATAATTTTTCATTGTATTCTACATTTTCTATTTGCATTTATAATTTCTTATTTGTATTGTAAAATTTCTTATTTGTATTCGATAATTTTTCATTTATAATGTATCTAAAGATTGCTTATTTATTTACGAAGGATTTCATTGTCAATTTTTAGCCTGTATCGTGTTGAAAATGATCGAGCGAGATGTTCCGGGTGCTTAAAGCAAACTGGGCTCCTATATGTATTTGCGTGCATGTTAGAGAAAGGTCATTTCGATGAAAAGGGAGCGCTTGCAGATGGCAAATAAATAATCTGTCCTAGAAAATAGAAAATGCTGTCTGAGAAAATAAATAATTTGGTCGTGACTGGTCCCCCACCCCAACCCCGGTCCTAAGAAACGGAGTTTTCGGGTTTGGTCAGATTTTCTTTTTCATCTTATTTTCCTTGTCTCTGGTCATCTTGGACATAAATTTTTTCTCCTGCAAGAGCATAAAAATAAATAATCTGATTCGATGAAATTTGCCCCCCCCCCTGAAAATTAAATGACCGTCCTTTAGCATTCTCGCAAAAAAGAAGCCCAGGTCACCAGAAACATTTCGCTTCTTGAACACTATACTACAAAAAAGACTAAAACTTGACCAATGACCAACCTTCGTAGCGTAAAAAATAAAACAATCCCTCTGATACAATACAAATGAAGAATTATCGCATACAAATAAGAAATTATACAATACGAATAAGAAATTATGCAATGCAATTAGTAAATATAGAATACAAATAAAAAAATTATACAAAACAAATTAATTTTTTACAATACAAATGGAAAATATAGAATACAAATTAATGTTATACAATCCAAATGGAAAATTATAGAATACAAATGGAAAGTTATACATTCAATCCAAATTAAAAATATATAATACAAATGCAAAATTATACAATACATATGAAAAAATTATACAATACAATTGGAAAATTATAGAATATGAATAAAAATTATACAAAACAAATGCAAAATTATCATTATACAATACAAATGGAAAAGATCGAATATTTCAACGTTTTACATGTCATATGCATGGATTGATATAAATTTTTTGATGATTTTGAATGTAAATGACCTAAATAATAAATCCCTAAAAAATAAAGAAATTGTAAGCTTTCTATGGTGCTTAAATATGCAACTTTGTGTCGTTTTCTATGTAATTCTATACAATATTTTGCACATATTATTAACATTGTGACAAAATCTTACACTTAACTCTCCCACTTTACTTTGTAAACATTATTCAGTTTACCTATCTGAATACAAATCCACGAGAAATATTGGTGATTTCTGGGAAAAAAGTTTGTTTGTGTTATTTATCCTTGTAGTTAGATACAGTATGGTCAAAGAACAATGATTTTGAAAAATACCTTGCACGAAATTTATATGAGAATGCTTGCATATTAATTTGACTTCTTGAGTCTTTGCTGACTTTGAAAGGATATTTTCTCCTTAATATCTAGAGTACATTAATATGCTAGCATATTGGTTCGCCAAGTTATAGTCCTATTGCTTCTGTGGAGAATTCTATAAATTAAATTTGTCTCTGAAACTTTGACACCTGACTGTGGTATAACCCTGTCCTTAATCTAATCTGATCCTTCACTGGTCAAAGAAGCTTCTGCATAATTAGCGTCATTATAACTGAGTTTCTAAATACATCCCGCAGATTGTTTTCATTTTTTTGATTTACCTTTATAATTGTTGGAATGGGTGTTGGCCCTTCATGTGAGCAATTTTGAATCCTTATTCAAAAATACTCTCACGCATTTTTAAAACCCACTTATCAAGAAAACGCAGTATGTACAAAGTAAGACACAAGACGTTATGCATCAAGAAAGTTAACGACGACAGTGGATACCAATAAGTCACCTGAGTGGCTCGCATGAACCACAAACATTACACATTGCAACTCGTTACCATGTGATAATTTTCAGAGAAGGTAAAATATATTTATCTAGCCCTTAGAAAAAAATTCTTCAAATTTCAAATTAAGAAGTTAAAGACTTACCTTGTAGGTAAAATTTTTTCTCAAGTGCTTTCTGTTTTTTGACATCTCTCACAGCTTTGTCTATACATTTCTTTATCATATCAGAAGTAGAGAGGAGAGTATCATAAGCATGTATGCCCTCTACTTCTGAGACAGCCCCTAATGTCACCAATAAGGCAACCATTACTGGAAAATAGGCCTCCATGACCTACATTTGTAGATAAAACGTAGTTGGGATGGAGATATCCGCTGAAAAAAATGTCTTCACTCAATATTTTTACATAAAAGTTATTGACAATAATAATATTATGAAATTTCAATTAAGTGAGCAGAAAACATTCATGCTATATTTGATTCTGATGTATGTATTTAGAAATAACAAAAAAAAGGAAACGTTACCACGTATGCTGTCACATGTAATAGATGAAGACGACAGGCCTTAAAAGTTGGAGAATTAATTAGAACATATTGATAGGTAACATAAGTTTTTATATAGAATGCTCTTGAAATAAATGCATGCAAGCTTGCAAAAATGTTTGATGAATTATTTTGTTAATTGATTGTATTAATTTCAACAAATCTGCAATAAATCAAATGCATTTGAACTAATTAAAGCTATGAGGGAATAAGATCTGACGTCCGTTGATTGCATTAATGTAATCAATATTTCATTTTTGAATAGAAAATTCAAAATTACGCTTTAGCATTTTACACGTAGGTGTGATTGATAGTTTGTTGATAGAAAGAATTAAAGGATATAAAAGTAATATATTCTATGTCCTCTAATATACTTGTAGCTTTTCATTGGGAATATTTGTTTCAAAAAAGTCTTTACAGTAATTATCTTAATGTCGAATTGAAGGCCACAGCAAGAGGACTTTATTTTCTTCATACAGTTTCTTCATGTAGCTTTTAAATAAATTCTGCTTCATAGGAATACAGAAACAGATTAATTGGCTAAAAATGAACACAGTGAGGAATTCCAACAGATTGTTGGAAGATTTCTTTTCCAAAGACGACATAGATATTGTAAATGCGGAACTTCAGAAATTCATATCTCATGCTGTGATTGTAGGCCATGAAAGGCCATGTCACTAGATACTGAAAATTTAAAATAAGTGTCTTTTATGGGTTTTTTTTAAATTTACGATACTATATTATTAACTTAAAACTACAGAAAAAAAAAATGCTTGTGGTTGGATAAAAATCACTATTAGATAATACTCTTGTTCAGTGTACCGGTCTTGTAGAGTAAGCTTTCCCTTCTTGAACCCCCTTCTGAAACTGGCTCAATAGTAGGATTCCCATCGGAAAATAAGCCCTAGAGTAGGATTTCCCCCACAGAAAAATTACTCTAGATTGGATATCCCCGACAGAAATTTAGTTTCCAGGGGGAACCCTACCCTGTGTAATAGCTACAGAGATTTCCCCCACAGCCAATTTCCCCTCAATAAAATATAATGCCTATACTTCTATATGATATACGATTTCCTCCAGACTTTTCCCCCTAAAAGAAATATGTGCCTGTACTTATATATTGGGGACACATTGATAGAAAAGTCCCTTCTATAATTTTCCCCACAGGTGCTCTCACAATAGACAATCTTAATGAAAGTTTACAAAAAAAAAAAAAATCAAAAAGCTTAGTTTAAAATTTTTAAAATGGCGACCAGTTCCTTTGAAACATACGAAATATGCGAGAAAATTGACAATTTTAGATCTCATTTTTTAAAATAACCATTTTTAAAGCATCAAATCTTATTCGTTTAATCTGGTTTTTAAACGATGTAATGTAATCGTTTGGACAAATTTCTAATAGTAGCCATGGAAACATAAAGGTGGTATTTTCTTTGAAATGGGTTTTTTCTCCAATTGCATTTCAAACTGCATGTACAAAATATTAATGTGTAAGTGTCTCTCCAAGTTTCTAGCGTTTGAGTATCCAAAACAGCTGCCGTTTCCATGGAACTAAAATGGGTGAATTTCTTTAAAAAAAAATTCACGGAATTTTGCAAATTTTAAGTATTTGCTTCGTGCTTTTAAATGCGATAATGAACTCCCCTGTAGTCGCGGGGGACATACATAAGAACAGTGCTTCTTGTTTTGTTGTTGGTTTTATTTTTTTTTTCTTTTGAAGTAGTACTCTATTGAAATACTCAATATCAATAATATAAATTCTAGAATTCTCACACACTCTTTGTAAAAAGCAGATTCATAGATAAACTACTGGGCCTTTAGAGTGAAAACAAATTATATTAACGGACAAACAGGAACCGGTACGCCAATAGAGGTGCATCGTCGCAAAACACGGCCAAAATGTACGATCCTCTCACATTATGGAGAAAGCTATATGCGATCTCCGGACCGTGGCTTGAGACGATGAGAGAGGTGTTGAGACATCGAGTCTTCCGATTTTTGGAGTGACTAAATTTACAATTTCCCATGAGTTAAAATTTTGGTTTGAGATTTTAAACTTTATATTTTCAAGCTTCATGCTGAATTTGAACAATTCTTGAGTAGAAAACACTCCTATTTCCTTTTTAAAAAAATCAGATGACTTTCATATAAACTTTTAGCTAAAATATTGTCGATATGATTTAGCATTGATAAAAGAGGGGAAATATCTTACGTTGAGAAAGGAAGACGGGGAGGGGGATTTGGTTCTAGTATGAAAATTTTCCTTGGGAGGAAGTCTATGGCACGCCGATTGCTTCAAAATTATTTTCTGCACGACCTAAAACAAGATTACGTATACACGAGTAAGTAAAAACTTACACAAAGTGAGGAAAATATACACGAAGCTATTGAAATTTACACAAACTATAGAAAAACTGCACAATCAACAAAATATTTACACGATATAGTGAGGAAATTACACAAACGTAAAAACGAAAACTGCACGAGTGAGAATACAACATCGACATAATATGCTACGCATCCTCATTGCGCACATTTCATTAATATTCATTAGAGAACAGTTCAATGTGGTTTGGATGCTTGAAACATACTATAAAATTTTTACAAAAGAAGGAGTAACGTGTTGGTAATCTTTTTAAAAAAAGATTCTTTTAAAATTCCGCTAAACTCTCAAGAATATATGTACAACGTATATTATACATGTAGATAAATTGACAGGCACACAATCTTAAACTTGTAGTATATGAACAACCCCGAATAAAAAACATTCTTCGCAGAATACTTTTATAGATAACGTAAAAAAGGGGGATGCATATTACAAGTTGTGTGTTTAATAGTTGGATTTTTTAAAGTATGTCATTCCTCTATATCGCAATTTCTCTTGAAAGTTTAAAACAATGACATATAGGCCTAAATAAAAATAAATAAAAACATGTGATATAATACAGGAGAGTTAACAACAAATCAAACTCTTCTCCACCACCACCTACTGTGTGTACTTTTGGTAATAATCAAGGATGTGCATGCGTGACCTTTTCATACAGAGATCCTTCCCTGCTGGTTCTGGAACGAAAGACACATGTACGCTAATCGATTTATAGCTATTTGACACACCAACAATACCTTTTGATTAAAGATTATATTACTAGCAATTCATAAATTTTTTTTGAAGCAATGTTGCGATCATCTGGGTTGTGGAATTTGACCGAAAACTTTTTGGACGTCAACAGTAAAGAAAATCGAGCAAATATTAATTGTGCAACTTAAATTTTAATATTGAAACGCATATCTCACTTTTGGTATATGTATGTAACAAAGTACATGTAGTACATGTAGTCTTAACTTTTGAGCAACGTGTGGTGATTTCATAAAAACTCCATGAAAATGTAGAAAAAATTATGGAACGCCATAGCTGCCTGAAGGTCATTTTCATTTTATATGAGGTGGTATAACCTTTATGTGAAGTGGTTAAGTCATTATATATAGTGGTAAAATCATTATATTCAATGAAAACTTTATTATACGCAGTGGTTTTATCTTTATATACAGTGATAAAATCATTATATACAGTGATAAAATCATTATATTCATTGATAACTTTATTATATGCAGTGGTTTTATCATTATACTCAGTGGCAATGTCATTATATGTAGTGGTTAAATAATGTAATGAAGTGATAATATCGATATATTATGTTGTAAAATCATTATATGCAGTGGTTTTTCCATTATATACATTACTGAAATCTTTCTGTGATGTGATGAATTCAATTTATACAGTACAAAAATAATTTGTGTGATAAAGCAATCATTACATTGTATGAAACCCACTGCATGTGGAGTGCCAAGTTAATTTCATTCAGTGCGACACCTTTACATGAAGTGAAAAATCTATTATGTGCAGTACTAACATCATTATATTATATAGTAAAATTATTATATATATTCCTAAAATCATGCTTTGCAGTGGTAACATCTTTATATGAGGTGGTTAATTAATTATATGATGTTGTTAATTTGTTATATGATGTGGTCAATTCTTTATATGCATTAGTCGTTTCATGTTATGCAGTGGTAACTTCTTTATCATCATCTAAACTGGTCCTCTTGCAAAAACATTTTTAAAAAATGCGCGGAGTTCCAGTTTAAAGAGTGTTTGAAAATAGGAAATCCGGGCCGTGGCAAATTAAAAGCTGGGACTATTCGAGTTTTTTCATAAAATTTTCAGACTCTTGTTTTAGGCTAATGTGTTTTCGCTGTAAAAATTGTATTTAAATACTTGGTATTTTAGATTTTCTTGACGATTTTTGGTTTCAAGTAAAATTGGTAGGCAGTTTCAATTTTCTGATTTAATATTTTATCTATTGTGCTATAAGTACTTAGTATTTTAGATTTTTTTTTTTTTTTTTTTTTTTTGGCGATTGTTGATTTCCATGTTGGTAAAATGGGTAGACTGGGTTGGCGATATTTTATGTGTGTGTGTGTGTTTTTGACATATTTGATAAAAATCTAATAAACTTAAAAATTATTCCGATGTTAAACACTGTATTTTAACTAAAAAAACTATTTATTTTTGATAGTTATTTCTTTATTTGAAAATGCTATTTTTATGCAAAATACACATTTTCATTAAAAAAAGGATTATTAAACCAGATCCGATCATCCGGGAAGAACCTGGTGCAAAACACCATAAATCATTTCTAATTTCATAATATGCAAATGTGCACTGGTACATGTATCTATATGCTAGTAGATGGAAGGAAACTGGATTACGTTAAATATGTAATTTGTTTAATACTTTTTTCGGGGGGGGGGGGGGGTTAAAATACTAATATCAACTATTTATAAGACTGTTTCTAAGACTTCAGAAAACCTTAAATCACATTGAAATGCTTAAAATAAAAATTGCTGCATGAAAACATTTCATTTTCAAGTTTCATCTTTGCCGTCGCCAACGTGGCACGGTGATCAGAGTGTCTGCTCTAAGAGACGCGGAATAAAGAGTCAATCCCTACATCACGGGTTCGATTCCGACAGTGGGACGTTGAGACCGGTCCTTCGTAAGAGACCGCATAAAGCCATAAACCGAGGTCCCGTGCCACAGTAGGTGTTGGAACGAAAAAAATCCCTCACTGCTCAATGGCCGTAAGTGCCAAGTATAGGACAAAATTTGCAGCTCTCCACTGGCAAATTGTAGCGTCTCCATATGAGTGAAAAATTCTCGAGAGGGACGTTAAACAGCAAACAAACAACCAAATTAAAATCATTTTAGCCTTTTTGAATAAAATGATAAAATTATAAGAGTTATCCTTCAAGGCTGAGGATCGGATATCCTTAAACCAAGCAACTTACGCGTGATTAAAGTCTGACACAAGGCTTTGCATTAATAGTCCTATAATTACATGTATATGTGATAATACTTTAATTAATTTATATTTTATCAAGTGACATGAAGATAATGAACAAGTATTTCGGATTTTTTATGTTTGACTTCCGGGAGATCAAATCCGATTTTAATGAACCATTGGCGTCGGAAGGAAATTGATAGTGGGGTGGCTAATTGAAATAGAAAAAAAAATCAAACCTGAAAAAAAACTTGACAAGCAAAAAAAAAAAAAAAGGAAAATTGTTCTCTCTCCAAACCCGAAAATCCTATTTCGGAAGGGGGGGGGGGGTCGAACATCTTTCAGTACCAAATTCTTTTAAACACTACCAATTACCCTTCTTTCACTACAATGAATCGTGCCTGTAGAAAATGGGGAGGGGGGGGGGCTAGACTACGCCCGAATTTTCAATGCCTATATTATGTCTACCTTTGTAAAAAAAAAAGGGGGGGTAATAGCCCCCCTCCCCCTCGGTTCCGACGCCTATGTGAACCGGTTTTTCTTAAACGTGTCATTTCACTTAAAAAATGCCTTTCAAAGAATGAATAATTTTTAACATCAGAATAATTTAAAAATTTATTAGCTTTCTGTCAAATATGGCAAAAAAAAAAAAAATAAAAAAAAATAAAAAAAATAAAAAAACAAACAAACAAACAAAAAACAACAAACAAACAAAACACGTAAAATGTCTACTTGATTGCCTACCCGATTTACCAACCTCACGGGCGGATTCAGAGAGGGCCTATGGGACCCCCCTCCCCCCTTGTGTCCAAAATATACACAAGATTTAATAAATCTATTGTTTTTTGGTTTGGCTGTGGGCTACCTACCCCGACCAAAAACTTGTCGGGCCCCCCTTTTCAAGATTCCCGGATCCACCACTGAACTTGGAAATCAACAATCGCCAAGAAAATCTAAATGACTAAGTATTTTAAAATTAAATGCAATTTTTACAGCGAATACACATTAACCTATAAAAATGAGTCTTAAAATTTCAGCACAGTTGATCAAATCAGGAAGCTGTATAATAAAATCAGAAATTAGAAAAATCTCGAATAGTCCCGGCTTTTAATTTGCCACGGCCCGGGTTTCCTATTTTCAAACACTCTTTAAACTGGAACTCCGCGCATTTTTTTAAATAAAAGGACCAGTTTAGATGATGATAAAGAAGTTACCACTGCATAACATGAAACGACTAATGCATATAAAGATTTGACCACATCATATAATAAATTAACAACATCATATAATTAATTAACCACCTCATATAAAGATGTTACCACTGCAAAGCATGATTTAAGGAATATATATAATAATTTTACTATATAATATAATGATGTTAGTACTGCACATAATAGATTTTTCACTTCATGTAAAGGTGTCGCACTGAATGAAATTAACTTGGCACTCCACATGCAGCGGGTTTCATACAATGTAATGATTGCTTTATCACACAAATTATGTTTGTACTGTATATATTGAATTCATCACATCACAGAAAGACTTCTGTAATGTATATAATGGAAAAACCACTGCATATAATGATTTTACAACATAATATATCGATATTATCACTTCATTACATTATTTAACCACTACATATAATTACATTGTCACTGAATATAATGATAAAACCACTGCATACAATAAAGTTATCAATGAAAATAATGATTTTATCACTGTATATAATGATAAAACCACTGCATATAATAAAGTTTTCATTGAATATAATGATTTTATCACTATATATAATGACTTCACCACTTCACATAAAGGTTATCCCACCTCATATAATATGAAAATGACCTTCAGGCAGCTATGGCGTTCCATAAAAAATATATAGTCGTTTTACTTATGTAAATTAAAGTTTAATTTATGTTGTTTTTAATGTATCGGCGGTAGTCTATTTTGAATAGTTAAAATGCTATACATCAATTGTGTTATAATATAAAGGAGTTAAGAAAATTTAAAATTATAAAATACAGGCAAGTAATATCGTTTTTGAAAGCGGGGGAGGGGGGGGGGTCAGATTTTGTTTTTTTTGATAACCTACCTGAAAAAACAAAACAAGTATTTTCGAAACACATTATAATACCAAATTACTTTGATTTAAACTATCCTACAACAAAGGGAGGGGGCAACCAGCTTTTCAGTGGAAATTTACAATAGAAGTAGGTTATGTTTGGAAAAAAAGGGGGGGGGGCAGACCCCTCTTGATTCTACGTGCCTGAAATATTTTCTAAGAATTTAAGGGTACATAAAATAGTCTATCGAAATCAGGATTGCAATTCAACTGAACTGTAACGATATTGTAAGACCAAATTCAAGAAGACATACAAGATGAACTTAATTAGCTGGGACTTGGCTACACATGCACATTTGTTTTCAATGCAGATTTTGACAATAATAAACACACGGTAATAAAACAAAGATTTCTTGAGGTTTATATTCATCATATGTTTTCTTATATTTATTCGTAGTCATGCTCGAAATAAAACAAGACCTGGTTGATGCCATTGATACACATGTACAATGGTGCTATTGAGCAAACTTTTTAATTATTTGTACATGTATACGTACAAAATACAAATTGCATAGATTAGGCTTTTTAACTCATTATCTGATTTTTCAAAATCGTTAGATATGCACATGAATAGTCTTTTAAAAAGTGAATCTTGTATCAAATATGTTCCTTGAATGTTATTGAAGATTATTTTCATTTTATAATTATACAGTCATGTTCTTTTTATAATGACTATAGATTTGGGTAAAAAAGTGTTAGCCTATATTACAAAAACTTAGTGTTCGGAAAATAATTAAAATTTTATGCACACGAATTCGAAATGTAAAGAGAAATTGTTGTCTTGGAAAATATTTTCCAATAAAGAACATGATTTTAATTTTATTTGCATTATTGATACAACACATTCTTTGTTCTTTCTATTTATTATAATATCCATTCCGATTTTCTTATTTGTAACATTGTACGTAGATGTATTTAGTAATTCACTATGTTTTAAAATTTCTGTGTCATTATGGTCCAACGATTTGAAACTTTAATAAATACATAGATTCAGATGTTGCTACTCTATCAATCCACGAACCAGATCCGCCACTGATGATATGTTTTACCAGTGCCAGGATCATTTGAGTAGAGTTTTGTTATTTCATTTGGACAAATTTTAAGTAACAAAACCGCATGTACTAAAGCACATAGAGTATATATATTTTCCCTTTATCTGGTCCTATTTATTAAAAGTGAAAACATTTATCAAGTAATCGCCATTACGAATGAGGGTAACGCTTACCCTTGGGAATGTCTTGTTTTTTATTGAGTAGTTTATGACTGAAAATATGCAATATCATGGAAGGAATTCATAACAGTGTAGGCTACAGATGTCCAACCAAAATTGATATTCTCATATTTTATAAGTAAAGATACATTATAATTAGAAATAAAATATTTTTTTATGTTTGACTTTAAAAACATACTGTGTATATCTAAGGTCAGGTAATTCCCACTTTTTAATCTCTTTGAAAATAAAAATATATCCAGCCAACTGAATAATTTCCTATATTCCTGAATGAAAAAAATCTGCCCAAATGAATTCATAATTAGTACAAATGAGAAGTACCAAAATAAATTCTACAATTTAATAATTATAATCAGCAATAATTCTGCCATCATTTTCATGAAAATCCACGTTATTAATTGTTTTATTACGCATGTGTTAATTTTATTTTATACAAGTACTTTCCGTTAAAGTTGTATCTATAAGTTAGAGAATTTTAAAAGACAATAGAGCGTATTACTTTTAGTTCGGAGTCGAGTACATCATATGCAATGGTACTTTTTTTTCCCCGCATTATAACACAAACATGCAATTCCTTTCTTGTCACAATTTATGTCCGGCATCATATAATACCTCCATATTTTGGCTAGGATCTCGGTCAATATAAGAAAAATATAATATCTCCGAACAACTTTTAAATTTTTTCACACGGTCCACAAGAAAACATTTCATTCCTTCGATTGGCATTAGCTAGAAATCGGATCGAGTTTTAGCAAAGAAATAAAGAAGCAAACAAACATGCATATCATCGTCAACGCCATTTTCTCTCGATTACACCCAGCATTCATGAAGAGATAAAGAGTACAGAAAACCAAGAACACAATGAATATTCTATGTGCATAATAATGATATGCGCAGTAAAATTGTTTGTGTAATTTTTAGTTTCCTCTGCTCGTGCAGTTTTTGATTTTACGTTTGTGCATTTTTTACCCCTTAATCGTGTAAAAAAATTCGGATTCGTGTATTTTTCGTTATGTTAGTGTTAAAATCTTTCAAACTATGTGCAATTTTTACCGATACGTGCATTTTTATTTTACTCGTGTATATTTTTCATCAAGCTCGTGTATAAAATCGTGATCGTTGTGCAGAAAATAATTTTGAAGCAATCGGCGTGCCATAGAAGTCCTACTTTAGAAAATAGATTCCGGTGGAAAGCTGGCTCTATGAGATATCTTACTCAACAACACTGAGGGTATGAAGTATATCTCGGTTGATCTAAAATGAAAGCACACTACTGCAATATCTACAATAATCAATATATTATCCAGTTATGTTTCTTTTATATTACCAAACTAGAAATCTTTTGATTTGAAAAAAATAATATTAATTTTGAAAAAAAAAATAAAAATTTTTTCAAGAATTTAGAGGATTTTGAAACCAACAACTAATGTAGATTATCCTTTATGAAACATAATACTAAAAACACCTAGTATGTGTACTCTTCACAACCGCATTTTACCACCGTTACTTAATATAATAAAAACATGAAGATATTTCAGGATTTTTTTTTAAACATCCGATCATTTTGATCTGAATAAAAGGAGAATGTGCTTTTCTTAAGAAGAATGGAAACTCCAAAAGTACATCTATTCTTTCAAGCTATTTTAAGTTCAAACCCAAATGATTAAAAGTCTCGTAAGAGACTTATGTTTTCTTAAGTGAAAACGGTTCAATCAGAAGCAACATGCGACATGATTGATAATTTTTACATAATAAACTATAAATAAATAAAGCTGTAAATAAATTCAAAAAATTCTGTGGCAGTAAATTAATGATAATGATAAAAATCGTTGCTCTAATAATAATATAATTAAGAAAATTTCAAGATCTTTATTATCAAGAAATTAAATAAGAAGGAGCAATAGAAATAGGCCAAGGGAAGTCAAAAATGGGAAAAAGAGAATATTAAAGTGTCTAGAATATTAGAGCGTCTCTACAGCTAGGTTAAAATAGAGTATTTGAATAATGGTTTGTATTTAAAAAGAAAACAGTTTATATTTGTAAACCTATGTGTAAACTCTTAGAACAATCATATCAATGACATTTTCTAATCGTCATTAAAATAAACGATGAAAAAGAAAGTGGAAATATTGAAAGAAAGATTTTAATTATTGTGAGGACATTTATCATCGGGGAATTATTAATTTTTCTGGCCAACACTGGTACCCAAATAAATGTTCATTTACGAATATAGACGATAGAAAAAACTGAACTATGATTTTGGCATTTCTTCCACTGCGTGGTATAGATTTATTAATTTTTTTTTTTTTGGTAATCTATTCCTCTTTATTTTAAAAGAAAAGAATGCCCCCCCCCCCACCAAAAAAGGCATAAAAAACTTAAGCTCACAAATACCAAAGACAATATTTAGGCCTTTATGTACGTTTCCACTTTGTTAAAAGTCTTGATATTTATGATTGATAATTTACGTACTCAGTTGCTTCCCTTTTTGAACGAAACAGCCTTAATGCATTTGAGCATGTTTAGAAATAAGTTTTCATTTTTTTTTTTAATTGAGCACTGTTCTCACTATGTGCCTTCAACATTTCTTTTAATTTATAAGTTATTGGCATGTTTTAGTTAGATTCTGCTTCCTTTATTTGACGCTAAATGTTTTTATCTGGGTTTGAATAAGGACTGTTCCAAGACAACGAAAATGCATAAACTACATTTCTTCTGCAAAACTATCTTGTGGTGTCTTAGTTATGATTATGCTGTTTAAGATACAAACACATCGTTTTCTGCAAAATATGTATCAAGTACATATATGGTACCAACATCTTTCAGTATCTCCTGATGAGCACAAGATAGCTTCTCAAACGCAATGCATTTTCTACACTAAAGCGACTGGGAATTAGTCATTAATGAAAGTAAAGATTAAATTTTCTGTGGAATAGGAGAGTTTTGTTAATTAAGTTAATACAGGTCAAGGCTTCAAAAAGATATGTTGAAGATATTTCAATGGGAATGGTACTCAATTCCAAAAATAGTCAGTGAAAACTTAATTCATAGCAAACCAAGGGATTTTATGGCTGTTATTCATGCAAAAAGGGGAGCAACTTAATATTTAAAAGTAAATTTCAATCATGAATGTAAAGCCTATAATAAAATTGTAAAATTCAACACATCTTTTGTTTGCGCCTTCGTTAGAGCATTTTTAAAATTTGCATTTAATTAGGTCACAAAAACATGTTAGGTTCAAAAGATTTTGAGCTTTATTTATTTATTTTCAACATATTTTATTTACATATAACAAATAACTGAACGCGGTAGACGAGTAATGTAATTTCAAAATACTTCGAATCAGGTGTACATTTTGTTCTTGGAAAACCTAACCGTGTGCCTGAATTTTCTGAAATTACGACGTTCTGGTGATTTTACTTTTTTATTACTTGTAATAAAAGGGGCTTGCATTATTAAAATTCTGAACTTTCTGATTCAATGTATTATAAGAGCTAGCAAATTAACTGTACGAAAAAATGTTTTCTTAAAATTATATATATATATATATATATATATATATATATATATATATATATATATATATATATATATATATATATATATATATATATATATATATATATGTATGTATATAAAATTTTAAGATTACATTTGATATTCCTTTCTGAGCACGTGTCAGATTGTTTGCCGATACACATTTTCTATTCATTTTTATGTCAACAAATTACTCCACACTCTATACTTCCTTTGAAAATCCATTTAAGCATCCATGTGACAAAACCGGATATGGTAACGGATCTTTCTAGAACATCACAAATATTGAAGAAATAGAGAGAAACTAAACTGTCACAGTAAACAAAATATAAAAATCGGAAACTTACCTTAAATAAACCTGTAAGGGCTGTGATCACAGAAAATCTCAAGGTGACAAGAACATGTCCACGACAAGGGTCAGTTTTAAGCCCATTAATAATTGTGTAAATGTCTACCTAAAAACTGTGTCAGATTTGTTGTAGTTACAATTGTCTGTACACACTGTTTCCCCCTCTCGACTGTCGTTAAGTAAATTATGATTATTTATGATTGATGGGAATCAATTGAAAATCCATTCAGAGCATTTATTACTTCTAATGATATATATCCTCAGGCTTTAACAGAACAAACGCAGGATTGTAAATGACACATTTTAACAAGAAAAATACATGTCCGTTCCTGTCCTTTATAGTATTGTGTAAACTTTATTTTTACACTGAAATTTACATACAAATGTATTTTTAGTGACGGTGAACTTTTTATAGTGTACTGATAATTTTGACAATAAATAATTGATTTATTTGTCTACGTAAGATAGAAGCTACAGACTACAAATTAATCTGTACTTTTATTATTTCTATTCTAATAATACAAGTATAATTATATTTAACTATGCAATTTTTTATTGTATAAACTCATATTATGGAATAAAACTTATATCTATGGCATGAAAGGTGTTTCTATGAAGCACATCGCCAACTGTAATTTGTGAAAGGTGTGAAGTTTTCACCTGCAAGCCGTCACTCATCAGACGTGAAAGTGAAAAATGTTTCCCATCTTTCGTACATGTGCGTACGCTCTTTTTACCTGGAAACAGTTGACGCAGTTACAACATTTTATAGCAATTATATCTGTTGGCAGTTTCCCAATGGATGAATCAGAGCAAAACTTCCATATATGAGACCATCAGATACAGTTCCCCTTCTCCGGTTTATAGGAGCAAATTTATTATTGTTCATCGTTGTTAGAAACTTTCTTCACAGATGAAATAATATGTACTGCAAAGTGATTGATAAAAAGACAAAAGACAATGATTGTCAAAGTAATATGACAATATTCTTGTATAATCTATCATTCACACGCACAAAAAAGGAAGTCATAAAACTACCATTTACCTTCTGTCTGGTAAAGAAACGTACCTGTTTAATTTATAATTTCTGATAAGTACATGTTCCTTCAACTTGGATATAAAAATCAAAATGACAAAAGAGTTTAATTGCAATGATAATTGAAATAGTTATAAAGATAAAAAAAAATATTTTCACATATTTATTAGTAAATATTCACAGCATTATCTTTTACCCTTTCATTTCTTCCTGCCAGTACTGAAGATCAATTCCCGGAAGTGACTTGCACGGAACCCTCGGATTTCTTCAATTGAAAGTAAATCATGATTCACTAAATTTTTTCAACAAAATATCCAGTTTCTCTAAGTTATCTTTTATTTAGTTAATCTTAAACTTGACTTCAATTTACATTATATTTATTGTTACATATTGTGTTTATTTTATTCATTATACGTAATATATTTTTCTAAGAGGTCCAACTACCTGCAAATTACATGATAAACAGTTTCATTTCATTAATCATAGCTTGTTATTAACATTCCTTTCTTCATAGTTTGATTTGAAATAAATGTTATTTTAGGGTCTCTGTATAATCAAGTTGATGCAGTTTTGAAAGACCTACCTCTCTGATACAAATGAAAGTGGGTCTCTCTGAATGTATTGAATGTCAAGGTTCTCACATAAGAGTTTAGCTAACGACGTCTTCTTAATTTCGCTTAATTGACCTGTAATGGAAAGTCACATTTAATGGTATATCGCTGCTGGTATCTTTCTGCAATTCATTCATTTATTTAAAAAAGAACATCATCAAAACAGTTTTTATTTATTCTGATTTTTGTCAAACATGTCCTCCATAGTGTTTTTGATCAATGACTCTGGATAAAGAAATAGATCATTTTAATTGCAGTTTGTTTTGTTTCTTACTTACTTAGAGTAAAGCCGGTGTAAGGATTGTAGTTTTCATACCAAAATCTGTCACCAACTTTGATATTTTTAAATTGTGTTGCAATGATACAGGCAAAAGTAGGTCCGGTGGCAGCGCCCGCTGGGATTTTTTCAGATATTCCTCCGCTAAACAGGTCAATATCATCTGGGTGCCTGAGAATATTTTCATGATGTTATAATATATGACACTGCTATAATTCAGCAGCATACATTTTGAACCTATTCATCTTGCAACATATATTTATAATGTACTAATATTATATGATATAAAACTTTTAAGAAAAGAATATATAGAAACTACATATAATGCAGTAAAAAATCAAATAATTTTTCCCCATCGATGACATAATTTTTATTTACTAAAATGGATTTAAAACTATTTCTTAAAATATATTTATAAGTACAGTAACCACAACCTACTTATAAACTTGGGATAAAAGTTTGACGACTTCCGGTTCATGATCCACAAGCCCTCCTGGAGCGTTGGAGAAGTACATAGCTGGCTTCAGTCCACAAAGTTGTCTCCAGTGATTATATGGGGGAATACCCTGCTCCCGCGCACGCTGAATGTTGAGTGCAACAAGGTCAAAACTTTCTCCTTTATTGTCCAAGAACAGAAAGTCACGAACTCCGTCTTCTACAAAGCGATCATCTTCCATGACAGGAAAAGATATCAGCCATCTTCCAAAATCAGCAAGAGCCTTTCCAAGGTTTTGTAAGACAAACTTTGGTTTATCAAAGGTTTCAAATATAGGAGCATCATGTCTAATAGTGTAATCTTTGTTTACCATTGACTGAACATTTGGAATTCTTGTGTGAGGGAATCGCATGGCTGCGGCAGAAAATCCCATCATAATAGAAACATCCTCTGAAGGATCGTACATATGATTGTAACCGTAGTCGGTGGACCAAAGGCCATACCTATCCATGTCTTCTTTCCGTAGAATTGTTGGCAGGAGATGGTTATAAACAAGATGTTGTAGACATCCAATAATTATTTTACGTGTCTCTTGAAAAATTCTTTCGTCATCCCAGTGTAGATTCAGGAGAGCCAATCCAGTTGCTATTCTGTTATGTTGTCTTAAGAATATTGTATGCAGAACAGTTAAACCGGGCACGTGATTTACCCTAAAGTCGCCTGAAAATATAATTTATGCGTATTTTTCTAACAGAAAACACATTCCTCATGCAGAGTTTTTTTCTCATAAAAACGATAATGGCAAATTTTTTGGCTAAATGAAATGAACACTTAGAATCAGATAATTATTATTTTATCAAAACAACAACCTTACCTGTGCCAAAGCAGTAATCTCCCGGTTCTTCCTGAATACAAATTGCTTCTTCTGTCGGTGGAGGAAGACCTAGTGGCGTCATCTTCATCAAACCTACCACAAAACGTTTGCTATTTATTCTAGTAATTTTCTACCTATGCTTTCATTTAGGTCTTTAAGCTTAATTAAAGTTTTCTTTATTAAGCAACTGTCCTAACTCAAAAGTATGAGGACTTGGGCGAATTTTTTGCATGTAGATTGTCGCTTGTGAAACTTGAGGAAGAAAATTTGAAGAAAGAATTTTGATAGAATGCAATGAAAAAATTCAGTAAGCTTTGCTTCAAAGATAAACGTCAGATATTGTGTGTTGTAGTTTTTTTTAAGTAATAGATTAAATAAAGATTCTTTTGTTTCATAGTCTAGTACTTTGCTAGAAAGATTGAATTAATTGAAATACTTTTATTTTGTAATTTCAGAACCTGACATAAGTCAAATGTCGTTATTTATAAGATTAATGCTTACATTTTCAGATAATTGTAAATTTGTAACTTTGTACTAAAAAAAATATTGCAATTCATCATATATTATATGGTACATATTTTGTAAAAAAAAAAATGTTGTAATGCCATATCTATGGAGTTCTAATAAAATCGAAGTTAATAAAAAAAAAAAAAACATGTCCCTTTCCTTATTTTTCCCCTACTCCCACGGTCCCATTCCCTTGTGTATGAATAAAATCACTCTTGAATTTCTGCAACTCAGTGATGTGTTTGAATGTAGCTTATAATTTCAAACCAACAATAAAAAGGAAAATCATTTTACTTAGATAATATCAATCGTTTCAGATTTCACCAATTTCCGAAGCCTGATTTAAACACTGGCTTTAAGTTGGACTGTCTGTCTTATTTATCATTTACTCAAGTTACATGTATTTCTTTTCTAAGATAAAATCTTACCCCCGACTCCAGCTCTAAGTTTAAGTTGCTCGTCAGCATCCACCCCATAAATCTGGGATCCGTCCAAGTAAGATGTGGCTTGATTCATAGGTGACCTGACCCCTAATGGAAAGACGTGTGGAAATCTCAACCAATATTTCTGCATAAGCTTTTAAATCTTTTCTGATTTATGAATGAAATTCGGTATCATATAGTTAAAAAGTATGACAGGAACACGCTTTCTTGATAAAACCTATTGCAGAGTAATTTTACAATTTTAAAGGTCAAGATCATGTGTGGTATATGATATAAAATGACACATCAGCTTACATGTATGTTGATATCCCTCCATGTCACATAATATTACTATATTTAAACATAGTTTAAAGATAAGGTAGTTATTTGCACATGATTTTATGTTACGTCTCATTTACCAATGCCCATATGCCCTGATCTTTGAAAATCATGTGCGAATATGAGTCAAGATCATGTAACATGTTTGATCATAACAAGAAGATGTTAGATATTCTTTGTTAATCAATGATTACATATTTACATTATCTACATTTCTCTATAAATTCATAATTTCTTTAAGTGTAAACCAAACTCATTTTCTCTAGGTTTCCGAACGATTACTGACCCGCATCACAGTTTTTGTCCAGTCCTGGAGTTGCTCGTACAAATGACATACAATGGTCTTTAAATCGAGGATCTCCGGAGGGGATATTTATAGGATAACACTGTGATCTGTGACAAAACATTTTGATTTAAATTGAATTAGTTCCTTCATTTAAATATCGACGAACTGTTTTTGAAATATTTAAATATTTTTTTTTTTAAATGTGACTATTAGTAATGTGAAAGAATTGAATAAACATTAATTTACTTTCTGTGATATGGAAATATTCCCAAACTGAACGAATGCGCTTTTACCTTTTCTGTAAAATGTCGTCTGGAATTCCACAACACATAATATCAGAGCTATTAAAACCTGAAATGAATGAATACATAGTGAAAAAAGCTATTGTAAAATAATTGAAATGCCGACAATACAAATTTATTTTATACGCGATGTTGCTAAATAAAGTGTTGATAGTAAAAGTGAATATCTTTTTCCACAACACAAAATTTCATAACACATAATATCCAAGCTAAATTAAAAACCGAAAAGAATGAGTACGTAGTGAAAGCAAGCTATAGCTACATAGTATTGTAAAATAATTATTTATTTAGAAAATGTTGGCAAATGAAATCAATTTTATACACCATGTTACTAAATAAAGTTTTGTGAGTAAAAGTAAATACTGTAAAATCGTTAAAATTCAAAGGGGCCAATTTTCGTTAATTGTATTCGTATTCACTCATGCCTACAAAGGAAATATAATTTTGTCACCCTAATATATTGATTCGTGAAGGATGTTAATTCGTGGATGAAAAGTACCCAGGAATTACACGAATATTGAACCACCCCGAAGGCTAATGATTCCAAAGTATCTACATCCCTCACAAAAACTGCTTTTGCTTTGTTTTATATGCACTTTTGAAACGCACCTCGTTGTAAAGGAGTTGAAATGACGTCATGTTCAATGAATTGTCCAAATTGCATAGCTAAAACAGTAAAGCGTCTGCTAGGAAGGGAACAGTGACCAGATTTATGGATGACATTACTGATCATGCGCGGACTTGGTAGAGAACATCCGGTAACGCTGGTCTGTCTTGGTTGATTGATTCCTGTTTTGAAAAAATGAACTAAGACATATTTGTAGCATGTACAAATGAATTTTCTACTTTTGTTTCAGTTTTACACTTCTACGTTTTGAATTTACCTAACTAGGTGTATATCAATTGAAAGCATGTTTTGATATTTGTATTTTCACCCACCAAGGTAAATTCAGAACTTAACAGCAGTATTTTTGTTCCCTTGTAGGTCATCAATTCAAAGACAGTACTTTCAGTACGATGCATCAAAACTGTTTTTCCCCAAAAGTTGATACATAACATGAGTCATGTCGTCATCGACATCGTCATCAGCAAAATAAAGAGCTTAAACGAACCGTCTTCGTAAGCGTTGTCCATCATTCTCCTCTGCCTGGTATAAGCAGCGCCAACGGACGAGTCGTTAAGATTATTACAGGAGCCGTCGGCAGTTCGGTATATTACCGTGGGGTCACACTTCGGCTCTACAAACGGACATGATTGAGAGACTTGCCTCCTCCATGCGTCCACAAATCCAGGATGATTCTTGAGTTGTTCGAGTGTCATACCAGTTCTGTAAAATGTGATTATTAAGCGTGATCAAAAGTTAAATTGGTATAATTGTATTTTTGAATGCATGTATTCTTAGGGAAGGTCAAATTAACATACTGGTATATTCAAACATTTGGTCAAATCTTTATCTAATAAATATGATTAAACTTATTTCTGAATTGAGAGGCTTAAAAAGATCGAAGACAAGTTTAAATGAATTAAAGATGACCATTTAAATCTTCAAGCACTAGACTCAATTTGAAATGAATTACACTTATAATTTATAATCAAATTTTGTATGCATCTATTACACCTTTTTGTAGAAAATTTAACACCTTTTATTCATTCTAGACCATATTAACATCCACTGAATATTATTTTCTTTATTTCTTATGAAAACCACGTCGTTATTTAGACTTCAACGTTGCAAAGCAAGCCCCTAAGAGATTTCTTGAGCAGTGGCTCTTACGTCAATGGAACATACAATGAAGTAAATATCAAGTATATTTAACGAACTTAATCCTACTTAATATAATTATTTAGATAGACATAAATATGAACAATACAGTGTCTCTCTTTGTTTATTCGTAGGGGAATTAGCAACTCCCTTACGTGGGTCATGCATTTTTTTTGTATTTTTCTGCAGCAGATGCAACATTAATTTCTATACTAATAACCAAAGAAAGCATTTTATTGTTTATCTCTAATATTCAAATAATTTGGTCGCCCGCGTGGCGCAATGGTTAGAGCGTCTGCTCTAGAGTAGCGGAGTAAGGAGTTGTTCCTTACGTCGCGGGTTCGAATCCCACGGTGGGACGTGGAGACCGGTCCTTCGGATGAGACCGTTTAAACCGAGGTCCCGTGTCGCAGTAGGTGCTGGCACGAAAAAGATCCCTCACTGCTCAAGTGTATAGGTCAGAATTTGTAGCCCTCCATCGGCAAGTGGTGGCGTCTCCATATGAGTGAAAAATTCTCGAGAGGGACGTTAAACAACAAACAATCAATCAATCAATCAAATAACTTGTGACCGTCACGGTAGCTCCGAGATCGGAAGTTCGTGGGTTCGAGCCCCGGCCTCAACTGATAAAAAAAAGTCGATAAAAAATGGGTCCTCCGGATGAGACCTTAAAAACTGAGGCACCATGTCACGGCAGGCGTTGGCACGATAAAGAACCCTCACTGCTCAATGGCCCTGAGTGCCGAGTAAAGGTCTAAATTTGAAGCCCTTCAAGGGTATATGATGACGTCTCTATATGAGTGAAAAATTCTCGAACGGGACGTAAAACAACATTCAATCAATCAAATAATTTGCATTTTTTGTTAGAAATCCAAGGGATGTTGAACACCTCAGAAGATCCCAGTTTGTTGTAAAAGATATAATGGTACTGTACGAGCCAAATTGGTCAGTAGGCAAAACTATACATTTTAGCTATGGACAAACAAAAATCGCTTTAGTCTTGACCTCTATCCAAGAACTTTGGTTCTAGGTCACTGCATATCATTTACCCAAAAGTATTCCTTATTTTGGGACATTAGCAGATTGAGCCATATATAGGAAAATCTGCTCAGGCAAGGATTGGACAGAATCCTTGATCCAGCTTTGACCTTTTTAGGCACAAACTTGGATCAAGGGCACATATAGACAGACATATATCATTATAAAGGGCCCACAAATCGGAATCCTGTTTAAAAATATTAGGTAGAATTCAATTTGAATCTTCAATTAATTAGGTGCACAATTATTTGCACAAATGATTTAATGATAGGTGCAAGCATTTGAAGATAGCTGCAGATATTTGAATATATTGTTATTTGGCTTTCCATAAATATTTGCTGTTTACTACTGATGTATCCACAACTTCAACTTAGACAAAATTTTCTGCTGTGTCACAGGGTCAATCGAAAGGTCAAACTACAAAAAGGCAGTGTAAAATTTTATGGCCCCAAGGTCATAAAAAATGTTAAATTATTAATTTATTTAACTACTTAGAATCGTTTTCCCTTTCTTCTTTTTTTAAAGAATTTTTTCGACAATAATTACCGTCTAAGAAGTTTCTTTGTGGCTGCCACGGTTACCCAGGCCTTGTCAGACAAGGTGTTGACCTTCTCGGCGTTTTTAGTGTACAAGAAACGGCCAAGGTGAGTGATAAAGCTCACCCCTCCATCTCTTTCATGATGATCGATACCTAGTGAAGAAAAATAAATAAAAATCAATATTTCTATAAAAATACCCTGGATTCCTAACTTCGTCATCAAGACAATAAATCTCACGGCTCAATTATCAATCTTCTGTTCGATCAAAACCTTGCGCATTTCATCTCCCAATTTGAGCATAAGCTAAAAGACATTTTAATGCTAAAATACAATACAACTGATACAGCGTTTTAAATAATAGTGTCATTACACAAAGAGAAAACATTAAAGATCCTCAATATTCTTATTTCAGACAAAATAATCCTTAAAATTTTAAGAACTATTAATTTTGTTTCGTGAAATTGTATTAATCAATACGGATAGCTTAATAAATGACTTTTTTTTTACCTTTTTTGTGCAGATTTTTTTCATTTTAAGATCCCTGCATCTTTACTATGAAAAGTAAATTCTCAGTACAATGTAAAATGAATTCATCCAAAAGTATCTACAACTAAGCATATTTGATAAAGGAAGCATTGCTGATCTAAGACAATGCAATGCTGTGTTTATCAGCTGTATTATATACTTCAATCTGGTGTGATGGTTGAATATTTGATGGGGATGGGGATAGAATACATGACATACATTTGTATTACAAACACTTTTCCCCGTGTAACTTTTTCTGAATAAAAGAAGTAAAGTTTTTAGAATATCTACATATGTATTACTTTGAAGAGAGTTTCAGTTATCCTGATGACGAACAATTTATCAGCAGTAATATCAGTCTGATGGTCTACATGAAGCTCAAATAAGAAAATGTATATCCTAATGTCCTTTTTGTGTGTTTGAATGAAATACTGAGTAAATGGAAGTGTTTGAAATTTATTAACTAAGAGTATTTTATTTTAACTTTAAAATTATCAGAATATGATCTAATACTTTTCATGGAACAGTGACGCGCTTTAGGCAATTTGCCTGACCGAAAAGCATTAGGGCATATCTTCATGAACTGTCAAAACTAAAATACCTGTCATTAATAGAATCTTACCGATATCCATCATATATTTGTCAATCTGTTTTTGTAACGTCAATTCACTGTTGGCCTCCTCTATTGCATCTTGCACGGTTTTGTAAATCATGGGGTACGAAATTTGGCGTTTCTCGCGTACCGTTTCTTCTGTTGCCCTTTGATGGAAATTATTCAGCATCAACAGAACAAGAAACGACCAGCCCCAAACCGCCATCCTGGAAGCCCAAAAAATCTCTTTCTTATTTGGGTAGAGTTGTTTCAGATGATTTAAAAACAGTATGGTCCTTATAATTTATATTTGAATTGCACAGTGATGATCTTTTCTTAAATATTTTTCTACACATGAAAAATGGTTTCCAGTTCTACATACCTATCGTCTGCTCGCAAGCACGGTTGTTGGAGAAAGCGTCCTGAAGGGTGTCGTAGTTGCACAGGATGCGCGTGATGTAAAACTCGTGTTTCGGCAAGAAAAACATGTTTCCCGCTTTAAAACACGAGGTGGTCATGTTAGTTCACAAAGACGAAGACTTAAATACAGGACTTCTTGTGTTTTTCACAGTTCATTTTTGGAAGGTAATTTGCTTTATTATCATTTAATGTGAGAAGTGGCGAGGGAAATGAGAGCAGAGGAGTGCTATTGCAAACATGACTCACTGCTTTCTTAAGTATGTCCAAGGTACACGATGATGCATGAAGCTGATACAATATATCGGAAGGTGACTTGGCATTTCCACTTAACATATCTGATTCTATACAAGAACCAAATTTTTTATCGCATCTATAAGCATAATCGAAGGGTCATTTTTTAAACAAATGACAATATGTCACCATATTTGACTTTAGTCATGTATACTTAATTTCACCTGTTAATCCACAATTTAACATCTGTAATAAACATTTTTAACCATATGTGCGTAAGAAGACTGAAACTATGCATAGATCTAAGATCAAAAATTAAATAAGATTGTCTTCATAGGCATTTAATTGTCATTACGGTTGTTCAGTATGATATTTAAAGACAACATTTAAATGTGCTTGGTCATGCATTTATTTCCCTTTTCACTTTGTGAAAGCAATGAAATCGGATAAAATTAAATCATTGCATATTTATTTCTAGTATGAAAAAGTAGTATAAATGTAAAGAAAAAGTCTAACTTTATATTAAAAGGTATAGAAAGAAATATTGTCATATCATTTCTAACTCTCTACTATCGACTCAGACGTGTCTAAGAGAGGAACGAACAGCCACTCTGTACAAGAGATTGACCATTTCTGTGTCAATTACTGTCGTGGATCTAGATCAACAAAGGTTACTGCTGTGCTCCATCTTATTATATCTATTGCTTGACCGCATAATTAAGTGCTAATATATCCGTCGTTCTAAAAGTTTCTCTCATTTCATTTAATGGAAAGAGAGAACACTGTTTAATTCTTAGAAACATTATCCGTAAATATACCATAAATCCGACACATGCTTTTAACAGAAACAAGCCATTATTGACAGTTACCTTATTTAGGCTTACATTTTACAGTTCTACTAAGCAGATGATGGTTACTTGGCCATTAAATAGTGAATATTCCGACCTGCAGATCACTCCTCGTGTAATCCTCTTATATATATCTCTGCTATCTTATTTTATTTGTAAGAGTTAGAGCCTACATTTACTGGGTATTTTTTTCTTAATCCTCAATTCTGTTTTATTTTTCAGGATCTGATTTAAAAAAATGCCATTTAAGAAATTGTAAAATTATCTACATGTAGTTATAAAAGTGTATTTATTTTTCATTAGTCTCACGAGACTGTGCAAAATGTTCTCGGTGCTTTTGGTTTGTTATTGACTTACAATACAAAATTATTATGTAGAATTTTACCTTTGTCATTCATGTAATTATATATTCATATGTCAAAACATGTACATGTATTAATTTTCATCATGGAAATCTCCATCATTAAAAATGATGCAAAGTTTTTGTATTCGTGACCTATTGTTTGAATAAAATATGAAGATAACGAACAGTATTCAAGCTCAAAATCCATTAAATCAATACAAATCGGGAGCAGAGCATATGGACCTCCAAAAACATCAGAGGTGGGATCAGGTGCCGTGGAGGAGTGAGCATCCCCTGCCGATCGGTCATACCCGCCGTGTGCTCCTTGTCATGATCGGAAAAAGAAAACAGAAAAATCCGTAGACATTTCAGTGTGTAAATAATGGCATAACAATTAGTATGAAAAATGTCAGTCAGCATTTGACTTAATGATGTGTTGTATTTGCTGACAAGGTCATTGTATCGACCATTAAACTTGCGAAATGATGACTTCAAACGAGATTGTTGATATCCTTGTTTCATCAACTTGGTTTTCAATAGCTTGCCTCGATTTAGAAATTGTTCATACGTAGAGCATGCTCTTGTGTATCTAAACAACTGGGAGACAAAAACCCATATGCAGGTGATAAGGGTATATTGCTACATAAGTAAGGGAAGTTGACGATTGAAAACTTGAAGTCATCACGTTTATCATAAAGCTTTGTTGTTAGGTCACTATTAATTTCCTTTTTTTTTAGTAAAATATCCAAATATGAAGCAGATGCATCGAACAATGTGGTATCTTTTATTTCAAGCTCAATGGGATATATCGAGTCGACATATGAATGGAAGTAACTATTGTTGATTGATAATACGTCGTCAATATATCTAAATGTCAAGTTGAAGGCCACAGCAAGTGTTTTCTACTTCTCGTGTAGAAGTATTTGAATAAATTCTGCTTCATATGAATACAAAAAAGTCGGTCTGCTAATAAGGGGGCGCAATTAGTACCCATGGGCATTCCAAGAGATTGTTGGAAGACCTGATCTCCAAAAGCTACATAGATATTGTCAATCAAAATCTCATGCATCTTTTCAAATCAACTTCAGAGTACTTGTGTGTACAATCAGAATGTTTTTCAACAAAATAATCTTTCAAATGATCAATGACAAGGTAAGTATATTTACGAGGTTAATTTGTATTGTTTGTTTGTTTGTACGTATGTTGTTTAACGTCCCTCTCGAGAATTTTTCACTCATATGGAGACACCACCACTTGCCGGTGGAGAGCTACAAATTTTGTCCTATACTCGGCACTTACGGCCATTGAGCAGTGAGGGATCTTTTTCGTGCCAGCACCTACTGCGATACGGCCTCATCCGAAGGACCATTCTTCACGTCCCACAGTGGGATTCGAACCTGCGACGTAAGGATCAACCCCTTACTCCGCGACTCTTGAGCAGACGCTCTAACCACTGCGCCACACGGGCAACTCAATTTTTATTGAAAAAGCAGCTGTCGATGTCAAAAAGCATGGATTTAATTTATCGTGGGGAATGAATGGTTGTATAAAGTGTTAAAAGTCTTACGTTTTGATGATTTTGGTAAAATTTTGTGATTTCAAATTTTCTACAGGTTTCTTGGAGCTTTCAAGTATCCATAACTGATTTACACCACTTCTCAAATATACTGTTGTACATGTAGAGTACTCCTAAAGTTTCTCCTTCACTGCTGTAAATATTTCAGTGAGGAGAAAAGAAAGAGGCTTGAATATGAATTTGTGATATCGAAAAAAATATTGTCTGATATCAAGAACTAGATTTTTAAAATATTATTTGAATTTTTTTTTTACATTAGAATATGAAAGTAATGAAAGTAATTTTTAATTGAAAATTCAACGTTTTCTCATTTTGGATTATTATTTTTCAAAATCTTATAAAACAGTAGTTTGTAAAAATATAAAAAGAAATTTGTATCAACAATTCGAATCATGAAAACAAAAATGATCTGACATTAAGTCTTAAATTTTTATGAAAGTAAATATTTATTTTCTATCGGAAAAAATAATAATAAGAAGAAAAAAGAAAAAAAGAAATAGTATGTTAGTATGGTGTGTTTGAGCTTAGGAGATGATATAACGTTTAAAAAAGCAATTTATCATAGAAAGCTATACTGCACTATGAAACATTAGAAAAAATGGACTTTAACAGCTTTGTTCTTTTTTTGCTTACATTAATGCCTCACATGTCATTGCTGAAGTGTACTTTCTCCTTCAATAACATGTTCTTCCTTTTGTAAAAGGTTAAATGGAGACCTGAAGAGTCTAATTATAGAGACTATCGAATGTATTCTGCATTTGTACAAGAATGATATTTCGGCAAGAAAGGACAATAAAAAGGAATGTTTTCCTATTCGAGCCTATTGTAGAATCGTGCTTACTTGATATTTTCCATTCAGCCATTTATTTTCTTTATTTTCCTGATATTCATTATCCCTCAACGGCAAAGTTATAAATAGAACCACCTTTTTGTCTAGGCTCTTTCATTCATTGTCCTAAGATGCTCGTTTTTTTTTGTTTTGTTTTGTTTTGTTTTTTTTTTTTTTTTTGTAAAACGCTTCTCAGAATTTTTTTGCCTGTTATTAAAAATTTTGTTTTTGAAAATTATGATAAAAAAGTTGAACAATCCAAGAGATGCCACCGGGAAAATTTATAATAACAGTTTTTACTTTGGCATTGTTTTCACATTTAATGCTACAGACCCAGAGAAATTCTATAGTAAGTTTTTTCCTCTCATCCAATTTTACTTATTCGTTTCAGCAAATTAACATGGTTTTTTTCTTATGTCGATGCCCTGAATCAACAACATAGCCTCATAATCCATCAATTTATAAAATGATCTTTGCAACAAGTGCCATTTATACACTGTAACAAGAGGTACATGGACCACAACACTAACCTAACTCGCATACAAAATAAAAATGAGACCCTTTTTTGAAGACAGTAATTTAAGTTTGAGATTTTAACAACTTTGATTTACGTACTGATGCTTAAAAATTGCAATCTTCTTGTTACCGCGGAATTAAATCTATATTCATGTAAACTTTGAAAACTAGTTGACACATTGACGTTTTAAAGATGATTTTAAAGATTGTTCCAATGTAAATCTGGGTCAATCTTTGATGCCGAATTGTGGTAGCAAACTGCTGTAAATCACTTTTTATTCGCAAGAACAAGAAAAGAAGGCGTCCGCTCGCGAAAATTTAATTCCTGCGTATTACAGTATTATCAAAGATATATACCGGTCACAGTAGCCTAGTAGTAGGGCGCTCGCTGAACATGATCGGGAGGCCCGGGTTTGATTCTCGTTCATCGCGCCGCTTCAAACCTAACACGTAAACATAGGTAGTGACTGTTCCTTCTCCAAGCGCCCGGCACGAGAGGTGAAAGTCACGGGTCTTTCAAATGAGACCTTAAAAACCGAAACCCCGTGTCACAGTAGGCGTTGGCACGATAAAGAACCCTCACTGCTTAATGGCCCTGAGTATCGAGTTTAGGTCTAGATTTGAAGTCCTTCACCGGCATACGGTGACGTCTCTATATGTGTGAAAAATTCTCGAATGGGACTTTAAACAACATACAATCAATCAATCAATCAAAGATTATATAGAACAAATAACCAGATATCGCGAAAATTCTGTCTCTCTTATAAAACATTACTATCTTGCAAAATATTGGTGATTTACAGTAAAATTATGGGACCGTGCTTTAATCAAATTTTGAATATACTCTAAATTGATATGCCTTTATGTTAAATTGACTAAATATGACTGTGGCCATGCTATAATTTAGAATCATCATTGTTCATGGGGTCACCCTTATCCTCGAATTTACATTCCCACGAATGATTATTTTATCAACGTATTGTTTCATTTTGTTTAACTGTATAAACAAGTAACCAAAGAAATTACGTCCCAAAGAACCAGCAGTTTTTTTCGTGCCCACGAATATTGACCCCTACGGATTAAAATGATTCCACAGTAATTCATAAGATGTCTTTTAAAACCTTTCTTATATATTTTTATGCTAAACTTTGATCCCATATTGTGGTTATACCAGGACAGCATGATTTGAACAAACTTGAATTTATACTACATAGCTAGCTTACATTGTATTTTTTTATCAACTGTGATTCACATGTTTTTGAGAGAAAAAAAAATCAAGATTATTATTACAAACCGTATTTCCCAATGAAAGCATTCGACCTCCTTGTGGCTACACTATGCTCTTTTGGCTATGTTTGATCATTGGGGAAGCTTTGTTATAAGTTCTGTTTTTTTCTGGTGCAGATGTTCTTGATTTTTAAATACCGGTGGTCCAACCAACATTTACTACCTATTTCATAATTATAACACTTGAAAAGAATCAGGGTTCTTATATAGAGTACACATAGATTCTTTTACCCAAAGATGCTCTGATTGAAGTTTGATTGCAATTGGTCCAGTCATACTTGTCGAGTGATACTTGAGAGGAAAATCGAAATGTGAAAAGTTTACAGACGACAGACAAATAGACGCCGGACATTGTTGTGTTCCAGACGTATCTTATAACAAATAAAACGAAAGTGTAAAGATACTAAGATTTTATTTTTTTGAGATCATACAATGTAATAAATGCAGTATTTTAACAATCCAAAGGAAAGTCAGAATTAATAGAAGATGAACAAAATGTAAGAAAGTTCAAAGGGCATATCCCTTCGTTGGAATGTTTACTGAGATCGGACACCGAGTTATCCTGAGCGGAAAGTTAAGATAAAAACAGGATTGTTTTCCGAGACCGGAAGAGAGCAATATGGCCAATACAAATTTAGCTTTTTGAATTCTGCAAAATTTTACGAATAATACCATTGTTCATTTTTCAAATATTGACAAAATTCTGAAGGGGGAAGAAAAAAATTGCGGGTGAACTGCGTAGTCACCTCATGACATTTCACCGTTGTTATATGCTTTCGTTTCCAAAAGGCCCAGGGCTTTAAGTAAAGAGAAAATCTGTACATCTTTTGGTTCAGTATTTGATTTGCACTTGCTGTTAAATGAACACGCACCTGTAAATGGATTAAAAGATGATTAATACATGTTAATGCAGCCAGGAGTCGATGTCAGAAAATAAACATTCATGAGAACCAAGCATAGCTCTTTAGAGCAATTAAACAACGCTTATGAAATGTCGATAAATGGCTAGAGTAATTGTTTACAATTGCTTGATTTATCTGAGCTAGTACATTGAAAAGCACAATATATTTTTCCTTTAGCATGAGTTTTGTAATGTTTTATCAAATGCCTGTCAAATTTTTACTTCTTTTTAAAACTTCTTTATAATTTAAACTTTGAACGATTTGCATAAAATTATTTACCTGGATCACAGCAAATTCCGTCTGCAACACAGTTTCCTTGATTGCGACTTCCACACGGTGGGCCTGAAACAGCACAAGGAACAGTACTTTCATTCTCCTTTTCGCATACACTTGACTGAGATGTACCCATATGACAACCGAAAGGACCGCAGCAAATATCGGGACCCACACATTGCCCCTGCAATCCAGGTCCGCATGCCATACACTGCAAAAGCATTAAGATTACTAATTTTTGGATGCTTGAAAATTAATGATCCACGATGCATTTATATGTTTTAAATAAAAAGAGTATGATTTATTTTCATAAATGCCCTGAAAGATGCTCATGAAATGCCAAAATAGAACAGTTATACTTAATGGTAAGGTAAAGTAACAAAAGAGAACCTTTCATAACGTTTCGATAAACTACCCTTGCATTTCAGGTAGTCTGTATTTCCCAGCATATGAGGAAAGTGCAAAATGAAAGCATGGTCTCCCCCCCTCTCTCTCTGTTAGGTGTATCATGTATTAATTAAATTATTCAAGTATACTCATCGAAATTGAAAATTTTTAATTTAACATGAATCTTTTTTCATAGATAACTGTATATTTGTGTTTAAAATTATATGCTTTCACCAATTTTGATTTTTATGTCCTTTAATTGTTTGATAAATACAACAGAAAAACTGGAACTAACCAAATGCTCAAGTAAGGTTTTTGGATCTACATAAGTTTACTTGTGAACACGGCATAGCACGGACCCCTGGGAACCCCAGAGATATGATCAGGTGCCGACGAGGAGTAAGCATTGACCCGTCGACCTGTCACATCCGTCGATAGCCCTTTGTATTGATCAGGTAAACGGAATACCTGGGAAATCCGTTGTCAAATTTTGTATACAAACGACCTAACAGTTGGCATGTAACATGACAATGCTAGATTGTATTTACAAACAAGGTCATTATAAAGACTGTAGAATTTTCCAAATGCTGATTTTAAACAAGAATGTTGAAATCCCTGTTATATTATTTATTTGACAGTAGCTTGCCTCGGCTTAAATATTGATCGCATAGAGTATTCTCTATATCATAGATATACTGTATCTAAATATCGAGTTCAGGGTCATAGCAAGAGTTCTCTTCTTCTCATATAGAAGTTTTTGAGTAAAAAGAATATAAAACAGGTCGACTAATACAGGAGCTCAATTACAAAGTATGAAAATTTCAAAGTTCCATTTTTACTGAAGAAGCAGTTGTCTATGATATAAAAAACCCAGTTTTTAATCTGTCGTGAGAAATATATCAATAAAATATTGATTGATTGATTAATTAATTGCATGTTGTTTTACGGTCCTTTCGAGAAATTTTCACTTGATAGAGACGTCACCATACATGTATGACTGAAGGGCTTCAAATTTAGACCTTTACTCGGCTCTCAGGGTTACTGAGCAGTGAGGGATATTTATCGTGCCAACGCCTGCCGTGAAACGGGGCCTAAGTTTTCAAGGTCTGTTCTGAAAGACTCGCAACTTTCCTTCAAAGTCTTTTGCGCTAGGTGAAGGAACACTTTCTACCTATTTTTTTTATCGACTTAAGTCAGTCGCGCCCACAACCTTCCAATGACGGAGCGAGTCCTCTACTGACTGGGCTACCTTGATGGTCATAAAATATTGAAAAGGCATAGGTTTTAATGTAACCGACTTTGAAAAAAAACATATGGCTATAAATTTAACTAAAAGTTCTTTACAGTTTTTGAGAATCTACATTTGATTTACATCACTTTATGAATATGTTGTACAGTACAGAGCGTCTGACGTTTCTCCTTCACAGCAGTTAATTTAGACAGGGCTTGATAAAACATTTGTTTTATATTAAAAGGCGATTTTTCCATTCTCTTCCCATAAAACAACTACTAGTAATAGGTTTCAATATCTTTAGTATATATTTTGAAGCATCCTGCAGCAATTAAGATTCAAGTTTGAGCAAGGCGTAGCCCCTGGAGTAGGAAAAAGACAAAAATATTGGTACATGCTTAAACATGGAACAAACAAAAAATGTTTTGCAAACTTGTTATCAAATATATTGTAGATAAATATTGCTGAAAACGTATTAATTAATATAAATGACCCCATGAGGTGTTTCATTGACACATTCATTCAGCAGGAAGAATAAAGTGGTTCAGATAAGTATTTTAACTATTTTGGTTAGAAAAACAAAAATATAGGAAATATTATATATTTGTAAACTGGCTTTGAGGAGGCTAGCCCTCCGAAAAATAATTACTGTGTTGTGGGGATATCAGATTTATATTTTTTTTTATATCCAGTAAGTACACGTATATATTTTATTATACTAGGCAACACTAAGATATATGAAAGGAATTTGGCCGAAAAAAACATGTCACATTAAATAAGTTCAATGAACAATACGAAGCCAAAGATCAAGAATTATCAAATTTATTAACTTTAAGTCACGAAGAAAAATAATATTTTGATGATTGACGAAATACACTGCACTCATTTTGTTGCACAATTAGTTTTTGCTAAAGGTTTCATTTGATTCTTCAAGAAATAATGTCAATACAATAAATTCTCATAAAATTAAATCAAAAATGAAAAAAATGCTTTCTTGTTTAAATAATGCTTTCTTTTAAAGGATGTTGAAGTTCAAGTTAATTAAACATGATCAAAAGAATCTAATCGATGACTCGAGAGTTGACGGCCTGCTCTTATATGGAACCCATGCTATGACTATCGGTACATGTAAGCAGATCTGTGTTAATGGTCTAATCATGATAATATGATAAAATATTTTTTTTAAATTCAAAACATATTTCTATTGCACGTTATGCAAATTTTCACAGAAAACAAATACTATTAAAATGAAATTTTGAAATATTTACTTTTTGAATGAAAATCTGAAAGACTTGATACTGCAATAAAGTAGAAGTCTATCGTTGTTTTTACACTGATATTGATTAGAGCGCCACTGAGAAAAAAGTTCATAAAGAGGTCAAAATAAATAAAACTGTGATGTGTTATCACTTTTGATATATAAATAAGCAGTTTATTTTAAAATATTAATATTAAAACACGTTAAAAATATATTAGAAATATCAACAAATTTGTAACAATTTACATAATATGGTGTTAATAACGAGGGCGAGCGACTTCACGAGCCCTGTAATAAACCACACGTCACACAATTCTAATCTAGTTTCCTTTATTAATTTTGTCCTATTTTTATACAAAGGAAATCAATTCACACTGAAACACCATCATTTGTTATATAATCTAAAAATGTGTTTTTGAAGCATTTTGATCACAGGACTGAGTATGTACGAGAAATTTGAGAAATCTGATGGAGCGGGGGAAATATAGACTTTATCAAAACTAATACTTCGAGATTAATAAAAAAATAAAATATTGTAAGCTTTGAGATCGACACTTGCACTTACACTGTCTTTAAATCTCAGAGAAACTTGAGTAAGATGAAAATGAAATGTCAAAATAGTTACAATTTTAATATCTTAACAGTTATTGAGCAGACACTATCAGAATTTGCTCTCGTCTCAAATCCGTCAAAGTGCAATGGGTCGTAGTTTACTAGTGCAGTTTTTGTACTATTTTTGTAATGTTTTTAACATAGTTTTTTTAATCATAGATTTTTATATTCGTTTTACAGGAACTATCACTTACAAAACACTTTTATATAAATGTTCCCTTAGAAGTATTTTATTTGCTTACACATGCGTGCTTAAATCAGACAGTGTCTTATGTATTTAACAACACGCAATTGGTTGATAGTGCACTTAAAGCAAGTCGTCTTGTTGAGGGCGGAAGCCGGTAAATTTCAAAGAGTTGTCTGCAGATAAGAGAGAAGTACAGAAAAACAGTGCTCCCACGCTGTATACATTTGACAACTTGCGATATACATTGATATTGTTTAGAATGACATCGTAATTATTTACAATATTTGCAATTAATGATAAAAATCTACAATCTGACTTGTGAGCAGGTTTAGAGATTGATTTTTTGTGATAGGTTTTAGAGTTAATTTTGGTTCATTTACTTCAATGTTGAAAGTTTGACATAAATGAACTCCAAACTGATAGAGTCAAATGAAAAAGAGATAGTGGATTGTTCAATTCATGGTCAATATACAGTGATGAGCAACTACAGACCTATTGCAGAAAGATTTATTGACTAAAGTTAATTTTTGGAGGGTTCACAATAAATTGGCAATTTCAAGGTCATTTATATAAAATTTCCTCCTTTGCAGACTTTTTCTTAAGTATTAAAGATATTTTTATTCCCACTCTCAAAGTTTCCAGAAATTGAGTTTTAATTTTGCCTCTCATTTTATTCTGAGAAATAAAATGTGGGCATTTACACAAATATTTTTTTGTGCTTATTCTAATCAAAAAGTCCAGTTTATAATAAAAACACCAAAATGCCACAGAGATGAATTTTTGTGTTTTTCTTAGTCACACAGTTGTCCTCTTGCTGTTCTTGTATGTCGTCGTCCATCCATTTTCTATCGTCTGTCTTGCTTAAAATTTTCACATTTTCATCTTTTTCGTAATCACTGGGTCTATTTCAACAAAAGTCGTAACACGACATCTTTTGATGATTGGATTTCCATTTTTTTCCAAATAAAAGAACCAGTTCTTTTTTAAGTTTAAAATCGTGAAAGTGATTTTGTACACGATGGCTGCAGTGAAAATGCAGAAAAAAAATCTTCAAAATCTTATTCCCAAAGATATGAGCTTCACTAAATATCAGATTTATTTTCAAAGATTCTCATGTAGTACAGTTTCAGAGATAACGGTACGTTCATGTTTTTACACTGAATTGTATAAAGCAAATTATTTCGATTCTCACTGACTGTAGGACTATATATTATATTGTCTATTCAAATACTTTTTTCAATCTATGCCAATCCAAATACCCTTCCCGAAATAAGCCAGGAAGTGGCTGTAATGTTTTTGAATAAGAAAACATTTTTTTTCTTCAATTATCAAGACACATAATTCTTGACTTTATATTCTAAAGAAATCCCCCCAAATGATTCCACTTGTCAAATTATTACAAGAAATATCGTCGTGTAGTTGTTTGCTTTTAGGCTTTCAAGTTTTAACAAAGGTAAAATGATAATGATTTTAAAAAAAAAACATAGCACGTGATGTGGTCCAGTAAAAATAATTGCATAGTAACACTCAGATGTCTTTTACGCGCACGAGCCTCTTGTTTTTTTTTTTAATTTGTTTTCTATTTTAGGTATATTTTGTATAGGCACCCTCAATGGTAGATGGCCGCCGAAATATGGCTGGGAGATTGTCGACTAGGCGTTAGACAATACTCACTCACTCACTCAATCGATCAATCTATGGAAAATGGAATAGCTAAAGCAGGTGTTTTTAAAATCATGGCGACGTGCACATAAGTAAACAAAATACTTTAATACGTCATTCAAATCTTGAAAATTGTTATGGGGGTCAATACATGTTTTGAACTTGTATCCTGCTTAATGCAGCATTTTAGAACTCGTTATTTCCCCATTTTGATATTTACCTTCTACCATTCACTTATGGCACAAATGCAATTTCAGTGTCGGTACCAGGTAAATTACAGTTAAATTGCATGCGTTCATGCAAATGTCTACTTTTCTTTAACGTCCTATGCTTAATACTAAAAATGTCTACCGAGACAAGTCGCTAAGCAGTCATTGTTAGAAAGAAAACAATGAATGTATACTATATTTGGTGAGAAAAGATAATACATATTAAAGCTAAGGATTAACAAAATTACTCAGAGTTAACAATTATTTGTCCAAATTAATTTTTTTTTCATCTTCAATTTGAACACATTAAGCTGTTTTTACCATCTGATGAGATATAATGATAAAACAGCTTGTAGCAAACAACAGGAGTGCATTACTTTCATTTATGATACATAGGTTTACAATGCTATTAACTGAAATCTTGATTTTCGTTTTGTTTGAGTAATCTGGCGACTCGCCTGGGTAGCATCCAGTGCTACTTAGACATCTGAACTTAGACATTTATGGATATACAATTCATGCAATGTAGATGTTGTATACAAATAGATGTAAACGAATCTGAATTTCGAGATCAAAAGAAGGGTATTTCAAATTCAAATAAAGTCGAATTCTTTATGCATTGATAAAGTCGATCTTCACTTTTTTGAAAAAAATTGTGAGAAATTACATTACCATTTTAATAACATCTGAAAATCGACCTATTGTCCATAGCCTATGACTTTTTGTGGTACGTCAATCGATTTTAATCCTTCTGACCTTTTTTTTATAATAATAATATTTTTTATTCTTTTTAAGAGTTGTAACTGATGAGGATACATATGGATTGAGAGGTAACGGATATTATTACCATCTTGTTGTCGATTTTACTTCATTCTTTTTAATTTAGTTGCATGTCATTTTAAGTGGACATTTTAATCCCGATTCATTAAAATTATGATGACAATAAAAGCATAATGTTTTAAAAAGCATAAGAAAACAACTTAGGGTCTTTCTGACATTAAAGTGTTGGAAAAGACAGTTATTCATGCATAAATGCCTTCATGTGCGGCTCGCATATTATGCGAACTACCATTCTCTCAAATATTTATAAATTGTCAAATCTAGATCTATCCACCTCTTTAGATGTTATTGAAGAAGCAGTTGCTTATCTGTAGATTTGAAATCAATTTAAGATTATTGACCTTTGAAAATCTTACATTTTAGATTTTGTAGTACCGGAAAACTTGATAAGTTTGGGTTCAACAGATTCAAATGTCAATATTTCTTTAATACAAACGATTTTCGAACTTAAAGAAGATTAACAATGGCACCTTCAATAAAAAAAACTGAACTCCGAAATTGTCGTATCTTTTGATTAGTCATCTACAAACTTTGTAAAGGATAATTTTGATTCTACACACATATTCGCTGAAGATGATATTAAAAAAGATGCTTGAGTTCCTCGGTGACATTTTCTATGTAGTCTTTGAAAACCAGGTCTTTCAATAATTTACTGGAATTCCAGTGGGTCCAAACTGTGACACTTACTAAGCAGATCTGTTTTAGTGTAAAAAGAGGTCTCCTGTTGTGATCTTCAATTCGACATATAGATTTATCAACGATGTTATAAGACAGCATTCATCTTCATACATACTTTGATTTGGTATACTCCAATGAATTTAAAATGAAAGAAACACCAGAGTCTGACACATCTCTTTCATATTCGGATTTTACTTGAGAAAAACATTGAAAGAAAATTCACAATTAAACTTAATGGTAAACGTAATGACTTCAACATCTGTATCTTCAACTTCTATTATTTACGTAGCAATGCACAATCATCGCCTTATAATGTTGCCAAGGTTATTCGATATGCAAGGGCATGTTCTACGTACAAACATTTTTTAACCGAGGAGGCAGACTATTGAAAATCAAGTTGATGATACAAAGATGTCAATATTTCGCAAATTCTATGGTCGACACAATGACCTTGTTTGCAAATGCAATTAATGTCGTTTTATCAAATGTTGACTGACGTTTTTACATTTCAATACAAATTGTTAAGCCATTATTTTCATACTGAATTGTTTACAGATCACCCCGTTCTACCGATCAAGATAAAAGGCTCACAGTGGATGTGACCGGTACAAGGGATGCTACTTCGTTATGGCACCTGATCCAAACTAGGATTTTTTTTTTTCAGAGACCCGTGTTTGCTCTGCATGCTCTCAATTTGTATTTTAAATTGTACGAGCATGTCCAATATTCGTTATCTTCACATTTCGTTGGTAAGAAATCAAACCTTTAGCATGTTAGTTAACATAATATTTACCTGATATATGTACATATGTAAGTCACGTTTAGTTTAAACATTGCCGGTTTACGCTTCTTAAACATATATATATTTAGTTTTGATTTGAACTTTGAAATTAAATCTGACTAATTTGGTCGGTTTAAAAAGTTTTTTTTCAAGAGAATTTTGATTTTTGAAAAGGATTTAATGTTTTCGAATATATATATATATATATATATATATATATATATATATATATATATATATATATATATATATATATATATATATATATATATATATATATATATACCGGACGCAATTCATAGCGCTCCGGATTTCTTTGTTCACAACTGTTTATAAACTCCAAATTAAACATGTAACATTGTAAATATTTAGTGTTTGGTAGTTTAGTAGTAGTGCTAGTTGTTTTTGCTTCTCTATTTCCTTTGTTTTTATGACTTCTTAACTTTTTTCTTTGTCCTGAGGAAGGGACAGGTTGTCCAGAAAATTTGACAATTATTATTGTTCGTGTCGTTGGTCATTTTTAGTGCTTTATATAAATTTCCATCCGTGACCTTGTATCTACTTAGTAGATCCGACACTTAGGACATACAGTGTTGTTGGTTTTTAGTGCTTATATATATATATATATATATATATATATATATATATATATATATATATATATATATATATATATATATATATATATATATATATATATATATATATATATATATGAGAAATCTGTATTGTTCATTTATGTATAAACTCTACTGTGTCACTCTTAAACGGCTTTTAAAGAAACAAAAAATCCACGTACTTGGGTATCGGTTCTTTTATATTTGCAGAAATTGTCATCATCGCTACACACAACTCTCATAAATATTCGACAAGCTTTACGCGAATTTAATTTTCAGTTGATATTTTTCTCATAAATTTTCAATTTGATCAAGGCAAGGACATTTTAGACACGTAAATTTTCAGGGATTTTTCAAAATTCCATGAAGCATGAGCTGATACTTTTCAACCAGACATATTTCCGGAAGATTGTTAGTGTATAATATAGATTTATCAGGTGATATCCCTTTGTACATTCAAAATTTTTTTTATACATAACGCATAACAAAATTTAACATTCCAAATCTTTATTAGTTTCATTTAAATTGACAAACTGTTTTGGATTTATTTCCCATGTCAGTTTAAATTCGTACTTAGTATCATCGAACTTGAAAATGAAACAATCTGTTGCACTTATGATGCAAGAGAAGAAATTCATTTAAAGAACTCGTTAGTAGAAATCTCAAGTCAATATTGAATATTGTAAAACGCAAGGTATGTATGTTCTTGGTGTAAAAGACAACTTGTTAATTATCAAATTCCAAGATTTTGTAATCATGGGGATTCAGCGGGATCTTTACCCTTGAGAACATCAAATCTGGAATTCTACACAATCTCGTTAGTTATAATTCTGCAATTTGAGGACAAGGAATACGGTGTATTATAGTTTTATTAAAAGAAAAATTTTCTAAATTAATTATAAATGCTGGAAACTTCGTGTAAGCATTAACACATCTATATTTTGATGATACAAGAATTTCAAAAAGTTGAAAAAGTGTACAAGACAAGACAAAAAAAAATGTCCACTTATAATGGACTAATTTTGCATGAGTTCCAATCAATTGCATAACTTAACTGTAGAAAATAAGTAGTTTAAGCTAATGGTATTTTTGATTTATCTGATCCTCAGAACAGAACTTTTTTGTTTGATTTTTAAAAAAAAATATTCATCGATTACAATGATAAATTTGCATCACCACAATAAGATACCTTTTAACATTCATTTCTACAATAAGTTAATTTTTTAAAATTTTAATTAAAGTATTGACCTCTTTTTACCTTCCCACGATATGCACAAGTATGGGTTATGTTAACGAAACACTTCCATTTTTACATGATACTGATTCACGTCATTTAGGGAAAAAATCCAGTAAATGACTATTACGAAACTCGGAATATCATCATTATTATCGTAAAAAAAATTACAGTCTTCCGGTATTTTTACCCCGATAATTAGTAAACAATTAAGTGTACTCACGTTAAACTAGTGTTCTATTTTTTTAATCGTTCTGTTGCATGCCTCTTCCCCCTTATAGTTTAATAATTTCTCAAAATTATTTTTAACTGCTTTCTTCTACAAGTTGGCTTAAAGATAGTTTAAAGGCGCCTTAAAGAAGTTTGGCCATTAACGATCTATAAGTTGCAGCTTTAACGGGGCTTAAAGAAACTATTTTCTTTAAGCTTTTTTAAAGTCGCCTTTACTTATAGCCGCCTTTAAGGGAATACCTAAAGATGGATTTTCGTCCAGGGAATTCGAATGACTTTACATGTCTCTTAAAGGTTAATGTTTAGCATAGGTGAAAAAGGGGGTGTCCACATGCCATTGTTGTTTTCATGTTAGAGTTACTTATTATATGTCATAGGGGATTAAAGGGCTGAACACATATCAATATATATTATTAGGGTGGAAAAAAATCTCTGTCTCGAAAAATATCCTTTATTCCCTTTAATGAGAGACTTAATCGTTTTTCTGATTCAATAATCTTTTTATCGACCTGATTTAAAGTTGCAGGTTTTTGCATTACTAGCTGTTAACCAGATAATATGCTAATTCAAATTCTGGTATTTTATCCATTCTACGAGTGTACTAAAAGCTCATTCGTTACAGGTTACGATTTATTTCAAAAAGATCTTTGATAAGGCCAGAACACACCCAAACAAGGAAACGCAATGGGATTTCCCTCAGATAGACTTTGATGTTTTTGTTATACATGGAGATTTTGTTTTGTTTTGATTATCTTTGATTCTGCATAATTCATCCTCACCTTTATGAGTCAACTTTACATTAACTTAATGTATAATTTTAATAATATCTGAATATTGTAGAATTCGGTTTTTCTAAAGAGAACAATTTATCAATTTTCATGTATACTATACTTTATTTATTTGGTTTCTTGAATATAATGGTCTAAACTAAGAAATTGATGGAAATTAAGTCTTTTAAAAAGCTCTATTTAGATTGAGAGAAATAAGAATTTTGTATATCGAGTATTCTTTTTTTTATATATATATCAGAATTAACTTGTATTATATTTATGATTTCAAGTAAAATAGGAATTACTTATATAGGTAATTTTGAATAGAGTAGATAAAACACTACATACCTCTTTTCCTGGTCGTGATATAATATCCATACTTCTTTTTCCGCCAGGTGGACAGTTTCTTATGAAGCAACAACTGCTTACAGTCATTAAAGCGAGGAAAAATAGGCAGAATTGTGTCAGATTAAGTTGAAATGTTTTGCAGTATTCCATCTTTTGCATAAAGTCAGTAAAACCAATGTTCCTGTACGTTAATTGAAGTTGGTCTTCAGGCACGGGTATGCTAAATATTCTAATGGAAATAACCCTTTGTTTCACAAGGTGTTGTTAACTAGATACTAGGTAGCATAGCGTATTGACACTTTTATCCAATTAGACAACGGTAGTGGGTTTGTCGAACGACATTGTGTGGGATACGGAGGAATAACATACTCCCGATGTCACTACGGAACAAATATTGGTCGGGCTCGGGAAACTGACCAATCAAAGACCTGTCGATTTTATCGATGCGGTGATGCAGCAAATGAATTCAGTGATCGTAAAACGTAACACCACATAATAGGATAGACAAGATTTATTTCAAGATAATTTTGTTCTAAAACCAAAAAATTTGACCTATGGAACTCTGTTATTGATGGTTAATAGAATTAAAGTGCAAGTTAATCATTATATTCAAGTGCAGGAACACGAGCGTGGAGGCTCATGACAGATTCTGGTGTATGAAGTTTAGCCGTTGTTTTAAACTTGTGAAATCAGGAAATTAGGTAGTTTTTGATGAAAAGAACGTGCCATTGTTCCTCAAAATATGAACGATTCTGTCCAAACCGGAATGTAGGAGTCACTGATGAATAATGAAACATTTTATTAAATTAAAGTTTAATTAATTGAAAAAATATATTGATGTAATATACAATCATTTTTATTATTTCTTCATAGTCATGAATACGTTGTCTTAATCTGTTTTTACTATCCTACAAGCCTTGTTTTTCATTTCCATTATCTTTTCGATTGATAAATTGTATAAAGCCAGTTGTCAGGACTGTTCCCCAGTAGTGGATGAAAGAAGGCACAACGCAATGTCATATTTTATTCCCTCTTTTAAACTTAAACATACTATTTGGTTTCAATATTCAAATACTCCCAGCTTGGTATGTGCAGGTTTGGTTAATCATTCTTGTTTGGTTGTTTGCTTATTGTTTAACGCCCCTCTCAAGAATTTTTCACTCATATGGAGACGCCACCACTTGTCGGTGGAAGGCTGAATTTATACCTATACTCGGCACTTTGGCTCATTGAGCAGTGAGAGATCTTTTCGTACCAACAATTACTGCGATACGGGACCTCGGTTTGCATGGTCTCATCCGAAGGACTGGTCTCCACGTCCCACGACGTAAGGATTAACTCCTTACTCCGCGACTCTAGAGCAGACGCTTTAACCACTGCACCACGCGGACGACTTAATCATTCTTAAGCCAATGTAAAATATTGTTGATTATTTTTACACTGCCTGGTACGACTATACATATCACGACAGTTCTAGAGTGCGTCAGGTCTTTGTTACAAACAAAATACCAGAGAAGAACCCTATATTTTCTGCGCATTACTTAGCAGAACAAATCCCAAGATACTGGTGATTAGAGGTATCTTTATAATTAAAACAGAAGAAATACAGAGAGCAAAAATGAAAACACCAGGACTTTGAACTTGTCTACTAGTAATAAGGTTCGAAGAATATTCAAAGACGCTGTTTAAAGGAAGGTTAGTTGAAATAGTTATTGAAAAGAAGATCATAATACCTAACAAATAACTTCTTCGGAAATTTCTGCTTTTCTATATGAAATGTGCATTTCATTTTAAATTTTCATTCTTAAGTTTTGTCAATCCCGACTATCATGTTATGTAAAAGTTAGGGATGTCAACGAATAGTCGACTATTCGACTGTCAGTCGAATGGACCGACGATCGAATAATGAAACGGACATTCGAATATTATAATTTTTAAAACAATGCAATAAAAGAGTGATAACGATATGGAATTCTCATTTCAAAATTGAGTCTTTCCTCGGAGACACTTGATAAGATAATTTTCCTCTACAAAAAAACTTGATTTTCCATGTGCGCATAGAAAGTACAGTAATTATATTGAATGCTTCACTACCGCGAGAATTAATTATCTACCAGTTACTGCTTGTGTTGTTTTTGTAATAAATCAACCATCAACATATATCTGGGCTTTGTTTGTAAAAAAAAATTAATTGGACTTGATTTTATGCGATGTACCAATTATCTTTTATTTTAAGATTGCTCAAATGCGAGGAACATGTGACATGTTTTGACGCTTCGATAATTATTAGAACAATTCGCTTGCATTTTAAATTGTTCATAATTAAGGACATTTTGATAGCCAGAACCATCAATAAATGAATAAGCAGTAACTGACTGTTTAACAATTTAACGGCCACCCGGCGTTTGGATAGTGTGAGACCCCCCCCCCCCCCAATTTATTTCACAATAAGCTTTAAAAAATATCGGCTAGCAAATGTTGAATGCTAACTAAAATAAAAACTAACTGCATGTACAGACCAATTTATGAATTTGATTGATGGAGAAATCATGAATTTAGGAATATTAGATTTCTAAATTTATTTCATATAATCTTGCTATCCAACGTTACGCTGCATTAATTTTTATGTTACTTTTTAAACAGATTAAGGGTTTTTGAGTTATAAATACGTCATGTACCAGTGAAGTTTGAAGTAAAATTTTATTTTCACAAAATGTTCCGAATATTCGACTATCGTTCGAATAATGCAATCGAATAATCGACTAAGAAAAATAAATATTTTGACATCCCTAGTAAAAGTATATACGACTAAGACAAAATTTTACTTTTGTAATTCATTTTGAAAGGTTCATTATTTCAGCTGCATTTGAGAAGAACTTTAATTCTACATCTGGAATCAAACTTATACTCTTTCTAAGGATTAATCACAAAAATCTTTACAATAGTACAATAGCCTGACCATCAATGATACATTACAGGGTCGGATAAATGCTCTACAAAGCTCCTTTTTTACTCTTCACAAAATATATTGACTAATGTGAAGGAAAAACTGTTACAACATATTCAAAAAGTGGTGTAAATCAAAGTTTGATTCGCAAAAACTTCTTTGAAAATTTAAAATCATATTTTTTTTCCAAAGTCAGTAAACATTAAAACGTAAATGGAAAAAGGTGAAGATAACGAACAGTGATCGATCGTGAAAAACCTATAAACAATACAAATCTGTGAACAGGGCATAAATCACAGACCCCCGGATATTCCAGAGGTGGGATAGGGTGTCTAGGATCTATCTACTGTTAACCGGTCACACTCGCCGTGAACCCTATCTATTGATCAGGTAGACAGAACATTCCGTAGACAATTTAGTATAAAAACAAAGGCCTAACAATTGGTATGAAACACGTCATCCAAAATACAACCTAATGATAGGCTATATTTGAAAACAAGGTCATTATAACGATTATAAGATTTACGAAATGCTAACTTTAAAAGAGGTTGTTGAAACATGTAACTTGAACTTGTCCGTCAGTAGCCTGCCTCGGTTTAAAAACTGATACTAGTAGTACTCAGAGCATGCTCTTGAGTGTCGAATAAGTTGGGAGACGTAAACACCACATGCAGGTGATAACGAAATTTAAGGTATTCAATGTATAACGACCATATTTTGTACCTAATAAATGAATGGTCCATGGTTTTTGATTATGGTAGCAATACGAAGGTGTTATTAAATAAAAATGCTCCACCAGAGGAATTTGCCAAATTTTGATTATTGTCCAATCAATTGCACCTTGAATTTAACATTGAAGTCTATGGGTAGCGCATGTTTTTTTAAGATATTGTAAATAGTAATTTGAGTTTGAATCAAATCTCTAGGTGAAAATATGCATAAACTCTCTCTTTATTTAACTATGAAATAAAATAAAACATTTTCCGCAGATATTTCGACAAATTAAAATTTTTCTCTTTTTCATCAAGGGCAGATAACTCTTCAGAAACTTTTAAGGAGCAAAATGACCGGCTTCTTACATGTTATCAGTCTTGTGAATTTGGTTCATTTAACTTTTATTGTTATTTAGCATTGCATTTTTAACTAGTTTAAAATCATTCAAAATTGTTCAAAATCCCTTCATTATACATTGAATACCTTAATTACATAAATAAGGAAAGTTATTGATGAAAAGCCCTTGTTAGTTGACCCTTATCGTCTATAAAAAGTTAAACATCCAAATATGAAGCAGATGTACATGTAGCTTGTTCACTAGGATTTATCGAGTCAACATGTGAATGGAAGTAACTATTGTTAATTGATATATCTGGATTTCTAGTTGAAGACCAAAGCAAGTGTTTTCTTCTTCTCATGTAGAAGTTTTTGAATAAATTCTGCTTCATAGGAATATAAAAGCAGGTCGGCTAATAAAACATTTTGTTGGAAGACCTGGTCCCCGAAGACTACATAAATGTTGTCAGTGAGGAACCCTACCATCCTTTTAATATCAACTTCAGAGTACTTGTGTGTGGATTCAGATTGATTTTTAACAAAGTAATTTTGTTGATGACCAATCACAAGATACGATAATTTCTGAGTTCCATTTTTATTGAAGAAGAGGTTGTCTATCAAAGTTGCGATATCAAAAGCATAGTTTTTAATTTATCGTGTGGAATGGTTTATAAAGTAGAAAATTCGCACGTTTTTATCTACCCTACCTAAATCGATTCTCATTAGGTATCTATTTGAATTCGTTCATTTCTTTAATAGCTATTTACCAAAGGAGTATATTTATCTTTTACTCTTATTAATGGTTTTGTCCTTTACTTATTAATTACTTATAATTGTCATTTATTCATTTAGATGTACTCATCGACGATAAGAATTGCTAGTAAAAGTGATGTTAACTAATGTGACAGATGAATTCAATGCGAAACAAAATTCTTTCCAACATCATGTGATACGATGTTTCGTAACAAATCTCATCTTTCTATGTTCATTTATGTTGTCATGAAACACAGTAATCGTGAGGCACCTAGATTAATGTATAAGAATTTGAAATCTTTACAATTATTTACAATTATTTATAGAAAAATGCCTCTGTACGTACTTTTCCCATTCAAATTTAAATTATCGGTTGAATATGTTTAGGGAAATTGAAACCTTAGGTATTGACGTGTATGTAAAAAAAAAGAATCGAGCAGATAAAAACTAAAAGGAAGTTGCCATTCGGAAACAGTTTAGCGTCTAATTTTTTACCCCGAATTCGAACCATTGGATTCGTCAATCTGCAAATATTGATGAGAAAATTTTACCATTTAAAAACAAAATTCAATTGAATTGTATTCTATGTTTTCAATTCCAAAAATTATCAATTCATTGCTTTAGATATATTCATTATGTTATTTTCAACATTTTTGTTACACCGTGAAATATGACTGCGTATAAAAGTTCTTTTTCACTTTTGAACAAGCAGTTAATGTAAATTATATTAAAACAATGCTTGCCACCTTTTGGTTTGGCGACAGAACGGTAAAAAAAAATTAATCTAAAATTCTCGTAAATCCCATGAGCAAATAAATTATCTCTATTTATTTCATAGATTTGTGGGGAAAGTGTTCGATTACCTAATGTTTACGACATACACGATCTCTCGTTACAATATATTAACTATCAGGATCTGTTAAATTGATTGTGATAAAGTGTTGAATATTTACGCAGATATGGGTTTTGAACACATCTAGTTGTTATTAAACAAGTCAACAAATGAATTACTTATCGGAATTTCACCCTGCCATCACAAGCAAAAAATTATTATATCTGGGATTAAACCTTCAACATTATTCAGCAAAATATAGTTATAATTATTGTGATCCTATCTATTAAAAAAAACATCAAAGGATTATATTTTAAAATCATATATTGGTGCATTATCTGACTCTTAAAATTTTTTGATCACTTAAACTGTTTATCAGTAACCTAATTTAAACTAATAAACAAATCTTTAGGACATATGAATATTCTGCTTGGTTGAACATTAAATCTTCGAATGGTTTGAAGAAGTATTGAAACTTCTGTCTATTTCAAAAGCAACCAAGTTAAGGAATTTAAAAGAAACGAAATATTACAGCAAAACTAGAAAATACTTCATATCATTTTTCAGCAAAGGAGATGGATTGAAATCTGTATACGACCTATTTACGGAAACATATAGGTCCCTACGCTTGTTGTGTAATAACTTGTACATTGTCTTAATTTTCGGTGGCTTTTTACTCTATGACGTGTTATAATTTGTTATTTATACAATTATTTTGCATTATATTTAGTTGTTTGTACATATAATTTAAAGCGACATCTTTCATTTGATTGGTTTTATTGCGACATATATTGTTGTATCGACTGAAAAATACTAATTTGAAAATATTGATCTAAACATGAGATTCAAAGACATAGATGTAGAAATGTTGACATGCCACAATAAAAATATATGCAGAGTAGTTATATTGATATTAATATGCTACTATTTTTAAGGAAAAAGAGTGAAAATTTTCTCGTTGAACTAACTTCGTGTGCGCGGGAACTCAAACAAAACGTCATTTCACTCGGGATTTAGTGACGGTATACTTGTGTAAAATGTCAAATATTTGCTAAATGATTACCGAAAGACTCGAAAACGTTTTGAAGAAGAAGGGAGTGGGGAAATATGAGCATTAAGATTGTCCCCAAATGAAGCAAATATTCATTAACATTATTCTAATTAAAAAGAAATCAAATACATGCAAGTCTAGTAAAATTTTAGAATCTTTTTTATCAATAAAAAATCATCAATTTCTTTTTAAAATAAAAATCATACGTTGCACGATCGTGACAAGGCGCACACGACTACAGGGGATTTTCACTCCTCCATGGCACCTGATCCCATTTTCGATGTTTTTAGAGGTCCGTGTTGACTCTGCTCCCAATTTATATTGTTTCAATGGACTTTTGAGCTTGATGACTGTTCGTTATTTCCATATTTGATTGCCAAAAAAACCCCATAATACTGTGAGGAGTAAAATAATTAACGACGGCTCCCCATCCCTATTCTGGTTTCCATGGTCTATTCATAAAAACATGTTGTATCAGGTCTATTCGTGGATCCATTAAAAGTAACAATATTATAAAAATGACACTGGCTATGTAAATCCTATAAATGTTTGTTGTTTTGTCACCATGTGGTTAAAATAGAATCCATCATATAGAAATGAACCTCCACGCTTTTGACACCACCCCCCTCCCCACTCAAAAAATATACACAGTGAATCATGACAGAATATCAGATAGACTGCATATCAATATCAGCAGATAAGATCTAACTTCTTTTTACTTGGAATGTTGTAATATAAGTTTTGCTTCATTGCGGACAATCTGCATATGTTTGGTTCAAAAGTTTAAGGTTGGAGGTGGGGTAGGGGGTGGGGGGTGTCAACCGAGATAAATATCGGTATTTGACAAGGAAATGAGAGAAAGAGATCTGATAATCCGAATACCAGCAGTCTCCATAATTTTTGGGTTTACTACTCGCATCAAAAGAGCTGAAGGAGGGGAAACAAAGATAATCTTGCCCCTCCCTCCCCTTTGATGGGGACAATTGCCCCTAACACTATGATCTATGATCTAACTGTTTATGTCTTCTAATAACCTTCTTCAGAACATTTCAAAATCTCAAAAATAATATACGTAACACTCTATTGTCTATTTATTGTTACATACTGACTTTATTATATCGATATGAGTAAATATCTTGCTTTAATCAGTATTTTAAAATCAATATTTCACTTAGATGTGTAACTCGATATAACTTATAGCAATAAAATCAATCAAATAAAAGATCTTAAATTATGATCAAACACCAAGAACACAATTCAAAATATGTATAAATAAGGAGTTATAACACTTTATATGTTGAATAAGACAATAACGGTGAGACAATGTACAAGTTATAACATCTATACTCTTCTGTACCTTTTACATGAAATAAAAATGAAAATGTATAGATACAACTGTAAAATTTCATATTTTCCCCCAAGAACTTGGAATTTTTAACACTAAGGTCCACTCACTAAAAACAAGACGTGACCTTAATATCACCTGTTTGGTCCAATCTGGAACTGGTCTTTGACCTTTTCGCCCAATCTGCAACTGGTTAAGACTAGCATGAAAAAATATAGATTTTAATTCCGTGTTATCACGTTAGATCGTGTTCATATTTATGCAACATAGCTCCTAGAAATTCAGGAGTAAAGAATTAAGATGAGGTAAATTTTTATACATGTATAAGACTGATCTACATGTAGCCCTTCCTTAGGTCTCTACACTTGTTATAACTTGTACATTGCCTTATTTTTCGGTGTCTTATTAACATATAAAGTGTTATAATTTGTTATTTATATACTTATTTTGTACTGTATGAGGTTTGTTAGAAAAGTTCGCGGACAAGTTCCATTGTGAGCGCGCTATTTACTTGAAACTGTTAAAACTCTGCAGATAAACACTATACGTATTTTCCAATTAATATGCAAAGATTTGGTGTTTTCCGATGATCTTTAAAAAATATACAGCTAAATTATTTAGATAAAACATGCTTTAGGGAGCATGTTACATTACAGAGACTTTTTTAAAAATTAAAAATTGCACTGTTGTAGCGCATAAATCTTTATGATATTTCACCTGTCGCTAAAATATTCATAAAACGTCATATGGCAAAATTCTGAATTAGATTGGAGGAGTTATGAATGTTTTATTTCTAATTATAGATGATCAATGCGTAAAAACAAAGCCAAGAATAATAACGCCATTGTAGCACTGACCTATTAAAAAATTATGTGTGCGGACAGGCAAATGCCCGAAAGAGACAAATATTTTTAGATGCTGCTGGGGATTGCCTACACTATGTAGTACTAAAGTGTTCAAGTTGTAGCAACTTTGTAAGAATGGAAGGACTGACATTTTTTTATATCAGCTCCTGCGATATCCCAATATCCTGCTTATCGCATGGACATTGCACCTATGGATTTTGCAATGTTTCTCATATCTGATCGCTGAACTGCGTAGACATTGTTTTTAAGATCTCACCAATATCCGATAAGTCACAAAGACATTTTAGAAAAAAAATAACATGTCTTGATATGGTTATTCAATTTTTAAGTAAGAAAAAGACATGAAAAGTCTATAGAAATGACAGATATTTAGAACTGTGAAAAAGCTTAATTGGTCTGGAATCAGGTTGTCACGTCACTTAATGTCATAAAACGTCGTGATTGCACAGTAAAAATCATTATATATTTTATAAATCTTAATAAATTGACCTGATTCTTTACATACTAATAAACGAAAGATAAAAAGTTTAATTAGACATACGTCATTCTTCAAATCGATGTGTCTGCAAACTTTTCTAACACCCCTTGAGGTGTTTTATATAGTTTGAGTCACTTTTTTAATTTGATTTCTTTTATTGCTATAGGTTTAAATTATATCGACTTAAAAATATTGATTTAAAAAAATATTGATCTTAACAGGAGATTTAAATATTTCAATGTAGCAATCTCGACATACAACAATAAAAAAAATGCATGCATGGTAGATATATCTATATAAATATGATAGTATATCTGGGGAAAATGTGTGAAAAAATTGTTCTCAAATATAAACTTCGCGGGCGCGGGAATTCTAATGAAACTTCACATCACTCTGGATTACTGACGGCAAATTGACATTGTACCATGCGTGAAGTGCCAAATTTCATAAAGAGACTCAAAAATGTTATGAAGAAGGGGGTAAGGGAAGTCATGTGTAGTTGATTGTCTCCATCTCCAATGAAGCAAGTTTCAATTTGAAATAAAAATTCAAATTTCAAAATATTCATTAGAACTTGATAAGTAATATGATTAACAACGTGTGCGGAACCCTTCCTTCCTGCCGGCTTTCAATTTTCTATTTGTAGACACATGTAGTACTAGGCCTTTTTACATACTCTGGCTATGTAAACTCTGTAAATGTTTGATAATTTGTCACCATGTGATAAACAAAGGATCCACCACGTAGACATGAACCCCCAAACTCTTGACAACCTCCCTTTCAAAAAAATATAAACAGTGAATAATTCAGAATATCAGACAAAATGTCAATATCATCAGATCAGATCTAACTTTTAATTGCTTAAAATGAAGTTCATGTGTAATATCATTTCTGCCTCATTTAGGACAGGATGCATAAAATTAATCCCAGAGAGAAAAGAGGAGGGGTGTTCAATCGAATAAAATTCCGGTATTTTACAAGCGAAACGATAAAAAAAATTTGATTATCCAACTAAAAGCGTTCTCTATTATTTTTGGGAGATATTTACTTATCAGATAAAAGAAAACTGGAGAAGAAGGCACAGATTATCTTGCCCCCTCTTTAAAAGTGTTTGTGGGGACAAGTAACCACTATGACTACGCTTATGACCTACATGTACAGTGTAACTGCTGATGTTTCCACATATTCCTTTTTCAAAACAGTTTTAAATCTCAAAAATAATATAATGTAACACACTATTATCGTATACGCTAGCAAATACATGATATATGTGCTGTCTCCAAATCCCGAGTGATCTTTAATTAGAATTCCCGGTTCCGCGAAGTTAAATCAATAACAATATTTTCTCACTTTTTAAAAGGAAATATTAATATATTTATATCGAAATTGCTATATATTCATTGGTACATATCGACTTTACTACATCGATATGATTAAATCTTTTTGCTTTGATCAATCAATATTTTGTTAAGTCGATATAATTTAGAGCAATAAAATAAATCAAATAAAAGGTGCCCCAATTTATAACCAAACACCTAAATTCAATTCATAAGTTGTGTATAAATAAGGATTTTTAGCACTTTATATGTTGATGTGACTAACAAATAAGACCATACACATGTACAAGTTATAATAAACAATTGTAAAGATCTTTGCTTGGATTTGTTCCCTCTACTCTGAGAAAAACTATTTTTTAGCGTTTGTAAAGGGCTTACTAGTAAGAAGAATCAAGCAACTAATTTACCTGCTTCATGTCTGAAAGTAAATTTATTTTCAAATACGAAATATTCTTTCAGTACATGTCAAACTTAACCCCCCCCCCCCCCGTGCTGAACCATATGTCAGGGACCATGATTTTTTTCGCAATTTTGTTAGAGAGGATAAGGTTATTTGTAACTACTGTATGTAAGCAATTTACAGGTATATGAGAAAAGAAGATTTTCATACATGTATAGATAATGATTCTCCAAAATGACGCATTATTAATAATTAATGGTTAAAGAATCCGAAGAATTAAATATAACAGAGAAATGAGTTCAGCAAGAACAACATGATTTATCACTTTTAAAGGCTTTAAAGAGAAAATTATAAGACATTCAAAGATGAAATGTTGTAAATTTTGTTTTTATTAAATAAAAGCTTTTGATATAAAATTGATGCATTATTTTGACCTTCAAATATTCTAAGGGAAAAAAGGAAATCAATTCTTTCGTCGTCATACTGTGTATTTCACCGATAAAGTTTCTCGGATCAAAACGTACGTTTTCGTCGAGTTTTAAGTCATTTTAGATAATTTGGTTATTTTTCTTGCAAGATCATGTAATTTTATTAATAATTTCATACATGGCTGTTTTACAAATATCTCAGCAGTCTTTTAATTTGGCTTTCAAGTTTTTTTAAAAAGCTTTAGAAGCCTACAAGTGTAGCGCGTGTTTTAGTAGATTTACTAATACGTATATCCGCTCTCGACATACTATATTCTTTTGTAAGTAAGGTGGGGCAAAAAAGTGTCATATATGATGCATGAAAATGGAAAGACAAAACATAAATAGAATTTTTCTCTTTGAAATTTTAAATGTGTCTGTGAATGTATGACAAAAACCATATCTACTGTTGCAAAACAGAGAGGTTAATGTCTGATAAACGCCAATGAGGAATATCGATGTTTATTTTTGCATGTTCAGGATTATTATATTTCTTCCTGAAGCTTGAATGTTAATTCACTGTTTCTAGTATGCAATATATTAATTTGTAAATGGATATAGATGAAGTGCAGCAAATAATGACCTATGCATGGCGCTTTCAGTCGTAGCAGTATCTACCTGCAGAAGCGTAAAGGTCTCTACACTTACTGTGTTATAACTTGTACATTGTCTTATATTTTATTGTCTTATCTGAATATAAAGTGTTATAACTCCTTATTCATACACATATTTTGAATCGTATCTAGGTGTTTTTACTTATCTTAACGCACCTTTTTATATGATTCATTTTATTGCTATAAGTTATAACGGTATCGACTAAAACAAAATATTGATTTTAAGATATTGATCACGGCATTTTAATCATATCAATATAGTAATGTCGACATGTAAAAATAAATATATAGTTATATCGATATAAATATATATATTAATATTTCTGGAAAATAGATGAGAAAGCATTGTTATTAAATAAACTTCGTGGGGGGGGGGGGGTTTCTAATGAAACATCACTTCACTCGGGATTCAGTGATAGCTTCTGTACAATGTATTTGCTTTCTTATACCATTATAGGCTGATATATGTATCAATTTTGAGAATCAGAAATGTTTTGAAAAAGGGGGATGGAGATACATCAGCGATTAGACCATAAGCATACAGTGTAGTCATAGGGGACTACTGCCCTCACCACCACGAGGGTGAGAGGCAAGAGTATCTCTGTGTCTCTCCTCCAGGTTTTTTTTTTACCTGAGTGTAGTATAGATCTGTAAATATATCCCGAAAATAAAAAAGAATACTTGTAGTTGGAGAGTTAAATCTCTTTTTTTCTTGTCAAATATTTAATTTGGTTGACCCCCTCCCACTTTTAACTTTGTGACGAAGCTTAATTATGCAGATTGGCCACAATAAAGCAAACATATTTTACATCATTCTAAGTAATAAGAAATGAGATCTTGTGTGCTGATAGTTACATTTTATCTGATATATATTCTATCATGATTCACTGCTTATACTTTTTTGAGTTCGGGGGGAGGGGGGGTCAAGACTGTGGAGGTTCGCGTGTATGTGGTGGATCATATGTTTACCACAGGATGATATACCATAAAATGTTTACGGAGTACATAACCATAGTCTCTTTTGTAATATTGTTACTTTCGATTCATCCAAGAATAGGACTAGTACTAAATGTATCTATGAATGGAACATTGAAACTATGGGATGGGGGCAGCTGTCGTTAATTATTTTAATCATAACAATGTTTATCATGCATACTTTGCAGGCACATAATTTTTATTTCAAAGAGAGATTGATGATTTTTATCAATAAAAGAAATCATACCAGACTTGCATATATATTTAATTTCTTATTCATGAGAATGATGTAAATTGATATTTGCTTCCTTCGGGACAATCTAACTGATCATGCCCCCCCCCCCACTCCCTTCTTCTTCAATACGTTTTTCTCTATAAACATATGACAAATATTTGACACTTTACACATGGTACATCGTACATGTGCCGTCATTAAATCCCAGTAATATGACGTTTCATCAGAATTCCTGCGCCCGCGAAGTTAATTCGAGAACAATATTTTCAAACTTTTCCCCTAGAAATACTTGCATACTTATATTGATTTAACTATTATGCATATATTTTTATTGTTGTCTATCGAGAAATCATTAAATCTCATGCTTAAATCAATATTTTTCAAATCAATGTTTTATTAAGTCAATATAACTTTTAGCAATAAAATCCATCAAACAGAGAAGATGCTTTAAATTATGTGAAAATTCCCAGGAACAATACAACATTTATATGAAAATAAGAAATCAGAACATATTAAATGTTGATAAGACAATAAAAAGTAAGACAATGTACAAAAATATAACACAACATGTGTAGAGACCTTTACGCTTCCGTAAGTAACGGTTCTTTATCGAGCAAACTCACTGGTGATAAGCCGATATGCGTACCAGTAGGTACATATCCCCAGATGGCAAAAAGCTCGACAGCTTCGAGAGCTTACATTGCTAGATATACAAGTCTTATATATCTCAATTCTTTTTGTGAATCAGAGTGTTTTGAAGACATTTTGAGTCTTAAACCTAGCGTTATTCACATTAATCAATAAATGAAATATAAACCTGATGATATGTATGCCTACATAATTAGGTACCATGCCATTTTGTGAGCTACCTACCAGATATGCCTAAACCATGAATATATATATATATATATATATATATATATATATATATATATATATATATATATATATATATATATATATATATATATATATATATATATATATATATATATATATATATATATATATACCTAGGATGAGAAAAGAAATAATAATTGTTATCCAATCATATGAGTTTCCTATAAAGCAGACAGAAAAGTACATCATATATTCTAATACAATAGATGAAATGCAGAGAAAGTATTTTGAAAGATTTTTTTTCATGAGCTGGATTAGCATGCAAAGGTAAACATAAATACTAGAGGCACATAAACGTAAATCGCAGTCTAAATCTCATTTTTTATTTAAAATTTTATAATTTTTTATAAACAGAATTTTCAAACATGGGCCACAATTTGATAAGATATTGACATTTCGATACTGTATTCAGACTCAACGTCATTCAAACAATGCAAATCAGGAGCAGAGCAAACACGAACCTCTTAATCATTAGAGGTGGGATCAGATGCCATGGAGGAGTGAGCATCCCCTGCCAACCGGTCACACCTATCCTGTGCTTCTTGTCATGATCGGGAAATAACGATAAAAAATCCGTAGACAATTCAGAGTGTAAATAATAACCCAACAGTTAGCATGAAAACCGTCAGACAGCATTTGAATTAATGATAGATTGTATTTGCTGACAAGGTCATTGTATCGACCATAGAACTAGAGAAATGATTATTTTAAACAAGTCTGTTGCTATCCTTGTTTCATCTACTTGTTTGTCAATAGCTTGCCTCGTTTTAGAAATTGTTCGTACGTAGATCATGCTCTTGCATATCAAATCAACTGGGAGACATAAACCCCATATGCAGGAGATAAGGGTATATTGCTACATAAGAGAAAAAATGCGTGTGAAAAGATCTGGTAATTACGAAAAAAAAGATCCCGTTATTACGCCAAAATTTTCTCGTAATCACGAGAAAAGATAATTATCTTACCTTGCAAAACATCTCATATTAATGTATTTAAAAACTACTTATAATAAGTTGACCCCCTTTAATAACGATGCTATATGGTCAACAATTGGTGTTTTTTCATCGTAATTTATGCACGAACGCCTGAAACGTTTATGCAAATTTACAAACCGATCGATGTCCCGTAGAAATTAAGTTGAAAATGCTAAAATGATGAAGCATCTTTTAAAAAGCGATTCTGAATAGAAATGGCAAGTTTTCTTTCAGGGAGGAAAAAAGACCAAGATTACTACATGCGTATCATTTTATTGTTAACTTTTTTGTTCATTCACACCATTACGACATCGAGCTTTACTACTTGTTAAAGATTTTTTTACAACTCTACAGATAATGATGATGTGTGTTGGTAAGGCGGGAAAAGGTTGACAGACAGGCCAAGTAAACTTGGTTATTTACTTTTAAAAAGTAAGGGAAAAGATTTGACTTTTCAGGAGGACCTAGGAGGATACAGTGAAAACTGTCTAAGTCGACACCTGTGCAATTCGTTTAACTGTGAATTCCGACCATTATATAAATTCCCATTTTACTGTTTACTTTGTTCTTTACACCAGTGCAGTCCGACACCCTTTTATCCCAACACAACATTTGTCTCCCAGTGCACGTCGGATCAGACAGGTTTCACTGTAATTCCTTCTCTTCCTTCTGATTCAATGTATAATTTAAAACTTTTCATCTACAAAACTTCCTCATTATAAGGTGTAAGCCATAACTTAAATTTTATGTCAGTAACTCATTATTTGTCATTTTTATGCCGTTCTGGTCATCACTCTGTAGTATTACTTTTCCTGAAATCATCTGATAAACTATATAATATTACAACGTATACAGTCACACGACACTAATTGATATAAAATTCAATTAATGCACGGTCGTAATTGATGAATGGGTCGCGTTTTTTGTGCTTACTAGTATTAGTTTTTCGTCAATTTGACAGGTGCCTGCATGTAAAATGATACTTTTTAGCAGATAATGAATGCAACTGGTGATCCAAAAAGTTGTTGATGATGTTCCGAAAGACTAACTTCCATTAGCGGATAGATCGCAACAGCGATAAATCAAAATGACTACCGAGTTACGAGCCATGGAAACATATCTATAGCGGATTAATTTTCCTATAGTCGTATTGTCATCTGCACCCGTGGGACATGTAGTATTTTGTAACGTGCTTTGGTAGTAAAACTGATATTTTGACGATCGAAAGCTATTTTAAACAGTATGTTTATGGTCCGCTATGCTTGCCCGAGTCCCCCTCGGATTAAGTATCCTCCGTCTAGATTTGAATAAATTTGGTCTTTTGTATTGGTGTATATACAGATGATCTTTCACAATTTTAGAAATTAAGGTAGTACAAAACATGCAAAACACCCAAGAAATCTGTTTTAACTCATTTCTCAAAAAGTACACGAGAAAAAAAAGAATAATGTCACTATAATGTGAATAATCAAGGATCATTGTATGAAAATAATAAGCTGCCACATGTTTTTGCAATGTTATGTAAAAACATTTAGAGACATCCTATATACTGGTCATTCGGGAGCCTACATTTTGGATTGTGTTTATGCCATCTACATGCCGTATGACCGTCTGTTATTAAATGCACAGTAACTTTGGATCCATTCATAATCCATTTATTGTGTACAATAAAGGCCAAGGTCATATTAAGATGTCAAAGGTCAATATAGTGACGTCATCTACTGATTCTTTTAATATTTTTGCATTGGATTTATTTTCAATCCCCAAAATATCTGAAACCACCGTTTCCATTTTCCTCATTTTGACACATTTAATCTGGGTTCTATTTCAATTATTCTGTTGATTTTTTTGTAAAAAAGAAAAAAGAAAAAAGAATAATACAATATTTCTTAAGAGGGCATAAAGTGTACCTTACTTACATGAAAATTTTCAATTCCCAGGCTATATATGTACGTTCTATTTTTACATCACAATTTACTCAAATATATCAGTATCAATATACTTAATTTTAAAATTTCTTTTAACTCTTTAGTTTTTTTTTTTTTTTTTTTTTTTTTTTTTTTTTTTTTTTTTTTTTACTGAATTTTTGTAACAAAAAGGTTGCTTTTATAAACAGCATCGCACAAGTTTGCAATAGATTGATTGGTAATATTTAAATAATGCACATTCTCAGGTCGACTGTCTGATTACAAGGGTCTGATAGGCCATATTTTAAACTATGTGGGCAAAAAACGGGTGGTTGAATTTCTTTCAAATTACATATAAAGAGAAATTTGTATAATAGAACAAAATTTCAAAGTTTCAACAAAATTGAATTTGAGGAAAAATTTGGCCTGTATATTTTATTTTACTTTTCAATAATTATTTTTATTCAGTATTACTGATGGTGGTAGCCTAGTAGCCGCGTGATCGGGATGCCCCATGTTTATTTCATGTTCTCGGCGCCTCGTCGAACCTCTTTGTGTCTTTAGGATGTTACGATAAAAACCAAGGTATCCTGTCATGGTGGGCTTTTGGAGGAAAAGGATCCCTGACTTCTATAGCCGTATAAGCGTCACGCATAGGTCAAAATTTGTGGCACTTCACCTAAGGCAGGTGATGTCTCTATATAACGGGAAAATTCTCTAATGGAACGTTAAACAACATCAGTATCAAATAGAAGGAAGAAGGGTAACTCTCTGTCGTTCGAATGTCACATCTGTTACGAGATCACTATCTATAAGAGTAACTTCTTAGTTTTAGGCTCGACTTTTACAATAAGTCAGAAAAAGAGGCATGTACCTCAGGTGACAATCGGATCTCAAGCGTTTCTGGTTTAAATAAATCATATCAATAATTCAAAATAAAATTTAAAAAAATCCGATTTCCGATGCCAAGAATTGGACTTGATATTTGGCTGTTTTTTGAGATTATGGCTACAGTGACTGGGAGATCGAGCAATATGAAATGTATAAAGATAACGAACAGTATTCAATCTCAAAAGTCCATTAAAAATACAAATTTTGGAGCAGAGCAAACACAGACCTCTAAAACATCAGAGGTGGGATCAGGTGCCAAGGAGGAGTGAGCATCCCCTGCAGACCGGTCACACCCGCCGTGTGCTCCTTGTCATGATCGGGTAATTACGGAAAAATCCGTCGACAATTCAGTGTGTAAATAATGGCCTAACAATTAGTATGAAAAACGTCAGTTAGCATTTGACTTAATTATAAATTGTATTTGCTGACAAGGTCATTGTATCGACCATAGAACTTATAGACTGCTGATATTCTTGTTTCATCAACTTGTTTGTCAATAACTTACCTCGTTTTAGAAATTGTTCATACCTAGAGCATGCTCTTGCGTATCGAATCAACTGAGAGATATAAATCCCATACGCAGGCGATGAAGATATATTGCTGCATAAGTAAGGGAAGTTGACGATTGAAAAGTTAAAGTCATCACGTTTATAAATAATAAAGCTTGGTTGTTAGATTACCATTAACGTCTTTTTCTAGTAAAATATTCAAATATGAAACAGATGTGTCCGACTCTGTGGTATCTTTTATTTCAAGCTCACTGGGATATATCGTATAGACATACGAATGGAAATAACCATTGTTAATTGACAATACGTCGTCGATATATCTAAATATCAAGTTGAAGGCCACAGCAAGAGTTTTCTTCTTTTCACGTACAAGATTTTGAACTTCAAATGAGACGCAATTTAAAAGTTTAAAAGTGGTCAGTCATTTTATTAGAAAACAATGCTCTTCTTGATAGAAATAGTCTGATGTACAGGAAAAATAAGTCAAAAATAGGTTTTATAATGCCCTGCATTGCTTAGAAATATTTTTAAGCTTATACAAACTACACGTAAATCGGAAAATACCCACCGCATTAGCGTACGCAATTTAATGTGATAGAATATAGTATAGAATATACATGTAGTATATTAGTACAGCCTTGGTTGCATGGTGATGAGCAGTCTTAAAATGCCTGATCCCGTTGTTTACATACATGTGCAAAAATACGCCTCAGTTTCCACTGAATGATCCCCCTTTCTCCATATTCTTAAGTACCAGATACAATTTAACGTATAATTCTTAAAACATGTATCAATTTTGAAACCATTTGAATGTGTTTCATTAAAATAAGACTGTAAACGTCCCCCAATATCGCTCTCTTTCAAAAATAAATTAAAATCTCTATCATCATGTTGATTTAATACATGACACAAAACTAGGTTTTTCTTTCTAACTCTTTCTACTTTAAGTATTTCATCATTTTCAGATGATTCATTTTAAGCTTAAAAATAAGTTATTTGAACAACAGTATTGCTGGCTGAATTCAAATGAACAGGTTTAGCGAACAACTTTGTCATTGATATAACAAATTGAGTAAAAAATTATTGGATTTGTCTTAGTCTTATTGAAATCTGGTAAAAAAAAATCGCAAGTCTTAGAATCTATGAATGCGTTTTCTTCAGTCCCACAGGTCAGAGACAGACAAAAACAGACTGCATCAAGATACACAGATCCTTTTTTTTTAATCAAACGACGTATCAAAAACAGTATGTATTAAAAATAGCAATTTCTGAAAAATTCTTTTAAAAGGCTTTTCCTCTTAGAGTTGGTCTGATTTCAGTCAAACTGTCTTGGTACACAAGTAGACAACGTAAAGGCATGTACATATTGACAAATAATGTAGCCATGGTTACAGAAATTGGAATTTCTTAGAAATTCTACTATTGTGTTGGGGGGGGGGGGTCAAAAGTGTTTATGTTTAGATCAATATTTTCAAATCAATATTTTTTAAAGCATCATTTAATTTATAGCATCCAATAAAAGGAGGTGCTTTAAATTATGCAAAAAAACCTAAATATAATGTAAAATAAGTGTATAATTAAGAAATTATGATACTTAAATGTTGACAAGACGACAATGTACAAGTTAGAACAAGTGTTGACACCTATACGCTTCCGTATTTGATTACTAGTAGGAATTGTGTGTTGACTGAGAGTCAATACTTGATTAGCTAAACCAGTTATCTTTGGAAGTAAAACACTATTTTTACGATATGACCTCTTACAATTTATTAATATTATAATAATCCATACTAAAGTGTTATACTACATTTACATTGTAGGAATATTCCGCATGATAATCTAACGTGTAAACAAAATAGGAAATTAATATTGGGGTAGAAATTGCCAACGTAATACACAGTCTCTTCTATGGATTGAGGTGCAAAATGTAGGACGCTTAGGGAAGGCAATAAAAAGGTAGGGTATGTATATACAGCTAGTTTATTTTTCTTTTTAACAGAAGCTAAGGAATGATTCAAGATAATTTTCATGTAAAATGGATCAAAATGTTGCCGAATCTGTGAAATAAAACACACAATCCCTCTAAGTATTATTAAATAAACTGTTATTTACATTTTCAACTTGTGGAGTTTTAGTGAAACTTCTAATAAAATGTGGTAACATGGGAGGGAGGGGGAGAAATAAAATTGTATCATTAATCAGTTCGACCCCACCCTCCCCCTAAATAATATTTACTATAGAAAAACTAACTTAAGTCGTATCCCCTGAACATGCTATACATTAGAAAATAAAAATGGTGCTGCTGTTCCTGTGTTTTTCCCCTAAAAAATTGATAATATGAATCAGATATAACGATATATACTACCCAATTTAGAATTAAAATGTGAAACTTCATATCGATTTCTAATACATGTATATAATGATTAAATGAAAATTGAATTAGTCACAAAGCATAATCTAACAGATTTTGTGCTTTTTAAATAGGGAATCACTTAAAATATTGCCTCTTTGAAACAGAATTAAATTGATATGACCATACTGTGTTGGAATTTTCTCCAAAACTTTCATTTCCTATTTTTTTTCTTTTAGAGAGGCATATTTTTTTAAAAAAAAATTGATAATTGAAAAAAAGAAGTGTCCCGAAGTGTACGTAAGATTTAACATTGTGTTGAGATTAGTCTAGTGGTTAAGCAGGTTGTTCATTTATCGAGAATGATTTGTTTTGACCTGTTCGAATTCTGGAATGGCTGGTGTATGCGCAGGCACAAATTTCAATGTCAATTTACATTTCACTTTTTTCAGAAAGTGCTACATTCTTTTTCTCATTGTGATTTTTATCTTAATTTACTTACTGACTTTTCTGCTTCCAGGAAAAAAATGGATAAATATAAGTTCCTTTTGGTTATTCTGTCAGCGGCCCTGGTGGGACTGGCGTACCATCTCTACACACCTATGCCACCGGAAGCAGAAGAACCTTACCAGCAGATGGCGTTTCTAGCAAAATTCAAACTTGTCATGGGTTTTGTAAGTGTGCTCTATTTTCTGAATTTTTATACATGTATGCTCGATCCATCTTCTGTTGGCATGGTTGGAACTTATTCTATAATGTCTCTATGTTCTCTTCATGCTATTGGGGATACATTTTTTTTTAGCTTTGACATGCATATTCTGGCAATTTCAGGTTTCTCTTCTAGATGTGCTTGGAATTGGAGATGGTGTATCAACTTACAGAAAATTAAGGTCCATCAAACCAGTTATCGATCCAAACGACACTGTCACAGTTCTGTATTTTATTTTTAATTAAAGAGTTTTTTTTTTTTTGGCTGCTTCAGATACTATTTTACATAAATATTGTTTCACACTCCAAAAAAGAAGTACTTAGACTATGCATTCTAAATGTAGAACCTTTAAAAACACACAGAGCGGGTAATTATAGCGATAGGAGTTCAGGCTTCCGATGAAATTAAACAATTAATCATTGAAATGCAAATTAATAGTGATTAAAGTTTTATGATTTCCTGCTGGATAAGCTTTCATTACTTATAAGTTTTCACATTGGAACATTAAAATTACTAAAATTTGTAAACAATACATTTTAAATTCTTTGATTCAAATTCTGTTTTAATCTCTTTTTATATATTAGTCTGTGGATGACACATTTGATGGAGTATATGTACGAGTATATAGCCCGAAAAACCATCCGAAGGACAAACTGTTACCTGGACTGGTGTTCTACCATGGAGGGGGTTGGGTGTTCGGATCCAGAGGTATTAGTTCCACTTCCAAATATTCCGTAAGAATATTTTATCGATACAACACTGTTGATTTTGGAGTGAAACCTTTCTGATCGACATACACTAGGGAAGAAATTTTGTATTGGAATAGGCAGTGCCTGGGTGTAAATAACACAGATAATAGAAAAAAAGGGAATGAAAATAGAGGTCGGAATTCACAGTGAAACGATTTGCACAAGTGTCGGACTAGACAGTTTTTACTATAATTCTCCTTTAAAATTTCAAGTATATGTAACCTAAATGAATAGCTTCTCCGGCATACAAATTATCTGGCCTCTGTATACAAGTTATTTTTCTATAGATATTATCGACATGCAAGACAATTATGTCAAAATGCAGCATAAGTATGTCGAAATCCAACATAACCACGTTGACGTGCAAGAAAAATGATATCAGATACGATTTGGAAAATTATTCATAAATTATCAAATATTGCAAACATGTAACTACTATGCTAGATGCAACTTATATTTATATCGGCATACAACTTAGTTATGCTATATGACTATGTTGACATAACTCATTTATGTTGACCTGTAACTTATTAATGCAAAAGCAACGCTACGGATATAGCTAAAACTAAAGGCTGAACACGACTCCTAAAATGCAACACGCCATATTAGTTTTCCTATCTCCGATATCAGCATTGGATGTATATATCCTTCAAATTCGTTACGGCTGATTGTACTCCTGGAACTAATTACCGACGTATTGTGTTTCTTAGTACGTTGTTTTAGTGTTGACATTTTATTTCATTGTTAACTTTTTATTTCATTGTTAACTTGTTTACTTTTAGTAGTTTTTTAGTTTTTCAAGCCGTTTGTTAACCATGAGCGGATCTAGGGGAAAGGGGGGGGGGGTGGCTCTCCCTGAAATTTGCCATGTCAATTAATGTAGAATAAAGTAACTAAAGAATGACCTTGAAACCCCCCCCCAACACCCAGAAAACGCAGACCCCTCTGAGGCTGGTAGGAAGAGTCATAGTAGTGAAGGAAAGCGGTGCAACATCCCCGCACAACAAATTTCTGATTTGAATTTTGGGGGGGGGGGGCTGGATGGAAACACCCCCCCCCCCGCCTTATATAATACAAAAGTTTTGCGTTTATTTGCGAAAAATATTTTTGTTACCTACGAAAATAAGCTTAATGGACTTTCGTAGATTTGTTTTGTTTTTGTTTTTTTGACTTGTCAAAAAAAAAAAGCTCCTTGCACTGAGCCGCCCCCCCTTTCTAAAATTTCTGGATCCGCCACTGCAATGTGTCAACATTTTTAGTCTCTGTATTTTTTAATAGACAGTGATAATATTTTTTAGATTCCCATGACCCAATGATGAGAAGATTCGTAAGAAGGAAGCAAATGGTTGTAGTGTCTGTTGAGTATGCTTCTAAATAAACTTTCCGAAGTATTGGGAGGGGGGTTGAATTAAATCAGCTAATGTTGAAAAATATCAGTTTGCACATAATTGTTGATACATTTTCATTCTGGTCAGGATTTTTAAAGGCTTGTTGACATTACCTTTTGTTTCAAGTATCCTACTCAAACTGACTCTGAGTTTCACTTTTAATTTTTCATCATTTTTTAAAAAAAAATCTTTTTCACTTGTTGCTGCATCTTTCTACAGATATCGCCTGGCTCCGGAATTTCCTTTCCCCGCCCCCATAGACGACTGTGTAAGTGCAACAAGTCACTTCCTTCGTCACGCCAAGAAATATAGAACTGATCCGAATAGGATTGGTGTCATGGGTAGGTGTTAATTGCTAGTGTAGTTTTTTTCATAATAAGACATCAATGATTTCTACACTAGTTTTTTTCATAATAAGACATAATGATTTCTAACGCCCTATTGAACCCCCAAAACAATAGCAGAAGACAAGATTTCGCGTCTTCTTGGGCCTTTGCGGCAAGCTCGGAAATTTACATCACCGAATGTTAAATTGTAGACAAAATGAAGTCGCGTCCTATTTTATTAAAGTATTGGATCGACAGAGTTGATTGTCCCTTCTGTTGTATATTTTTTTAGGTAATATCTTTACATTCAATGAAGTTAAGCTTCATACTCTAAAGATATCAAGAGGTAGCAATGTTTATAGAGAAGGGGGTTGTCATGGACGCTTACGTACATGTAACTCATTCGACTTTGTTTTTCCGCTTGTCGGAAAGACCTCATGATCAGAAGTTGCGATTAATTGTTTTGAAGAAATATGATTGCTTTCACACAGAAACTTTCTTATAGGAGATAGCGCTGGAGGAAATTTGGCGGCTGCAGTGGCACTCCGATTGTTGGGACCTAATTTTACCCACCTCCCAAAGATAAAGGTTCAAGTTCTCATATATCCAGCGCTACAGGCCTTTCAGTTTGCAACTCCAGCCTATGTTAAATACGCAGGAACTTCCGTCCCCGGTTTACTTAATTCCGAAAGAATGGCCGAATTCTGGTTAAGATACGCATTTGGACACGAATTCTTAACAGTAAATCATTTAGACCTGTTAGCTGGTAGGCATCTTACATCTGAATGGCTTGCCTCAGAGGAAGCCAGACATGTTAATATTCAAAATCTACCTCAAGAATTACGAGTCGGTGATTTTAGTGCAACTTCAAATACTGAAAAAAATGTAACTCTATCAAACTTTATAAAGCCTGTGTTTCTTAACCCCTCGTTTGCTCCTTTGATGGCAGACGATCGGAGTGTAGGCCAATTACCAAGTACTTATATACTGACGGCAGAATTCGACCCACTACGTGACGATGGTTTTTATATGACAAAGCGATTACAAACAATGAAGAAAAAAGTAGAACATAGGCATTTCACTGGAATGGATCATGGGTTCCTATCTATACAGAACTATAAAAATAGTTTAAAAGCTGTTGAGGAAATATGTGAATATCTGAATAAAGAATTATAACGTCTTATGTTTCTATTCTTTTTAATCCCACTCAGTGAGGTATGCACTAAAAGTCATGTTTCAAGGGACAATGCCAAATATTCCAAATGTAATTTAATTATACCAGTTATTCCTGTAAAAAGTGTCAAAAGAACTTATATTAACAAACCATAACCACCACAACATCTGATATAATTATTTTATTTTTATTATTTATTTTCTACTTTGGTTTGTATTCTTTTTAGTTATTTGTTACTCTTCAAGATTTTTTTAAACTTTGCACCTTTGCGAAATCCTGGGAATCCATAATTTTTAACCTCACTTTTAGTGAGCAACAAAAGAAATGGAACACCTTTTGCAAATGTACAAACCAAGATCTATCATCCCTAAGTTTTTTGATTTTATCTTTAACCGTTTTTTTTTCCAGGAGATGCAAACTTTTATCTTAAAAACACAAATTTGGCAATGACTCTCGACCGGAAGTGACGTTGTAATATATATATATATATATATATATATATATATATATATATATATATATATATATATATATGCCGTTTCTTTGATGTTTTATCACATCTGAAAGTTCCATGAAAATCAAGCGAACCATTTTCGAGAACTTACCTGCACAAAATCACTTAGAAAAATAAATCAAAATAAAAGAGAAAAGGGAACCGAGGAATAACAAGGTCTTCTATTGAAACAAATTACATTTATTTAATACCTGTTTCCTGGAGGTTAAAAAAGATGGATTTTTGAGTCCATCGGTCGGGAGAGGGTAAACAGAATTTTTTTAAAGACGGCCTTAAGGTGCCTTTTGATGTTTATTTTCAGTATTTCACCTCTCTCTCTCTCTTTTTTTTTTATCTTACTTATGTTATTCTCTGAGAAAAAATAATTTCAACAAAACAAGTTAAACAAAATAAACCTGTTAAGATTTGTCTCTCTTTTTATAAAGTCCAATCCAATATAGGCTCAAATTATGATAACTTAGGACAAATCAAGTACATTTTTTTTAAATATATCCAAAATAAAAGCACGATATACATTTTTTTGTATATATCCCATAGCGAAAAAATTATGATCATAATGCATTTTATTTAAAAATAGAAAAATGAAATAAATATGCATACGATTTTATTACTAGTGTTATGAACATTTTTTTTTTGTTACCTCAAAAATTTGGCAGAAAATGAAATGTTCCAATTAAGCACCTTAGTATATAATCAAATTTTAGTTTTTTATGCCCCAGGATCAAAAGATCCCAGGGGTATATTGATTTTGTCCTGTCTGTCTGTTTGTCTGTATGTTTGTCTGTCTGTCTGTTGTCAACTTTAACCTAGCACATAACTATTGCGCTATCAAGGGTAAGGCTTTAATAATTAACATGAGTGTTCATTACGACAAGACCTTTCCTTGGGTACCACGTGCACCATACATGACCTTTTGACCTTGACATTTGACCCAGTTTTGCAAAATTTTACCAAACTTTAACCTTGGCCATAACTTTTGAACGGTTGGTGCTAGGGTTTTCATACTTCACATGTGTAATCCTTGTGACAAGACCTTCCTTTGGATACCAACAACTTTGACCCTTTGACCTTGGAGTTTGACCTACTTTTGAAAAACTTTAACCTTGGCCATAACTTTTGAACAATTGGTGCTAGGGCTTTCATACTTCACATATGTAATCCTTGTGACAAGGCCTTTCTTTGGATACCAACAGCTCTGATCCTTTGACTTTGATCTTGGAGTTTGACCTACTTCTGGAAAACTTTAACCTTTGCAATAACTTTTGAACAGTTGGTGCTAGGGCATTCATATTTCACATGTGTATTTCTTGAGAGAAGGCCTTTCCTTTGGCACCATTAATTTTGACTATTTGACCTTGACCTTGATGTTTGACATACTTTTGAAATAAACGTTAACCTTTTCCATATCTATTCAATGGTTGGTGCTAGGCCTTTCATATTTCACAGGTTTATTCCTCGGGACAGGGCCTTACTTTGGGTGTCAACATATTTGATTTGCATTTGAGAAAGTTTAACCTTTGCTATAAGTTGCCATACGGGGGCATCAGTGTTTCACAAACACATCCCGTTTTTTTTTAAACATGAAATCAGGTTAATGCATTCAGTCACTTGCTACCATCCAAATATTTAATTTGCTCTGACATGTATAACTCGTTGTCTATCTTTGGTCGCTCAATAATCCTACTGACATAATGAATAGAGATTACTAAAGAAAATTACACAGATAGTTTCACCTATCACAGAAATTAATTTTTTATTATTTTTTAAAGAGATTCAGCTCTAATATTTGCATGTAGGATAAATAATTTATTTTATCGATTTGCGTTCTATCTTGTACACTCTCAGGTTGGGGAGCACATATTGTAAACTCCTTTTAAATAATCATAATTTAATAATTATCAGACAAAAAAATGAAAATGAAATTGAAAAATAATAGCAACAATTAAGACTTATTTTAAAGCAAATTTTTAAAATATTTTATTCATGATTTTATACAAGTAATCATTAAAGAATTATTTTACTGAACTAATAAAGAAATAACTCACTTTCTTACACAGGCACAAATAGATTGGCCGCTGCTGCTGCCAATAATAACTGACGATACTGGTTGTACGAGAATATTTTCAAATTCAATTTCCAGGGTCAAATACAGGTAGAATAAAATTGATGTTTGGGAAATTTGAAAATAAATAGATTGTTATCTTTATTAATATTTTTCAATGTTGTCTTCTAAAGTTACATAAAAAGGGTAAAAATAATAAGGGTATCGGCAAAAATTGATAATTTTAAATACCATAGAATTTCATATTTACATGATTTACACGTTGGTGAAAAAAATCCATGTTTCTAACAAGTGTCCTTATACGTATTTGATTCCTTATAATACGTATCGAGGGTCAATTTGAACAATTCCGTGGATATACCCTTAATACACGACTTTACAACTTCCAAGAACATTAATATTTAAGTTATATCTTTAAAAATGACATCACGTTTTTCATCGAAATCATATCCCTACGAAGCAAGCAGGAAATTGCCCCTTATGATTTATTCACAGAAAGTGACATTTCTAAAGGACTAAAGGTTTTTCAGCCCGAAATCATAATTAAACACAGCGCTTTTATTGGAAAATGATCTGTTGTTTTAAAATATATTTCAGCGGGGGAAAAAATCAAACAAAACCCCTTTGAAAATGTTTTACTCATGGTAATACATGTATACTAACTTGGTACATCGCTATTAGATAGAGGATTTTTGGAGATTTGTTTATTGAACGTATCTACTTTTTTCTAAATATATACCAGGGTATATCAAAATATTTAAGCTCAAATTTCACCGTTAAGCACTTGGAAATTTAAAACCACGGGTCACAATCTAATGTTTACATTACAAATCTCCCATACGTAAGGCATGTGACCCTGTTATCACGCATTGCGAAACCTCATTATCGACCTATAAAGCAACATCGATGAGTATATACCATCTCTAAGCAATAGGTAAGACGCTTATTTCTTCTTCCTACAGAGATAATGGTTAACATTAAAAATCCTCCATTAAGAAAACGGTTATGAATGTGTTTAAAAGTATGTAGTTGAAATAGACAAATACACTCCATGGTTCTGTAATGTTTATATACATGTACTACTTTATATTTGTATAAAAGCGTATTGAGTTACTTGATTGAAACAAATGAAACTATTTTCTTTTAACATTAAATCCTGCAATTCCACTGAAATATTTCATACGATGATCTATTTACGTTTCAATAATATCGTACGTCCTGGTTGCTTAACACATTTTGTACACGTACTTCCTTTGTTTTCATGATTAACATACATTTGCACTGCTCAGGTTGTTTTAACGATTTTTGTTCTTATTGTAAAGCGTTAAAACAGTGTAAGGTTAACCAGAAAAGAAACAGTTTCTTTCTAAAATATTTAATTACAATTTTTGTCTGCAGATTTTCTATATAAAACAAAATGGTACATGGAACCGGAAGTTTTGGTGGTGGTGGTGGTGGAGGCGGATTTAGCGGTGGTGGGGGATTTTCTTTCACGACAACTACAATCCACACCCATCACTTACATTCAAGGAGAAATCATGGCGAAGAAGGGGACTGCGACTGCTCGTGGATATGTGTGTGTTTCTGCTGTCGCGGACAATCTTTTCAAGTCCGAATTTGCACGTTATGGACTTGGATCGTAGCAATAATTCTGACAACTTCTTTGATAACAGTTTTCCATGTGAACAAGACACAAAATGTTGAAGCTACGGTAACAGATATGCGAAAGGTTCCGAAAAAGTTTTCGGAAACATTTTGCGATGGTGTAACCATAACGTCACACAAATCGACGTTTAACGCATATTTAATGGACGGAGAACCCTCTAATTATCTAGAAGGATTACAAAATGTAACATTCAAGAAGAAAACGCAAATAAAATACAATAGTTATGAATACTGGGGGTTTTACTTGTTGGCCAACTCCAGGATTCAAATCTCTGCATGCCCGGATTCTTCTCTAGAATTTATAATAATTAAAGGTGAAGACGATTTCAAAAAGTTTAAAAACGACGAATGTTTTTACACGTGTAGTGTTTTAAGTAACTCTTTATATTGTTATTCTAACAAACCTGCTGTGTTTCATTACACAGTCAAGGCAGATGATGAGTATTACTTAATATTTGCAAATCGATATATCATGCCATACCCAACCGTTCTGGCGGTCAATTTCACGTTGGACAAGCGTTTGTATGATCTCTCGAATAATGTGGCGGAATGTACTAATTCTCAGGCTTCTCCTTCCTGCACTCTACATTTCCCATCACTTCACAAACATCCATCTATCGTTCTAAATGTCACTTCCAGTTCCGACACTGAAGGAGATGCTGAAATTGAAGTAACTTGCATTTCGAGGAAATGGGTATATGTGATGATATTTTTTCTAATCCCAACAGTACTTGGATTATTAGGAACTATTCTTATTGTAAAAAAATACCGAAAGAAATCAACACAGGCACCAACTTCGACTCGTTCTTCCGCTCCTTTCAATGCACTTCCGGATGTTTTGGAAGAAAGTCAGGAACCATCCGTTCCAGCTGCAAGGTCTGGATACGGGGCAGTGATGTCGCCTCCCAAATATAAGGAGAACGGGGGAGCTCCGCCAAGTTATGAAGAAGCTACAAAGAAGTGAAATTGACATCCTTATGTGAGCACAATTTTACTTTGTGTTCACATTTTTGTAATACAATTGAACATGTCATTTATAATTTGATATTCTAGAGAATAGAAAGTGATATTTTCTCTGGAAACTCTTTTCTGTTTTAATTTGTGCCATTTCCAGACTCTTATAAATTATCAGATATCTATACTACTATATTAAAATAATGACTCGAATTTTTGGCCTTTAATACCGATAAATCGGAAGGGTACTGTCTTTTTGTCATCTCCCTCGGGAGATGACACATTAAGTTTGAATCACCGGAAGTAAAGTCCTAGTGTAAGCTGCCATTGATAAGCTGGCAAAGGGACTGACGATGACACGATTTCTAAATATAGAGATGTAAACCAAATTGACCAAAGTCTTCTTATTATTATTAAACAAAATGGTCCATCTTAAAGTTAAAGTAAAACTACACCAGTGTTCATTAAGAGTAATAGAGGTAGGATCACTTGGGTGGTGGTGGGTCTTCATTAACGGTTTATATACATAAACATTGCATCTAGGCTATTGCGTAAAACGATGGTCAGCGCGCGGGGATCAAAATACACAAAGCAAGGCATATTGAATGTATCAGCCAAGGCGTGGATCCAAGATTTACTGACGAAAGAAAACAGTGAAAACATTGAAATAACAACTCACATTAAATGCATAAATACAATGGCAAAAACTTTACTTTTATGTGTACTTTAGTCAATCGATAATTAATGCCGTATATATGAAAAATAAAACAGAACTTATTCAAAAAAAAAAAATAATTATAATAAAGTTCGAAGAAAAGAAATTTTGCCTAAAAACACAATTTAGGCAGAAACATAAATGTCTCTGGTTTAAGTAACTCAGTGCTGCAGGCATTGGAATAAAGATCATAAAGAATCATTATATTTTAAGTATTTTCTCGGATGTGTGCACTATATTCTTTTTTATTTAAATTTACCGGCCCCTGTAGAAAAGTATTAGGAAAACATACAGTTTTCTTTACCTGGCTCGGATTTTAAGAGTTAATAAACAAAGCAACTGTTATCATTTTCTTTATGCAATTCTAATTTGCGTTTTTTGTCAATGAGAAAAGGTAAAAAAAAATCACTCCTCGTATTCTTGAAATAAAGCCAAAATTATAAAATGTGTGTCTCATGAAACAGCCTATAAAATCGATGTTGGTAGATTGGGGTTCTTTTCGATGTGTTAATACTTAATTTTAAATGGTAACGTTTCAATTTTATTACCTTTCTATGCATGATTTTTTCCCAGGAGCCGATACATGTACATGTACTTATATTATACATAATATAGCGTTAACACATGAATCTGCATATTGGCAGCAGAAGGACATGATGCAGGAGTGTCTCAATTTTCCCCTTGATATTCAAAGTGGCTCGATAATCAATCAAATCCCAGTGGCTCGATGGCCAAGTCACTTCAGACGATACGATTAAGGAAAATAAGGAAAGTCTTGGAATTAATTCAGGTTCAGATTAATTTAAGTTGGCGCTTTAAAACTTCTTTGCTGCCGTAGTAGGCGGCTAAGAACTAAAGTCAAAAGGAACGCTAAGTTTATATCCATCTTCTTTCGGAATAATTGTTAAAGCTATATATGGCGTATCTGAGCTAAAAAATAAAAATACGAGATTGGGTGTAGCTAAACATGATATATGTTATTTACGTTGAAATTAAATATTTCACCGATTTTGAATTTGAATAACCTCATGTTTCCATAGTTCGACTGATTAAAAAAAAAATTAAACTGTGTCTGTTAATTAAAATCTGAATCGGTAAATAAATCGGTTTTTGCTTTAAATTTCTAATATCTTTGAAACGTGATTGATTTAAATTGTGTAATTTACAGGAAAGTCCTATTTTTATATAAAGTAATAAAACAAATAGAAAGATCTTTTTAACATAGGTAGTCTGAACTTATTTTTTAAAAAAAAAAACCGTAATATATGACTTTAAATAATTCTTACGAATATTTCTCAGTGGTTAGAATTTTTTACAGACATGATACAAAATATATTTAACCTGAATAAAGCATATTTACAACAGGTAAAATAATACAGGCACATAGCACCAGGAGGGCCGTCCCCTTCCACTTTTTTCCCCAAACATTGAAAAGGCGCACCCTTGACCCCTCTTCCACCTTTTGTTGCAGTATGGTACGTCAAATCATCCCATGAGAATGTATTATAATATAAAATATGTTTGTCGGAAAAGTTGTAATCCCTCCTTCCAAGAAAAAAAAATGTTGAGTTTGGATAGCCCCCTTTTCTCCTTGTCAAAGATTGTTCAGCTAAATCGTCGATTTTTTTTTTTGTCCTCCACTCCCCATTTTTTCAAAAGCGATACTACTGCTTGTAATAGCTGAGAAAATAATATAACATTCCACTGTTTATTCTGTGACATTAATGAAGCCAAAGAGATGACATTTCAGGCTTTCTGGAAAGCCAAACTTGTGTTTTATATATTTTAAACATCAGTGGTACTTGAAGATTACCAATTTGTTTTTATTTTTTCTCAATTAAGCTTCGCTAATTAATAATCAACGAAAATTCCTCAAAAAATTCCGGAAATCATCTGGATTTTTTGGATTTTACAATCTTGCGCGTGCGCATTACATTCACGCTAAATCACGGTGTTCAAATCAATCTCCCTTGCAGAGTTGTCGTTCGTTTCTCTCTTATACACGAATGTATGAGCCGTTGGTCGAGAGTGTGTTCAAATCAGAGAAGACAAAAGTAAATACTAAGTAGATATATATTTGTTATTGTATAATTTCTCTAATACGAAATCAGTAATATATACGAACAGAATATACAGCAAATTTCCAATGAAAATTTACATGTATTTGTCATAGGAGTCGGACCCGGGGGGGGGGGGTGGCTAGGGGGCTTAGCCCCCCTTTTTTTGCAAAGATAGACACAATATAGGCATTGAAAATTGGGGCTTACCTTTCTTCGTGGGTTTAGCTCCCCCCCAACTTTCAAATAGCCACCCCACTTTCAATTTGCTTCTGACGCCTATGTTTGTATTATCGTAATCGTTTCTGAGTTTATATCCATACAAATGTGATATTGTGGCCACGTGGGTAATCATTCGCCATCTCGGAGACACATTTATTATATGTTATTTTATTTATATCTCTGACCATCTCAACGGAGGCAAAAAGCTCATGATCGTAGGAGCAACATTAATGTAACTAACCGATTTATTTTATCCCTCCTTTCTTTTATGCTTTTTTGAGGGGAACTGAAGGGGGGGGGGGGTGTTACAACTCCAGTTAGAATCACATCTTAGTGAAGTAGGCATTCTTTTTCCGCCAAAAATTACAATAATAACTACTATATAAAAATTATAGACTCGAATTTTTGGCCTTTAATACCGATAAATCGGAAGAATACTGTCTTTTGTTTTATATATTTTAAACATCATTGGTACTTGAAGATTACCAATTTGTTTTTATTTTTTCTCAATTAAGCTTCTATTTTTATTACTTTTTCTATGTACTAATTCAAGGATATTACATTAATTTTTATCAAAACAGACAGTCTTTTACAGATTATATACCTAGCTATTACCTGTGTATATATAAAGTATATGTATTAGCCGTGCTTAACTCTTTTATTGTTGAGGTCATATTTTGAACAAGTTGAGACTTGCAGTGTTAAAATTGTTACAAAAATTTTTACACCTTTACTTTAATAACTGATTGTGTAAAAATACCAGCTTAGCACATTTCTTCATTTTCATTACTTTGCTTGATATGTATCAGCAGTGTGCTCAACTCTTTGCTGTTGTCATATGTTCAATGAACATCCATAATTTCTTTTATTAAATTTGTTTGGAAGGGTGGAATTTATGTAAGCTCCGGCGTGATTCTAACTCATGACTTGATTTATAGCTAACTGGTGGTCAAACCCATTCTGCGCTACGCCGTTACGCAACAATTTAAAAAAAAACACAAACAAATACAAAACAAAACAAACACCAAAAAAAAAAAAACAGAATTATATTCACATTCATTGTTTATTTAAAAAATACCTTACAATATGAATGTGTCGATGTATCTATTTTGTAAATGTCCGATATGCACATGGATGCATTCATAACAATGTCAACCCGTGTACGCACGGGTCAGAGTCTAGTTTCTTAAAAAATTCTAAGATGTTTTTTTTTTCCATTCTGAAGAAAAAGTAAATGCATTTAAACTTGAGTTTAAAATTCCTGAAAAATATTCTTATTTGTTTCCAAATTGAATTTAAAGATATCTCCAGATTAATCAACTGAAAAAGGGATTATCTATTAATCTTAATTATCAGCGTCTATTTTGCTGGGAGGAAATATTGATTCTCATAATTTGAAATTGTCAAATTTATTTTTAAATTAGTATTCATCTGTACATTGACTTGTGTACATTTATGGATTTTAATAAATATAATTTAATATTATTTTCTTGTAAAATTTTCTTTACTTTGAAGTAAATATGTGAAATTTACTTATAACCACTCTAACATGATCGTATGTTCCATGAAACACAATATTCATTTGTAAGTTCTTATAATTACACAATTACCTTTCAAACGAAAAATTACAATAAAAGAATATTATACAACATGTTAGCAAACATATATGAAAACAATAACTAAAGAAATTTTCTTGATTTTTGTCATGTTTTAAATCGAGAGTAAGAGGTAATCACAACATTGTATGTTTCTGTTCATGTTCGACATCATGGGTATAGGAAAATGATAAATTCATCAAGAGTGTCGACCCTGTTATCGAAGTTTAAACAATACTATGATAACCTACATGTATAATCTGAACCTTTTAGAAGCAAAGCCAAATGATAAAGGTCATATTTTAGAAATAATAAGATGCTGAAAATAATAACTGCCGTTTATACCTGAGACTTAATTTGTACCATAAAATACTGATATGTCTGCATGTGATAAAACTGATCCAAATTAAGCTAGTGGATATGATTTTAGCATAATCAGTGAAATTGACACGCATATTAGATTTCAGTATGGTAAGTTGTAATCTTATTCTTCACGAGGGAACAATTATATATATATATATATATATATATATATATATATATATATATATATATATATATATATATATATATATATATATATATAAACATTTTTCTCTTCTCATCTCTCCATATTTTCAGAGCCTTATCAAAGTAGCAATTTGTTACATAAATAATTTTGAAATGATAAAATTACACTTGTGTTTTACACGAAGTCTGTGATAAATATCTATTAATAGCTATAAGTAATTAAATTATCCTCTAAACTTTAAAGCGACTAATATAACCTGTAACTACCATAATAACAGATTATTGATTATAGAACAAAGGTAATAAAGTATTACTGAGAAATGAGATCGACCAAGAATAAGAGTATTTTAACCAGTCACTTTTACATGCTTCCGAAAAAAAAAAAAAATCAGTAAAAGTTTTCCAAGTAAAGTACAGATGTATTTTTAGATTTTAATTGAGAATTTTTTTTTATAAAGAAATGTATTATACATTTATTTTATGCCAAAGTTTGGATGAAAAAAAAATATAAATATAAGTTTTTGCTTTTAATTTCCTGACATGCAATGTATGAAATTCATAGCTGCAAAGTATATATAAATGTTAATAAATGATAAAGAAAATGAAAGGGAAACAACTGCAAGGAAAATGAAAAGATAGAATATTGAAGTGAGAGGAAAAGAAAAATAACTGGATAAATCTGCAAAAAAAAAACTGAAAAAGACAAAATGTTTATTTGAGGGAAAGGGAAAAAGAGCTGGATAAAGCTGCAAGAAAATTGAAAAGACAAAATATTGTTGTGAAAGATAAAGAAAATGAAATGGAAACAACTGCAAGAAAAATAAAAAGGAAAAATGTTGAAGTGAGAGGAAAAGAAAATGAACTAGATAAAGCTGCTAGAAAATTCAAGAGGCAAAATGTTGAAAAATAAAGAAAATGAACGAGAAACAGCTGCAAGAAAACTGAAAAGGCAAAATGCTGAAGTGAGAGGAAAAGAAAGAGTAAATGGTAAGTCTGCAAGAAAGTTGAAAAGATTTAATTACGAAGTAAAACAAAAAGAAAACGAAGGCAATAGAATTTCAAAAAGCAAGTATAGAGAAGTGTAGAGAAACCCCTCTTATTCTTGAAAAAGAGCGATAAAACAAGCAAGCTTAACTGAATCACTTTTTCTATAAACAAAATGAGAGTTTGAACAATAAACAGACAGAATGAAAAATATATTTAACAAAGAAAATGAAAGAAATAGACTAATACAGTGTGGAATATACAAAGAAGACTGCATCCACAATTTTCATGAACAGATTAAACATGATTCATTTTCGTATGTCATGTTGTCATCAAACATGGTTTAAAAAAGTGTTTTAAAAGTGGAAAACACTACACTGACACAAGTAAGAGCAGATATCTAACTGGTATTATATTTCTGTTCATAATGCAGAATGGATATGCAAAACTTGCTATTCATCAATTAGAGAAAAAAAAACAAGATGTTTGTTCTTAATGGTTTGATATGGTCTCCTAAACCAAGAGGATAAGATTTGTTTTCATTAGAAGGGAAGCTGATAACACTTAAAATTCCCTTCATGCAAATTAGAGAGTTGCTAAGAGATGGATAATTTTCTATAAAAAGGAAATATTGAATGTACCCGTTGATATTCAAACAACTATAAATAGCTTACTTAGAAAGATGGATGAAAATATCACGAGTCCTGTTAAGTTAAAGAAAAAGTTGTCATACCAAATATGTGATTATCATGAAAATGTACTGAATGCATTACACTGGCCTTTGAACAATAGTGACTTCTACATGACATCAATTATCAATGTTGATAATAGCTGGTTTCAAGAAATTGTTCAAGAACTAGTGCAAACACAAACAGGAAGAGCTAAAGATACCGATAATCTTGATGCCGATGATGATGATGAATTTTGTGAAGTAGATGGAATTGATAGAGATGGTAATTGTGATACTCTCTTAGACAATGCCTCTCAAGACATGAGTTAACTTAGTCCCCTTAGTCTATATCAAAATACATGTAGGACTGTAGAATATTTATCATTTCCAATAATATTTTGTGGCAAGGGAAGATTACATGATTATGAAAGATAAGTGCATGTTTCGCATGCAGATATAGCTAATTAGTAATTGAAAAGTGTTTAAAGACGTGCTTCCCAGTCCGTTCCACACTTGATTCTCAAGTTGAAAAAATATAAATGAAACAAGTTATAGACAAATGCAACCTGGCTCTTAGGAAATGCAAAACCAAAAAAAAAGATCTATTACAGCAGATGAAATTTAAAATCCTGAACATGAGAATAGTATTGTTAGGCACAATGAAGGTTTCTTTGTGTTCAGACAGTTCAGGAATTCACCTGCATATCTTGAGACTAGAAAAAAGGATGACAGTATTTGCTATGATCGGACAGCTAGGTTTACCAACATGGGTTATGTCTTTGCAGCTGATACAAGATAGAATGACCTCATCAGAGCACTAGGAATGCTAAATGATGGAAAGATATACACTTACGAACAAATTGACAGCACGACATGGTTTGAAAAATCAAAATGAGTAAGAATGGATCCTATCATATGCACTAGGTATTTTGATCATAGGTTCCGTACATTTATGAATTCAGTGTTGAGGAGCGACCAACATCCAATAGGCATTGTGAAAACCTTCTCTTATAGAATCGAATTTCAACAAAGAGTATCACCACATGAGCACATGATTGTTTGGATAGAACAAAGACAGAATGATATAGATTAGATTACCAGACAGTGAATTCTTAAAACTTTTAGGAAGTCTGAACACAAAGCAGCGAGATTTTTCGATCATGTCTTGCAATTGGTCAAAACAAAAAGAGAACCTATTAATTTTTATCTGAGTTGATGGTGTTAGAAAATCTGTTTTGATAAAAGCTATTTATATCAAGCTCAGCACAGATATCTATGCTCCACTGAAAGTGAACATCCAGATAACATAAGAGTACTTCTTTGTGCTTATACTGGCGAGGCAGCATATAATAATGGAGGTTTAACTATCACATCTGCTTTCCATCAAATAATCAAAGTGAACAAATCTTACAATGTGATGAGTTGAAACACTTTTCGCACAAAGTACCAAAATTTAAAACTAATAATTATCGATGAGATATCAACAGTAGGAAATAGGTCGTTAGCTCTGATTAACAGTTGTATCATTGATGTTGGTGATTCTTAAACCTGTGATGGACAGTTGGATCTTTCAGGAATTAAACCATGATGCTCAAACTCTTGCAAGCATTCTTTGAAAGGAGCATTTTTTCAATTTTTTGATTTGGATGAAATAATGCGCAAGAAAGATGACATAGAGTTTGCTCATCTTCTTAATTGCCTTCGTTACAATGAACGACAGCCAAAAATATGAATGTAATACACATATACATAATAACAGAATCAAGTGACAATTATCCACACCATGCTCCTCATCTCTTTATGCAGAATTCTAAGTAGATGTATACAACAATCAAGTGACTGAAAAAAATGAAGGAGAAAAGATCACAGTGAATTCAGTGGATATTGTTAAATAAAGATTATTCAAAAGATCTTTAGTAAAAGCTGCTCAGATCTCGTTTTAAAGCAAATGATGTAAGCAACACTGTCAATTTGATGCAAAATTTGATTCTTGCTGTTGGGAGGATATATGATATCTCAGTCAATGTTGATGTATCTGATGGTTTGACAAATGGGTCATCATGTAAGGTGCAATAAATTGGAAGGAGAATGGAGGGCATATCAAGGTCAAACATAGTTTGGGTAAAATATTCTTGACTCTGCAGTAGGCAAAGCAACTCGCATGAAATATGATATAACTCATATCACGAGTGACAAACCTTAAGTAAACAGTTAAATGAAATTGAAGCATTTCCATCTTCTGTGGATTTAAATCACTTGTGTTACTATACACTGGGACTAAGAGGAGGAAACAAATTTACAGCACATTTTCTGGGAATAAAGGGGGTGGATGAAAATGCCACCCACTTTATTCCAAAGAACAGCTAGGGCCGAGATGACTCAGAAGAGCGTTGTGGCCCATGTTTTTTTTTCATATATTTACTTCCTTAGACCTGTATTTCAATTTGTTTATGAATACAACTACAAATACTGGAGACACCACATGTAAGCATTATCCTGTGAAATAATCTTGACAAATGACATACTATTTTATGTATTTTTTTGAGTTACTGCCTATTTGGAATACAGAAAATACATGCAAAATGCATACAGAGGAGATACTAGTACATTTTTTAAAATATATGTAATTCTGTAAATGAATATCAATAATTTCCAAAAGGAAAAAAATGTATCAAACATAGATGTACATCATAATGCATGTTTCAATTCATAAATAAAATTATATGAAGAAAAGAAGAATTCATAAGTGTTTATATTGTAAAATACACGTGTTACAACTTTAACAATAATCCAAACATTTCCTTACGTTTGTACAATATTTTTTCATTGATCCGTCTTGATTTCCCAAAACATTTTGAGAACTAAATTCTTCTAATATATCAGTAAAATTGGTTTGTCGTTACATGTATATGGTATTTGAAAGCTCCATATAATTTTATTGTTTCCATATACATGAAAGAACAATGTGAATATAGTCTGTTTATTGGGAATAATTAGGTAAATTAAATCAAAATGGAACAACACAAAAATTACATGAATCAAAATAGAATATAACCATGTAAAAAAGCAATATTAATAAAAGCGAATAAAGATTGCTCTTAGAATCAAATCTAACTGGATATGTACACAACGTTACTAACCTCAAGAATTCAGACATACAACAATTATTTACTTAGACATTTACCTTAGAAAAAAATTGAAACTCGAATCCTTTAAGTGTAATATATGAAAATTGTACAACTGTAAGGACAAAAACAGTCATAACATGTTACAATTATACATTAACTAAAGAAAACCCTTCAATAATATTAATTGTATAATTTATAATAAAAATATTATAATATCTAAAACATTTTTTAAAGAAAAGATCATAAAAGAAAAACTTAATTTGCTTCCCCTTTTGATCCTTAGCATATTGACCTTCTAAAATCAATTTATGATTCAAACTCCTCAATTTACTTCATTACACTAGTAATTACTACTTTATAAAATACGGTGAATATAATGTATAAATAATGCATGTAGGTGAAGGTATCATTGAATATTTTTACCCAAGAAAACCATTGACAATCCTTTTCTTAAGGTGTAAATTTTCAATGGTTACACTCAACTATATGCACTATTTTTTTTATTAATATTATATTGAATGTTTTCTACAAATATAAACATAAAACGGTAAACTGTATGCGCACAAATTCCGCGATTTCAACATGCTTTGGAATATTAGTAATGTTGACTATTTCTATGTTCTATCACATTGCATGGTTTCATCATTCAGACAGTAATGTTTCTCGATAATATCATAATATATAAATATAATTTGAATAATTTACATGAAAATATACGTATAATCTTAAAAACCAGTATTCTTAGAAAAAAATATACATTATTATGTCAGAATGTTGTTCTTGTTCTTTTCGTGTGAACTACTCCACGACCATCATCTGTAGAGAGGTGTTTGTACCGGAAAATTTGCGTCCGGTAACGAAATGCAATTAAAATCACGCATACAGTCATCAGTACCAAAGAAGCGACTGTAAGTCCTACAAGAACATACGATTTATATTCTATAACTGGTGTGTATGTACATGCAAGGTGGTAGAAGTCAAAATCTTTGATGAGAACATTTTCGGAGTTCCCAGGTTTGTGGCATTTCAGATTCTCCGCATGTTGCCGAGTTTGGGGTGTGCCCCATCCACGATATGTCTGAAGCCAGTGAACCCCACAACCACAGATAAAGTCATTGTCATTCATCATCATATCCATTAACATATGCCACTTGCACAAGTTTTTCGGTACAGACTGAAGAGCATTATTACTAATGATAACTGTTCTCAAGTTGTTCATGCTCTGGAGTAGATTTTCGGGGAGCTTTCTCAGGTTAGAATTCCTTGTCATATGTAGATCTCTTAGATCAAGACCTCCAAATGCATCTGGTGCAATATAGTTCAGAAGTGGCATTTCAGAAATTCGAAGATAACGAAGTTTTTTAAGTCTATAAAAAACCTGCGTTCCAATTTGCTTGATAATGTTACCACTTATATCTAAATGGTCAACATATACAAGATCACCCAAAGCTTGTGGCACTTCCTTGAGTCGATTTCCAACGATGCTGAACCGCCGTATTTGGCACTCCATTAAAGTGTTAGGATTTTGATGTCTGACTTCAAAAGAAAAAATCTCAATATGAATTATTCGATTATAGTCTAAACTAACACTTGTAATGTTGGGCAAGTTTGAAAATGTATAATCCAATATATGCGATATTCTGTTGAAATTCAAACTGATGGTATGGAGATTTGGAGTGCAGTTGAAGACATTTGATGGAATGGACAACAAACTGTTGTAGTCTAGATCCAGAATACGTAAACTCGGAATTGGAGATGTACACGAATCAATATTATTGAGCAAATTTTCGGCCAAACTAATATATTGTAGATTTGGAACATTATGGAATGCGTCCAACGACAGGTTTTTGATCAAATTTCTTTTCATGTATAGGATTGATAAACTTTTTAGACTGTAAAAAACTCCCTTTTCTATTCTTTTTAGGCTGTTGCATGAAAGGTTCAGCAGTGACAAATGAATCAGAGACGAAAACGTACGATTTTCGATGTCTGATATTTCGTTGTCATTCAAATACAATTTTTCTATGTTTATAAATTTTTCAAAATCTTTCTTGGTTAAGACGGTTAGATTGTTGTTGGATAAATCGAGGACTTTGATGACCGAAATATTTGCAAATTGCTGTGGGACTGAATTGTAGCCATGACACTTCACGAGACTATCTCTACAAGTGCAGTGTACAGGGCAGTCATCACCAGCTTTCGGGGCGACGTTTGGGGCGTTTACTGCCAGAATTATAACAACAAACCACATCTTCATCTTTTTATCTAAAAAAAGAGAATCAAAACTGAAAGCGTATAAAAGCATTACTAAAACAATTTTTTTGAAACTTTGATAATGTAAAAACTTGTAACATATCTTGAAAATCATTAGTACATGATCAAGTGTGCACAGATTTAGTCGGCAATTATATGTACTTGAATTATATTTTCTAGTACTGAAATTAAGAAGTTCTTCGAACAATCGAGTCTGTGATTCATTGCAAATGATTTAAATAATTTGATCGTTATATTTTTTAACTTATCAGTATTAATATCTTGCAAAATTTTGATTTATATATATATATATAACCACTGTAGCATATTATTATATTGATTTTTGAAAAATGTAAATTTTATTTGATAAATAAACAAATATCTTTTTTAACAAAAACTGAAATAATTGATAATAGTCAATGAATATAATTATGATTATAATAACGAACTGTATGAAACAACTAAAAAAATATTTTGTGTGTGCATGTTTGAAATCATGGCTAGTAGATAATAGCAAATTATCACAATTTATGTATGTTCGACATCATGGGTATCGGAGATCACAAAACTATCACGAATTTCGAACTTGTTATCAACGTTTAAAGACGAACTGATAATCATAAAATCTATGTGAAGTTGTGAACCCTTAACATTAAAAGCTGAATGAAATTTTATCATATGAAAAAATAACCCTTAAAACATTCTTTCCTTTTAGGAAGCGAGACAGAATTTAATATTGATAAATGGATATACATGTATAGCGAACCTTGTACAAAAATAAGCCAATTGATTTTAACATTTTTTAAGCACTTATACTGTATTTTATAAGTAATCGTTCATTGCTCTTTAACCTATCTCTCATAAATATATAATATTATCATTCTCTTAACATATATGAAACGTTTTTAACTCAAAGATTCTACAAATCAAACACCAGAGACTATAAATAGGTTTTTAAAACCGGATTTTTTTTAACTTAGCTTTTATAAGTAATTATTGATAAAAAGAACTAATTCCAGGAAAATGAGATCAAACAAGAAAGCATTTTTTTAAATAATCACTTTTACAGGTTCTATCTTAAAGGTAAAATCAATGGAAATCTTCGATAGGGGAACACTGTACGGTCAAATACTTATTAAGATAAAAAAAATTAGAGAGCACTTGAAATAATTTTCTGTCCGTCAACCATTTTACAGAAAAAATGGAACTTTTCTCCTCATTACTCTAAATTTCTCCTTTTAAGTGGAATGGTTAAAGAACGTAGTTGCCTAAATAACTTAATAATATATGATTTATATACCTTTGATTTCTATGTAATGTAAATGGTGTTCTTTCATTGATAACTTATACCTATAGTATCTCCAGACCATCCCAAGCTTAAGACGTTGCGCACGGTGTTGGTACTATAAAATCTGACTCTTTAGATGTCGTAAAGAAACTGGCGTTTTCAAGATGTTAAAGTTACTAGAAATTAAAAATGAAATTAATTATTTTATCCAAGGTAATAAATCATTCTAAAAATTCTCTTTTTAATAATCTAAAAATATGTTAGTTATGATATGGCTTTATTCATTATTGGTTATTACGGCGAAATTCCCGTGTCCAACGTTACATAAATTATTGTTCGCGCAACTACAAGATATAAAAAGATCCACATCCAATCCTCTAAATTAAATGAAATTTAGGAAATGCAATAATATGTATGCATTCTTTGTGATATTGTTGAATTTTTAACATCATTTTCTCAATTTCATGAGTTTGGGCTGAATCTAAAGTGCGTAAGTAAAATGTCCAACAGAAAAAAAAAGTTTCCTAACGCTGACATTAGTGAGGGAGGCCTTACTAATATTTACGTATTAGCAGTAATATGATATGTATCAACATATATAATTTTAGAAACATATGTACTTAAGGATTACTCATCAAAATTTATCATTGTTTGGCATTTATGTCTAGTACATATCGCCATGTGGGCTAATGTCAGCGTTAGGAAACTTTTTTTTTCTGAACATATCACGTTATTGTTCTCAATTTTTTGCTAAAAATGAGAATGAGAACACCCCCTCCCAAAAAAGTAATAGGATTTCTGAATTTGGTGATAAACCAGTTTTTTTTTAAAATTTGGTAGGGTTTTTAAAAGAGAAACGTCCCCATCCCATTTTTTTTCGTTTTGTTGTCAATACCCCCCCCCCATTTATAAAGAGAGCTTAACTACTGGGGCTGGGAAAAATAAAACAAGCAAAACTTCAATTCAATATAAGGCATTTTTTTTCAGTCCAGCAACCTCCTATAATTCAAGAACCAATCTATCGATTCTCAAAACATATCAGTACAAAAGCCCAAATTTAAAACAAAAACTTTATACCGGTCTTTCCCCTCTAAAATCTTTCTCGTAAAACTGGCTCTTGAGTAGGATTTCCCCAACAGAAATCCCACACCAGATTCAATTTTTCGGGGGAATCCCTACTCTGTGTAACAGTTATAAAGTGCGATTCCCTGATGGGCCAATTTACCGCTTCTCCTATAAAATATCATGCCAGTGCTTGTATATGATGGGAAGGAGGGGGCGACACATGGTTACAAATGTCCCTTCTATAATTTTTCCACAGGTACCATCGCAGTAGACAATCTTAAAGAAACTTCACAAAAATTGTAATAAAAAGTATAGTTGTATCAACATTTAATTTAAAAAGGGGGGGGGGGTATTTTTAATGGATTTTTTTTTCTCCAGTTATATTTCATCAAACTACATGTACATAATATTGATTAAGTGTCTCTCCAAGTTTCTGGGGTTTAAAATAGCTGTCCAGTATTACACCTCTGTGGTCGAGAGCTCATACCTACATGTATCCTAGGGCTTGCAAGAGCAATGCTTCTTGTTTTGTGTGTTTTTTTTACTACTAAGCTTTCATACTAATATAAACTTGAACAATTCTTGAGTGAAAACACTAATATTTCCTTTAAAAATCAGTTGACTTTCATATAAACTTAAATAATGTCGATATGACTTTCATATAAACTTAAATAATGTCGATATGATTTTAGTATTGATAAAACAGGGGAAAAACTACTCTGAGAAAGAAAGAGGGGAAAAATAGGCTCTTAGTCTAGTCTAAGATTTCCCTTCGGGGGAAGTCCCACTCCTGAGTATAGATTCGGGGGGGGGGGGGGCTGGTTATGGGGAAAATCCTACTTTGTACACCGGTTGTCATAAAAATTACATCATTCAAATGTTTTGATTTCATAATTCCATTTTTCTCGTAGAAAGATACATTTTCTCTATCATAGAAAAATATATTCCTTTGCAAAATCAAGGTTGTAAATGCTAAGTACATTACCTAATTTAACATATTTTAGAAAAAATATAGAAAGAAAATGACAGAATTCGAAAGGCTCAATAAAAAGGCAAGCGGGGGAGGTCGGGAAGGGGGCCCGGACCCCCCTCCCTGGGATTTCAATTACAATTTTTTTTTGCCTGTCAAAAACTTTGAGAGTCATATTTTTTTTAAATTGGAACCGTGCATGAAAGGACTACCAATTTTCTGTGCTTTTCTCTGATCTTGGGTGTCAAAAACCAAAGCGCATGCGGGGCTTGATAGAAATAGAAAACTTGAAATGACCTAATGGAAAAAATAATGATGGAGAAACGGTTGAAATAGAAAGCTACTTGATGTTTTTCTCTTTGCAAGACAGAGAGTACAAAGTGAGAAAATTAAATAGAAAGAGGAATCAAGGATATGAATGGGGATATGTATGTCTGACAATTTCATATTAAAAATCTTACAATTTATTTATAAGATTATAAGATTTTTTAGTGTACATCTTAATATTTTCAACGAAGATTCAAAAATTGATAAGTTTGTGCCCTGTTATTTTATCTAATTTTTAAAAAAAAAATAAATAAATAAATAAAATTCACATTAAACAACTAAAATATGCAATTATAACGTTGAAAATGTTGTAACAACGTTGACTTCAATAACGTTATTTTGACGTAACGTCAATGTGTACCAACACCGTGCGCAACGTCCTAGCTGTATATTTACGTGCTATACACTGAAAGTGTTTTGTGAGACAAATATTTGCAAAATTCAGAAACGCCTAAGTCCCCTTTTCAATATATTGAAATTTTACCACTTTACATGGATTTTTCCATGCAAGTTCACTGACGAAGTGGACAGCAGGAACTCCAACTAGGTTTTGAACATGATGCGCAAATTAACCTACTTCCCATGTGCAATACGGAAATTACCTTTTTGTCATCTTGGCAACAAGAATGTACTTCTACGCAAATGCTAATAATAAAGTACAATAGGTGAATATATCGAACAGTGATCGATCTCAAAAAAGCTATAAACAATACAAATCTCATTAATCTGTGAAAAGTGAAGAAAAAAACAAGGTCCTTTCAGTGCATACGGTACTTCGATTACTACAAAGTGAAAGTGCCTAAAATCTCATAAATGCTTGACAATTATACACGTATTTTTGCATATGTGGATATACCTCTATCAAGCATAATAAGATATAAGGGGAAAAGTTCGCGTCTGCACGGCTTTCTTCACAATAAAGTATTCGCGATCGGTGCCTTTTACCCCCCCCCCCCCTCCCTCTTTCGGTTATACGTGTAGTTGATGCATGAACTCAAATTTTGTTTTAATCATTTCGCTAATAAAGCTAATTACTAAAATTATTGACCACACATGTTTAACTATTCCTGCCATCTTTACCTCAAATTACAACTGAGCAAAACAATACTTAAAATACATAAATGTAATCGAGTCAAAGCAATAGTGAAATTAGCCATCACCTAGTTTGCTGTAAAACTCTAAATATCAATATTTTATTTATATTTTATTATACTTCTGAATCAAACCAAATGTTGCTACAATTTTACTTTCTAAAAATTTCCATGACCTTACCGTTTTATCGATTCTTCGAGGAACAAGTTTGTAAAGAAATAAACCATTATGCAATACCCATCATGATAAATTATGAATATTGGCGAAGAACCACATCCGAATGGACGTTAATTATCCGGAATTGTAGAAAAACGATTTGGATTACTGAGATAAGTTTTGCATATCCATATATGTCATTTATAGACTGTAAAAATGTTCCCCCGTTTTACCGCCAATATTTGTACCTCGACATTTATTTATTTGGCGTTATAACGGGGGAGGCATTAAAACGGGGAATGCAATTATAGGCACTTGAAAGCAGATAGAATATTATTGCTCTTCATTGTTATTCAATCTTTAATATTTTTTGCTACACCTTTAATTTTAATAATATTTATCCATTGTTGATTTTTTTTTATTTTATTGTTTAATAGTAACAAAGCGTCTGTTATTATACCCCACGCAACTAGTTGCGGGGGGTATAATGTTTATGACCCGTCAGTCAGTCAGTCCGTCAGTCCTTTTTTTTTTTTTTTTTGTCAGCGCAACTCCTCTTAAACCGCTGCACAGATTTCCGTCAAACTTTGCAGATATATAGGACACAGTATGTAGTTATGCATGTTGCCAGGAAATTCCAATTTCATTATTTTTTCCTGGGAATTTTGGCACTTTTCAACTTAGATTTTTGGCCATATCTTGAATGTAGAGATGAACAGTTTGTCAGCGCAACTCGTCTTAAATCGATGCACAGAATTTCGTCAAACTTTGCAGATATTTAAGACACAGTGTGTACAGTGCATATTGCCAGGAAATTCAAATTCCATAATTTTGTCCTGTGAATTTTGGCACTTTTCAACTTAGTTTTTTGGTCATAGCTTGAAAATAGAGAGGAACAGTTTGTCAGCGCAACTCCTCTTAAACCGCTGCACAGAATTTCATCAAACTTTGCAGATATTTAGAACAAAGTGTGTAGTTGTGCATATTGCCAGGAAATTCAAATTCCATTATTTTTGGCCTTCGAGTTTTGGCTATTATTAAAGAAACTTCCTAGCTACGTAATAAGGAAATCCACTGGAATCAGCTTTTGTAATGGAATTTTATATGAAATAGTTTATGACCTTAAAATACCCCTATTGATGTTAAGATCAAAATTTCAATGATTCAACACACCCACAAAATCTTGGATAAAAGTACGCAAAAGGTCCCCCCCCCCCACACACACACATGCACACACACATACCTCAAATTAGTGCTTTGCCTTAAATAATTTCATAAGTACAGTTTATAAACAAATTCATGACTACATCATAATTTTGTTTCCATCAATTATTTAAATGTGTAAATTGTCATACGTTGGACATAGGCGTCGGAACCGGGGGGGGGGGGGGGCTTAGCCCCCCACTTTTTTTTTTTGCCAAGATAGACATAATATAGGCATTTAACATTGGGTGTAGGTTTAGTCCCCCACTTTTTTTTCACTTTCAATTAGTCCCCCCCCCTTTAAATTTGCTTCCGACGTCTATGTTGGACATGGACTTACACTCATTAACAAATCGAAATCACTGAGGAATTTAAATAATAGTTTTTCAGCATATTTCCTGCACTGAATTTCCTGAAACTTTGTAGGTATTTCAGACATAATGTGTAGATTTGTATATGACCAAGAAATTTTTATTCCATTATTTATCTAGAAACTTAAGCCCAATTAAATGTGTAAAAGACAAAGATGTGGATGTCCTTATATGCATGAAATTTTGAGATATACTGATTATTTAAAGTGCACCGTGCCATTTATTATGTGTTGCATTGTAAAGTTTGGGGGAACGTGGGGTATGTGAGCTTGCTCACTTTTTCTTTCGTTTTCTGATACAAAATCCTTAGACTGAAAATATCGATACACTTATCAAAACTTGTGTAGTGAAATTCCTTTGATCGAGTTAATAATTATATAATCAGGGTTAAATTTAGTCTTAGCGATCAGAAGTTATCTCCTATGTCCAGGCATTGTTTCAAACGTTTAGAAGAACAAGATCTGACTCAGCAGATCTTGATAAAGTATATTTATATATTTATAAGCTTATAAGCGCTTATAAGCGGGCTCATTCAAGTCTCGGTGTTCAGTTATTGAGAAGCCGTAGAAGAAGAAGGACGTGTTACGGACAAGGTAAGGTATTTGTGTTAGCTCATTTGCGGTGTATCAAACTGCTGCATACGGACCATTTGAGCTACATGAATCCTTACAGGTTACTAAATCAGAGTAAATTGCTATATTATAAACGGGTGTTTGAATCCCGGTGTTCGAAACTATAGGTCTGGGAGCTAGTGCTCAAACATAGTGTCAGACCAGGGGATTAGTACGTAGACTAGGAGATAACAAGTTATGGAAAATTATAATAAAATAGAGAATCAGTTTAAATCATAGTGTTGTTGATTATTATTGATTGTGTTTGTTATTATATTGAATCCAATCAGCTGAATACGTCAAGTAACGTAAAGGAAAATTCTTTATCTATACTTCATCCGTGGTCGAACCCACAAAATACATTACACTTGCTTATCAGAATGCTTGTCCGGCGCCCGTGTTTTCAAAACTATGTGGATATATTATTCAGTTTTTCACACCTAGGAACTTGGACACTATGTAAAAATCCCAACTGCTGCTTGTAAACACAGCATGGCTTGATTATCTCGTGAATTTACCCAACATGGATTGGTTACGCTCCGTTGCACATGACACCTGTGAAATATATACTTAACATGCTTAATAGTGAGGCACATGCACTACTTAATTTTTACGTCACTTTAGAGTATTAAATGTAATCTGACAGTTTAAATATCTATGCATCCATTATTATTTTATAAAAAATATATATATTCTGAAATTAATGATTGTCGTTAAATTTTGTTATATGTACACCGCAGATCTACCGATCCGATAGTCAAAAAAGTCTCCTTATTGGTAGTAATCATTGGGGGTGATAATAACCAAAATTGACAGAATTGTACCTGAAATATACAGTAGCGGACGGCGATAGGCGATGGATGGCGGTAAAACGGGGTTTTATATAGCGCAGAAATGCTGCCATTATATATATATATATATATATATATATATATATATATATATATATATATATATATATATATATATACTGTTATATGACTGACCATGCAAACATTTACGACATTTAAACAACAAGAGGCCCAGGGGCCACATCGCTCACCTGAGCACTATGGCTAGGAAAAAGCAGAAATCATTTCAATCTTGAAAGGTTGAAAAGTTTAAATATAAAAGTGGTTGGGGGGGGGGGGGTGTCAGGAATTGAACAAATTTGAATCTACATTATCTGAGGATGCTTCCATTTAAATATGACCAATCATGGCTTTGCTGTTCTCGAGTAGAAGATTTTTAAAGATTTAACCTATGTATTCCTATGTAAAACTTTGATCACCCATTGTGGCCCCACCCGATCCCCAGGGGTCATGTTTGAACAAACTTGAATGTACACTATCTAAGAATGCTTCCATATAAATATGACCAATCATGGCTTTGCTATTCTTAACAAATTGTTTTTTTTTTAAAGATTTCTACTATGTGTTCCAATGTAAAACTTTGATCGCCCATTGTGGCCCCACCCTACCCCCGGGGGTCCTGATTCGAAGAAATTTGTATGTACACTATCTGAGGATGCTACCATATAAATATGACCAATCATGGCTTTGCTGTTCTTGAGAAGAAGATTTTTACTATGTGTTCCTATGTAAAACTTTGATCGCCCATTGTGGCCCCACCCGATCCCCGGGGGTCATGATTTGAACAAATTTGAATGTACACTATCTGAGGATGCTACCATATAAATATGACCAATCATGGCTTTGCTGTTCTTGAGAAGAAGATTTTTAAAGATTTTTCCTATATATTCCTATGTAAAACTTTGATCGCCCATTGTGGTCCCACCCGACCCCCGGGGGTCATGATTTGAAAAAAATTGAATCTACACTACCTGAGGATGCTTCCATGTAAATATGACCAATTATGGCTTTGTTGTTCTTGAGAAGAAGATTTTTAAAGATTTTTCCTATATATTCCTATGTAAAACTTTGATCGCCCATTGTGGCCCCACCCTACCCCCGGGGGTCATGATTTGAACAAACTTGAATCTACACTACCTGAGGATGCTTCCAAGTAAATATGACCAATCATGGCTTTGCTGTTCTTGAGAAGAAGATTTTTGAAGATTTTTCCTATATATTCCTATGTAAAACTTTGATCTCCCATTGTGGCCCCACCCGACCCCCGGGGGTCATGATTTGAACAAACTTGAATGTACACTATCTGAGGATGCTACCATATAAATATGACCAATTATGGCTTTGCTGTTCTTGAGAAGAAGATTTTTAAAGATTTTTCCTGTATATTTCCTATGTAAAACTTCGATCGCCCATTGCGGCCCCACCCTATCCCCGGGGGTCATGATTTGAACAAACTTGAATCTACACTACCTGAGGATGCTTCCACATAAGTTTCATGTTTTCAAGCACAGTGGTTCTTGAGAAGAAGATTTTTTAATGATGCCATTAATTTTTCACGAATTCTTAATTATCTCCCCTTGGAAGAGGGCGTGGCCCTTCATTTGAACAAACTTGAATCCCCTTTACCCAAGGATACTTTGTGGCAAGTTTGGTTGAAATTGGCCCAGTGGTTCTTGAGAAGAAGTCGAAAATGTGAAAAGTTTACAGACGGACAGACGGACTACAGACAAAATGTGATCAGAAAAGCTCACTTGAGCCTTCGGCTCAGGTGAGCTAAAAAGTAAGACATTACAAATGCAATATGTATGAAACTGTTATATAGATAACAAATTTACAAAATCATGTTTTAATTTTTTTCACTTTGAAAAAAGAAAACAGTTCTAAATGCAAAATAACGAAATGTCCTGAAGAATCCTTTCCTAAGTCTTCCTAAAGAATTCCAGTATCTTGAGAAAAAAATCACAGAAAAATACATATACCTCACTACACATATATAAAGCTCTTTTCCTGAAAACACTATTTTCACAAAACAATTAACATGATTGACTGACGAAATCCTCGTCATTCATCATGTTCCTTTTGATCTTTACTTCAGATAAGAATATCTCCAATGATGGCTTCATATCTTCCAAAGTCTTTCACCAGATCGCAGATACGAGATCCGAGGTTTCTTTAACGGGGGTAAAATTTGGCATTCTGCCAATAGTATGCCAATAATTTTGCCGGAACTTTTTTGCCCGAATCGGAGTTGCATGACATTGTAAAGGAGAGGAATTCTTATTTTCTATATGAGTTTATAGTTGGTTTAATATACCAGTAAGCTTGAATACCGATTAATACGCAAGAGTTTGAGTAAAAACCAGATTAAAGGTATACATGTATTATTTAACAATAGACTGATCAAAGTTATTTTTCTAGTGATTAGTACATAGCAAGGGGTACATAGCGGTCTACTACCAAACCGCTAAAATAAGCCACAGTTAGCAGCCCGCTTAAATTCCCGCTATACGGCAGCTCTCTAGTAGATTTCCGACGCAGATTTGATGCCAAAGGGCATTCTGATGAAGCTGTTAAAGGTGCATATCTGGGTGCTCTGCTCACTTCTCATCAAGTTTGAATTGCCAATATCCGGATATTTCATCTAGTTTTGTAAACATACTAGCATCCCTGATTTGTGTGATGACTTCATTCACTGTCTTAAATGGGATATGTTCACGACTCTGTTTATGTCCTCCACGAGGCGAACAGACTTTGATTGCTTTTATTGGGTTTGTGCAGAATGGTTTCTTTTGTGGCATTTCTTACATGTTTGCTTTAATGCAAAAAGTGTAGATAACGGTGAAAAAATCAGAAATTCTATTAACAATACCAATCTGTGAACAGGACAAAAAACACGGACCCCTTGAAATTCCAGAGGTGGAATCAGGTGCCTAGGAGGAGTAAGCATTCCCAGTTGACCCGTCACATCCGCCGTGAATCCTTTGTATTTATCAGGTAGATGGAACATTCCGTAGTCAAATTCAGTATTAAACCAAAGGCCTAACAATATTGGTATGAAACATGTCAGCCAAAATGTGACCCAAAGATAGGTTATATTTCCTAACAAGATCAGTATAACGACCATAGAATTTACGAAGGCTTGGAATGGTTTCCCATCATGTTTGTATTCACATCTAGTACATAGTTTGTCTCACTTAATTTCACTTAACTTCTGTTTGGGTTGTTGACATTTCCAGGCGCTTGTGGAAGAAACAGTCACTACTCTATCTTTACGTCTTAGGTTTGATCCATTTAAATATCCAAAGCGTGTTTGTTTTGTCAACATGATTTTTGACTGGGATTTTTTTTTAATAAATATTGTTGTTAACCAAAACACCAGTCGCATTATTGAAATTTTTTTATACATATTATATGTAAACATGTATTGTAACTATTGTCATTTATTGTGTAAGAAAAATGTGCGTCTCAACCGAACTTTAATGTACACTTACTCAGAAGTTAGGGGCCATTAATAGTTTTGAGATAATTTTTTTATTCATCTCCTCAGACCTTTCATATAACAAATTTAGATTCGGACTTTATGTTTGAGTAGAATGTAAACTCTCGAGATTTAGTAAGCACAAGTTTCAAAATCATCTGTAAATTTATTCATTTTATATTGTTTTCTAAGGAATTGAATAAATGACAAGAAATTTAGAATGCATTGTTTCACTTTAATTCGATATTAACAAAAGTTGCAAGCAATAAGCACGCTTAACTTTATTGAACGTTAAAGATTCGTCAAGTTTCAAAATTTTCTAACTACACATTTAGGAATGAGTATATCAATCAAAAATTTTACATAATTCTTTCTTTTGCAATCTCATACCCTGGGCAAGTCGTCGTAGGCTGTTTTGAAGGATCTGTTGTCATTATTCAATCAAAGCATCTTACAATTCCTGAAAATGTCCATATTTTGGGGTTCTCTCATTAACTTTAAGTCCAAGATAATCCCACACTTGTTCAATGGGGTTCATGTCTTGGGAAAATGGCAGGCCAGAACAAAGAAGAAATGCTTCATGGAGAAGATAATACGTTACTATTTGGGCCCAATGGAGTCTAGCGTTGTCATTCATTAGTCCAAGTCGACTTGCAAATGAGTTATCATCCAAATGACTCACAAGTCGTGGGCATACACTGCAGGATGTTATCCCTGTACATTTGTTCTGTTTAAGTCCCATTCAGAATGAGCAGATCCAATTTACACTGCAAAGAGAAACGTCATCACACTGTTAAGCCGCCTTCACCAAAGGTTTTTGTTCCCAATATATGTTGCTGGTTGTATTTAGAATTTGGATATTTCCTAACCCGAACCTACCGTTTACCGGATATAGCAAGAATCAGCTTTAATCTGACCAATGAACTCTCTGCTTCGACCGAATGTTTTACTTCGTAAATTGCTGTGCACACTTATAATCTTGCTACATAGTGTCTTGGGGATAAGAGTGGACGTTTTATTTGGCGTTCCTTGGTTAGCTTCCTATTCACTGTACTTTTGCTGATGCGAGCTTGGGTGTTCCACTTGCTTTTTAGTGTGTTTACAGTGTCAAAAAGCTTCTATTTTGCTTGTCTTTTTAGAATTCGATCTCCCCTCTACTTAGTCTTTCGAAGTATTCAAGTTCTTTTACGTTCTTCCACATTCCCAGATCCCCTCCAGTGCTGTACCTAACGCATATTAACAGTGTGATTAAATTAAGTGTTTGTCAGTCCGTTTTTACGTCATTCTAGTTCTTATCATTCCAATTTCCTGCCAATTTTCTGCATCGGATAGTTTCCGACGAAACATGGTTGTTGCGAAAAACTTTTTTTGATCCTGTTTTCTTCAAGCTAAGCTAATGCTAACATTGATGTGAATTGAAAACTGCATTGTTCGAACACACATAGTGACCTCATAAAAACCAGTTGTGCAAGTATTTGAATAGAGAGATTGATGAATATATAGAAATACATAATACGCAAATATTTCGATTAAATACTAGTAGTACATCCGAAATTTTTCTATCCAAAATATTTTTTTATTTTCGATTTATAAATCCAAATCTGTGGTCATATCTTTTGAGTAATACTTTCTGTTTTCTGCTACTTAAAATTGGACAAAATGTGTCAAGATTTAATGCCTAAGTTTGGAAAGATGAACTAAAAATATATACGTATATGATAAAATACCATTACATGAATTTAATTTAAAAACAATCTTTGATAATGAATGTTCTGTAATTAAAATTGATCTTCATTAAAACACACGCAGATAAAGATGAAAGATCACGTACATATGTACTTCGTCAATGTTAAGAGCACCGTCACTGTAGCTAAGTCAGTTGAGCGCTCGCTCCGTAGTCGTGTGTCAAGACCCAGTCGCGACAGACGTGTTCCTTCGCCAGTCCCTCGGTACTTTGAAGTGAAAGTTGCGGGTCTTTCGGATGAGACCTTAAAAACCGAGGCCCCGTGTCATGTTTGTTTGTTTATTGTTTAACGTCCCTCTCGAGAATTTTTCATTCATATGGAGACGCCACCACTTGCCGGTGGAGAGCTACAAATTTTGACCTATACTCGGCACTAAGGGCCATTGAGCAGTGAGGGATCTTTTTCGTGCCAGCACCTAGTGCGACACGGGACCTCGGTTTATACGGTCTCATCCGAAAGACCGGTCTCCACGTCCCACAGTGGGATTCGAACCCGCGACGTAAGAATCAACTCCCCGTGTCATGATAAAGTTTCCTCACTGCTTAATTGCTCTGAGTGCCAAGTAAAGTTATCAATTTAAAGGCCGTCACCGGTATATGGTGAAGTCACTACATGAGTGAAAAATTCTCGAATGAGACGTAAAAACAACATACAATCATTTTTTTAGAAAGTGTATATTTTACAGATTTCATCATTTTTATATCATAAATTGCTTTCGAAGCACAAGCTAGCCTATCTGTAATATTTCTATTTTTATGGATCACTATCAGGCACAACTTCCGTATGTAAACCATGGGTAGGATCGTTTGTGATCTGCTTTGTCATTAAGCAAAAGAAAGGAATCTTTAAAATTTGATTACTAGTAAAATGGAAAAAAAAAAAACATGACAACTCAAGTTTTTCCTACCTAGCTATCACTTTTCTATGACATATCTTTGCACTACAAATTGAGGTCGATTCGATTGATTGATTGTATTTTGTTTAACGTCCCTCTCGAAAATTTTCACTCATATGGAGACGCCACCACTTGCCGGTGGAGAGCTGCAACTTTTGTCCTATACTCGGCACTTACGGCCATTGAGCAGTGAGGGATCTTTTTCGTGCCAGCACCTACTGCGACACGGGACCTCGGTTTATACGGTCTCATCCGAAGGACCGGTCTCCACGTCCCACAGTGGAATTCGAACCCGCGATGTAAGGATCAACTCCTTACTTCGCGACTCTAGAGCAGACGCTCTAACCACTGCGCCACGCGGGCGACTAGGTCGATTCGATGATTTATAATCGATAGATCTATGTTAAATTTTCGAATCTTTTTGTAAGTTAGTTTGTGCAAAGAAGATAACATACATTGACTAAATGCAGATCTTCAACATACAAATACGTTCCATGACGTGCCAGTGCAGTATAAAGTGAAATTCTAAAAACGCAATGATTCCAAGACTTTCTGAATAATGTAAAAACTGATATCAGAAAAGATCAGCTTACTGCAAAGTCAATTACTGATACACAGTTGTCTCTTTTTCTCTATATATATATATATATATATATATATATATATATATATATATATATATATATATATATATATATATATATATATATATATATATGCATGTCCCTCCCAAAAAGCAAAAACCTTGACCATAGTGGATTGCAAGAAGTTTAATTTGCAATTTGCAGAACTCTTAAATAAGCAGATCGATGTCAGGAGAGAAAGACAAAAAAATTAAAAAAACAAAAACAAAATTTATTTAATCTCAAACAGCAAGTTTTCAATATAAAAGTAGATGAATCTCAAAAAAGTTCTCGTTTAAAGGCAACGAATAGAGTGATTAAGATGACAAAGAGAAAAAAAATATTTTACAAGTTTTCTTATCTGTATCATGATTCAATCTCCTATGTTTCTTTATCTTTTAGTTTGGGGTGAGGTCGTTGTCTGTCAATTTCGATACGAATACAATTTTAAATGCTAGTACATTGTACCTAAAATACTTTTTTCATTATAAATCCCTTTAGTACCTTACGATTTATATTTATTTACCATTACAGATTTATTGCAAAATCCAAAACATTGGGAGATCCAGCTGGAAGAGTAGTTGGGATGTTCTAGAGATTCAAAACTTACAAGCTTTAAAAACTATTCTTTTTTAATTTATAAATACACCAAATACCCTTTTCATGCGTTTTATCCTGCATACAATAAACCCCTTCTTTCCGAATACGCAGTATATCAGAATCTGTCATTTTAAAAAAGCTAAATAAAGAAAATGCACATATGCATATGTAATAGAAAATAATATGCCAAATATATAGAAGCTATACTTTTGAAAAATAAAGAATTCTACAATCGTATAAATTGACATATTAAAAAAAAGTCAAGCAGTCCAGCACTCTTTGGCAAAACAATAGGACGAATTTTAAGGACAAAATTAAGAAATTTGAGCTAAGGGCTAAAATTAGGAAATTTATAACTTTATAAGGACAGTTTTAGACAGTTCAAAGGACCAACCTATGCAATTTTAACAGTAAGTATTAACAGTAAGTAAACTGACAAAAAATATTTTAAGAACAGGAAGCGCGTCTTAACACTGATGAAATGCACTTCACTGCAAAATCTGAATAAGAACTGCAAACTACATTAGGACACATTTTGAATGGATGCATTTTCAAATTGCTCAAGTACAAATATATATATTTATTACATTTTCAACAGTGAAATACTGTAATTTGTTTACTGAATAAAAGTGATATTCTGACTCAGTGAGAAAGGATATCAAAATATGGTATTTCTGTGTATATCAGAAGTATGGCAAAACTTACAATTTTCCTTCCCTTCATGAAGAATGTTTTTTTAAAAAAATCCCTGGTCTATTATAAGATAGAGTTAATGAACCACCCTGACATAGACTAATAGTTATACTGCCAAAGTTTTTCCAAATATGTCTTTAAAAATCCATGTTTACTTTTTTCAATCTCGCAATCACTTAGCTATGACGTCTCAACCGCTCAACTATGACGTCACAGCCCATGACACTGAGTAAAGAAAAGACAGAGGCAAAGGGAAAATCTCAGAAAATGTAATAAACAGAAAATTCAATGTTTTGTAGATGAATATGGAATTTATTTCACTAGTGAGACAGGATTTTTTGATACTTTCACTCGTGCTTTGCACTCGTGAAAATATCAAAAAATCCTGTTCCACCTGTGAAATAAATTCCATATTCTTCTACAAAACATTGAATATTCTCTATTTATTACATTTTCAACAGTGAAATACTGTGACTTATTCATTGAATAAAAGTGATATTCTCTCACAGTGTGAAAGGATACCAAAGTGATATTCTCTCACAGTGTGAAAGGATATCAAAGAAAGTAGAAATGATTTCTGGTCTGTCATAAGATAGAAATAGTAACTAAACCATCTTAATAGAGACTAAAACTGTAAATTTTCTCCCAAATGTATTGTTAAAAACAATTTTACAATGTTTTCAATCTCACAATTCCTAAGCTATGACGTCACAGCCTACAACACTGTGTTATTAGAAAAGACAGAGGCAAAGAAAAATGAAAGAAAATGTAATAAACAGAAAATTCAATGTTTTGTAGTTGGATATGAAATTTATTTCACTCGTGAGACAGGATTTTTTTATATTTTCACTCGTGCTTCGCACTCGTGAAAATATCAAAAAATCCTGTCCCACTTGTGAAATAAATTCCATATCCAACAACAAAACATTGAATATCCTCTCTCTCTCTCTCTCTCTCTCTCTCTCTATATATATATATATATATTTCAGGGCCACTGGACAGCATGAAAAATATATCTTGTTTTCAATTTCAATTCATAGATAAACTTATTTGTAGAAAAATAGAGTGAATAGGTATTTGCAAAGGATCATCATCTCTCAACTTGAAAGGAAAACTAAAACTTCTTTTCTATGATTGTATATGACCATTTCATGTCAGCTGATCTTGCTTCATATGAGAACTTAGATTTCATTATAATTGCAACTTCCTTAAAATCCAAATATCAGCAAAAGGCATAATAAAAGATTCATATATCGTTGTAAATTAATTTCATAAAAGTTCCATATTGACTTTGTCGTACAAAATTGTTTCCATCCACATGAATAAACATAAATGAATGCAGTCTGTTTAAAAAGGAATGAAAAAGAATATATTGTAAAACAAAAAATTAATGAAAATTTGCTTCAAAATAAACACTTTCATATGTCGTAACATACAAGGCATTACATGCAATAAAATGGATGTCATGTTATAAATTTTGAATTTAAAAGGTGGGAATAAATACAAAATTTTGTATCTACTCCAACCTTGTAAATTCAAATTTTTAACATGCCATAGAGCATAAAGTTAATGAATGACACAGAATAAATGTTTCTTAGTTCCACAAAAAATTGAAAATGTACATAGCTTTACAAACAGGAATCCATAAATACATGTAAAAACTAGGGATGTCAATTTTGTCCATTTTTCATATTCGAATATTCGATGAAAGTATTCGAATATATTCGAATATTCGATAAAATATATTAATTCTGGTTTATTTTAAATATGCATATCCTACTCTCATGAAAAGTTCATAGTAGGTAATCTTATATTGTAAGTAAAAATGTATGAAGACTTAAGTAGTTGTAAAAAATGTATGAAGACTTTTGTAGTTGTACAATAACGGATTCCATTTGATGTTTGTCAATGTTTTAAATAAATAATTGATTTAAATGTAGAAAAAGTATAATTTTAGCAAATGATACGTGTGTATTTATAGTAGTTCCAACTGAGATACCAGTCGTCTTACCAAAGGCAAGATAGTCGTATACTGTTTAGACTTCAATACGTGTAATTAATTGCAATTATCAGCCTAATAAAAGATATGATTATTATCTTTGATACAATGTTTTTAAAATATAAACAAAGATTTCCATAGACAATTTTTCTACGTAATTAACTAATTTCCCGATGATAAATATAAAATTCAGGTTTATGTACAACCCCAGATAATCAAGTAATTTACACATTTATACTGAAATTTAGCCCTTTAAAATATTAATTACAGACTAATTCTATCGGACATTCATTCAATGATGAATTAAATTTGTTTTGATAAGTGTAAGTCTTCACGTCTTGTACACATTCTAAGAAGGTTTTAATCTTGTTGTCCTCTATTCTAGATCCGATCGTATTTAACTAATAAAAACTATGAAAGTACTTTTTGTATTATACATAAAGCATTATTGTATAATTTTTTAACACCTTATTCAAAACAAAATAATTTAGTAGATCTATAAGATAAGAAAGTATAGATCGACATTAATTGCTAGTAAATTAAACAGGAAGAATTCCAGCACTGTTCTAATAAAAAAATTTAAATCAAAGTACTTCTTTTTATGAAATCTGAAAAACAGCGAATATTCGAATCTTAAATTTATATTCGAATATCAATTCATTGAATGAATATTCAAATGTTCGAATATTCGTTGACATCCCTAGTAAAAACCATTAGATTTATTCACAAAGATATGTTCCAGCAGAAAAATTGAAAGCTTTAATGCTATAAATTGTGTAAAACAACCATAACTGAATTGTAAAGTACTTTAAAAAAAAAAATTATATACAGAAGAAAAATACATATACAGTAATGCCTTGATACGTTAAGAAAACATAAATAAAATCATGTGCTGGCCTGGGTAATTAGTCTACAGACTTGAATATTAACATATACTTTAGTCTACCTACAGACTTGCACATTTTGTTAAAAACATTAAAGTTTACTTAAATTTCAGATACTGAGCAATATAACCAGAAAAAGTTATTTCCAAGACAAATTCAATGATTCAATTTTTATCAAGTATAAGTATAATTAATGCATACATGCAAATGTAAATAAAATGGAATGTTTCGTTGATGCTACAAAAACTAGATGTGTCGTAACGCCACGAAAGCCCCCGTAGGAAGCCAAAATTTCAAATGCCCTATTTAGTTTTAAATTTGCATTCGAACTTGATCTGTTTTTTTCTTCTAAAATACCTGCATATGTAATTTCAACCTTTTACATACATCCCTACAAAAGTTAGTGAGCGGAAACTGAAATTTTCTTATTTTTTCTAAGTTCAAGAGGGATATCTGTGTCAAAAATCATTGGACCACGACCAAATTCGAACTTGACCTGTATTTTCTGATAAAATACGTGCTTATGCAATTTCAATCTTTTACATACATCCCTACAAAAGGTAGAGAGTGGAAATTGAAAAACTCTTGTTTTTTTTTCTAAGTTCAAGAGGGATACTAGTAACTCTTGTCAAAAATCATCGTACCATGACCAAATTCGAACTTGACCTGCGTATTCCTATGACGTATCCATATGTCAAAATTGAGTTGAATGTGTGCAACTGAATGGAAAGTGAATGATGACGGAATGACGGAACAGAGTAACACTATATGCCACGGCATTTCATGGCGGGGGCATAAAAACAAAATACATGTACTTGTATAATACTATGTTAGAAGATTATCTTTGTCTTTTGTTGTGGGGACATCTCCATGTACATCCCCATTTGTAGAAAGATCACTGTACATGTATTTATGTTCAATTGTGTAAGCAGAGTCCGTGTGACGCCTGTATTTGAACTGTCTGTACCGGAAGATTATTCGCTTCCGGTTGCGATACATAAATAAAATCACGCATACAGTCAGCAGTACCAAAGTAGCGGCTGTAAGTCCTACAAGAACACGTGATTTATGTACTACTGACGTGTATGTACATCCAAGGTGGTCGAAGTCAAAATCTTTGATGAGAACATTTTCGGAGTTTCCAGGTTTGTGGCATTTTAGATTCTCCGCATGTTGCCGAGTTTGGGGAGTACCCCATCCACTATATGTCTGAAGCCAGTGAACGCCACAACCACAGATAAAGTCATTGTCATTCATCATCATATCCATTAACATATGCCACTTGCACAAGTTTTTCGGTACAGATTGAAGAGCATTATTACTAATGATAACTGTTCTTAAGTTATTCATGCTCTGAAGTAGATTTTCGGGGAGCTTTCTCAGTTTAGGGTTTCTTGTCATGTGTAGATCTCTTAGATCAAGACCTCCAAATGCAAATGGTGCAATATAGTTCAGAAGTGGCATTTCAGAAATTCGAAGATAGCGAAGTTTTTGAAGTCTATAAAAAACCTGCGTTTCGATTCGCGTGATACTGTTGCCACTTATATCTAAATGATCAACATATACAAGATCATCTAAAGCTTGTGGCACTTCAGTGAGTTGGTTCCCAACTATTGTGAACCGCTGTATTTGGCACTCCATTAACGAGTTAGGATCATCATGTCTGACTTCAAAAGAATAAATTTCAAGATGAGTTATTCGATTATAGTCTAAACTAACACTTGAAATATTGGGCAAGTTTGAAAATGTATAATCCGATATATGCGTTATTCTGTTGAGATTCAATCTAATGGTATGGAGATTTGGAGTACAGTTGAAGATATTTGATGGAATGGATGACAGACTGTTGTTGTCTAGAACCAGAATGCGCAAACTCCTAATTTGAAATGTACATGCATCAAAACCGTACAGTCCATTTTCGGCCAAGCTAATATATTGTAATTTTGGAACATTGTGGAATACGTCTAACGACAGGTTCTCGATCGAATTTCTTTTCATGTACAGGATCGATAAACTTTTGAGATTGCAAAATACGCCTTCCTTTATTGTACTTAAGCTGTTGCATGAAAGGTTCAGCACCGACAAGTGAACCAGAGACGAAAAGGTCCCATTTTCAATGTCTGATATTTTGTTTTCATTCAAATACAATTTCTGTAGGTTTATAAACTTTTCAAAATCATTTTTAGTTAAGGAGGTTAGGTTGTTGTGCGACAAATCCAAGATTTCGATGACCGAAAAATTTCCAAATTGCTGCGGGACTGAATTGCAGCCATGACACTTCACGAGGTTGTCTTTACAAGTGCAGTTTAAAGGGCAGTCATCACTAGCAGACAAGACGATTTCCGGGGCAATAAGTCCCGCAAGAAAAATTACAGCAAACATCACTTTCCTTTTTCCCTCTAAAAAAAAAAAAAAGAGAAGATAATCTAAAGTATTTGAGAAATAAGGTTTACTTAATACATGAATTGAATATTTTCCAAACCTTATATGTAATAAAATTCATTGAAATATCTATTTTTACAAAAAAAAATATATAAATTAACTAAATAAAAATCAGAGTACGCGAGGGTTGATCCAAAAGTAATCAATGTCACAATTGCTATAAAATCTTTAATAATCGAAAGTTTTCAACGATATTTAATATTCTAATAGCTCTTTCCATTTTGACTTATGCCCTAAAATTTCAATCAGATATCTGCAAAACTTCATAAAATATTAAAATAAAAATAACATTGGGTCTCGTCTATCGCCGCATGGCAAGAATGTACCGATGTCGTTATGACGTTTCTTTTAGGCACTAATTTTAAATCTGATGGTACAGAAGAATTACGCAAAAAAGGAATGGATTTAGAAATATTATTTGGACAAAGATTAAATTATTTTAATGCTACAACTCAAAATAAGACAGTTTATCGCAAAATAGGAGTAAAGATTATTATAGAAAGAAGCATGTGAAAGGTTAAAAGAGAGCGGATGAACTGAAAATGAGTACCGAAAAGTAACGTCATAACGACGTCAGTAACATTCCTGCCGTGCGGCGATAGACAAAATCTGACGTTGTTTACATCTTAATATTATATTTTTAAATTTCTTTGGCCTAGATAAAACTACAAATTGTAAAAATATCTGATTTCTACGTAAAGCTACTGGTTCATCGAATGGCGTGGTTTAATGAAATTACGTGCGGAATGGGTCAGATGAGAGACAAAAGTAGGCGGGGCTTGTAGCACGTGAATTTATGGATTCAAGAGCATGTAAATACAAGGAATAACTGTCAGAAACGCATAAACGCCTTCGGAGTTCATGCAAATTATCACGCAAGCCAATTGCTTGATCACATCATGAAACCAAAAAATTAGACAGTTATTCCTTAAATATTTTTTAAAAAGTTTTTTTATATAATCGAATGAAATTTCAAGGCAAAAATCAAAATACAAAGATAGGTGTATTAGTATGTCAAATTTTGTTGATAAAATTTGATTATTAAAGATTTTATATCAGTTGTGACATTTACTTTTGGATCAACCCAAGTATATATAAAACCACGTATGTATCTGTTAAGACTTAGAGTTTGAATCGATCTTTAAAATTATAGTTTAGATATTACAACGGTAAATTAGTAAGCGACATAAAAATTCTTAAAGGTCAAGTATAATATTTTTTTGAAAATCCAAAATTATTCATGATTATCAGCCTTTGGAACAATATGAATAACATTATATAGTCTGTTTAATTTTTTGCCACCAATTACCTCACTAATCGTCGTTTAAATTTACCTGTGTGACAAGTGGATCGCTTATTGTAAATCGCTTCTCTCCCGTGTTGCGTGACGTCATAAGAGACAACGAGAAATAGAAAGTTCAAACTTTACATTGCCGGGTTTTTGGAACATTATTGTTGGCGAGATGTTGCCGTGTGCACTTTTAACTGTACCAATAAATAGGGACAAGACACGAGTATATATTTATTTTCTAAGGACCCGAAATTGAGGAAAATATGGACATTAAATTTAACAAGAGATGGTGTTGAACCCAATCAACATGCGACGCTATCTGAACGACATTTTACATGACCAGTTTACAGTTTTAGTAAACTTCAAACGACTCACGAATTTCTTGGTTTTATTTCAAATTTTTATTGTATATTTGTTTGGGTATTTAGGATTTTCGTTATAGTTGAGTAGTAGACAAGATCACAGGCACTTGACGAATGGTTTGTGTACATTGCCTCCCCCTTCCTACTGAGAATTTATCTTAGCAAATATACATGAATTCCTTGTCTGTCATTAATTCAGAAATGTTTTTGCATTAAAGATAAAACATTTTTATTATTTTGGGAGCGATATGCTTCATACTTTTATTTTACATCTTATCACAAACTTTAATTTTAACTATAATTGCCTAGAATTTCAACTTTTATTGCTGGAAGTTAACCTCCGTAACGATTAACTTCCGTAACGATATTTTTACCGAAATTTTAACTTGATATCGGATTCATGTCAGACTTCAAGAATCATACTTTAGCGTTCTATACTGAACATCAGAAAACAAAAAATTGGTCAAATTCAGCTTTATTAAAAAAAAAAAATAATAAGACTTGTTCAAGCATTAATTGGGGATATTATTGAAGAATGGATGTACCACTTAGCTACTAGGTTAGCCGCTTCGATCTAAAACGCAGCTAGAATTACAAGTGTACAGATGTGCAATGTGAAGGAGGCTGAGAATCTTCTATAACCATAAATTAGTTTTGTAAAAAGTGAAAAAGTGATATGTGTACTATTTAACCACAAAGACGATATGAAAATAATTCCATGTGTTATTTGCAATCTGACTAAAGCCAGACCCCTATTAACGCTGTCGCATGGCGTAAATAGAGATCTGGCTTTAGTCAGATTGTGTTATTTGCGTAAAAATATTCGTTTAATTCGTTGATGGTCCACCATACATAGGCATAAATCATTAAAGGAAGTACAATGAACTGATGAATATACTATACATGAATATGATTATATAGTATAAATACAGCTGCATAAATTTGTATGGTGTAAGAGTTCAACATTTTTAAAAAGACAAACTACGTATGGAAACATGTTTAAAACTGAATGACGGCCAAAAACTACTCGAGATAAAGATCAGCATACAGTACAAATTAATGGTTGCGATAGCTTCTGGGCATAAATACACTGTCATATAGAGCGTTCTTCGCAATATTTCAAAACGGTTAAGGTAACTTCAAAAGTTCAGTCACTATATGTAAAGTAAACAGTCCTTGTCCTTCATTTGATGGACTTTTAGGCATTGCACAAATAAAATCCTAGTGTCACGAAAAAACAATGTGTACAGTATCCGAGTGACACGTCCTTGTAACACGAGACCTGTCATCCATATTATATTATACTTATGATTTCGTTACATACATTCGTTTAGAAACAACTTTTGTCTTTATATGAAACAAAAATACTTACTACATGACAAAGAAACTGCTCTGTTGGTTGATTTTCCCTGTCTTAGGATGGACGTCACACCTGTACGTTTACAATCGATCTACCTGGGTGATATTACAAGGGAAGTAACTCGCAAAATATGCTTTAGAGGTTCCGTACGGGATAAAAATAAATGCAAGTTCAAGCTAACTGGAACATATTTAGAATCTTCGTGTATTACACAATGTTTAAAGTTATTATAATAAAGCTATATATATTTAAAAAGAATGAATGCTCAAGAATGATTTTCAGCAGCGGATCCCGGATTTTTTTTTTCAATGGTGGGGGGGGGGGGGGCGTCAAAAAAAAAATTCCAAACCAGAAATTTCTTGACAAACAACTTAAAAACATTAAAAAAAAAAGACAAAAAAAAAAAACAAACAAACAAACAAACAAAAACAAACAAAAATAAACAAACAAAGAAAGAAACACCTAAATTCCCTTCCCAAACGTTTAAAAACCAGAAAACATTTCGTGGTGGTGATGGTGGGGTCAACGCATTCTTGGGGGGGGGGGTCCAAAGCTTCAGTATTTACTTTTAATAACTCTGCAAATTCTAGGGGGGTCCAGACCCCCCAACCCCCCTCTAGATCCGCGCATGATGTTACACAAGTCTTATCCTTTTTCTATTGTAAATAAATTGGCATATATTTTTAAAATCACATGCATTAGATAAATGAATGCATACAGTTATACATAAATAATTACTCAGAAACACGAACAGATATATATTACGTTAATTAAAATATTTATGATTGTTATGCGTCTGTTGCCATTTTACATTAAGTGAAGATTCGAGATTTTCCCCTTTATCTTCTAAGCTTTTAATTTTACTTGTAATCTACTGTAGAATAAACTACTTATCAATTTTGCCAAAACAGCAAAATTTTCCTAAATCAATGTACCCCTTGGTATATCCTTTTGATTCAATTAGCATTGGTCTACATTAAAGTACAAAATCTTAATTAATTTTTTTGCGTTTTTTACAAAAGGTGTAGGAGTACCAAAACTAATTAAAGCCTGTCTGAATCAAAGAAGATTTTTTTAACGGAAAAATCTGCTTGAGTTACATCGCTATTCACTTTCCATTCTTCCGCAGTTCAACTATGATCAACACACAGCTCAAATGGCTAATGACAGTGGTATATTGCACGTCATCTGATTGAAAAATTTCGTGAGAGAAAAAAGAAAAGTTCTGGAGGCAATATCAAACTGTCATTTTGTTTTTACACGTAGATATATTTCCTGCCACATTATGTAGTCCAGAAGAAATGTCGTTTCGTCTGGGGAAAATTTGTCACTTCATTCTCATTAAGGCTAATTCAAGGATATGGTAAAGGAGAAAAGACGCGTACCGCTTTAAATATTTTAATCTTTAAATTTAATCACTAAAAAATTAAATATTTTCTTGAAACAAAAGATTGTCCGTATACACAGAATACTGGGTTCACTTCAATATCTCATAGGTATCGCAACCTTTCTTATCGTTGAAATGATACAGACTCTAATGGAGAAGATTAACTTTGAAATTGTTAAAAAAAAAGAATTTGCGTGATCGTTGAATGTAATTTTATGAATATAAAAATTTATTTTTCATGACCAACATGAAGATGAATTTAGTTTGCAACAATGAAGTGCTTCATTTTTTGTCTCTTGCACGCTAATGAACAGATACAGATAACGTATAATTAATAAACGATGTAATCAAGACGGCTGGACAACTCCTAATTTGAAAAAAATCGATGGCTCTGTCCATCTTAACTATACAGACTGTTACATTTAACTCGATATTTTCACGTAAGTAATTATCTTCAATTGAAGTACTTAATTATTGATAAACTAACGACAAGACATGAATTCAATTAAGATATATTGTCTAGTCTTTAAAAAACTTAAACATCATACTCAAAAAAAAAATCTATTATGATGACGAATCACTAAACAATATTTTTCTGCGCAGCATCAGGTACATGTACCATCTGACCGGACAATGGCAAAATCCTGGAATGATCCGACAAGGAAATAACCTTTGATTGCTGAAAATCAGGAAGATTTAATGGGACCTAGTTGCCTGTCCTTTTTATCGTTGTTAATTTAGCGAAATATCACATGCAACGTCTCCTCTCGATCGCATACAAAACTTACGTAGTGCCGAGTTGTAAATTTCTTTTAAATGGTGTCTTTAGAGACTTGGGGAAATTTTCCTACAAAAAAAAATTCACAATCCTGAAATTGCAACTCTCGCACTCGATCATATGAAAAATATCAAGTTTGATATGCTTCTGCTTCATTAGTTATTAGAAAAGGTTTGTTAGTTCCTTAGCCAATAATTGTGTGAATTGTACATGTACATGTAATCATATTTTAAAACATTCACCACCCAACTTTTACTTTTTTAAAACTCTTTTTTTTATTGTAAAGTTTATTTGAAGAATTGTACACAAAATATTACAAATTTGGCACTACATTAGTACAAGTGCATGATTAAAAATAGATACCACTATACCAGTATTACTCTGAAAATATGATTGATTTTGACAATAATCTTTTTTTTTCCGAGTGTAATGATATTATTCAATACCGATAACAACATGTTTTAATGCTGATTACTTAAAAAAATGGCATCAGGTTCTCTGCGTTTTATAAAATCACTTAAACAGTCAACAGATCCATTCATTTATTTGACATTATTTAGTACTATTGGGAGACAGAAAACATCTGGATACAATTTAACCTAAATGGTTTGATTGAATATTATTTTTTTTTTTCGGTTATTGTCTTGATGGAAATTGTCTTGATGGAAGCTCTTCAAAACCATAGCTGGTAAATACCAAAAACCGTGTCAAAATTTGAGCTAGTTTGATCTCCGATGTCTCTCAGGATGATACAGCTTTACAGTTAAAGCAAGCAAAGGAAGGTTTGTGATGTTATTGTCTAATGGTATTTTCTCCAACACCCAGTACGAAGAAATATGAAAGTATGAAAGTGTGGTCTATGTACAAAACAAGTGGAGCTTTTTCAAAAAGCTCACCGTCTTTAGCAACAACCTTAAACAGTAAATTGACCTAAACCCATCAGGCCGTATAAGTCTTGAAAATTTCTTGGCTTTGTATTTCTTCATTTTTTTTTCTGACATAAGCCCTACCAAGTGAAAGGTTAACAGATGCACGGCGCGGCTGCTGTCTCTGTAAACTTCGACTCTGCTGCCGAGATCATTCGGCAAACCTGTGCTGATTCCTTCACCTTTGTGATATGTAGATGAGGTGCGAATCGCCCGAGGTGTGCCGATTGCGGCCGAGATTAGAAAGACTGTGCAAAACAAAGGGAAAAAGAATACATACAAACTGTAAAGCTTGCATGCAATAAAGATCAATTCTGTTTGTTTGTATGTTGTTTAACGTCCCTCTCGAGAATTTTTCACTCATATGGAGACACCACCACTTGCCGGTGGACAGCTGCAAATTTTGTCCTATACTCGGCACTTACGGCCATTGAGCAGTGAGGGATCTTTTTCGTGCCAGCACCTACTGCGACACGGGACCTCGGTTTATACGGTCTCATCCGAAGGAGCGGTCTCCACGTCCCACAGTGGGATTTGAGCCCGCGACGTAAGGATCAACTTCTTACTTCGCGACTCTAGAGCAGCCCCTCTAACCACTGCGCCACGCGGGCGACTCAATTCTGTTAACAATGAAAATATAGAAACTTTTTTTTTTTGGTAATTGCTATTAAAAAACTAGCATGTTATTTCGAATTAATTACTGCCAATTTCCACTGTTCGTTTTGTCATATTTTTTTATGACTGAAAATCTTGAAAAATTAAGTCGTAAGAAAATTAGATCATCAGAAAATTATCTCCCTTGCCTTGAAAAGCATTTCAACCAATAAAATAATTGAAAATTTTCTCATCATGCAATTTCTACCAATCACAAAAGAGAGGAAGTGCATAGTCCGAAGACTGTAAGATACTTCAACTCTGTACACCGTCTTCCAAGGAAGACGGTAATAAAAGGGCGAATATTGGTGGCTTTTAATATTTGATTAAAAACCAAAACTTACAATGTTTACAATAATATATTATAATTTCGTAATCATAGCTGATTACTGAGTATTTGCTCCATTGACCAGGTATTCCTAAAAATCGTCTTAAATTTGAGTTTTGACAGAGTTATCCTAACTCTCAATACAATTTATACTGGGCAGGTTATTCGAATTCTCGATACAGGAGTGATTTTTTTTTTCAAAATGAGTACTCGATATACTTAGTTACTTGATATATTTACTTGTTATTCGAATATACTCGATCAAATGAATCCAGTCAGTGTTTGATCGAGTATTACTACATGTAATACTCGATACTAACAATGAATACTTGCTACCAATATAAGAAAGATACCCAGAAAGTTGCTACAAATACTTGCGTTTCTTTTACACTGTCGGGACGGGGGGGGGGGGGATTAAATGTTAAAGTCATTTTCAATTCTCCTGGTCAGCTTGTTAACCTTTGGGATTATTTCCCGGACGGACTGGATTTCTTAAGAGTGGAGTAATATTCCAATGCTTGAACCTGTTTTTAAGAATTTTTCGTAGTTTTATAATTTGTATTGTACACATAAAAGCTTTTAGTGAGTATTATTTAATAAATGATATGAGTCATTATATGATAAATTGATTTGACGTCTAGTGACTCGTATCATCTCTACTTGAATTTGTTACTGTTATGGCAATCTATTTCCATATCTAATCGTTTTTAAGTCTTTTCGTTTAACCTTTTTGCTTTTTCAAGATGCCCAAAAACTAATGTGACGCCCTGCTAAATTTGGTTTGTAGTTATCTTGATTTAAGGTCATATTTCAAGGGTCAAGGTCATCGTAGATTTGATTCAGAAATTGTATAAAGGTCTCTTCTCTAAATTTCCCAAAAGAATGCCCTGATTCAAGTGTGTGGAGGATGCATGTAACTATGGAACGGTTTGGATTTATTTATTAACATTTATTATGAGTGGTAAACAAAGATAGGGATTCTGCTTAAAGAAGGGATAATGGTAAGATTATTTTAAGTTTGTATTGTAATTCTTACAACTGCAATTCATTTGAAATATGTTTTTTAGGCTTTTATTAGAATCAATATCTTAAAGTAATCTGACACGATACATGAACAGGGGCATTTTGTTGTTCTGTTAAGCTTTCTACATTTATAGTTCTTTCCGTTTGTTTCTTTCTTTCACATAAGAACTAGAATTAAAGTTTTGAGGGGGATTATTATATAAAACATTTTACCAAAAATATAAAACGCTGTCGTAATACGCATAAAATTGTTTTCAGTATCAACTAATTTCCAACAAATCCCCCCCCCCCCCCCGTAAACAAGTAGCGCTAATCACGGTCTCTGTGTATATTGAGCGCGTTATCATGGCATCCCGCTCGTGCACCATATCCCTAACAAAAAAATATTATAGTTAACTATAGTTTACTACAGTATCAAAGTTTTTTTTTACTATAGTAAATCAAAGTATTTTTACTATGGATTTCAGAATGTTATACTTTTTGCTCTTCAATTCATACATTCACATATTTTATATTAAATGGAACTATATTTGAATATTCACATATTATTTCCAAATTTTACATCACTGTTATCGAATTCAAGAGATTTTAAGTTTTCAAATCTCAAAAAAAAGTTCCAGAGTAAAGTTTCATAGTAAATCAAAGTATCAAAGTTTTTACTATAGTTAATTAACTATAGTAAATTTTTGTTGGGGATGTGTCAAATCCTAACAGTACACTATTATATAAATAGTATCAATAGCCAGAACACGTGTCATTATAATGCATAAATTATTTATACTTATATACAAGGAAACTACTCACTATGTTGAAAGAATTTGTATCCAATCATTTTATATTTAAAATACAATAACAAATATCTTCGAATAAAATCAAGTTGACGAGGGATATAACAAATTAATCTTGGAATTTTCGTCGCATTTAATCAATTGGCAGGGCTATAATTAATAAACTTATAAGTTTACGAAAAAAGGTTTTAAATAGTTAATTAGTGATGTGATTTTCCTCTTCTGTAGATAAATAATACCTATTAACAGAAGTGTTTATTTATCTTTGTCTATTTTAATTATTATCTAAATTTAAATTCCCTCTGAGAACGATGCTGAGGGTGACGTTGATAACATTTCAATTATCAAAATAATTAATGAAAATTCTCATTATCCCTTCTCCCAAGAGAAATACAATGATATTGAATATATGGAAGAGTTCATTTGTACACAATAATCCCAAGTAATCTGCATTAATTGTAAAATATAATTACAAATTCTATTAACAAATTTACGCTTTTTTAGGGCCACATGCTCCAGACTATTAGAAATATGCTTCATTTTTACTTTACAATTAACGAAACGATCAGATCTGGGTTTTTTTTTTGTTTTTTTTGTTTTTTTGTTTTTGTTTTTTTTTTTTGTTTTTTGTTTTTTGTTTGTTTGTTTTGTTTTGTTTTTGTTTTTTTTGCATTGAGGCAAATGTATAATGTACATGTATATATATACAAAAACAAAGAAGTTTTTGCTGTTTCTTAATCCGTTTTGTACAATATACATACGTACGAGGGTACGTCTTTAAGTTACATGTCTGCATTGTTTAAAATTTATGTTAGGAAGAATTCTTTTTTTAATTGATTAAACAAACTAAAATATACTATTTAAGAAAGAAGAATCTTATTGCTTTTACAAAAGCAAAACTATTGACAGAAAGACTTATGGCTAAAGACATCTGACCCAACAGATTGTCTAAGGATCTCCAAAAAGAATGGCAAGATGACATTCTAAAGATTATTTACTACACAAGAAATCAACATAGGGAATGCCCAGCACGCAATATACGACTAGTGACGAATAGAAATATAAGGACGGAAAATTTACAATCGAACCAAGCCACATCACATCTTGGGAAATATGAACGGGGCTCTGGGGAACTGGAAATGTTATTATGATAATTCACGTTGACAAACCTGCGTCTGCTTTGGAATATGAAATAAATAAATTCAGTGTCAGGTTCGCGCTTCTATCAGATTGGTGCTTTCTTCTGAGGAAACGAAATCGGAAAGAAAATGGTAAGCGTTTACTTATTTTATTTATTGTGTTGCTTACTTAAACTATGATAATGATTTAATTTTTTCCACTTTACATATTCGTATCGTAATTAATAGATAGAATTAAAAAACTTTCTTCCTCGCAATAGGATGTTCTGAAAATTTCTAAAATAATATAGCAAAAATGAATGTTTGCGGATGTTTCAGATATCCGCTTTTTTGAAAAACATATTTATTCATATGATCTCAAAAGAACTCTGCTCTTCAAGAAATACAGACTTTTATTTCTAATTGTAAAAAAGAAAAACATATTGCAAAATATTGAGACCAAAATTTTTCATACAGCAAATTAAGTTGAAAATTTAATATTCAGTATTAGATCTAACCAACGTATGTTTAAAATTCTGCAACTGAAATGCACTTGTAAGTCCATCGACCATCAACTACACGACAAACTCAAAGAATGTTAAAAAAAACTGTAGATTTACTGATTTCATAAATAAAATCTTGCACATCTAGCTGTTGGAAGCCTTTTTAAATAATGCAAATTAGAACAAGTTTTTGGGGGGTGGGGGTGGGGGCGGGGGATTAAAAATAAAGCTTACTATATACATGGTTCCTTCTGGTGGAGTGGCACTTGCTTTGACGTTAGAAATGGCAGCTCCTACTCGTATAGTATTGACTTCCGAACCTCTTAAAATCTAAAAGTTAAAATTGGTCTCAGTGGTATACGATATCAATACAGAACACACAGCTCAGTGCAGTGTAACAACATCAGAATAAGGAAAAATATCCTGAGGCTATCATTAAAAATATCTTTGTTTCCCCTAACCCGACCCAAAAATCTCAAGTTGGGTAGGTAGGTAGGCAAATAATTTTTTTTTTGACAGCAGATTTGAAAATACATTCTTAAAATTGGATGGAATGATACCTTAGAAAAGGAAGCGATTTGTAAACAGCTAGAATACCATACAAATGCCGTTTAGATTCAACATTTAAGGTAAATTTATTCACAGCTATTATTCAATCGAACTTGTGTAATATCTCATACTAGAGTAAATTTGTTGAGATTGAATACATCTGTTTAAAAGATTCTCGGGCACGCAAAGACTGAATATCAGAGTATATATGTAGTTTTTCAGGGCTTCAAAATATGCAGTGGTTCTAGAGCATTTCCTTTTGGAGTCTCGAAGTAAGGAGCTATTTCTAAGTTGCAGGTTCAAATCCCAGTGCGGGACGATGAGACCTGTTCTTCAAATGAGACCAAAAAAAAAATGTCTAATGTCGCAGTAGATAGTGGCACAAAAAAGATCCATCACAGCTCAGTGGCCTAAAGTGCCGCGTACAACTCTAAATTTGGACCCATTCACTAGAGAAATGTTAAAATGAATGTTGTTGTCCCAACAATTATCAAAGGAATTCAAATCAAAGAAACAACCAATCTTCAAGGGCCTTGAAGAAAAATACACGGACGCCTCAGAGAGCTTGTATCATAATTTCAAATCTATTTTGAAAAAGTATGTTAACGATATTAAATTGAGACAAACCATATGTAAAAATGGTAAAATGCCACACACAACGTCAAAGTCATGAGGTTTAACACATGAATAAAAGGCATGGAGAAGGGACGTTTGAATTCTATTCATCATTAGGATGAAATATGCAGACATAATTACATCTCCTTTTGTACCATATTGTAAATATAGGAATATTGATGACTTGCAATTGTTTATTAGATCAAAGCTCAAACTAAATAAAACGCAGTAAAATTGGTGTGTTTACAAGGTGGGCCCCTTGTTTGCTCATGAGGGGTATCATGAGGAGGGCCTACGGGTTTAAGCATGCTCTCTATACGTACCTTAATTTTAAGATAGGTAAGTAAATACAACCAAAACACCTTTAATAGATCATTATATATTATTTATTTTATTAACAAAGTATTTCAAGAGTGTAGGATTCTTATATGCTAAAGGCATAAGGTTGATACGTCGTCTTTCCTTTAAAACACGAACTAACCCTCCGTGACCACATATTGTGAGCCCCATTTTGTTTCCAACAAACGCTTGACAATCAAAGAATAAAATCAGTCGTTCTGATAAAAACGGATTTTGATGGAATTCTTTTTATAAAAGGTAATAAATATAAAAAAAAAAAATATTGGAATAATCTTATGAAAAAAAACTTTCCAGTCGGCGCGTTTCATTTGGGTCGGTTGCGTTAGGGGAAACAAAGATATTTTTTTATTTTGGCCTGAGGATCTGCAAATGTTAAGTAAAAGGAAGTGTACAGTGCCAAATAATGATACGATAACCATAGTTGCATTGTGTTGCGGTGGTGTTTTTTCATCGTCGGATACCCATGGGTGATCTCGTCTACTACTCCTCACGTAAAAGACGAGATCACCCGTGGGTATCCGACGATGGTGTGTTTTATGACAATTACTTGCATGTAGCAATGCAAAGCAAGACGTAACCAAACAGAGCAAGCATATATATTATACATGTATAATGTCATATGATAGTGGATAATGGGTAGGGGATAGATATAGGACGGTGATTGGTTGCTAGATGTTGTTGAATTCATAATACTAGATCTAGACTAAGTGAACGGAGGTGGACAAGAAATAATGGATTGGTCAATTACTATCTTTGGATGCCCTCTAGCTGCAATAATGTAGCCCTCTCCCTTTTTTTTTTTTTTTTTTTTTTTTTTTTTGGGGAGAGGGCTACAACTCCTAAAGATCTCTGTAATGGTGCAAGTGCGGGAGTGATTCACTCCCGCACGAATTTCGGCTTAAATTATCAGTAAATGGCTATTTAATTGACATTTCTTACCTGAACTCCAAAAATGTAGTTATGCAAAACATAAATCAATCCAAACATACACAGAACAATCCATATATCGGTTATTTTTCGTGTATGTCAACATCACAACTTGAATTTATCCGCCATGTTTACTGACCTTGATCGATTTTATTTTGGGACAGCCAATGAGACAAGGGATCTCTAGGGAGCGGATCTCTGTATGAATTATCTTATTTTAGTCATAAATATCGCTGTTTACGAAAAAATGTCACATGGAATAGTTTTATTTATAAATATTTAATGATGCCATACAGCATAATCATTTAGTAACCCCGAAAATCTACTTTACAAAGTAATTTATAATTTTCAAGCGCAAGTCTCAGTGCATCACGCGAGAACTGTCATGGCTTCTGATGAGAGTGACTGGTAAACAAGCAGATTTATTTTATCTGGTTTTCGCGTTTAACGGGCTATGTTGTTGACAGTGAATAAAAATTTCGCCTTTTTAGAAGTAAGTTGAATGTAAAAACAATTTATTTTGCCTGCAGTCGCCCGTATTTAAAAAATATATTTGCACCATTACAGAGATGCTGTGGAATTGTAGCCCTCTCCAGAAAAAATCAGATAAAAAAAAATCGGAGAGGGCTACATTATTGCAGCTAGATGCCCTCGGTTTAACCGTACTTTAACGCCAGAGGCGCAGAAAATTGTCAGTATCAATACAGAAAGCATTTATCAGTTGATTCGAAATAATAGCCTCCAAGCGACGTCATACGAATTGTACGTACGATAAATGTAATGCTTCGTGTAAAATTTTTCACTACAAAACAAAAACATTTGTGTTGAGAAAACCAGATGATTTATCCGTAAGGATTTTGATAGGTTAAAGTTCCAATTAAGAAAAATCTTGCCGGATTTCTTCTCAGATTTCACAGAGACTTTGACATAAAAAGTAAGGTAAAGTTCGAAAGATAATTTCACTGAATTCTCAAACACAATCTTGATTTCGATACAAAATTAGTTAGTTTTTAGAGGACTCCTTCATATTTACGGGGCAAGAGAAATAGTCCCTGATAAATTGAATGTTGATATAAATATTTCTACGATTGATTTTTTAAAATTCTATCTAATATTTCACATACATACTTGTTCGTTCTTACAGTCACAAATATGTTACCATTAGCTTATTAACAGTAAAGGAGAGAGCCGTGTCAAACCAAAAGCCATTTTACCTCATAAATGTACAGTGTATAGATATAATGGAACGCTGCCCAAAGAAGAAACTAATCTGACTTTAAGGTTAAAAAATAAACATTTTAATAAATTGGAGGAGATTTCGAGGTTATATGACATTTTTTGTTCGAATAAATGACCTATTGAATAACTAATATTAGTCTCTCAAGAGAGACATTTTTTTCTTTCATATCCTTAAAACCTTTGTTATATATCAACTGGTCCTTCAACAAAGCCTCATCGGTAGTCTGTATTCTTGAGTGTTAATGTTCTACATAATTTAGCTATATTACAGATGACAATTCATAATCTCAAGAGAACGATTTCTATCCTCCTTTTTCCTGAGCCCTTGGTAATATATTGCACAGAAGTAATCACCTGATTAATTTCGAAATTAAGAATTCATGATCTGCGTTTGAGAATTTTAAATCCGTGGCATATGTCTATCCCCTAGTGAAAATGGCTCCAACCTTCATGATGATTTAATATTGACCAAGTCATTCCAGTAAGAGGTTTCCGGTGATACTAATTTCTTGACTTTTTATTACGCCCCTTGGGGAATGTTTTGAATATTTGAGGAAACAATTGAAGTGCATGTACATGCATTGCAGTTCTGCACAGTATTAGCTGTAGAAATTTAAAGATTTTGTGAAATAAGAAGTAACAATTTTGTAAAATAAGAATTTTCAATTTTCAGATATCTAGTAAGTCTCCATGGAATAAATAATTAAATGCGTAGTGTTCTTCAAAGCTTTTCAATCTATAAATTTATATTCTTGAAATTGTTGATTCATCTTAGCCCCGTTCACATGCTCTCCTTTCAGTGGAGCGAATAGTTGAAAAAATAGTTCATTTGGTGAGACATGCAAGCACCACATTTGGCATGGAGGTTCCTTGTCAAGTACCTGAATAGAAAATATCGTTGGTCATTCAAAATTCGGCCATTTTCAAAATTGCGCTTAGCCTATTTCTTTTATTGCATATAAAGCATTTTAATTTTTTTTTTGGTCAAACATTTTATAAATCTTTGACATATTCAATCAACTTGGATAAATAAGTGTTATTACACTTACATGTATATATCCAGTGAGATTGCGCTAAAGTATAGGTTATTGCTGTTTTATAGTACTCATAAGACCAAATTTTAAGAGTAGTTACAGCTACATAGAGCAGTAGATGGTAATTCTACCCGAAGTATTTACAGTTAACCAAACAAGTAATTCTTAACCTATTCAAGTACTTCTTGGCATGAGGCTGTTCCGTATGGGACCCAAACTCCGCCATTTTTTCATGTTTTAGTTTAAAGGAGAAGGTAAAATTTACGCCTTTATATCGGCTGCCTCCATGTATGCTCTGCATCCAAGACAGATCGTTGATATATACTCATAAAGAGCTGCCCTTGAGAACAGAAGTACTATCAAGAGAACCCTGTTTAAAGTAAAGATGCCAAGAAAGACGAATTTCATGTTGGTGTAGAATATTCTAATTTTGGCCTTCTGTGAGGTTGCTGCAGACTTCTAAGATCTTAGCATTGCAAAATCCTGGATTCTTATCCTTACGTAAACTTAAATATTTACATCAGTTCACCTGTTTTATTACTAACAAGATAAGAAAATTGTCTTCTTCTATGTCATCTTCTTCAAATGTTACATTTCCTCCTTTCTTGGTGATAACTCTCGTCTTAAGCCTCGTTTTTTCCTTTTCAGATGTTTTATCTTGTCTCTCATGTCTGTTACAGTGTAAGATCTTCTGCAAAGTCTAAGTCATTGTACATTGTATTTTCTAACCGAAGAGGATCAAATTATAAATTCCTCTTGCACTTTTGTAAATACCCAGTCGACAACTATCAGGTATAGTGTTGTTAATAGTGGACCATTGTGAAACCTCAGTTTTTCAGTTTTACAATAAATGATTCTATTATTCAGAGTTCTTTTATGTATTATTTGTACTTTTGACTTCGTACATTTTTTTGTACAATGTCTTTATCATGATGTCGATCTAAACTGTGATTTCATAATGTCTCAGAAGTTTCCATAAAATAATGTTTATTGACGATATCAAAGGGATTTCATGTTGGTCCTGAATATTCAAATTTTGGCATTCTCTGACGCTTCTGTAAAATTCAATGGTGGTCATCGCTGCATCCTTTGCTGTATTTTAAATGTTTACGTCAGTTCCCCTGTTTTGTTTGTGATACTACTAAGATGAGAAATTTAAAAACGATTGACCTCATCTATATCATCTTTTTCGAATGTTACAATTCCTACACTTTTGGTCAGGTCTCTCATTTTTTCTTGGTATAGATCCTGAGCTTCTTTTTCCATGCTTCATCTGTTGTATCCTGTCTCTTATGCCTGTTAGAGTGTGAGATAAAAATGAAAGTTTCTTCTTCAAAATCTATATCGTATATTCTCTATAACCGAAGGGAACTGAATTCCTCTTGCACTTTTGTGAAGGGCTCTTATTACCCAGGTGACAACTTTCAAGAATTGGGGCAACATTGTTTTACTCCAATTTTTACAGTAAATAACTCAATAAATGATTCTATTAATCAATGTTATTTTATGAATTATTTGTACTCTTGACATCGTACAGTGTTTTTTTTTTTATGTTGTCGATCTTAACAGGGATTCCATAATGTCTTAATAGTTCCCCTAAAACTCCCTGCTTTGATGATACCAAACGCTTTCTCAAAATCGTTGAAGTTGATGTAAAGTGATTATTGCCATTCTACATTTTGCATATTGCTCAAAAGAATGAGTGGTGCAGCTTTCTGGTCTGTGCAAATTCTAATCAATCTAAATCTGGTTCCATCGACTCTTAATACTTTGTCTATTGCAATTGCCTCATTTAATCTATTCAAAATAACACTATTTAGAATCTTAAGCAAGCAGCATACAGATATCTTGCTTGGTACAAAAAGCAATATGAGACTTCTCCACTATTTGCAGAGATTAAGATCTCCCTTCTTTGGTTTATTATACCCGCACTTTCTAAAGAAAGTTCGGGTATATTGTTGTTACTCATGTCTGTCCGTCCGTCCGTCCGTCCGTCTGTCCGTCCGTCCGTCCGTCCGTCCGTCCGTCCGTCTGTCACACTCTTATTTCTCAAACTCCTCTTACATTTTACACAGTAGCCTAATCATCTTTTGGGAGGTGTTTGGTGGTGTCATGTAGATGTGCAGTAAAGTTTCGGAATTTTCATGTTCACCCTGGGGGTCAAATGGGGGTCGAAAAATGATGTTTTTTATGCAAAAAGCCCCTGGTTCCCTGAACTCCTCTTACATTTTACACAGTAGCCTAATCATCTTTTGGGAGGTGTTTGGTGGTGTCATGTAGATGTGCAGTAAAGTTTCGGAATTTTCATGTTCACCCTGGGGGTCAAATGGGGGTCGAAAAATGACGTTTTTTATGCAAAAAGCCCCTGGTTCCCTGAACTCCTCTTACATTTTACACAGTAGCCTAATCATCTTTTGGGAGATGGTTGGTGGTGTCATGTAGATGTGCAGTAAGGTTTCGAAATTTTCATTTTCACCCTGGGGGTCAAATGGGGGTCAAAAAATGACGTTTTTTATGCAAAAAGCCCCTGGTTCCCTGAACTCCTCTTACATTTTACACAGTAGCCTAATCGTCTTTTGGGAGATGGTTGGTGGTGTCCTGTAGATGTGCAGTAAGGTTTCGAAATTTTCATTTTCACCCTGGGGGTCAAATGGGGGTCAAAAAATGACGTTTTTTATGCAAAAAGCCCCTGGTTCCCTGAACTCCTCTTACATTTTACACAGTAGCCTAATCATCTTTTGGGATATGGTTGGTGGTGTCCTGTAGATGTGCAGTAAGGTTTCGGAATTTTCATTTTCACCCTGGGGGTCAAATGGGGGTCAAAAAATGACGTTTTTTATGCAAAAAGCCCCTGGTTCCCTGAACTCCTCTTACATTTTACACAGTAGCCTAATCGTCTTTTGGGAGATGGTTGGTGGTGTCCTGTAGATGTGCAGTAAGGTTTCGGAATTTTCATTTTCACCCTGGGGGTCAAATGGGGGTTGAAAAATGACGTTTTTTATGCAAAAAGCCCCTGGTTCCCTGAACTCCTCTTACATTTTACACAGTAGCCTAATCATCTTTTGGGGGATGGTTAGTGGTGTCCTGCAGATGTGCAGTAAGGTTTCGGAATTTTCATTTTCACCCTGGGGGTCAAATGGGGGTCAAAAAATGACGTTTTTTAAGCAAAAAGCCCCTGGTTCCCAGAACTCCTCTTACATTTTACACAGTAGCCTAATCGTCTTCTGGGAGGTGGTTGGTGGTGTCCTATAGATGTGCAGTAAGGTTTTGGAATTTTCATTTTCACCCTGGGGGTCAAATGGGGGTTGAAATATGACGTTTTTTATGCAAAAAAACCCTGGTTCCCAGAACTCCTCTTACATTTTACACAGTAGCCTAATCGTCTTTTGGGAGATGGTTGGTGGTGTCATGTTGATGTGCAGTAAGGTTTCGGAATTTTCATTTTCAAGTTTTTGATGCAGTGGAAGAGCTCTCACTAATACATATCAGCATATTACTATTAGGTTTGATAAAAATATCTTGAATGATTTATTTAAAACTGAGCTTAACACTTATTTGAGAAAAGAGAGGTCAAGGTCAACGGAAAGGTTGAGGTCAAAATGTTGATGCAGTTGAAAAACTTATATCAGTATGTATTTACTATTAGCATAGAAGTTCAACAAAAATATCAGAAATGGTTTATTTAAAATGTAGATAAGGCCAAATAAAAAAATATGTGTGGTTCGGGTTACCCGACCTTCCCTATTTTATACCCCCGACCCTAAGCTTTTTTTTGGCAATTTTCATATTTTTCCGGAATTTCCCCCAATTTCCATCAATGGCTCCAGTTTAAGTTTTAGTTTCAGCAATGACGGCCTCCTTGCAAAACATAGTGCAAGTGTTTAATAGTGTTAAATCCAAAGCAAGCTAGCATGCAGGTGTCCCCTACCAATATTGACTAGTATATTATCACACCACATCTAAATGCCATTTGCAAAGCAGTGATAGGTACTATTTAGAAAAAAAAATTAAGAAAATCATTTTGTTAAAAAAAAAAATAAAAAAAAAATAAAAAAAAAAATAAAAATTCCTACCTACCTACCCTAATTTTTTTTGGAAGTGTAACCGGAACCACACATATTTTTTTGTTTGGCCTAAACACTAATTTAAAAAAGTGAGGTCAAGGTCAAAGGAAAAGTCAAGGTCAAAAAAGTTGATGCAATTGATATCTCTCAGCAGTATAATTATATCAGCATATGAAGTTTGATAAATATATCTTGAATTGTTTATTCAAAACTGATCTAGACACTAATTTAAGAAAAGTAAGGTCAAGGTCAAAGGAAAATTCAAGGTCAAAAATTTTGATGCAGTTGAAAAGCTTACATCAGTATGTATCAGCATATGACGTTTTATTGAAGTCGGACATGACAAACACTATATGCCTCGGCCATATTCATGGCAGGGCATAAAAAACTTGAATCTACACTATATGAGGATGTTTCCATATCAAAATGACTAACAAGCAAATTCAAAGAATTGTGGTCCCCTGCTTTCCGTGTCCTAGTGGATGGGATGCCATTATTTATGACATATTGTTTCAAATATGCACGCCCTATCATATGTCATTCAAAAGTAATCACCAAAGTTAAAATTTTTGAAAATTGGTAAAACATCAAGGTCAAGGGGTAAAAAATCATAGCATGCTTGGAAACATATTGTTACAGGTAATGTACATGTCAAATATAAAAGTCCTATCTCTTCTCAATCAAAAGTTATAAGGAAATATAACATTTTTGAAAAGTAGGTTAAACTTCAAGGTCAATGTCACAGAGTCAAAAGTCATGATATATTTAGAAAGGTCTTGTCACAGGTAATATACATGTATAATATGAACGCCCTATCTTTTCTCTTTCAAAATGATCATTTGAAATAATGTTAAATTTTTTGAAAAGTAGGTCAAACTTCAAGGTCAAGGTCATGGGTTCAAAAATCATGGTATGTTTAGAAAGTTCTTGTAGGTAATGTACATGTGAAATATGAAATCCCTATCTCTTATTATTCAGAAGTTATGACCAAGGTTAAATTTATTGTGACAGACGGACAGACTGACAAACGGACAGACTGACAGACAAATGAGATTTAATGTCCCCTAGGTCCCTTTTGTGAAAACGGACGACAATAATGCCCTTGCTATTCATGAGAAGAAGATTTATGATGGAAAAAATCCCCTGCATTTTTCTATGTAAATCATTGGATCCCCATATGTGGCCCCATCCTACCCCAGTGGGTCATAATTTTAACAAATTTGAAGCTACACTGTCTATGTAAAGAAAGTTTCAACTTTTTGGGCCCAGTCAGTGGTTCTTGATAAGACTTTTTTAAAATGATACCACCAAATTTTCACTAATTCTTGATTATCCCCCCTTGAAAGAGGGTGTGACCCTTCACTTGAACAAACTTGAATCCCCTTTACCCAAAGATGCTTTGTGGCTGGGTTGGTTGAAATTGGCCCGGCGGTTCTAGTGAAGAAGACAAAAATGTGAAAAGTTTACAGGCGGACAGATGAATGACAAACAAAATGTGATCAGAAAACCAGAAAAACTCAAGTGAGCTAAAAACTGATGATCACAAGTACTTGGAAAGAGTTACAGTATTTGAAAAGCAGTTTTTTTTTCATGCATTAATTGTTTTCAGAAGCTGAAAAGGTATGACTTGTATCCATGTTGAAAAAACTTCACATTTCAGAAAACAGTATGATTAAAAATAGTTAATCAAGGTGCTTTGAGTAGCAAAATAAGCTAAACTGGTATAGCTAATTAAACCACAGAGCTTAGTGAATTTTAAAATGCACAACCTTTTCAACTCTTAATCATTCTTAAAATATTTATATCATCATTTCTGATTCAAGGGAGAACTAGAGATATGATCAGAAGTATATCCATTGACTAATAAACATGTACATGTATATTGTGTTTTTTAAGTCATTAATGTTTGTTTGTTGTTAAATGTCCCTCTTGGGAATTTTTCACTCATACGGAGACACCACCACTTAAAAATAATGAAGACGTACAAGTCGGATTTAAGGTTAACATTCATTTTAGGAATTTTCAACAATTAATTAAGACGTAAAGAGATAACTCCTTCCCCTTGCCCCTTCCCCTTCCCAGACCCCAGTTTGTTCATGTATGCAAACTAGTCTAATACTTTGGTTTGACATAAAAAAAATGTGAATACATACAAATAGTTTAATGGTCCATCTCTTTGAATGATTTTCATTCCTAATTCTAGGTTGACCCAAATTCATGAATGAAATGTCAAGTAATCTTATCATTGATGCACTTCTATTTAATTTGATGTAGTCATATTATGAACAAGAGAGTGGGGATGACCTCAAGGGTTCATAACCTTAAACCATTAGATGTACATAACATAATAACACAAGAAACAAAATTATGTCTAGTCAAATGGAAAAATTTTCTACTATTTAGGAGTCGCATGATCATTTGTCATTTCAGGGACAGGGAGCGGCTAGGGAGATTGGAACCCCCCCCCCCCCCCCCCCTGGAATTTGCAGAGTTATTTAAATAGGACTATATACTGATTTACAGAAGCAAATAAAAAATGACTTTGGATGCCCTCCCCCTTTAAAAACATGGACCCCACCATCATTGTTTTTATTTTGTTTGTTTGTTTGTTTTTTTTTTATTTTGCTCCTCAGGAAATTCTGGGCTGGAATTTTTTTGGACCGAGGTGTGGACCCCCCTCCCCCCCCCCCCCCCCCGGAAAAAAATTCCCGGATCTATGCCTGTAACTGAATGTAATTTCGACAACGGGAGATAACTCTTCAGAATGTGAAATTCGTCTATTGTGGCATCGATGATCCACTCTCTACGATCGGCTCATACATTCAGTGTCTGAGAGAGAAACGAACGACAACTCTGCATAGGAGATTGCCGATGATCTTTGATCCTTTTTAAACTTTAACCTAACCATTTGCATTTTGGTTTATTTTACCCCAATCTATACTTAAACTTGTACTTACCGACTGTCATAGGTCCTGTCAACTTCATGAAATATAATCCAATTAAAACACAAAATGAATTAATTTCCACTGATATACATGTAACACTGCACCATGTCACATGGCATGTGCAATCTAAAAATGATAATGGTAAAACTAGTACTAGTACTGGTAGGGTGACGCAAGCCCAATGTGATGTAGAAATTTTCAAAAAGGTGTTCACATACATGTACAGTACAAGAACAAACTTTAAATTATCATAACAAACGATGTTTTAACATAACTTTGCCATCTAGGCCTATTTCCAAAAACAGGCAAATTGTGTGTGTGTGTATTTGGGGGGGGGGGGGGGGCACATATAAATTGATTGGGTATGGCTTTTCAAGGAGGTTTTTGCCTAATCAAATACTAAAAAAAGTTTGCACATTTTGATAAATTCATCAAAAACGCTTTGTACTAAAATAATATTATTTGTTGTTGAGAAGATAAATTTAATTTAAAAAGTTCCAATTATGGGCCAAAAATTTATACCCCCCCCCCCCTTTTTATTAAAACCTAATTTACAACATTAATTAAATTCTGATATTTCAGACTGGTAATGAATTAAGTATATGAAATGCGTATAAGAGGTTCATGGGTCACATGGTCACCTGAGCATTTTATGCTCGATTTGACGAATACATGTACTGTGTAAATTATAGAATTATTTGGACTTTTTCCTTGGTAAGCCCAATATGAAGGAGTGTGCATTTAGAGGCAAACACCTTAGTGCGGGTATTACTGTCTCATGACAGCATCTAGTTTAGTTATACAATCAGTCCATTCTTCCACTAATTAGGGATTCTCTCTGCTTTTCATACTTTATTTAACAGTCTATACATTTATTCCTCTTTTTCTTATCATATATATTGTCCTCAATGTCTCAGTTAGTATTTCGTTAATTCCTACTGCTGTTTTTTTTTTCATATTGAATAAGATTTAACACTAATAGCTGTTGTCACTTCCTTCTCGCTTCTTTCAGCTATTTTTGCATTCAAGACTTCCTCGAGGTAAATTGTATTGGTCCTCTAGAGTTTGATCTATTTAGTACTTCTCTGATATGTTTGTTTCATTTATTTAGCTGTTCCTCTATTTGTTAGCTTTATAAACATTTTTGACTGGGTTGGCTTCACCAGATCCTCTCTTTTTCAGAGTTATTGTGATGTTATGCGATGTTATATATCTTTTAAATCTCCTCTATGGGCTGCCAGCTCAGCTTTCTAAAGCTCATTTATAAAGTCTCTTCTTCTTGTCTGCAGTTATGATCGACCTCTTTGTCAAGCTCCTGATATTTAGTTTGGAACTAACGTCTTTGTAATCTTGTTTCTGCATCCTTGAATTGCTTTTTTCCCAAAGCTTCCTGTCAATTGTTTTAGCAACATCAATTCTTTCATTTAATTCAATATCTTTTTTGGTAAGGATTTCAATACTTTGTATTCTGGAAAATGTCTTTGCCTTCATCCCACTCATTTATCTAGGACTTCTGTCACAGTGGTATCTAGACTTTGAATTCAATTTATAGTAGGACTGGAAATTTTTCTTTGATTTGTGTCCATTTTTCAACGTTTTTCATCTCTGACTTATCATGACAAAATCAGTCTGGTTTTCATAACCCCATCTTGCGACTCCCATGTTGCTTATGAGGGAATATGGAACCTCCGATAACAATTGCATTTCACGAAATTCGGTCAAAGTTTTTTGCATTCACATCCCAAAATGCATCATACAGATACATCGTACCTTCCCATTTCCTTTTCCTGTTTTTACTTGGCAATCTGTGCATAAATGTCACACTAAAATGTGTCGTTCTGGAATTTCTTCTTAACATCTTCAGTAGTGCACACAAATCTTGACTGAATTACAATAGAAAAAATATATATGCATGTATATCTGAATTGAATTGATTGATGAAAAGTCATTCAGCTTTTATTTTACAATGTTATGTTTTAGATGTCTTTAACAAAGCTTAGTTATAGCCAAAATGTATCACAAAACAGCCAAAGTATGATAAATATTACAGTAAATGGATCGTTTGTAAGTCCAAGTAGTATAGAAATGTCGCCTTTTTGTTTGTGGGCAGCCATCTTGAAAATGGCGGAAATGGCGATGGCCAACGATGATTTTAGAAACAGTTCTAGTATTATCTGACAGATAATTGTCTCAAATTTCATGCTTGTCTCCACAAGTGAAATATTTGGGTGAAATTTTACTCTAAGCCGTACACTATTTACTAACAGGTGTAAATTTCACATGTATGCAGATTTTACTCCCAAACTGAATGTAAATCAGTGTGAAGTTTGCAATTTCAAAGTATTTGTGAATAGTAGGCTTTCTAGTTGCTAGTCAAGTCAGAGTTCCTCCTATGCACTAAGTAGAACATTGCCATTTCTTGTTTAAATGTTGCTTTAGATAAGAATTGGACTTGATAATAGAAAAGATGGTCACTGTTCTTTCTAATATAAAAAATGCATTTTTGGATAAAATTGGTGATGCTAAATTTTACAGAGAATTCTAATATTTCTATTATTTATTCCCAATAACCTTATTGACTTTATTAATTCTGATTTCATTCCAAAGATTTTAGGGTTTGAAAACTTTTAAATGGACAAAGGTGAACGACAAACAGACAGACGGGTTAATTTATCTCTTTCTTATAAATACTACTTCGACAGCAACATAAGGCATTTTTATCACTCTTGATTGATAATGTATTCTAGTCCAGGTTAACATAAAAAATATTTCTAAAGCCTTCTGAATTAGACGATGACAGAAATAGCATGTTTTTCAAACAGATAAATACATGTATCATAATTATATTAAATCAATTTTCTCTTTTATCTGTTGCAGAATAAATTAGTCTTGGTTACTCTGCTGTCATTATCTGTTTTCCTATGCCAGACACATGGTTTGGGCATCCAGAATATTATCTGCAGCACCCAGTGCAGGTTACGGTTTAACCATTGCATAGACAAATGCGTTTTGGAGAATGGAATCATGAAAGATTACGACAATGGATATGAAGATTGCACGCTCATATGTACTCAGTACCTCTCCCAGTGCACGTGTTCCATGTCATACAGATAGGATATGAGCCTCGGAGAATGGTCTCGGTGAAAATTTATCCACATTCCTAGCGCTATATATCCTGTTTTACAAGAATAGAATTCATATAACTTTACTGCAAATTGAGGAACTTATTTCAATGTATTTATATAATATTTGAATGAAAATCAGTTAAATGATAAGACTTTCAATGCATTTATGTTTCGTTTTAATGAAAATCAGTTTAATGATAAGACTCTGGTGCTACAGATCACATTGTTGCTCAGAGCTTATATCTGTATTGAGCCTGTATACTAATAAACAAGAGCGCTTGGAATATCCGGTAATTTATGTTATTCATATTTGTAGGACAACGGAAATCAATTTAGCATACCATCTAAACAGACCTTCTTTCCTTTAATGGCTCATCATTAAAAATAATCAATCATTTACTTTACAAAGCCTGCAATAGTTGGTTATTAGTGCCCATAAAGCGACAGATTAATTTTAAACTTGATCATTTATTTTATCAGGAGCCTAACAAGCTAATTGATTTCCGCTAAATGCAGCACCCGTTAAATAAAAATTGTAAGAAATCCATTTTCCTCGCTGTATTGGATGGTTCCTCATCATAAAGTGCTAAATAAGTCGTTTGGAGGCCAAGCTAAAATCTTATGATATCTGTAAAATTAATTCAGGAAGAGAGTGGTTCGTTGACAGTTATGCTTCGGAGAGAAATCATAGAAATATTACCGATGAATTAATGTGCTTAAGCGTCTTCAGGAAGGCTCATTTTAACGACACTATATGGAAAATCTGACCCGGCCAACATGCCAGCTACCAAAAAGCTACCGGCATAAAATTACTCTAGAAGTAAGGTTTAGGCTGCACGATGAGTTTACCACCATCTAGATCTGTTGTTCCATGCATTCCAGAGAGTGTGTATAAATGCAGACATTCTTAAATCCCTTCAGGCAGGAAGCATCATTTTTCAAATGGGGGACAGTCGGAATAGGACTTGACAAGCCTATAAAAGTAAACTTCCACCCACTACGTCTTCCTACTTGCCTGCCACAAGTTAATTATAGAATCAAATATTAAAGCTAAGCGTCTGTTACTTAGCAGAATTATATACTATCAATTTGAATTGAAACAAATATGGGTGAGACAAACTTACTTCCATGATCGGCTTTGATCGATCACAGTTGATTCCACCCAAGGGATGTAATCACAATCTACATGTACTTTGCTTGATAGCAGACAGGCTTCCGTAATTTTTTTCATGTTATCTAACTTTCTTACGGGAATTTTTTTTTTGTAGGGTTGTCGAGTTCTCAATGCAAGACGTGCATTGACAAATTTACGGTAAATCTCCCTGTTCTTCTACTAGTATATTAATTTACTGCAAATAGATTGGATGTCGGATATTAATAGATTGGGTATTTTTTTCACGTTTTTATAGTTCTACAGACGTGTAACATGTAAAGGGAGTCGAACCTGGTTCGTTTGGATTAATTTGACTAACAAATGATTTTGCCCATAAACTGATTGGCTTGCAAATACATTAATTGTATATACAGATATACATGTAGCCCTTCGCTTTCTTAGAGGAAAATCACACCTAGTAGGAGACCCAATATTAATTTACGAAGGAATTAGGCGTTCAAATGTCACCGGACAAACACTGCTTTATTTAGGCGCGTATTGTATGCCACGATGATTAGCCCCAAATAAACAGGTGATCAGCCTCCGGCAACAGATAATAAAGTTTTCCCTTATTCAGGACTAACAGACATCCACTGCTACCAGCGACTTACACCGTCTCATTGAAGGTAAACAAGGCAAGACTCTGAGATGTTGACCTCTTTTTGGTTAGCCCCTGAATGGCTCAGTCATACTTTTCATCACAGTAACAACGCAATACAATTTCTTTGTCGTGGCAAGCCTACAATGTCACACAATATATTTACCTAACATTACTAAATCAAATGTGGCAAGCATCAAGTTTAGGTCATCCACACACCTCTTTCCCTCGTCAATTTCTCCTGTGTGCCTTCTTTCAGACAAGTGAACCCCGTAGCTTACCTGTGTTCATTTATATATCCTTTGTGGGTCACGTGATGTAAAGCTGTCGGATTTCTAGAGCCGCACTTGCAGTCTTTAGATTCCCATATGCCAATTTTAGACAAAGTTCAGTTAGACATACCCCGGTACACGTGAAGCCGGTGTAACGACGAAAAGTGACCCTCGTAGAATATTGACCGGGGATCATTTGCCTACGTAGAAATTTGTCCCCCTGGTGAATATTCTACGTAGAAAAATGACCCACTTTTTCTTAAAATTATGGTCTTGGGGTCATTTTTCTCCTTGTGGATTGTTGAAAAATGACCCACTAGAATAATGACCCTGTGTCATTTTTTGATACAAAAAAAAACCTGCATGGTTTTGGTAGGAAAATTCTTGTTAGGCAAATACATAGGGGTTAAATCACGCAGCCTTATGATATGAAATCTTCATTTCTAAAAGCTTTAAAGTTTAAATGACAAAATTTAAAGGTTATACTATACTTTACATTAATAATACAAGATGTTTTATACCCATTAATGGAAAGCCTATCAAGGCTATCATATATAATGTTCTATCACTATTAGAGCAAGAATACATGTACAGTACGTACATTCTTTGATTTGTTTTATCACATATAATAAGTTTCGAAAGTTGTAATTATTTAAAAAAAAAAATCAAGATCATTTTCTTACCTGGTGTATAAATAAAAATGTATAGCTTCCATAATTGTAATCCTCTTTGATTTTACTCTGGGAAAATAATGTGCAACAAATAAAAATGTAGTCTTCTTTTTTTCTTTAGAAGCTATAAAGAAAGGTTAACGTTTTGGAACCCTACCCAAATAAATTTGCGTGAAAAAAATAGAAGATTGATAAGAAAATTCGATCTCGTAAATATCTTTGATTTTTTTATGAATAAAGTCTCAAACTTCTTCCATAAAAATATAGAAAGATTACATTTGTGAAAAAATAACACAGAACTAAATCAACATGCCTCTGACCTTCGATATCAGGGGCACAAAAATTGATTAGCTTAAAATCTCTACCAATGTCTTTTGTCGGTTGTTAGTCTCAACAAAGTCTTTAACAAAATGAGGCTTTTTATATAAAAAATTGCTTAAAACAAGAGGTGTTTGGTATACCAAAAATTGACAGTTTATACACGGTAGTATCGTCTTTCCCCTTTCTAGTTACATGTAAAAAAAAATTACCAATAGAAAAAACATAATGTTGCATTATGAAAAAAAGCTTCTCAGTCTATAATTTACATAATTTTTTTTCCTGAGTATGATTGGCAATATTAGCACATTGTAACTTAATTGTGTCAAATGTAACTTAATCATTTTCTGAACTTGATGTACTATTTAAACTGCAACAAAGTCTAGTATGCGAGTTGAAGTTGCGTGTGCATAAAATATAGAACTGTACAAAAAAGTATTGTAAAAAAGTATTGTATTGTGTCAGAATCAAGCACCATGCGAGATTCGTATAAGCGTAGCTATAGTGGAGAGTTTTGAAGGGGTGTTGTAACCCACTCTTTAAATTTACTAATGGCCTATAACAAAAAAATTCCTTTCTGACTATGTATGTCTTTTCTATAAACAAATTAAGCGTTCTTGCTGTCTGAAACGAGGTTTAAAAATATGAGACTTTTTAAGATAAAAGTGAAAAGAAATCTTCTTTTCCTTTCACCGAAAATCCTCTTATAAGGATTTTATTTACATGTACATAATGCAGATGTGCATTGTAATGCAGGTTGTTTTAACGTAGGTCGCGGGTTTGCTGACGTCGTTAAAACGGGGTACGCAATTTATATGATTTAGGCGACTTTCTTGTGCACATTTGATTATGACATCACAATAAAAAAGAAATCATTATTTAGCAATAACTTTTGTTGGAATTGGTAGTTTAGTGTTATATTATTTAAGCAACAACTTATCACAAATAATGAAGGTTTTTTACGATTTGTATAGTCGATACAATACTTAGATATAACTTTTGTTATTACATGTACGATTCGAATGATCGACACTCTAAGTATTAAAAACGTTTGATTATTTGTTATCAATCGCATCTTCTCGGGCCTTTCCGGCAAGCTTGGAAAAACAAGTGGTTGTTTTTCGGCTTGTCGGAAAGGCCCGAGATATTGCGATTGATTTGTTTTCACTTGGTATCGCGAAACGATATGGACACAATGTTCAACTGACCTTTTTCCTTTGATTGTTTTTGAATTAACAGTTTGTTTTATTAATAAAGAAGCCATTATTTCAAATAATCGCAAATTCACCTGTTGCACCAAAAGATTAAACTTAATTTTTAAAAAGGACATTTTTAAAATATATAGATTTACAAGTTTAAATCACAAATTAAATACTGCTAAGGTAGAACTTTAGAACTAGTCATGGACAAATTATTTATTTTCTCTCCCAGTCGAGGACAGCTTATTTATTTTCAACATTTTCGAGGACAGATTATTTATTTCCAAAATCTGCCAGCCCCCCCCCCCCCCCCCCCCCCGATTGAAATGGCCCAGCCCTAAGCAACAGCTTACAATGCTTTTATTCGCTACTTTTCTTTCCATATCCAACAAGAAGAATTAATGTTCTATTCATTGAAAAGTCGCAAAAATAAACAAAAAAATTGGCCGTTGATTACGTCGGATAAAATTAATTTTTAAATTTTCGTCCCATTTACCCCTCTGAAAATGTGGCATGTTAAAATAAATATTTTGTTTCAATATATACTGAAAATATATTGTATTTAGCCGGTATATTTGGCAGAAATTGGTAGATTTGAGCGCCTTGCTGAATGGTCTAAATAAAAACATTTTATATACTTAAATTACTTGAATTAGAGGATACCAATTTCCGCCAGCACGCTGGAAAAGAACAACACAGTCAAATGTAATATTAATGATACATCTTATCTACGAAAAAGAAAGCAAAACAGAACAAACAGAAAAGAAACGGTAAGAAAACAACACATAAAGAAAGTAAATTGGAAGAGAGAAACTAAAGGATTGATTGTTGTTTTACGTCCCTTGCGAGAATTTTCACTAATATAAGACGTACAAAAAAACCTAATCTGAAGAGAAACATGTCTAACAATCATTTCATTGACATTGAATTATTATGATAAGATTCACTGGTCACTTGAAAGCAGATAGACGTGAATTACTTTTTTTATTAAAATTATTTTATCTTATTTTTCTGCACTGAATACTGCATAGATATTCACGACGTCAAGCGTGACTTTGCGATATTTTATGACGTCGTTCTTAAAATGTTACATTTTGTGATATAAAAGCAATTATCCACATTTAAATTACGCGAAAACTAACTCGAAGACTTATCAATTTTTTTACATTGATTTATTTCAGATCAATTCTTTGTTAAAATACCAAAGGGGAAACAATTTCGTCTGCACCATTTAAAAGTTATTGATATTTTTTGGAACAAAATCTTGCCTCAAAACGAGCCGAAAACGACGTTTTCCTTATATAATTCAATAGAATAACGTCGAAAATGTAACGACAACAATGGCATGTTTGGGATTTAATAACACAAAAACGATGCAGACGATTTTTTTTAAAATTTTCAGAGAATGTAAAACGAAAGTAGAGGATTCATATTACGAATTTTCATGGTATGTTTTCGGACACGTTTAAATGGCCTGCAAACCCGCGACCTACGTTAAATTCATTTCGATTTACAAATTTTATCTCTATAATGTTGCATGGCTTGAGGAGGGCGGTATGCGCGACAGAGGCAACGTTTTAACCATTTTTAAGCACAAATTTTGCATGGCTCTCTTTTTTTTTGTTGAATGGCTCTACCGCTTAATGGAATAATTGTAATTTTCCTAGAAGCATAACTAAGGCCTGTTATAAGGTGAACATTTACTCAAATTATACTGATGGCCCAACGGTAAATCATTTAACACTATCCATTTAGGTTAGTAGAGTAAAGGTTACGTGTAGGTTTTATTAACAGTACGCATTTAAATTGAATAAAGCACCAAACATACATTCATATGCAATGAGAAAATATGACATACCGGGTAATGCGTAGAACGAGGGGGTCATGAAGCAAATGCATTTTGGCGAACATTCAACACAACGACAAAATATCTGAACAGGACAAAAATTATAAAAATATAAAATTTAAGTAAATTGAATACATACAAGGGAAAGGATAGTGAATGTCAAACCCTTATTACATACTTGGTCAAATAAAGAATATTTTATAGACCTCCTCTCAGCATGTGGCTAATTTAGTTACTTTTCATAACGGTACAACAAATAATATCCGACTGGGATTTCAAGCTGACATATCATCTTCCTTGCATGTAAGTAGACATATAAGTATTGTTCTTCAAGCATATAAAATTCTTCTTCATCAAACAAACAACGCAATGATCTAATTATAAACTGGGAAGCAGTATTTTCTGTTGTGTGAAGTTATCGCCCGTATAATTTTAAATTGCATTTATTTTTTGCATAAATAAACATTTCTGCTAAATCCATTTTAAAGTAAAAAGATCAAGAATAAACATTTTATAATTTATTTTAAAATAACTATAAAAAAATTTCTCTTTGTTATAGAATATGTATTTTCCCCATTATTTTTTATTTTAAAAGCTACGAAACATCTGTGTATTAGGCATATATATAATTTAAAGAAGGCCGAAGTGAAACGGAGTCAGACGGACAAGAAATAAATAGAGAGAGAGGAAAAGAGTGGGGAGAGAGAGAGAGAACGCGAGTGGGGAGAGAGAAAACGAAAGAGCGAGTGGAGAGAGAGAGAGAACGCGAGTGGGGAGAGAGAAACGAAAGAGCGAGTGGAGAGAGAGATAGGAAGAGCGAATGGGAAGATACAGAGAAAAAGTCAGTGGGTAGCAGAGTGAGTGGGGATAGTGGGAAAAGAGACTGGGGGAGTGGGATAGCAGGTGGAGGGGGAGAGTGGTTTATCGATTTCATATTAAATGAATGTTATGTTATGTCAGAAGTTTCGCATATACCACTGAGCTGACTGAGTCTGTTAAAAATATTCTGATTGTAAACACAAGTACTCGGAAGTTGATATGAAAAAGATACTTGAGTTTCTGATTGACTATATCCATGTGTTTTTTTTTTTTGGAGACCAGGTTCTCCAATGTCGGAATTCCCATGGGTACCAATTGCGCCCCGTTATTAGCAGACTTATTTTTGTATTCATACGAAGCAGAATTTATTCAAAATCTTATACATGAGAAGAAAACTCTTGCTGTGGCCTTCAACTCGACATTCAAATATATCGGCGATATATTATCAATTAGCAATGGTTATTTCCATTCATATGTCGACACGATATATCCCAGTGAGCTTGAAATTAAAGATACCACAAAGTCTGACACTCTGTTTCATACCTGGATATTTAACTAGAAAAAGACGTTAATGGTAACCTAACAACAAAGCTTCATGATAAACGTGACGACTTTAACTTTTCAATCGTCAACTTCCCTTACTTATGCAACAATATACCCTTATCACCTGCATATGGGGTGTATATCTCTCAGTTGATACAATACGCAAGAGCATGCTCTACGTATAAACAATTTCTTAAACGAGGTAAGTTATTGACAAACAAGTTGATGAAACAAGAACACCAACAGTCTCGTTTAAAGTCATCATTTAGTAAGTTCTATGATCAATGCATAGACCTTGTCAGCAAATACAATCTATCATTAAGTCATATGCTGACTGACGTTATTCATACTAATTGTTAGGCCATTTATTACTCACTGAATTGTCGACGGATTTTTCTGTTATTTCCCGATCATGACAAGGAGCACACGGCGGGTGTGACCGGTCGACAGGGGATGCTCACTCCTCCATGGCACCTGATACCGCCTCTGACGTTTTTGGAGGTCCGTGTTTGCTCTGCTCCCGATTTGTATTGTTTTTATATTAGACTCTGAGCTTGAACACTGTTCGTTATCTCCATATTTCATTCCAAAATAGTGAAATTCGTGGCCGCTTAATCAAGGGTTTATGTACTAAAGCGAGGCCTTATTGATTATGTAGTAAGAGTGGATTAACTCTTTTAAATCATCTTCTCTGCTCCTGGGTATTTAACAATATATGTGCAAGGATTTGATAATCAAAGAGGTCTCTTCTAAAATTGTGATATTCATAGCCCCTGGGTCAGGGGTACTGGTATTAGGTAGGGCTCTATCGACTATATAGACTAAGGAAAAAGCATTTATTTAATTCTTTTTAAGTCTTCTTTCTGTTCTTGGGTTTTAGCAAACAAACCGACTTCATGTTTTTGACGAATAAGGATGCCTCTTTCAAAAATGTAAAATTTATACAAGTAGCCCGTGGATTTTGAGTTCTGGTGTTGGGCACACGGCGCTTTTGATCATATAGTGAAAATCCATTAATTCTTTGAAAATCTTCACTGCTCCTGAGCATATAGGAGGCAGAGTTCAAAGATGAGCAAAAGCTTATTCATACCAGGAACGTGGAGACTAGTCCTTAGGATGAGACTGTATAAACCGAGGTCTCATATCGTAGTAGGTGTTGGCATGAAAAAGATCCCTCACTGCTCAATGGCCCTCAGTGCCGAGTATAGGTATAAATTTGCAGCCCTCCACCGGCAGGTGGTGGCGTCTCCATATGAGTGAAAAATTCTCGAGAGGGGCGTTAAACAACAAACAAACAAACCAAATTTATCAAAATTATTACCCCCGAGTCAAGGGTTCTGGTGCTAGACAAAGTTCTATTGATCTTGTGGGTAAATTTTTACTCTATGTTGAGAGAAGAATTAATATCTCATAATAATGTAATTATAGGTCAATTGAATAAAAGAATTATACAGAAAATTTAATGTATTAATAGATTTTAATGATCAGTAAATATGTAAATAATAGATAAATGAAAATGAGACAAAAATACCTTATACTAGTATTACATTAAATGTTATTCAAAGACGAGAGAGGCCAATGTAAGATGGACTAAGCTTGGTTTACTATGTCTACAGTGCTTTAATGGTCAAGCACTATTGTGTTGTTTAGTCTAGTGGTGGTGACAACTGGTTGTTGCTGAGGTTGTTGCTAGACTATTTTGTTGATCCTTGATCATCCTATTTCTATTGTTTTTGGGCAACATATTTTCAGCTATCAGCTTATTTTTTTTTATCGTATACTAGTACCTCTGTGTGCATTACGGGGTTGTTTTATACTCAGATGACCGTTAAGGCCCTTTGGCCTCTTGTTTACCTTAACAATTGCAATATTTATTATCTGAGTATAAACAACCCTGTAATGCACACAGAGGTACTAGTTGACTAGGTACTAAAGATGCTAACAAACTTGGCTATAATATATAATATAAATTATATTTATTATATATTATATATTATAGCCAAGTTTGTTAGCATATTTAGTAAAGCAAATATCCAACAGACTTTATGATCAAGCGTGTATTGGTATTGTGCTGATCACGTGATATCTATATTTCTTCTTCCTTTTTATATTATGAAAAATAAATCTGGTTTCATTTAAGTTTTGAGCTTCTTTTGAGTTCTGTACGTACGATTCAATCAAGAATGTTCATACGAAAGCTCTAGCTAAGATATTTGAAGTACATTCACTTTAGCATTTAGATTATTAACTCAGGAGGATTATAGAATCATACAAGATTTAACCCTCTTTGCTAAAGACAAGGCTATGAAAAATTCAACGAACATAATATGTATGCATTATCATGTAAAATATTCAACAAATAGACCCTATTATGGAATTCGAATAGGACCACTTAATTGTTCCCTATCGCACTATCGAGCATCGACTGTTGGGTCGTTGGCGCGATGACGTGAAGGTGCGATAACAATGAAGCAATGGCGATGGTGCGAAAGAAAGATGAAGCGATAATGAGTATCGCTTCTTCGTCAACGTACCTTTGCTCCATCGTCATGACACTGTCGCGTCATCCCTATCGTGCCATCGCGTAATCGTGCTATCGTACCATCGTCATCGCATTATCACAGTATTGCATCATCATCATCGTGCTATCGCACCATCGCTTCATCGTCATTGCATTGTCGCGCCATCGTATCATCATCGTGCTATCGCACCATTGCTTCATCGCCATTGCACTATTGACCCAAACCTCGATGGTGCCATGATGCTATAGTGAACTACATGGCCCTATCCATAGGAAATTGACGATTTTTTTAAAAAATTCAAATCATAATTTCTCATGCACCGGTATGAAAATTGATCAAGTCAATCATATCAAATATATGGTCGTCAACAATTGAAAATTTTAGTAATGTCTAGGAAAATTGAATTTTAATAATATATACAGGGCCAAAACAAGGGCCTCTTCTGAACCTTGCTCTTTGAATTTCGGACTGAGAAGATCAAAGATGGAGTCTAAACTACTGTAAATCGGGTCAGAATGGTTTTCATAATTGGTGGGGGGTAGTCTAAATCGTTCAAATTCAATTATGTTGTGCCAAATTTAAGCCATAAAAAACGTCCACTATTTTTCAGATTTGTGATTTAAGTATTGCTTTTTTAACAAGTTTCCTAAACAAACGAAAAAAAAGTCGAGGTACCTTCCCAGGGATTTGTGCAAGATACGAGAGGGTAATATTTCCTTTATAATTGGATATCATTTCAATTGCTGATATCACAATTTTTGCCCTGGTATCTATATCTTTTAAGACATTTTGAAAACAGTTTAGAAATCACAAGGTAATGATAATTGGAAATATTGTTGGTATACTACAAAAGGTACAAAATCAGATATTCGAGGGACGTATCATCATACATGTAGATCTTAATTTAATTTATTTTTTTTGAAATAAAACACTCTTAAAAACATTGTTTTTTTGTGACAAGAAAATTTAAGGATGGCACAATTTAACTGAAGTTTGACGAAATGCGGAAATAGGGGGCGTACGTTTTATCCATTTGAAAGTTCGTATTTAATAACATACATGTATAGGAAACAAATTTTCACTTCAATCTGCGGGTAATTTTTCAGTTCGACTGTAAAATCAAAAGGTTAACCAATTTGCCAAATTGAGAGCCTTTTAGTCGCCGTGTTCTTGATTACTAACTAGTATATTTCAATTATAGTCTCCGCGCTCTTCGGCAATGAGAAAATCACAGGCAGTTATAATAAGAAATTACGGTCATGAAATAACAATACTATAATGTAGCTAGCATTTGTTACGTTAATGGCAGGAATGAAAATGTTAAAGCGGACAATTAATTTCTGTAATGCGGCTAATTGACATATTTATTATATGTGTTAATTTTAGCCCATGGATGTCGTATACAAATATCAGCTGAGACAGGATATTCCATGCACATTTTCTGCAGCAAAGGTAGACGATTGTTTAAATATTTTTTTAATACATGTGGATGTCACTTTCACGAAGACAAATAGAGAAATTTAAAAATATATGTACCACGAATTCTGAAATAAATAAATAGCCCCCCCCCCCCACTGCCATCCCCACCCAGCATCTAAATTATAAAGACAATATATGATGATTATTGTTGCAGGTACACGTATCTTGAAAATAATAATTTGTCTACTGATTAAGAATAACAATATACATGCCGTAATAAATAATTACTATATCCTTCAACTTAATGTTATATAAACAATATTTATTCATAGAAATGAGAAGGATGGCACGTACAACTTGCAAATCCCCTCTCCATACAAAACTTATCATACTGAGTAAATAAGCTGAAAAAAGCCTCAAAATTAGGGGAAAAAAGGAGAGAAAAAAAAAACAAGCAATGAAAACTTAAATAGATCCTTCAAATTTTAAGATAATAGCATACACAAAATTGCAATTATTCATATCTTATGTCGAAATAAAGCAATTTTTTTTTAAATTGTTCAGGAATGTCCTTCTTTATCTGATTTTTTTTTTAAATAATTTTTTGATAAATCTCTGATTATGGCAACGATATCTTTCTAAATAATTTATCTATTTATTTTATTTTTTATTTATTTTTTATTTATTTATTTATATTTTGGTTTGAGAACTGAGTGAACTTTATTTAAAATAAATGTTTATATTTCGACTAAATACATTTATCTTTAACAGTTTAAAAAAAAATAGATATAATCTAATCACGTGTAAATAAAATTTATAAGGTGATGCACAAAATTTTGTATTAAAGATATAAATTAAATTATCTTACATAATGACATAAATAAACATTTAATCAATTTTGTTTTTGTTATTATTACTTTTTCCTTAGAAACAAAACTATATAATGGTTGCAACATTTTTTTCGCTTTTAAAATATTTATGGCATTCAGAATTGGAGTCTGGAAAAAAAATTCCATTGTTCTGACTAGTAAAAATAAAAATGACAATAATTGAACAAATTGCCTCTTATCCATGATTCATAGCCGATTTGAATGCATGCAAAGGTTTATTAAAACGATTAAAGCAAATGCAAAACTGTAATTTTCAAAGCAAACGACGAGAAATATAATATTCCCTCATTGACACAAATTATGTATCTTTATATAGCTTTGACTATTGTTGCTTAAAATGACACTGAACATTATTTGGCGTCCAGAGCCAATTGTCCTAATATGTACGTCATTTCATAGAAAATTGCTGACCACTATATGGCTATTAACCAGAGGACGCGTCGTGATGCGTGACATGAAAGGTTAAAGGTTACAGTTGATTGGCAGTGGTACAATAGAGCGAGTCTGAAACCAATATTGCTGATAGAAATCAAATTCTGGGGTTTCTAAGAGTTGACAATTAAAAATCCCGTGGACGAAATTACTAGGAATGTTTTTACTTCTAATACTTTGTTTCAGATAAAGATTGAAAAATTACCAACACTGCTTGATTGGGCGCGCGTAATTTTCCCGCAGAAATTTGACACGCGCACTAGGGTGTCGTGTACGCGATGCACAGCTGCACGTGCGCACAGGTTAAAACTAAGTGACGTTTCATGCATTAAGGGGTCATCGGTAGTATGCAATAATCCACGGTGACAACACATCCGGGAGGAATTATACGGGTAGTGCTATGGCCGAACTGTTGCCGAGTGCTGCTGATTAGCAAGAGGGGAGGACAAAAATGACAGTCCTCTGATGATAAAATTAATAGTCCCACTCACAACCAATTATTCCCTCGTGTAAGCAACTTATTGCATGATGTGGCCGTTAGAATAATTAATTTAACTTCCCAATAATTTGTCAATTATATCTCGTAAACGCTCACATAAATTTAGTTATGACTGGCAAATCTCGACAAAATTGAGCTTTGATATAGCTAGATAACCAAACGGAAAGTTTTCAGTCACATAGGGAATTCGGAATACTCAAAGGATAAAGTTTGGATCATGAAGACAACCGCAGGTCTAAGTAAGTGCTTTTTTTCTCCCTCTTTCTTCTCTCACACATAATTAGATATATAAAGCGATGCAATAAGTTATCCAAATATCATCACAACCTTGCGTTCAAATTGCCAATTTGTATAAACTGTGGAGTAATTAAATGAATATACTATTATAGACTCTTGTCACACTTGTACATTTCTCTGTTGTTGACTTACAGATTTTCACAGTTTCGGCAAAATGCAGAATTTTTCCTCGATCCACCAACAGGGGGGATCATCAGAGGATATATCTAAACCCAAAAAACCAAGACACAGGTAAACGTCTTATTTTATATTATATTAAATTTCAAATTCTTCAAAATATGGTGAACACACGTGATTTATGAGTTAAGTATTATTTGAGGAAAGGGGCGTGTTTATTCATTTATCTTTGAAAAATGTTACCGCATATAGTACATATAGTACAAATTGTGAAAGGAAACATATTATTTACAATGCCTATAAAGATTTTGAAAAAAAAAAATAGGAAAATTGTTGGGGGAAAATGAAAAAAATTGTTATATATGTAAAACCTATAACTGATATTCTTTCTTTGGTTTGATTAATATATTGATATCATCACTTGCAAGTTGAGAAAATTAACTCTAAGCCTCAAAACGCACGACAGTGTAGAAAGCGTTAAATATAGAATATCAGCTGGATTCACCAAGTGCAAGCTCATACTTCCGCCAGCCTGAGTTTATCTCAATATTCCAATACCCCAGGAATTCCTTTTGCTTAAAAAACACATTTTTTCCATAAAATCTGATTGCAAATTAAAATGTGCAGTAAAACATTTTGATATGCATGCATCTTGCGGAGAGTTGGAAGAAGGGGAAAAAATTCAAACAAAATCCCATATTTAACCGGATCTCCCCCAGAACCAAATTTAAGAAAAAACAAACAAACAAAATTCCATATTTAACCGGATCTCCCCCAGAACCTAATTAACACCCTGATACATGTATCCTCTTTTTTTTTTTTTAAATCCTATATATTCCCATTTAAAATTTTGAGCAATGATCTGAAGACGAAAAATATGAAACTGTAGATATCCTCTGTAGATACTTGCATATTAATATGAGTAAATTGTTGAACTTAGGAACATGTTTTAAAGGGTTTTTTTTCTATATAATCCCAGTGAATATTCGATCTCTAACTGCCCCACCTAGACCATGCTGGGGCAATGGATAAAATAAATTTGAATCTGAATTATCTGGGAACGTTTGCATAATAATATGATTTATATGTTGGTCCTGTTGTTCTTGAAAAGATTTTTGGGAACGTTTCCCCTTTATATTCCTATGTAAAACGTTGATCCTCTTATTAACGTATCAATATATGCGAACGTCTTTAGGTAGCAACGATTCAAGTTTTTCAAATCGTGGCCCCCCTGAGGGTAGGATGGGACCACAACAGAATATGAAAGTTTTGCTTGGAAATGTATGGAGAAAAAATCTTAAAATCTTTTAAGAATGATCGACAGAACCATGATTAGGGATATGAATATTCAAAATCCCCAAATAATACATATTCAAGTGTTTTTTAAAACCATGCATGACTCCGCAGTTTAGGTGGGGCCCCGATAAGGGGTCACATAGGGAAAAATTAATTAATTAAAATTTATTTAATCAATCCGTCTTCTAAAATAGAGGTACTGTGAGCACTGAGCTCACAAAATAATACCCCCGCTCCCATACGAGTATAATGGCAAAGTCCATTTGTTGCTATGGGAAAGGCCAAATATCTGTCTGATCAAAACATAATGTAGGAGATGCACAATGGCAATATGTAATAAAGATTCTGTGAAAGTATCATTAAATTTTATTCAGTGGTTTTGGAGGAGTTGCGGATAAAAAGTGGGTGCCCTGATATTACACAAAGAATGTCTGTGTCCATGTTTTGCTATGGGAAACCTAAAATATGTGTCCAATCAAAAAAGTAAAATAGGAGGTGCACAATGGCACTGTGAAATAAAGATGCTGTGAAAGTATCATTTAATTTTATTCAGTGGTATAGGAGGAGTTGCAGATATGAGATGGGTACCCCGATTTTGTAAAAAGAATGGCAATGTACATGTTTTGCTACGAGAAACCTGAAATATGTCCGATTAAAAAGTAAAATAGGAGGTCACAATGGCACGATGTAATAAAGATTCTATGAAAGAACATGTGTATCATTACATTTTATTCAGTTATGTAAGAGTTGAGTACCTCAAAGCGTAACGGACGGACGGACGGACATCCTCATCACTGTACAACCCCTGCTTTTCAAGGAGTCTGATTAAAATCAAACCTTTACTAGCTCCTAACTGCTTTTCAAGCTGGGGGTATAAAAACAGCAGCGTGCACAACAATTACTCCTTTTGATATGCAAGCATCCCTATATATAGTACACATTGGTCGCTATATACAGTAGCCTAGTGGTTGGGTCACAGGCACTTGTTTCGTAAAATGGGCACCCCAACTTACGGTAAAAATAAGTAGGGGGTGCCCTGTATATACGAAACAATTAAGTGCCTGTGGGTTGAGTGCTCGCTTCATGTCTGGGAGGTTCGGCTTTGATTTTCCTTCCTGGCATCTCATTAAACCAAGAACATTTAACGTAAGTGGGGATTGTTCTTTAGCCAAGCTCCCAACATTAGAAGTTAAATTCACGGGTCTTCCAGATATGATCTTAAAAACGAAGGCCCTGTGTCAAGATGATAAAGAACCCTCACTGCTAAGTCCAAAGCTGGTACTCACTGTACATGAGTAAAAAAAAAATCTCACATTGGACGTTATACAGCTAATAATCAATCAATAAATATAATGTAGATTCATGAATGATTTGTTAAAATCATTGTCCGGGTGGCTAGGGTTAGAATAAATTTTGGAATTATATAGGAAACTTAAAAGAGTTCAAGAATAGCAGGGTGACTCTAATCAAATTGATATGCCAAAATTCCCACGTGCTTTCAACATGTTCAAGAGCATGTATGACGGTTCAAACCATGGATATTAAGTTTGGGACGGGGCTAAAACAACGTCAAGGGATAAAATTTACATGTACATGTATAAATGGACAAATCTTCAGAACAGCAAGCTCATTTTTTATATTGACTAGAAGATAATGGCCACCTACCGGTAATTGTCCCCCACTTTCGCGAAAGCGAGGGGACATTAAAACTCACTCGTCTGTCAGTCTCAAAAACTTTAACCTTGGTCATAAGTTAACATTTGAATGAGAAAATAAAGAGCTTTCATATTTCACATGTACATTAACTGTGACAAGACCTTTCCAAATATTCAATGACTATGATTTTTGACCCCGTGACCTTGAAGTTTGACCTACTTTTAAAAAATTTTAATATTAGTTTCACCTTCACTTGGTCATAACTTTTGATTGAGAAGAGATAAGGCTTTAATATTTCAATTGTACATTACCTTTGACAAGACCTTTCCAAATATACTATGATTTTTGACCCCGTGACCTTGAAGTTTGACCTAATTTTCAAAAATTTTCACATTAGTAATAACATTTGAATGAATCAAGATAGGGCGTTTATATTTGACAAGTGCATTACCTGTGTCAAATATTTCCAATTGTACTATAATATTTGACCCCGTGACCTTGACCTTAAAGTTTGACCTAATTTTCAAAAATTGTAATATTGATGCTAACTTTTGAAGGAGAGAAGATAGAGTATTCATATTTAACTTGTGCATTACCCGTGACAAGACCTTTCCAAATGTTTTATGATTTTTAACCCCTTTACCTTGACGTTTGACCTGATTTTCTAAAATTTTAACATTGCTGATATCTTTTGAATGAGAGAATATAGGGCATTTATAATTCATGTGCATTACCTGTTTCAAAATCTTTCCGAATGTACTCTGGTTTTTGACTTCGTGACCCTGACCTTTAAGTTTAAACTGCAGTCTTTTTCATTTTTTACATGGTAAGAAGTTTTGAATGAGAGAAGATAGGGCTTTCATATTTTATATGTAGATTACCTATGACAACACCTCTTAGAAAGGTGTATCAATTTTTGACTTCATGACCTTGATCTATAAGTTTGAAAGATACACAAACAAAACAGTAAAATTATGCCATAAAATTGAAAGCAAAACCACTAACACACCGAAAGCCGGGGACTACAATTCTTTTAATTTGCTTGTTAACAACTAAACTGTATAATGACAAACGAGATGACCCCAGCATTTCATCGTCAGAGCCTTCCTTATTTGTATAGTAATATTCCCTGAAATTTCCAGGGGTCCATGTTTTATGCCCTGTTCACAGATTTGTATTGTTTGTAGGCTTTTTTTTTTTTATAGATTGACCAGTGTTCGTTATCTTCACCTACATATATTTTATTATGGTAAGATACTGATATTCAGAATGTAGTGTGGTTTCAAGTTTGTTAACTCGTGACTCATTTAGGGTTGCATTGGGCAATAATATCGGGGCAAAATATAGAGAAAAAAATCTAAGAGCAACACGACCATGATGAATCAGGTGATCACTGTCCTTGGGCATTTTTTTCATTATACATTTGCTCAGTGCACATGATTCCTGAGAAGAAAATGCACATATTTTTAGCTCATTTGAGCCGAAGCCGAAGGGTCATAATTTGAACAAACCTTAATCTACACTACCTTTCTTTGGTCGCCCATAGGAAAAAAATCTTCTTCTCAAGAACAGCAAAGCCATTATTAGTCATATTAAAATAGAAACATCCTCAGGTAGTGTAAGATTCAAATGTCACCAGCTAGGGGTAAGGCCAAATTGGGCGATCAAGGTTTTACAAAGGAATACATGAGGGATATCTTTAAAAATCTTTTTTTCAAGAACAGCAAAGTCATGATTAGTCATATTTACACGGAAGCATCTTCGGGTAGTGTAGATTCAGGTTTATTCAAATCATGACCCCGGGGATAAGGAGGGGCCGCAATGGGCGATCAAGGTTTAACAAAGGAATACATACAGAATCTTCACAAGAAAAGCAAAGCCATGATTAGTTATATATATATTGATTCAGGTTTGTTCAAATCATGACCCCCGGGGGTAGGGAGGGCCAACAATGGGTGATCAAACTTTAACATAGGAATATTTGGGGGAAATCTATAAGAATGTTCTTTTCAAGAACAGCAAAGCCATGATTAGTCATATTAAATAGAAGCATCCTCAGGTACTGTAGATTCAAATGTCCCCAGGGGTAGGGCAGGGCCACTATAGAAGATCAAACGTACAGAAAAAATCTTGAAAAATTAACTAAAGCCATGATTTGTCAAATTTTTTTCCTATCCAAAGTGCTCAGGTGAACGTTGTGACCACTGGGCCTTTTGTTTCTATTTCTCGATCATCTGAAAGCGTTATGCATATAGACTCCAAATAATACGAGAAGAAATATATATATTTTTACTCGCAACAATCTCTATTATGTCGACATTAAGCTTCACTGTTTGCCAAGTGTTAAAATTTTTAGAACTTCGATTCGGTTTGAATGATTAATTAGTTAATTTTTTTTTACATCGAACTGTGTTTTTTATTCCACATTGAGGCATATAAATTCAATAGGGATCGCCCGTTAACTCTTAACTGAATCCGCCAGGCAAGGGGGGGGGGGAGTCCCCCTTAACATTTTACCACTATGCTGCAATAAAGAATAGACAGAAGGTCCATAGGCAACAACATTCGCCTGAGTCACTTAGGCCCTTCTGTTCTTCATCAGTAGATTTTCCCATACATATTTCTATGAAAAAAATTGGTCACCCAATGTGGTCCCTCTTTCCCCCCCAGGGACCATGATTTGAACAAACTTGAACTTCACTACACGTACCATGCAAACAAGGATGTTTCCATATGAATATGATTGTTTCTGAATTTGCTGTTCTTGATAAGGAGACTAAAAACCATTCATAACTTATTGTTGTTCGCCCTCAATAATAAAGTTTTATGACTTTTTTTTTGCTTGACAGGGAATTTCTGTAAGGTTGTGTCCCCTCAAACTGAAATCACTTCCTTTGTGTCTGTTCTAAGTCTTAGATGTATAATTACTCTACAGACTACATTAACATTCTTTTACCACTCGTTGTAGAACAACGTTTTCGCCTTTTCAATTGAAAGAAATGGAGAAAGCATTTAGGAAAGCACCTTATCCTGACGTCATGACCCGGGAGGAACTGGCTAGGCGATTGGGTTTGAACGAGTCACGTGTCCAGGTATTTTAAACTGATAGCTAATGTCTTTCAAATTAGGGTCAAAAGTCTTGTAATTACATGGTCTTAATCAGAGGATGATTCTTTTCAGATCTGGTTTCAAAACAGACGGGCAAAGTGGCGAAAAGGATATTCTCCCAAACTGGACATCAGTTCAAAATGTGAGTTCAATTCATGATTTGCAAAAAAAAAAAAAAAAAAAAAAAAAAAAAAAATTCTTGTTTTATTACATTTGTTTCCCTTTTGTCTATATTTGAATTTTTATAAATTTTAGCAAATGAAAACGAACAGAAAGAGGACCCTAAACCACCATTACCACCTCCAACCACAAAAGAGTCTACAGAACCTAAGACCGTCTCCTGGCAACCATGGCCCGTTCTGACTGAATATTCTCCCTATCCTTCTACTTGGATGGGATTTGCAAGTCATACACACAATCCCATTCTGTTTAGTCAACAGTCGCTATTTTATCCCAGAGAAGTCGGTAGTTCTAGACAATCCGATCTAAACGTGCCATTAAATCTTGTTCAGAGGGAGTACAGTTATGGTGAAAATGTTTTTGATATGTCGAAATTTTTGCCCAAAGAGAAGGAATGACATGCAACCCACGAGACACTGCATAAATTATACTTAACTCTCAAACTAGTGATTAGGAAATATGAGTTCTTTGAATTTTTTTCCTTTCAATTTTATTCTTGAGATTTTTTTTCTTTGCATTCCCTGTGAAGTCTTTTTCGCTCCCATCGTGCATCCTACATACTATTAGTAGAAGACCTGTAGTTCTAATATGACAGTTGAACTACTAGTTGTTGCATCGTAGTGTATGCAACATAGTTTTAAAAATGTGTCGAGTTTCAGAACACAAAATAATAAGCCAAATTTGGCAAATGAATAAATTTAGAATATACAAATTATGTTATAAATTTAAATGTAATCTTGATTGCTATTTTAGCTAGTTAATTTTTTTGTGCCTTTCTGTAAATAGTTACGTTCTTCAGTATTTTTACGGTTAATATTTGGAGCTTATTATACATGTAAACTGCTATATCTGTGCTGGGCCGTGCAATTGTACAGCAGTGCTACCTTCATATATACTGTACATTTTTAAGTACTTGAATTCGGACAACAATTATAATAGGCTACTGTTAAACTTTTTTAAAGCAATATATTTCTAGCTTTTTAATGTTTTATATTAGTTATTTAAGTGGTACATGCCTATTTTAAAATAATAAATACAAGGTTCTGCATTGCAATTCATTCGTTTAATAATACAAGTATAGGGCATTTTACATGACCTTTTGGGTTAATTTCAAGTTAAAAAAAAGAGTTAAAGATTTCCATTTTAAAACATTAGATACACAGGGTTTTTAAAGTATTTATGATATACATACACAATTTGTTGGATTTCAGGTAACGTTGAGATATAACAAGCAGAAATACACGATGCCTTGTACGATTAGTGGAGTAACACTGTACGTCCAAGACAAAATGTACATGTAGTTACGATATCGACTGGTTATTTTGTTTAAAGATTGCTACATTATTTTTATATAGTTTTTTAGCTCACCTGAGCCGAAGGCTCAAGTGAGCTTTTCTGATCAAAATTTGTCCGTTGTCTGTCGTTGTCGTCGTCGGTGTAAACTTTTCACAGTTTCATCTTCTTCTCCAGAACTACTGGGTCAATTTCAACCAAACTTGCCACAAAGTATCCTTATGTGAAGGGAATTCAAGTTTGTTCAAATGAAGGGCCACACCCTCTTTCAAGGGGAGATAATAAAGAATTAGTAAAAATTAATAGCATCTTTTAAAAATCTTCTTCTCAAGAACCACAGGGCCAGGAAAGCTGAAACTCATGTGGAAGCATCCGCAAGTAGTGTAGATTCAAGTTTGTTCAAATCGTGACCCCCGGGGATAGGGCGGGGCCACAATGGAGGATCAAAGTTTTACATATGAATATATATAGCAAAAACCTTTTAAAATCTTCTTCTCAGGAACAGCAAAGCCATGAGGAGTCATATTTATATGGAAGCATTCTCAGGTAGTGTAGATTCAAGTTTGTTCAAATCATGACCCCCAGGGGTAGGGCGGGGCCACAATGGAGGTTTAAAGTTTTACATAGAAATATATAGCAAAAACCTTTAAAAGTCTTCTTCTCAGGAACAGCAAAACCATGATGAGTCATATTTATATGGAAGCATCCTCAGGTAGTGTAGATTCAAATTTATTCAAATCATGACCCCCGGGGGTAGGGTGGGGCCACAATGGAGGATCAAAATTTACATAGAAATATACAGGGAAAATTTTAAAAATCTTCTTCTCAGAAACAGCAAAGCCTTGATTTATCATATTTATGTGGAAGCATCCTCAGGTAGTGTAGAACGATGTGAACGATGACCCCTGGGATAGGGAGAAGCCACAATGGTGGATCAAATTTTTACAAAGGAATATATGGAATTTTTTTTTTTAAATCTTCTCAAGTACAACAAAGCCATTTGTCATATTGACATGGAAGCATCATCAGGTAGTTAAAAATTCAAGTCCACGATATCGTGTCAATATCGAATCATATTTGTACAATTGATCATGGTTTCACCCCCACCCACCCCCCAAAAACAGTATTTTTAAACATATGAGTAACTTGAATACCATCACTTTCTGAAGTTTTCTTTATATTGTCGATATCGACGATATCGCTTCGATATTAAATCATGTTTGCTCATCCCTTGGTGATGACCTTGTCATTGAATATGGGTGTCTCTGTTAAAATACTTTACACTGACGGAGATTGTATTTGGCATCGATATCGTCCATATCGACAATATCGTTTCGATATCAAATCATTTTTGTCATCGCTCTTGTGGTTGTATTTCTTTATGCAAGACTCATGTATATGAACTTTCTGAGTATTAAGTCTGCCCTGCTGTCGATATCATGATTGTTCAAGACGTGTTTTTTTTACCAACCTTCACCCTAACCTTAACCTAAAATTTACCCTAACCCCTGACAATTACAACCACTAACCCTCTAATTATTTAAATATTCAAGTCAAAAATGTACCAATATCGACATTGCGTGTAGTCTTATATAATTATCTTATACATTCACCTGAAATTAAATTTTACAGAATAGGATTAATATCAATATGATATCGTCATGATATTGTCGATATCGACGATCTCAACAAGCTAAGGCGCTCGGTTTTATATATGATATCCAGTAATTCCAATTTCATAGTACATATTTGGATAGATATCAATATGATATCGACATCAAATTCGTTCTTGGACATGTTTGGATTAGTGATAAGCAGATCACCCTGCCTGACTAAATCTGTCTTCATTTTATGACAATACTTTGCGTGATGATTAAAGGGAACTCTTAAACAAAACTCAATTTGTGAGATTATTTTTTATTGCATTAATTTTCTCTGAAAAGTTCAGATATAGAGGACAATGCTGATTTAGAGGACAATGCATTACATTCAGATACATATTTTTATGTGAGGAACTTCAATGAGGTTTCACAATAAGTATTTTGTGACATAATACTGAATCTAAATATTCCACAGAAAATTAAACCTTAAAATGAAGTCTGACAGAGATTTGTGACATGAAAAAAAATTATGAAATACAATAGATATATAACAAATTCTGACAATGACCTAGAGATTCCTATTTTAAAATAATTCTTACAAAGATAAAAATAGACAATGAATAAATCTCAATGTAATATCTTCTAAAAGCAGATCTGGTGTAAATGTGATTTACTCCTTATCACAGTCTATGCAAGTACCACATAATGGTCAATCTTTGTGGTTGTTTTGGCAAAATTTTGCATGTTAATCAAAATCAAAATAAATTAATTTACTAAAATTTACCATATATAAGATAATAACTGAAATATCTAAGAATATTAATTTTTTTAAGTATTTCAATTTCTATCTTACATTAGCAAATTCAATAAAATACTGAATATTGAAAAATTCAAATTAGTCCTCTGAAGGATCAAAAGAAAAAAAAAAAGAACCACAGATATGAACTGGTTTACTGTTCATGTATACAACATATTTTTTAAACCTGTATACAAAGAATCATTTCTGATTTGAGGGGGAAAAAAACAGGATGACAGCTGACCATCAATCAATGTAAATCCTCTACAAAACTCCAAATGCTTTGTGTTGGCAGAGTCAAATACTGCAGGTTTGTGTGTCTAAAATATTCATCTAAAACAAGGTGCTTTTACTAATAATTGAGACAAAATGCCAATCCCAGTCTAAAACTTAGAGTAGCTGAACTGTTGAAATAAGTACTTAAAAGTACAGTATGTGTATCAAGCAAAGAGGCACAATACTAAATTCAAAATACGTATTACCTATATTACAGTTCTAAAACCAATATCTCAACAAAATTAAAAAATTTAGATCACATTTACAAATTTTATGAGCTTTAAATTAATAAAAAGATACATTTAGAGGTGAATCTGTCATCTATAAATTATATGAATATGTTTATTATCACAATAACATATTGAATTCCAACTTGAAATTTCTCCCAAAGTACAGACAGTATTTAATTTTTCATGACTCCACAATACTTGCTTGCATTAAAATTAAAGACAGTGAAAATCCGAATAAATACCACATAAAATTTAGGTACATATTTGATTTCTTTTACCCATCTAACAATACATATCTAATGTACTACATATACACTCAATAGAGTAACAACATGTATATCCTAATACCATACCTATTCATCATAATACAGCAATGTTTAAACTACAACCACAGATTTTCACATGCACCTTTTAAAAGTTTTATCAGTACATACATATTCAAAGACAGGAAATCTTTGAGCAACAGTAGTATCACTTGAAACACATAATACAATATAAAATTAATTCAATACATGTACATTGTACATTTCCTACCTCAAACTACTTAGTTACTGTGAATACCTCACATTTCAATGTGAGGACAATGAAAGACTAGTGGTTCAGTGACATCAGAAAGGTCGGTAGGTCTTGGGATACCTGAAGTGTAGCCAGTTTTCCTGGTGTATAACACAATGGTCCCAGCCTAACTCCTTGAACATCTAAAGGAAGAAATACTATCTTCAAGCAAATGACAGTTTAATAAAGCAGCTAGAAAATACATTTATCATTCTAATTAACTAAATTAACAATTAAAGTTTTAAGGTTTGATGACTCTTAAATTTGTTGCTAGTGTAGGTTTTCTTTTAATTTATGTGTACATGCATGTATGTAATATGTGTTTTCAAAAGTAAAGTGAGGGGGAGTGTATGTGTCTTCATATATTTTATTTGCACAACTAAACATGCTTATTTTGTAATATAAATGAAGTTTATTAGCTTGACTTGTATCAAAGAAACCCTAAGAAATTAGGGTTATTAGAAATTAGAAATTATAATTTTCTTACTTTGACCATTGTGACTTCAATTTCCTGAGTTGGTTTCTCCTCATAACTCTTCTGCAGAATTTTCAGAGCCCGTCCATAATGCTTCATGTGTTGAGCATACATCATTGTGAAATAAGACACCTAAAACCAAGATAAGAAAGAATTACAAATTTTCAAATACTGAACTGAAATAAAAAATATATACACAAGTGCAGAGGATGTACTGTATAAGCAGAAATTTTAGCGAGGATTCAATTTTGGCATTTTTAGCGAGGGTGTTGAGATCGCTAAAATTAAATATAACAATTTATTCCCACTTTATATGTTATACTGTTATCTTTCAAGGCATCACAAAATCCCTAAAATTACTTCTTGCTAAAATTAAATACCAATTTTTTTTAAGGAAAAATCACTACATTTGCAACTTGCTAAAAATTCCACTTATACGGTAATACCAAATTCATAATACATGTACTTTCTTTCATAAAAACATTTTTATCATTACCAGGTGAACTTTTTTAGTATAAAAACTAGATTCTAGTACAATTCACCTGTAGGTATGGAAATTATGTCCAGTATATATATAGCCAGAAATACCTTGGAATCATTGAGATCTATCCACTGCTGTAAGTTCTGATAAGTCTCCTTCATGTCTTCAGTGGTCACACTGGGCAGTCCCTCAGTGTCCCCCTCCTCTTTAGCCTTTTCCTCCAGGACACTGACCTGGGCTTTACCTAATCTAAAGTAGCTGTCAATCAGCATTTCTTTTACCTTGTCTTTCTCACTGGAATGGAAGTACATTCATCTCTTATTCATGTACACATGGACAAAATATAAGTATGCGTCCTCTGCTTACACTCAGAGAAAAATTCATTCACTTTGCTATAAAGAAATATCATAAAAAAAAACTACACACTTTCAGTTATATCAATTATTACCAAGACAAACTGAGAAAAAAGTTAGTACATGACATTTGAGAAATTCTGCAGTACAAAAGACATTTTACTCAATGTACATGTAATAAATCCAAGGATTAAGTCAGGTACACACCCTTTGATTGTAGCTGCCTCTGGTCTTGGGTCTGACTTCATACCATAGTAACTTAGCAGTTCCTTTTGATCAATTTTGGAAATGATGAATTTACTCAGGTCAATAATTTCACCCAGATACTTTTTCCTATCCTAGATGAAAAATGCAATATACAGTAAGTATAACTCAGTTAACTCACTTAATAATGAAGAACCTAGAATGATCCTGACAGTCATATCTAAATTAAATTATTTTGGCAAAAGATACATGTATGAGGCAGTACCTTGTGGTTGTCTAGACTCTGTAGTCTGGCAGTAAACACTGGTAAGTGATCAGGGTGTTGACTCCTTAACTCATCAAACAAGGAATGATCTGGTTCTAATCTACAAATACATAGATATCATTTAAATAAAAAAAACATTCAGTGCATCAGATGCAATCAAAGGCAAAAAAACTATTCCCCAATTTTCTAATTTTTCTTTTCTTTTTCTTTTTTTTTTTTTTTTTTGCATTCCCCTCCCCCTCCACCCCTCCTTAAAATTCCACTGAATCTATTTTTAATTTTCAGGATGGAAAATTTTGTCTAAGAGAGGAGTTTAAACATATTTCATTGGGTATCAAAATAAATATTAATTAAATAGAATTACTTTGAGATCCATGAGATTTGTAGGTCCCTGAGTGACTCTTTGTATTCTTCTTCTTTTGTTTTCTCCTTCTTTTCACTTTCTTTCTCTCCTTTGTCTTTGCCTGCCTTCTTCTCTTTCTTAGGGTTATCTTTCTTGGCTATTTCAGTGATCACATATTTAAAAGGTACACTACTCTGTAAAACATACAAAAACTATTCATCAACAGATTGTAAGAAATCCACTGTCATTTCATTTGAGTGTATAATGTACATATATCTGCAGCAAACAAACCATGTTTAAATTTTGAAACATTGATAGTTGCTATTCCAACTGAACTATATGCGGTGATTAAATATGACCATCAAGCTGTTTTTTCCCTAATTGTTTTCATTCTTATAATGCAGATATCACTCTTAATTTCTGTACATGTTTTATGTGAAAAGAAAAGAGAGAGAGAGAGAACAAAGTCTAAGACATGAGCAAACATGTTTAACAAAATAGACTGGACAGGTGATCCAAAGTGACATCAATTAGTTAAATTACAATGTTCTAATAATTAACCCACGTTTAAATTTATCTGGCCACTGAGTAAATTTCTTGGAACTGCATCAGGAGACTTAATAATTTACTGTAAACCTTCAACACGTTCAAACTGGCTCACTTATATCAATTTTAGTAATGCAAACTTCATACTGTTTTAGTAATGCAAACTACATACTGTTTCAGTAAGAGGTTCACTCTTCAACAGAGTCAGTGTCCCCAGTAATATCTGTCCTGGTTTGGCATTTTTAGGAATTCTGCAAAAAAAAAAAAAAAAAAAAAAAATCATATAATTTTTTTCTTTTTTTTCTTTTTTGAAAAAGAAATAACTCACTACCATTAATTAAATAAATTGTTACAACACCAATGGTTTCAAGGTACAGGAGGTTAAACCTTTACCAGACAGGACCAATATTTGACATTCTTGCATTTTCTAAACTAAACAACAAATATCTAAATACATGTACATGTTGCTGAAGCAACTTCCTTACAGGGATGGGCACGATTACTGAAAGATGTAATCGATTACACTCATTTTTGTCCTGTAATCGATTACTTTGGAAGATGTAATCGATTAATAATCGATTACTTCCAAGTTTTATCCCTTCAAATATCAAAGCAATATTTAAATGGTAAATGTTGATGTTATCCACTGAAGTTTGAATGTGTTCCTGCAGTTTCAGTGCAGATTCTTTTAAGGTTTTATTCTGGCTAACATTCTAACTATATGCCCAAATGAGGGATTCTCTACCATGGAAAGTGGAGACATGATTCCTACAATAAAATTTGCCAAGGAATTAATTATTCCTTTCAATCTTGGATCTGAACCTCCATATTCAGATTTGACTTGTTGCAAAAAGTATTTAATATTTTATTGTGAATTACTTCATTAGAAGTATTTGGGTTGCACGTATGTTGACAGTACACATTCCTGTACGTGTGTTTTTTTTTGTTTTTTGTTTTAAGTAAATTAGAACTCTTAGTAATAAACATGTAAATTAAATGTGTCTTTAAGTAATTCAACTAATAGCACAATTTCATTCTGTATTGAAATAAGTGTTTTGAGAGCTATTAATTGTTTTAATAATACTGTTTGTCTTCAATGGAATGAAAGTTAAACACTAGGTAGTTCACAGTTTACACCTCATTATCTGCAAATCAGAGATGTCTCGGTCAATTCATTAGCCAATTAAGATAATCAAACACAGTGACACACTCCCTCTCTTACAGACACTTATAACCCCTCACTGATATAAAAGCAACCTTACAATTTTGAATGAAAACATGAGAATGATTTTGCAAATTTTAAAGTTACTAAAACACAGGTTTGAAGTTGTATTAACATTTTCAGATATGAAAAAATACATGTATTTCCATCTTCTTTTTTTTTTTTTCGAGTACAGTGTAGTTTATTTACCAAATTATTTATATTTAATGCAGCACTTAAATCTGTTTTTGCTATCTATATTTTTTTTATTACAAGACAAAGTTTATCTACATCTGAAATATGAAAATTAAAGGACATGCAGCAAGAGGACAGTGGGTCAAATGTAAAATGCACACGAAAAATCTGTATATTTTATTAATAAATGGTTGAAATACACTTCAGAATTATTTAATACTTGAACAGAAGGTCTATAGTGCAAAATTTATTGAGAACATTATTAAACTTATGATAATAAAAGTTAGGAAATCTAAACATTACACTAGGTGGTTAACTTTATATTTGATATTTATGTGTGACTGACTGGAAATAATTCTCCAAAATAACATCCATTTATTTATAAAATAATCGAAAGTAATCGAAAAGTAATTATAATTACATTGAAAATTTTAGCTGTAATCGATTAAATTACGATTACAAGTAATTGAAAATCTCTTCGATTACAGATTACTGTCGATTACTTGAAAAAAAGTAATCATTACAATCGATTACGATTACTCGATTACGATTACCCCATCCCTGCTTCCTTACTTGTCAGAGCCAAGTGGTGCAACAAAAATTGGCTGCAGAGCACCTTTCCCTAACACCAAACTGTTACACTTCTTTCCTTCAAAGACCTTTTGCCAGCTGCTGTAAGTATTCAGAGCGATGGGAGATGCCAATTTGTACTTGATCTGAACCACCAGGTCCTTCAGTTGTTCAAGTTTATCCTTCTTCTCATGACGAACTTGAAGCAACAATGTGAAGTCTCCTTTTTCCAACTTCAGTGTGTACTGTAATTTTCAAGTTTACACACAATGTACCCATTTGTTTATAATAAGAGTGCTACATATTAAATTGTGTGTATATTAAACAGATCAGTATACTTGTATACTGAAACGCAAAAGAAATGCAACATCCTATTTTAGAGGGGAAAATCATATAAAGGATATAATTTTGTATCTAAAAAGTACGGATATCTTCAACATTGTAAGTATCGATAATTTAACGGTTGAATGATTTTTATGCCATAACCGGAAGTTAAGTTTGAGCCCACTGAACAGAAATCAAAAATTGCATGTTTAACAAAACATTTGACAAAAATGTGGGGTTTTAAGGGTTTGTATCTGTTTATCATAAGTAATGCAGCAATATTTCGCAAAATAAATTCTCCTTTCGTTTCTGGAAGATATGCCAAGGCTTCCTGAAAATGACTTAAGTACGCATTTCAAGTGCTCTACTTGGAAAATCTGAAAATAAAGGTAATGGAGAATTGCAGATGCAAAAATGCACGACAACACGCCTCAACAGGCTCATACGTATCATTAGCATGAATGATAGTCCGTGGACCGGAAGTCCAAGTGTTACTACACTGCGCTAGGTTAGAGAAAATTCGACTTCATCATCTGAAAAACAGACATTTAAAAATGGCAAAGAATATTTTTTTCACTCAGATCCCGAGATTGATGAACTTATTGCATCGTGGAAATCAAGCTGCAATTGTTGTGCATGGCAGTCTTCCACGCTATAATTGAATGGCTGAGAAGGGGGGTGTTTTAACAGTTATGTGTTACTTTCTAAAGTTAAAAGGTAATCATTTAACAATGTTAACAAATCTTTGATGGTTTTAAATCGAGTTTAACTTAACTGTAATCAGTTTTGAAAATCATTAGTTAAAAGGTTCAAATATTTGTAGATTACTGCTTGTTGCGTTTCTTTTGCGTTTCAGTATATTTCTTAGTCTGGAAGAGATACCCCTTAAATCCCATTCAGACAACCTTGATTTTAGATATTAAATCTGCAATATTCTCATTTGAATTTATCTGAAAAATTGCTCTGAAAATTTATATTTCTATTTACATAAATGTCATTTTCTGGTTATCTACAAAGTTTGTTAGTAATCTTGTACAATGTACAATTTCAAATGTCTCAATGTAAATTAATGTACAGATCACCTCTAATATGATATTTGTAGTTAATTCTTACTCTGTTGTGGAAGGCATCTCCACATCCTAAATACTGTTTGTTGGAATCAAACAACATCCAAAGCTGACTCTCGTACTCAGACTCGTACAGCAATGGACTAAGGAACGAGCAGTTAGGAGTTACATCCCCTCCCTTGTCCTAAAGGAAAAAGTATTTGCTTAATATGTAAAATACTAATGTACTGGAAGTAAGATAAATATAACCTCTTATTTAAATGTAAATTTAGTACACGTCTTACTAGGTGGAAGTTGTAGGTGAGTTCCAATGCAAATATATGTCTCTCCTCTGGCAGAGTGTCTCTAGATCCTGGTAGAACCTTTATCTTGTATTCTGTTGGCCTACATATAAGTATATAAAAGACTACTGGTACATGTACAATGTTTGCCTTATAATGAATTTTAATCAATTTTATTATACTGTATATTCATTCTCTCATTCAAACACATTGCAATACTCAGTTTGCTTTTCACATCCAGTATTTAAAATAATTTATCATCAGAAAAGAATCAAAATTTCTTATAAATCTTTATAAAAACAATTTCCTTTAGGTTTTAATTATTTAAGGAATATACTGCATTTCAATTCTTTTCTGGGATATCAATTTTGGCTTCATGAAAATTCATGATGATAACCCCACATTTATTTAACATGTCAGATTACCTGAGAGGTTGTACCAGTGTCTTCAGTGATATGGTTGGACTGAGCTCCTCTCTCCTAAGGTTGGCTCTGATATTGTATCTGGCCACTCCATCTGAAGCATGCTGCAAGAACAACAAGGGAATCCAAATGATCCTACTATCTCCTCTTTAATCAAATTGATTTTTTATTAAAAAAAAAAAATCCTACTATAAACCCAATAAGGATAAGTGTTGGAGATCTAAAACTCATTTTGCGTTATGAACTCTATCAGAATTCTGATTCACAAACCTATCTCATTTTATGATTGAAGAAATTTGCTCCTCCAAGAGGAGAAAAAATTATTCTGATTGACAGACACATACCAGAACAGGTTTCTTTACATCCAGTGTGACTCCATGGAATGTTATGCTGTAGTTAAGAGTAACATCCCCTAAATTGGCCCACCATTTGGCTATACACAATTCCAAAGTTCCATTTTCCTGTTAATTCAAAAACTCACAATTCAATTCACAAACATGGTATAAAACTTTACTTTTTACAGGGAGGTAAAACACCCTTTACATCTCAAAATTTTCCTCTAGTGACTTCTAAAAACCATAAAACAAAAAACAAAAAAAAACAAAAAAAAAAACAACAATGAATGATGGTTAAATTTTAAACATGAAATTTTCTTTGAAGCTTGTCTGATCAAAATTTAATTTGCCAGAAGGCATGAAGCTATAGTTACATGTACCTCCACTCTAAATGCATGTTTGGACTCCCCACTATCTGATAATGTGATAAACTTTTCAAACTCAAGTTTGGTGTACTGATGCTGTGGTAGATTTTGTACAGCATGTAGTAGCATTCTGCAGCTCTTTTCTTTATCAGTCGACTCAACATTCAATACTGAAAACAAAATAAACAATTAATGCTTTTTATCTTTCTTTTTCAAGCTTAGTGAAAATGCCTCAAGATTTCATCTTTCTCAAACATATCAAAATTGACTGCAATCATGAAGAAATAATATCGGATGCATAACCACACATCACTACATCTGCTTGTACATGTATGTTACTGCAGTAAAACCACCAGAGTGGGTACATGTACCTACCTGCAATATTTGCACCTGTAGGAACCTTAATGAAATGACGATGGATTTGTCCTGGTTTGAAGAGCATGTTTGAGAAAGATTTCTCCCACTTGATCTCATCATCAATTCTTAAAAAAAAGTGAAAATATTTTGGTTTCAAACATGCGTTAAAAACTTCCTATATAGAACATTCTTCTGGCAGTGTTCCACCTAGGACAACGATAGGGCATAGCACCAATCCTTTTCTAGTGGTGTCTGTGCCCTTTTTACTTTTCCCTTTACATATTTATTACAATGTACTAAAGCTCTGAATTCCAATTTCAACCTCAAGATGGCATGAAGCCATACTCTTCAACTAAACCAGGCACAATATTACAACATTGTAAATTTGCAAAAGATACAGCTGTATATGGCTAAATTTAAAGTTGTAAATGTGAAAACAAATGACGTCACTGACACACAATTTAGTAATTTTATCTGACTACTAAACCAATTTTTAGATATTATTAAAAAGAAATACTCATAGGACTGACAATATGCATCCTTAAGAACAATCGATTTATTCAATTCAATTCAATTCATTGACATCACAATGTTGGCATACAGTCAAAATAAGAAATCAAATGACAGATAACAGAAAAAAAAGAAGAATATTATAACATAATTGCATGCAATTCAATTTTACACAATTCCTTATATTCCTTTTATTTATAATAAAACTTCACTTACTTGCTTGGTACTACCACTGTTATTGGAAATCTGAATACAGGGCCTTTTTCAAGGCACTTCACATCAAAGCCTTTCACCTTTAAATAAATTTATTCCACAATTAAAAAAAAAAAAAAAAGACTGAATTCTGGAAAAGGCAATTGTTTCTCATAGGTAAACATGTAAAAGTTGTGAAGTTCACCATTTCAATGTGCACACTATATATATATATATATATATATATATATATATATATATATATATATATATATATATATATACTTATAATTCGAATACCTCAGTGTAATAAACCCCTTCACTGAGCCCTCTGTGATCCACCTTAACACTGAATAACCTCTCAACATTCATCAATTCTAAGTGGGAGGGGCACTGCACCCAGGAGGCATCACAGTTCAAATTAAACTGCATGCAGAAGTTAATTTTCTCCTCCTGTTCCACGTGGTCCTCAAAGAAATTTGGTGAAATTGACACCTTTGTTTCATAAGGTTTACGGAAGTGATGGGGTTCCCTCAGATAAATTCCTCTCTTTCCATCTGAACTTGAAAGCTTGAATTCTACCTTAACCTCTGGTTCTTTGGCAAAATTGGTCAGAAAATCATAGGCCTTCTCCACCTGCATGTAAATTATGTTATTGTTAAAACATAAACTTCATTTTGGTCATTCAAATCAAATGTTGAAGAAGATTTACACATACATGTGTACATGAAATTTAATTGATATGATACATGCACAGTGTATATGACTCTCCTTCAAGAATGTAAATACATGTATAATTTGTAAACATGTATGAGCATTATTCAGTATGTATGCCTAAGAGTTATTAAGCAACATGAAGTACAAAAAAAAATATCAATGCAGAATAAGAGAAAATATTATTTATATGCAACAAAAAAAAAACATAGTTAAAGATAATTTTTAATATGCATTTCATATTGGACACTGGGGACTGACAATATTTACAGCTAAAATGAAGAAAGGTATCAGCCACAATGAAACATAGTAAAAAAGCATCAGACCTGTTTACCCATATTGTTGTCTTTCAGTATTTTTTATTAGATTTGTCAGTGAAATTTGGCATTTACCCGTAAGATTTTACTTTCCATCGATTTTACATATATTACTAGAGAAACCACCGCGTTTTGGCAACCCAACATCACTTAAGTGTTTGAAATCTTTCTTTTTTTTAGTGATTAAAAAGCGTCAAACTGAGACAGATCATAACGAAAACTATCTGCTAAAATCCAAACGAACGGATTTCGGATTTCCGTATTTTCATTAAAGTAAAACGTGAGAAGTATTTAAGACTCAAAATCCGTACAAAGTACGGCGAAATCGTAAGAGTAAAAGGTCTGAAGCATACATGTAACACCCCCACCCCACCTCCACCCCCCCAAAAAAAGGCCAGGGTGGATATACACTGCAAATTAGAATTTACCTGTATAAGACCATGTCCCAGTGCTTGGACCTCAATGTTTGGCACAGCAGTGGCTGTATTTATCAAAGCCCTCTTCACACTAAAAGGTGAATATTCTATACCATTGGCTTTCAGTCCAGACAGTATAAGTCCTGAAAAGAACTCAGAATTTTAAACAAAAAAATTATATTGTCTCTAAAAGCAAACTATGACTGAAATACTAAGAACTTATTTCAAAGAAACAGTTGTTATATATTCCAGTATGATAAAAAATGAAGTTCATGTTGACCTTCAGTGAAATATATTTAGTTGGTAATATGTCTATGCACTTATTAATTTGATGAGTCAATTGTAGCTGTGGGCACTTTTATTGACAGGTGCATTTAAGTGATTGAGAATCACAATCAAAATAAAATTTTAAAAGGGAAAAAAAATCTTGAGGGATAAGAATGATACTAAATAGAACATAAGTTTGTAAATGTAGAAAAAATCCTACCTATACAACCACAAGCATTTGGAGAACTCATGCTTGTTCCATTCATCAGCTGATTGCCCCTCAGAGTCCAATTTGGAACGCAGGCAATGGCACCCCCCGGAGCACTAATGGTCACTCCCAGATCGCCGTCATGTCTGGTAAATTAAAAGTCATGGCTTTTTTAAAGATTGACTGACATAAAAAAATTTGAGCTTTGAAAAATCTACTTTACTTAGTGTATACTTACGTTGGTCCTCTAGAGGACCATGTGTACTGGTTGCATGGCAGTTTTTCCATGAGGGAGTACTGAGCTGCCATCATTGCTGGAGACACCATGGCCCCTACCCCTGCACAAACACAAATAAAAAATGATCGATTTCTTTCAAACAAAAAAAAAAAGAAAGAAAGATATTTAAGCACTTATAATAATATATCTTTATGCTGTACAGACCTGTAAAGAAAAAAAATTGAGAATAGGGCAGTAACACAATCAAATATCAAAATCTGTTATGTTTTTGCATTGCTGCCAACATCCAGGAACATCATTTAAAATATATAGACTTAATAGAGATATTGCATATCAAATATGAAATTTTGTTATTAAAATACCTTCCATTATTAGAGATTTTATTACTTTTGGACAATCCTTATTGTTAGCACCTTAGAATATTGAATGAACACAAAATTTAAACACCAATACCTATCAATGCATTAGTGGTGCCACCAGGGCACCCAACAGTAGAGAGGGCGGGGCCATTGTTTCCAGCACTGCTAACAATAATCACCCCATGTTTATTCACAGCCTCTGACAATATATCCACCACACGCCTAAATCAATATTGAAATAACCAATAAATGACCTGTCAAAAATAACTGATTTGTAACATGGTGTCTGAAATACTTCATGTAGAAATTTTAAACTATTCCATGAGTGATAGCAAAAGACATGGTATTTCAATTAGCCAGTGGATCATGCTGACAATCAGACACTGCTTATTGAGTGAGATAAGTGACTCACCTTTTGGGGGGAAAGAAAATTAAATATCCCTTTTAAAAGGAAAAAAAAAAGAAGAAATTTCCAAGCTCCATAAAGTAGGACTATATAAAATATTCTTGATCCACTATATATTTTTTCATATAAAAATACATACTGGTATATACATGTAAATGATGCATACCCTGAATCTGGCCAGCTAGCTGCCTCACCATAACTATAGTTGACTAGATCACACTTATATTCTATCACTTTGATCATCTGAAAATACAACAACAACAAAAACTAGAACTGTCCAAAAGGGACAAATACCCCCCGCTGGGTTTTTCAGAGAAAGTACCAAATCACTAATGTTTTGTAGATTTGAGAGGTGTTCACAATTTACTTAAACATTTACAGTGAAAATTAAATTACTCATTATATTTTTTTATACGCCCGTCTTAAGACGGGATGTATTATGTTACAGCGTTCATGTCCGTCCGTCCGTCTGTTAGCTTTTTCATGTCCGGCTCATAACTTTAATACTATTAGGCCTAGAATTATTAAACTTTGTCAGCTGATACATCTAGGGTAGAAGGTGTGTCGCACATTAAAACCAGGTCGCTCTGACCTTTAATTAAGACGCTATGGCCAAATATGGAAAAATCATAACTAGAAAACCATTAGACTTAGAATCAAAAAACTATGTCTTTTAACTTTTAAATTACACAATCCCAAAAGATGTCAGATCAGTATTGCAGTATCTTTATTAAAAAAAGTGTTTAATCAAGAAAATACTAGTCTTATTATTTTCATTATGTTCTTTACAGCAGTCTGTAACAAGAAAAATTCCACCTCTCCCATGGGTGTAATGATCAGGCACTGGTCAAGGAAAATTTTGATAGCAGAAAATTACATGTCAAATTAGAGATAAATTAATGAGTTTAGTGTGAGGAGATAACTGGTAGAGCATCTCTGATCAAGCAGGTGTTATCTACATCTCTTGGGAATTGGGCAAAAGGAATCAGTCTCTTAATTAATTGCTTGTGTTGTATTGAATTGTTCTTGTTGGCTAGTCTTACTTTCAAGATAAATCTGATGTAATTAAAACTATTTTGATATTGTATATAATAATTAAAACTTATATGATATTGTATAATATAATTTAAACTAATTATTTATTGTACGTTTTTTATTTTAATTTCTATATCTTTACAACAAATTGCAGACTGCCTTGTCTCGCTAAGATGTCATTCGAACAATTGAATCTAAACTGTTTATGATAATTTAACAATATTTGATGGGCATATCATGCTGTGGTGGGGCACTTTATTTAATGAATGAAACTAAGGTGCAGCCTAATAAAACATCAATACTAATAATTACAGTGTTTTTTATTACATTGAAAAAATAGTTTGCAACTATCTGTCATCTTTGTGAGACATGACACTGCAAATTGATCGTTGAAAAAAAAATGATCATAATTAATTATACAAAATCAAATTGATCTTAATACCTTTATATCAAACTCATTTTAAAAATAAAAGGCTGGTTCCAGTAACTATGTATTTTGACAGACATAAATTACAATTAAGAGACTTAGACAACAGAGATCTTTATTTCTTTCTGCCCAATTCCCAGGAGATATAGATGATAAGACCTGCTTGATCAGAGATGCCCTAACAGCTTCCCACACTGAACTCATTAATTAATCTTTAACTGGATGCATGTCCACTCATTACTCCCAAGGGACAAATGGATTTACACTATCTGCTGTGTAATGTAAAAACTGTTTTTAATACTTTGTGATTTTTTTTTAGTTCTAATGAGTTGTTTTAAGCTGTAGTTCACATATTTGTACAGATGTTCTAGATTCTATGTCTCACACCTTAGACATGAACCCGAAATGACTAAGTCAATAAAAATGAAAAAAAAAACACAACTGTAAAATGCAGAAAAATTATCAAATAATGTTGAAAATACCAGGTGCACATCTTCATATGGTAAATAATAAGTGTACAAATTTTCATACAAATCTATGCAATAGTCTCTGGGAACAGATCCAGACAAAACCATAAAATAAAAATGAAAAAAACACCTGTAAAATGCAAAAAAATTATCCAATCATGATGAAAATATCAGGTGCACACCTTCATATGGCGAATAATAAGTGTACAAATTTTCAGACAAATCCTTGCAACAGTTTCCAAGAAATGGTCCGGACAATGTCTCGTCTACAGACAGACGGACAGACAGACAGACGCACAAACTGATTCCAATATACCCCCCCCTAAACTTTGTTTGCGGGGGGTATAAAAATCATTATATTACAATGTACCACTGTAAAGTATTTTCTTAAGAAATGCTCTGTGTTTATAAAAGATATTTCCCTTTCAAATCAAATAATAATTGTTTTTTAACTTAAAAATGTCTAAGCGAATATACTTACAGCCCTGACTAGTGAGGTGCCAGTCTCCATAGATCCCAGCCTTGTGTCCCCTATTTTAATGGATATAATTTGTGCCCCAGGGGCTACTCCATTTCTCTCTGGTTGGTCAGGGAAATATCCAGCTGTAATCCCTGCCACATGGGAAGCATGGGCCCCTAAAATAATAATAAAAAAAATTGTAAAGAATGTGCTATAACAAATTATATGTATTGAATAATTTCACTGTAAAAAAACAAAAAAAATCTGTTATATAACCCATATTCCATATACTAAAATTATAATTGAAAAAAAAAAAATTTGGTACATATAGATGCAGATGAACATTTAATTTATATTCAATGTTTCTAGAATAAAACATTCTGAATGCCTACCAAGTTGCTGAATATTATGTGAGGTGTAATAATTTACATGTATTATTTAGATGCACTTGGTGAAAAATTATGTTGAGATGACACTTCAACTCTGTTGAAATCAATTTGGATACTGCTCCCTCTGCTCCTGGGTGTACTGAGATATGTATAACACATTAAAAGTGTATATTTACTGCACACAAAGAAGTGAATTAACACAGCTCTCTGTACTTTTTAGATCCTAAATGTATATCATGCTATCATTTACTGGGTGTTCCTAATAGACCTAACATATTTAAAACATATTCTTTGACTACTACTAATACAACAACAAAACATTCCCTGTTTATAATAGCTAGCTTTCCTGGACCTGAAATTATGACCATTGAAAAAAATTTGCCTGTTTAAATTCATACTACCATTTTAAGTGTGAGTGGTACATATACATAAATGAAATATACACTTTTTTTAGAATGCATGGCACAGTTGCTTTCTGGTTATACATTGTATCCATTGCAATTTATTTTTACAGATGTCATCATGTGCTGCAGATTTGCAGCTGATACACATGGTGGTCAATCCCTGTATATATCCCATACCTCCTGACCAGACCTTAGTATAGCTATTATAACTTCTTTTTTATAGGTCTAAATTTAAATATAAAATACAAGGGCTAGTTATACCTGCATTTGTGACAATTTCAAGGGTGTTCCCATCATTATAAATATTGACAGTGTAGTTCATCATGTCTATCCGACTGAAGGTGCCGAACTCTTGTTCTTCATGGTAGCTGGCCAGCAGTTTACATTCACACAAGTCTCCCCTTTCTGTTGTGTCCACACAGGCTCTGCAGATAAACACTAGACTTTCAAATTCTGCTAGGTATTAACTTTAATTCAACTGTGTTTATAAGTTTGCTGAGAAAAAAAATTATATATGTTTACTCTTATTGAGTAAACAAGCGCAAATATTTGGTACCAAATCATCGAATTGTCAATTTTACACTGATTATAGAATCTGAAAAACGTTTACTTTTGACAAAAACATTATTGGAGGAAATATATTTCACAATTTTAAGTTCTGTATTTTCCAATCAATTACTTGAAAAATAAGCTCCACATCATTGTTTTTAATCAAAGTAATAATTTGCTCTGGATTATTGTAGACAAACCTCCAAGATGATCCATCATGGAAAACAACACAGTCATAGATAGGTCCACAGTCACTGTACTTCTTCTCCAAACTGTTCAGGATATCAACATAACTCTGGAGATTTTCTTTTTCCAGCTTATCGTCCTGAATAAAATTGATCAAATTACTCGTACATCTTTGTCAATGACATCAATGCCAATTAAACACCAGGGGCCCTCTTAACAAAAGAACTTACGTCTAAGACCAAAAATTAATTCTGCTTATAAATTTCTAATTTACATTAAATTGAAAATGGCTATAATCTTTTAATGTTACTACAGCAATTTTAAACAGAATCATTAATTTTGAAAAATTTTACAACCAACTAAAGTTTTTGGTCTTTGTCGTAAGTTCTTTTGTAAAACAGGCCTCAGGAACCTTATTCACAAAGCATCCATAATTTACATTTCTGACAGTGTCATAAATGCAAATTTTGTGGATTTATACTGATTGACTTTTTATGATGAATTTAGAATGAAGCCTAAAGTGGCAGAACTGTAGTGTGCAGAACATGCATTCAAGACAAAAAGACACAAATGAGAGTAACAAGTTTGTAAAATCTTGTAATATAGTGTGTATCAGAATGGGGGGGGGGTGTAAATCTGGGCCCCACACTCATCTTCAATAAAAGTTCACGTTCCAACAGCATTTAATCATCATGATCTTATATGTTTCTGTAATGTCAATTAAAAACTCACATTTCAATGAATAAGCACTTTCATGCTTAGTTCTGTTGAAATTGAAAGTAAGATATAAAGAAGTTAAAACAACAAATTAAAACAAAAAGAAACTTGTTGTTTTTCTAGATTACCTTGCCCATCATAAATTTTACTCATGCATATATCTGACACTCTGTATTGTGACTGACTCTTGCTGGTGTGTTAAAAAACATCAACATTTGCAAACAGTATATTTGTTTACTACCTAAATATTGATCAAGGATGCTCTCCAAGACAACCCACTGACCTGGTTTGAAGTAGATGCCTCGTACTGTTCAAGTTTTCTTGTGGCCTCAGCTATAGCCTCTCTGTGTGCTGGGTTCCAGTTTTTCTCTTTCCTTTCTTTATTGAGTCTATCCTGGAGCTTTTTTGGAAACAAATCATATGCAGGCTTCACTCCTACATGATATAACCCAGAGGGATTTGTCCAAGTGTCTGGAATCTATGTTGATTTATCCAAAGGAAAATATACATATGATTAAGTTAAACCATTACTCAAAGGCTCTTTCATCTATGTTGATTTAAAAAGTACATGAATGTTGCCAATCAATGGTATAATTACTAAATATATTTATTAAGGATGACAATTTAGTAACAATTTCATTGGTTACTTGGCTGGAATGATAGTAATCAATTGCAATTTGTAATTTGCTATTCAAAAAAATTTACCGTTATACTCACCTATAAGTCGTTTTTTTGGGAGTTAAACTTTGGTCCAAAACTCTTTATCTGACTTGTACGCGAATTATAAAAAGAATGGTATTTTAGTGGGTCAGTCCCTCTAATTTAAGCTTAAAAAATACAACCGACTTATAGGCGAACCGACTTATAGGTGAGTATATACGGTAATTATGTGTACATTTGAATGCAATTTCATTAAAAGATTGCTCTCAGATTCAATTGAAAGAAAAAGAATGTTGATTAGTTAATGTTCACAGACATCAAATTAAATTAATATGGAGATAATTAAGACTCTCCACAATGGAGATCATTGGAGTGTACATTGTACCGGTAAATGGTAGGGTTTCAGAAGTGTTTATTACTGTTTTAACACTGCATCTGTTTGTCCGGGATTCTTTTTTTATTAGTAAAAACACTAATGAGCACTGTAAACATTAATGTTTACATGCAACTACCTGCTTACCCTATCTATCCTCTGCAGTTGTTGATCAAATTATATTTTCAAACAAAAAAAAGTTTCAAGGCTTTCTGTTTTTTCTTGCTTATTAGGATTGAAATACATTTCATCTATATCGTTCTGATAGAATATGCAAAATTAATTTTACCTACATATGTCTTTTTTTTTTTTTAAATCTTTGTGTGACTATGAAAAGGGCTGTAAAAGCTTTCCATACAAGTATGTCAAAATAAGTGTAAATGTATTTTGAAACATCTAACTGGTTAATCAAATGGAACATGTTGTGGTTAACCGATTGGTAATTCTGCAGTTGGTTGCCATGCATCCTTAATATCTATATCTATTTCATACCTTAAGTTTCCGTCCAGTAACACCTGTAACTTCTCCATCTTTAACCTCTTCAATTCTAGAGGTGTCAACATCACCTGATCCTGTTGTGTCAATTAAGTCAATGATTTTTGGGCTTCCATCTGGTGTTGTCTTAAAAGTGATAAAAGGTTCATTATTTCTTTTTCATAAGTTTAAAACGTACTTAAAATTTAATGTGTTTTTGAATTAAAAGAAAGGAGGGGGATGTCCAATGACTAGCCCCTGA